>NC_134809.1:16060917-16153417 GCF_046742065.1 Oratosquilla oratoria
ACACACACACACACACACACACACACACACACACACACACACACACACACACACACACATACACACACAAACTCACACACACACACACACACACACACACACACACACACACACACACACACACACACACACACACACACACATATGTGTATATTTATATATATATATATATATATGTATGCACACATATATATATATATATACATATATACATATATATATATATACATATATATATATATATATACATATATACATGTATGTATATGTATATATATATATATATATATATATATGTGTGTGTGTGTGTGTGTGTGTGTGTGTGTGTGTGTGTGTGTACAGTCAGCGCCATCAGAATAGGCGCGCATCATTTTCTACCCCCATCACTTCATATTCGGCAACAAAACAACAAGAATAGACTTCATATTGGGTACTCTCTAAGTTTTAGTATTTGGCTTATCCAACTTTATTCTTCAAGCAAGATCTGAGGCAAAGGGGAATAGAGAAGGCGATGTTTTGGAAGATGGATGGAGAGAAGTTAGCCCAGATGTTTTGAGGAGCGGCAGCAAGTTTCGGCACACTTGATGTGTCATGCTTCCTCAACTGGGTTTTCATCAAATCCCACAAATTTTATTTTGGCTAAAGGTCTGAACTGTTGCCTGGCCAATGCTTTATATATTAAATTCCCACAAAATCCAGCTAACCAGTTACCAATTTTGCTGTGTGGACATTTGCCCCGTCCTGCTGGTACACTTCACCATGACAGAGGTCGAAGCAGTCTTCAAGATGGTCTGCTAAGAGCGCCAGGTACCTCTCCTTGTTGACCACTAACGTTCCAACACCGTGGTACCCAAAAGCACCACGCCCGAGTAAGGGTGTTTGGCAGTCTCCTCGCAGTACCTAGATCCTAGGGGAAGAAGTATCTTGACTACTGCGTTTTCTTATTTTCCCTCTTCGGTTGCTAATGATGGTAAAGGTGACCCCATCAGACCATAACACTTCCTTCCACTTGTACTGATCCCAGGCAAGGTACTTCAGGCAATTTTTTTTTTTTTTTTTTTTTCATGGCTGTATTAGTCTGTTTGTAACACCCCCCAAACGACAATCGGGTGATCAGTTGCGATTACTCCAGGTCGACGTCGTCTTCGTTTATTAATTTTTTTTTTCGAATCGTGTCCACATTTGGTATTTTCTTGGAGTAAAAGAAAATCAGATTCAGTGTAATAGTAGCCTCATTCAGTTATTCAAAAACACTTTAG
Source organism: Oratosquilla oratoria (assembly GCF_046742065.1). Lineage (NCBI taxonomy): Eukaryota > Metazoa > Arthropoda > Malacostraca > Stomatopoda > Squillidae > Oratosquilla > Oratosquilla oratoria. The sequence continues at coordinate 16,062,177 of NC_134809.1, forward strand.
GAAATTTTAAGGAGCTCCCAACCGGTGCACTGACGATTTTGTTTTTGTTTTCCAATCAAATTCCTGGCAATATGCCGCGCTTTTTATTGGCTAACAATATTTCGTTGATACGAGTATCAGACACCCGGGAGTTTCCCTTGAATAATTTCCATTCAATGTGCTGGCCAACAACACAATGAAGATTAATCAAACACGATTGAAATTGATGTTGCACATCACCGTATCATGCTTGATTGGTACTTCAACCATGCACGTCTGGAAGTGTATTTATTTGCTTGATTATCATTTATTACTATTTATCTGTCAATTGATTATTATTCAATATTTACCTGTTTGTTTATTATTAACTTTACTTATCTATTTATCTATTTATTGTTATTTATATTATTGTAAATTTTATTTATTTATTAATTTATTTATTTATTTATCTATTTATCATTATTATCTTTTTTTCGCATCCAACCTAGTTATGGACCAAAAGGTCTCCTGTCGGTATGCTCCCCCTTTGTAATCCTTTGTGTATTTGAGGTCGTGAACGTGATTGCTTATTTTCATGAATTACCAATATAGTAACCTCAGCTGCCAATACATTTTTGGAAATTGAGCCATCATAACCTATGTACGCTGGCCGAGCGGGTCATGGCGTCGTTACTTGCGGCGAAGGTCGAGGGGATGGTGGTTCGAACCCTGCCACCGGCGAAGTTGAACCAAGGGCATGGTTCATTAAATTCCACGCTACAAAGCCCTCTGTAAGGGGCACCGTCCTAGCCTCCCGAAAGGCGTGAGTTTGTGGCGTTAAACCATAACATCATCATCATCATCATAATCACTATCATCATCATCATCATGTATGCAATCAACACGACAGTTTTCAAACTCATATTGGCCAATTAAAGTCTGGAACCAAGTTTAGCCGAGCTGTTTCCTGTACTTTACAGCAAAACGACGAACTACATGGCACGAAAATTTTTATTGCGCAATATCTACAACTGCACTTCATTCGAAATCTTGTCCGTCCTAGCACAATAAACGCTATCACAAGATACATGGTACTAACCACGGCATTGTTCGGTTATCTCTAGCACTAATAGCATCATTTCTCGTAGATACGATTCCATAAATACTTTCACGACTTTGAAATAAAGAAATTATTGACCAAATCCATTTGAGTGGAGAGAGGCCAGTAGTCGAAATTTGCGTCGTAAGTGACAAAAGAGAGAGAGAGAGAGAGAGAGAGAGAGAGAGAGAGAGAGAGAGAGGGAGAGAGAAATAATTGCCTGTCAGTGTTGACATCTGCTTTCTTTAAGCGAATCACAATGCTCAAACAAGCACCCTTGGTAGTATTGGATTGGTTATCAAAAGAAATTTGGATTGCTTGTTGTCCACGACGATAAAGACGAAGATTTGGCCAGGGTCATCGTGTCGACCTCGTCCTGTGAAGGTTTGGAAACGGGTGGCAAAAACAACGTACGCATAGGGACATTTGTTTATTTGTATGTTATTATTTGTTTGTTTATTACTGTTTATTTTATCATTATCTATTATCATTTATCTGCCCATTTATCATTATTTATTATTTACCTGCTTGTTTATTTGTTTGTTATTGTTTGTCTTTGTTTATTATTATTCATATTATTATTATCTATTATTTATCTGTCCATTTATTATTATTTACTATTTACCTGTTTGTTTATTTGTTTATTATTATTTGTCTGTTTATTACTATTTATTTGATTATTGTTCATTATTATTCATCTATCCATTTATTGTTATTTACTATTTACCTGTTTGTTTATTTGTTTGTTATTATTTGTATGTTTGTTTATTATTTATTTGATTATTATTTATTATTATTTATTTGTCCATTTATTATCATTTACTATTTACCTGTTTGTTTATTATTTAACTTTACCTATTTGTTTATTTGATTATTATTTATATCATTATTATTTTTGTTTATCTATTTATCGTTATTATATATTTTTTCGCATCCGACTTAGTTATGGATCAAAAGGTCTCCTGTCGGCATGCTCCTCCTTTGTAATCCTTTGTAATCCTTTTGACCAAAGATGATGAGGTTCTTCGAGACGGCGACACGCCTCTCGGAATTTCGCTCTGACTGACGTCAGATGATTCCATTCATCTGAAGGGATGGACACCGTCACCATTGAAGTAAAAAAAAAAAAAAAAAAAAAAAAAAAAAAAAAAAAAAAAAAAAAAAAAAAAAAAAAAAAAAAAAAAAAAAAAAAAAAAAAAAAAAACCTCGATGTCCCCCCTGAACATGGTGACGCCCTCTGCGTTTATTTATTTATTTTATTCTATTTATTTATATTTATTTATTATTCATTTATTTATTTATTTATTTATTTCATTTATATTTTTAACGTCAGGCGATGTCACTGAACTGTGAGGGAGGCGCTACATCCAGGATCAATAACCGATTTTGGAAACGTCGTTCAGTGATTTCTTTAAGAAAGAGACCACGACGGTTCTAATCGTCATCCTAAGAAGCCTCGATAAATGAACTTTCGATTTCCAAACTTCCCATCTAGGGTTCCTCCTCAGCTGAATAAAACTGTTTGACGTTAGCTAGAACAAAATTAGTAAAGTATGTCATGACTCGCTAATGAATTTACCGAGATAATCTTAACTCATTGTTTGTTATTCGAGCCCTCCTTATCTGAGTTGAGTGGCATGAGCCGCCGCTGTGGCAGATTTCCGAGGCGAGGGCCGTACCACATTCCTCCTACAAAATGTGAGGCCGTCCCAACGCCAACAGTCCACCGCTACTGCCTCGAATGTCCCTCAGTTACAAACCTGTTGCCTTAGGGCCAAGACTTAATACATGTGTGTCACTTTCGCTTAACTGACAATAATTTAGACGCTGATCTCATTCGACATTCACATTTTGATGGCTGCTAAAACTTATCTCGCCTTGATTACCAATATATTTCACCGTAAATAATGTACATTATTATCGTACAGCTTCACTGTACGTACTAATGTGTCCTGCGTATCACGCATACTATGTATACCAATAGGAAGTGCCTACTGTATTAGGTTTGTTCCTCTTTGAGCGTAATAAATTTATATAAGAATTTCTCTCTCTCTCTATCTATCTCTCTCTCTCTATCTATCTATCTATCTGTTTGTCTGTCTCTTTCTCACTCTTTCTCACTCTTTCCTTCCCTGTGCCGTCTCTCTCTCTCCCTCTCTCTTTCCTCTGCTTTCTTCTTTCTCCCTCCCTCTCTCTCTCTCTCTCTCTCTCTCTCTCTCTCTCTCTCTCTCTCTCTCTCTCTCTCTCTCTCTCTCTCTCTCTCTCTTTCTCTCTCTCTTTCTCTCTCCCTCCCTCCCTCTCCCTTCCTTCTTCTCCTGTCTCTCTTTCCCTTCCTTTTTGTTCCCTTTCTCTCCGCCCTCTTCTTTCTCCCTACTTTTTCCTCTCTCTCTCTCTCCCTCCCTCTTTCTTCCTCTCTTTCCCTCCATCTTTCTCCTTCCTTCTTCCTCCTCTCGTTCTTTCCCTCTCTCGGTCCCTCCCTCTCTCGTCCCCTCCGTCTCTCATTCTCTCTCTCTCTCTCTTTCTCTCTCTCTCTCTCTCTCTCTCACTCACTCTCTTCCTCTCTCATTCCCTTTCTCTCGTTACCTCTCTCCTCCTCCCTTTTCGCTCTCTCCCTCTTTCGGTCCCTCCCTCTCTCGCTCTCTGCCTCGCTCCTTTCCTCTCTCACCCCCTTCCTCTCTTGGCCCCTCTCTCCCCCTTCCTCTCCCTCTCACTTTCTCTCTCCCTCTCCCTCAGCCTCTTCCTCTTTCTTCCCTTTTCTTTCTCCCCCCTTCTCCCTCTCTCTCCTTTCCTCTCCCTCTCTCTTCCCTGTCCCTTTCCCTCAGCCTCTCTTGCAATATCTTTTCCACTTCCTGTGGCTCCCCACCCTCACCCTCTACGACCGCCCACCCACTCCCTGTGGAGAACTACTTCCCCCTGCATTGCCTTGTCCCTCACACCGGCAAGCTCACAGCTGGAACACACACGCAGCCGCCACCCCTACAACATCCTGAACCTGGCGCGGTCGCCACTTCGTTCCGCAAGCCGATCCAAAGGCAACAGAAACAGCCGAACAACCCTTTGGCCTACGCCCCCCGCGCGATCAAACGATGTTCTCGTGGTCGTGGCCGAAGGACGGGATCCAGAACAAACAAAAGGAAGGGTCGGAATAAGCGTCATTCGGTTTCTGGTGCGTCAGTTTCCGTCCCTCGCGAATTCAATGGATCTAGCAACTGAAAAGCTCCTAAAACTCGGTCGTCAGTGCTCTTGAATGGTGGAGCACGTACGTCCATAAACAGTTAAATGGGGGTTTGGTTGTTTGTGTGGATGTGCATGTTTGTGTGTGTGCGAGCGTGAATGTGTGTGTGTTTGTGTGTATGTGTGTATGTGTATTCACTTGGTCTTTGGATCACGTGTTGGACTCGTGATCGATAGCTATTTCCCTCCTGGAAGAGAGCTCAGAGCTCGTAAGTCCGATCTATGGGTAATGCTATGACCTTGCACACACACACACCCCCAACTCCCCGCCCACGAGAGTTGGAGTAACACCCCTCAGCGCTGCGATACTGATATTATTTCAGCCCCGGGCGAGAGTCGAACCCGGACCTCCGTAGTGGCAGGCCAGAGCTCTAACCACAGCGCCATGAGAGGTGTGCATGTGTGTGTGTGTGTGTATGTGTGTGCATGTGCGTATATGTGTGTATATGTGTGTGCATGTTTGTGTATGTATGTGTGTGTGTGCATGTGTGTATATATGTGTGTGTGTATGTGTGTGTATATATATGTGTGTGTGTGTGTGTGTGTGTATGTGTGTGTGTCTGTTAATGTGTATGTGTGTGTGTGTGTGTGTGTGTGTGTGTGTGTGTGTGTGTGTGTGTGTGTGTGTGTGTGTGAGCGCGCACGCGCACAGAGCGAACGCATGAACCTGTACTGACAATTTCTATCCAGTAATTAATGGTTGCATTTTTTGATAGTATATGTGCCTATTACACCGATTAACAAATAGTAAACACCCTCATACTGTGGTCTGTTCCTGGACCCACGCTTGGATTGTACCCACCCACGTCATAATAGAAGTTACATGCAAATTCAAATGGTAGCTGCGATTTCACCCAATGTGATACCGGGTTACATGTCTGTTTGTTCAGGAACGCCTTTTTTTTTTTTTTTTTTTTTTTTTTTTTTTTTTGTTTTTTTTTTTTTTTTTTTTTTCTTTTTTTTTTTTTACTTTTTTACTGAAGTGGGCGCTCCACATTGGTTATCGACTATGAATCCATAAAATGGTTTTGCGAATCGTAGTTCCAAGGGAGGGGAGCGCCGAGCCGGAGTCGAATGGGTGTGATAGAGGTTTATAGGAAGGCTGGGGTGCGGCACTATGTAGATTTTGTTAAAGGAAATGCTAGGCCAGCTGTTCTCAACCTGAGGACCCAGGGTTCTCCGGAACCCTAAGGTTCCGCAAAAGGTTCCCAAGGGTTCCCCGGAACCCTAAGATTCCGCAAAAGGTCCCTAAGGGTTCCGCGAGAACAAGTGAGATAAGCTAATGCACTTTTGATTTTTTAATTTAATTTCATAAACGTAATATAATTAAACACGCACGACATATTCTTGGTTATTGTAATAATGTAATATAGACATCATCCTATCTAACCTATTATTCCGATGAAAATAAAATGAGAAAGATATGGTATATGTTTTTTTTTATTGCACAGGGGTTCCTTGAGATATACAATTTATTTTAAAGGTTACGCAAGGGTGAAAAGGTTGAGAAACGCTGGTATAGACTGTGAGGGGGCTACATAGCTTTAAACCTGGAATCATGGAACAAAATATAGTGAACGTTGTTGAATACACATACACAAACTGCAGAAGAATAAGGAAAAGAATTAGAGAAGTATAGGATACAGAATAAATGTATCCGTGCGTAGGGTTCCCAGGGCGTAGCCGGACACATCAAACACTATGTCACATTTTCTTCACTTTATTTCCTTGATTTTAACAGTCTTATTACACCTTAGCATCACCACTAACAGGATCCTTGATCACCACTAACAGGATCCTTGTAATAGTCGACCCGATATCGTCCAGGATAGGCCTCTGGTATGACTTTCAGACTGATAAAATCGTTTAAAACTAATCACGAAAAAATACATACAGTTAATCACAGTGTTGGGTCACAACCACGGGACAAATTTCGAGTTTTTAAATGAGGAACCTTAGAACATTTTGAGGTCGTGGGCAGCACGAGCACACCAGTCGATGGACTCAAGCGTAGCAAGGTCACGCCTTCAAGAAATCGTTTTCTATAGAAATACGCGCACCATAATCAATCTCCTGTATTAATAATTGTCACCCGTTGGAACCAGTAATTATGGAAATATATCTTTGTTAACAGTTTTATGTTCCACATATCAATATGTAAATATCTGTAAATGTTTGTAGTAATATTCTGTCTGGTTAGAATTATAATTTGTAATCTAAATTATTCACGGTGCTCCTAATTATGAGGAACTCAGCAGGAGAGTAATGGACACACTTTTCTTCTTTTCCTGTGTCTTGGGGGTTATAGAGTACACAACCATTTTCCATTCCCATCTATTCTTGCCTTCTTCTTTTCATACTCAACAGATATTCCCCTTTTACTCGAGGTTCCCTTTACCCCATCCATCCACCTCATCCTCGGTCTTCCCCTCAGGTTCACTCCATCCACCTCTGCCGCCCACAATCTATTTCAATAGTCTCCCCTCTCTCTCTTTCTATGTGTCCTAACCATCCCATTGTTCTTTCATCAACCCTATCTACTAATTTCCTTTAACCTCAACTCTCCTCTTCACCTCCTTATTTCTTTTCAATCACCCTATCTCAAGCACGTTTTAATATCTCCTTTCTGAATCTGAAGTACATTCCAAGTCTCTGCCCCATACAGTGGTGTATGGACAATCACCTCTTTATATAATCTTTTCTTTGCATTCATCCCCAGATACCTATTTCTCTTCATATTTTTCATTTCGACAATACATTTACTTGTTTCTCTCATTCAACAATTTGCATTCATCCCTAGCCCTCCATTCCCTATTCGCTGCATGTGACCCTAGATACTTTAAAGCAGTGTTTCCCAAGCTTTTCTTCAGGTGACCCCCAATATGATCCTCATGATATGACTGCGACCACAATAATGTATTTGTATATGTGTTAATATATATGGGACAAGTATAATAAATATGTGTGTAAGAAAGGTAATGTAAGGTTATAAAAGACAAACATCATCATGGTTATTGTACTGAAGTCATATAATTTTGGAACAACAAAAAATAGCATACAAGATGTCTTGGCGACCCCAGGAAAAACGCTTGGCGTTTCTCAACCTTTTTACCCTTGCGTAACCTTTAGAATAGATTGCATGTCTAGGAACACCTGCGCAAAAAAAAAAAAAAAAAAAAAAAAAAAAAAAAAAAAAAAAAAAAAAAAAAAAAAAAAAAAAAAAAAAAAAAACATATCTTTCTCATTTTATTTTCATCGTAATGATAGGTTAGATAGGATGGTGTCTATATTACATTATTACAATAACCAAGAATATGTCGTGCATGTTTAATTATATTATGTATATGAAATTAAATAAAAAATAAAAATTGCATTAGCTTATCTCACTTGTTCTCGCGGAACCCTTAATTACCTTTGGCGGAACCTTAGGGTTCCGGGGAACCCTGTTTGAGAAACGCTGGTCTAACTTCTCTCCTTCAAAACTTACCTCAACGCTTGCACATCTCATCACCTTGTTCATACCCACATCTACTTTCGACTTCCTCCTGTCACAAACCTTCCCCAACTCCGCCACTGGCTGACCTCCACACTCTTCTGATATTTATTTTGACATAAGTATGCTGCTCATGAAAATCAGTCACAGTTGTCAGAGAGGTAAGTCTCACATATTCACTCTGCGACTCAGTTATCAGATAACACCGACAAGGCATTATGGGTAGTTCAGTCAGAGATGTCCCTCAGAAGAACCTCTCTCTCTTCGTCCTCCAAAGTACCTTCACCTTTCCTGTCTTCGTCATCTGACTCCTTCTATTCCCATTGCATCTCCTCCTCCTCGTCCTTTTCACCATTTTCTTTAAGCTTCTCTTCTTGCTCCTACTCTTTCTTCTTCTTCTTCTTCTTCTTCTTCTTCCTCTTCTGCTATTCCTCCTCCTCTTCTCCCATCGTCGCGTTCCTCCCATAATTCGATTAATCTCCAGACGTCACGCAGCCGCGGGTCACTTTACTCTTCTGAATCCTCCAAGTCCTGGAGGCCCCTCCTCTTGGCCGAAGGAAACTGTCTGGCCCTTTTCTGAACAAAATCTTAAAGCTTAACACTGTGGCTCAGTAGACCGAGACGGTTTTCGAAGACATCAAGCGTAGGGAGAATAAGGTCATTAATATGACCAGTGGATTGAATTGAAAATCTTCCGGTTTCTTTCGTCTACCTCACTACCTTTTTACTCCATCACGCCAGTCGTCTTAAACCGAACGATTTACACCACACACACAAACACACACACACACACACACACACACACACACACACACACACACACACACACACACACACACACACACACACACACACACACACACACACACACACACACACAAACACACACACACACACACATACACACACACACACACACACACACACACACACACACACACACACACACACACACACACACACACACACATAATATATATATATATATATATATATATATATATATATGTTTATGTATGTAATGTATGTGTATACACAATATACCACACAAGAGCACGTAGGATAAGGCCGACTGTAAGTGAGGGGCTGAGTACTACAATTGGGATAGCATAGTACGTGACTTTGCATCCACGACTGAATTTGTTCGTATGTATGGACGGCTCAGAAATTAATCACTCCTGAAACATAAAACCTCGGAGAATTACAATTAATATATACATTAATTTGAACAAATATATATAGCATGAATGAAAAATGCACATAAGAAGAATTGCTTAAAGTGAAGAAGATATAGTTGTTATGAAATATGACTGACACGACCGTTAATGCGATCGAACGACACAAATTCATGATGCCATCGCTTGGGTTTGTGCAAACATTTTCTAATTCAGATTATTTAGCTTAGAGTGTTATATTAATTTGACCTCTATGGGGCCCAAACTAGCATTAATTAACAAACAATTAGACAGCCATGACTTATCATAATATAAAAGTCAAGTGGCAGGAAATTTTTGATCAACAAATGTGAAGGAAACACTTTCGGTTTCGTTTGAACTTGTCTTACATTTCAGTCAGCATGTATTCTAAGGATAGATAATACTGGCTAAATTAACGAAAATTGAACAATAATAAAACTAACACTGCGAACATAATATTCTATATCACACGCGATCAGTCAGCGCAAATTGAAAACCTTTAATACCAAAGTGCTTAACGCATTTTTCGCTAGACGACATCCACGACCTCTACGCTTTCCTGCGTGAATTGTGAAGTGAGCTGAAAACAACATTGTTTCCTAAAGGTTCTTATTCGGATCTGCGTATCTTTTTCTCTTTGTGTTGTGAAAATAATAATCGCTTTTGAGGAAAAGTTTCTATTGTGTAGTGATTCTGAGGAAGAATTTCTATTGTGTAGTGTATATGACGAACCGGCCCCCGAAGCTTCTAGAGCATTCTACGCTTTGATGTAAAGGTACGTGTTTACAATAACCCTTGTTATGTCGTCGTGTATTTGGGATTTGTGTTTTGCTCGCGTGCAAGTTAATTACCTTTTGTACGAAATATGGGATTAATCTCTTTGTAGATGGCTTGTTTGGTTATATTTCATGTATTATTGTATACAGAATGTCAGTGCTCGAATTTACGTGATGTGAAATTGTTATTCGTTAAGATCCCATGTTTGTTATGTGATCCTGCTTGAGGTAGCCTTACAGGCATTTTCGATTGGACCCTGCTATCAGTGACAACTCTATTTTAAGTTGGCTCTGTTCTCAAGAGTCACAGGGTAGTTTCTATTGGTCTTTAGGTATATAGATAATTTTTAGGTATGTAGATAGTTTGATTGGGAGGATGGGAGCAAAATACTTGGTAATCAGTTAATTCATTCCTTGCAGCTATATCTTTTTTATAACAATCAATTTACCACAGTATTGGTAATGTGCAAAATTTGGATTGCTTATTACAGCTTACGCGCAATTCGGAAAATAGGTTATTCAACAATGCTCATGTGTATCGACGTTTAGATCAACTTTCAAGTTATCAGTATTGGAAAATAAGTTGATTACAAACATAGGGATATTTTTTCTTTTCTTTCATTATATGTTGCTGGATACTTCTACGGTAAAACATAGAATACGTCGAAGAATTTGTTAGCGATATAAGTGTACCCGATCTCTGAGGAATTTTCTTAAGCTAGATGCGTGGCTAGATTTGTTCACTTAGCTAAGTTCTGACACTCCATATTAAATCGTTATACATCCGCATTCCACGTTACTTTAGACGCCTTATAACTGTAGAATTTTAGTTTTAGTATCCCAGGTGATATGTTATTTCATGTAAACCACTCTTTTGTCTGCTTTGTGTAGTTAAAGCCTCGGTCACACCAGGCTTACGACCTATTTCCGACCACCACTTTCGACGGTGGCGTGTTTGTTTCTCTCATGTTTAGCGCCAGGTGGCTATTTCGTATTCATCCTCATGATGGGGGAGATTCATTCCAATTGCAGCATTGTCTTGAATTCTTTTTTATAAACAGAGGAACAACACAAATCAGCCTGGTTGCCGGTGGACGGAAACCGGTCGTAAGCTTGGTATGACTGGTCCCTGAGATATGTTGATATTTGGTAACTCCGTTGGTTGAAACTCAGTTTTGGCTACCTCATGTATGTCTTTTCTTTAAGTGATTTGAGTCACAGTTCAACCAGTGGACTATAGACTACCCAGAAATGACTACTCGCCCTCACGGAATCGGTGTTTGTGGGAGGGAAAGAGAAGTCTGTAGGAAAAATTAAAAGAGTTATGACTAAAAAGGGACTGTTGCCACTTAGGGCTTTTTAGAAGTATTTATTTGCGTTTGTGTCTTGTGCTTAGGAGGCATGGGCAAGAAACTTGGAATTCGAAGCTTGTTTTAGTAAATTTGTTGGGTCACTGAAAAACTCTTACCCTACCTACTCGGTAGGGTTGCCGCAAATCGTTTAATCAGTTGACCGAATTTGATGCAGTGTAGTTGTCAATACGATAAACGCGCGAATTCGGTTGTCTGCTCCAAAGATATAATTACTGTCATCTTGTAGATTACATACGATCAAGAAATGATGGAAGATGAGTTATATTGTATAATAACAACCACGTACTTTTATGGGCAGTGAAAAGGTGTCGACATACTTGGCTAGCATACTTGGTGTTGGTACTTCGTTTGAGTAGAAACTACTTCGGTTACAATATTCTAGACATTCGTTAGAACATCTCGACAATTTTTATAACATTCACATAGGTTTAGCTTCTCTTACATCGTCATTCAGCTTTTCACTATATGACGCAAGAGTTATTTGACATTTAGAAATCTGGAAAACAAAAGATCGTAACCGAAATCGTCGCAAGCAGTATGCAAGCGAGAAATGCCAGTGTCGTCACCGTAAGTTGTCATTTCAAGTTGTTTGGTCTTGTTACTTTGAGTTTTTTAGAGAATGCTTTGTTTATAATAAGCAATGTCGACAAAACATTACATCTCTATTTTAAACAGTGAGCACATTTATACAAAAATATATATAATAAACTCTTCCTCGCCGTATAATAAAATAAAAAATAAATTGTAAAGTGACGGAATCTATTCTGCGCTGTTGTGGCTATGTACTGCCCAGCCGCGCGCGCCAGATGTCACAATTTGATCACGTTAACGGACGAAATTCTACAAAACGGTAGTTCAGCCACAACACTTGCGTATAGAGGTCATCAAACTTGGCTTCCACGGGCTTCACCAGCGCCGATAGTTGCGAGTTCGTTCGAGTAAAAAAACGACTTCGGTTGCAATATTCCAATTTTTGAAATCTCCAAAGATCCAATTATCTTTCCGTCGTATATAGCAAAGATGAATAATGAACTAAAGAGATTGTAAACGTGTACGAATATTAGACATAATGTTGAAATGTTTTAGAGAAGTCTAGATTGTAAGCGAAGTCATGTTTAAGTTATTCGAATGGAGGTAGGACTGGGAGGAGTAACGGCCTACTTTAATCCCGGCTTGCGTGGGCTTGTTTTTCCTGCGCGGTAATAGAGTGTTTTCCCAGAATTAACCTGACATATGCTAAGTGGGATGGAGAATCACCACACTTTGTGTTATTTGTTGAAAACTCAAGACTTTTAAGAGTCAAAACCATGAATACGAGACTTAACTGTGCTTCGACTGATGTTACAAGCTGTTCGTTTTTCGTTGAACTTTTGTTTTTTTATATATGTTATTTCACAGGTGTTCAGTTTTCATGAGAAAAGATATCTTAACTTCAAATTCGTACTGCTCGACAACTTGGTATCACATTTTTTTTTTTAGCTTTCGGGTTAATCATTAGTTTGTAAGCTTCAAACAATTACACAGAGAATGCACAAAAGTTTACGTACATTTATCTGATCCATGTGGAACAACAACTATGTAATTCATCCTTTCCTTGTTTATCTTGAGTTGCACTTTATGGTAACGGTGACCTAACAGAACTAGACTGAACGAAAGTTTATTTTTTATTATTTGTTTTAGTTCAGATGTCTTCAGCGCAAAGAAACTAAGTTGTCTGTATTTTTGTACCTCATAAGAAATTATTTTGTTCATGCCGAAGTCATTACGCAAATGCACGAACACGGTGGTATCAATTCGTTTACGAATTCTTAAATCTTCTGTTGAATGAGTATTGGTTTAACATTTGCACAGAAACTTGTTATTTTCGCACACGTATTGATTTCTGGAATTTCGCAGAAAATATTAAATGCGGCTGCCAGCAACCTTGATTTCATGACTCTTATGCAATTAGATGCTGCTTAGCGCGTGTCGCCGAGAGGAAGGGATTAGATTTGGGGAGAGAAAATGGTCAAGTAAAGGCTCAGTGACGCGGTAAATTTTATCCACAAGTAATTAACGACATATCGACATAAAGTTGGCAGCTTGCGTCCACTTGTTCTCGTATTTGAGTGGACCTCACTCTTGTTAACGGTGAGTCGAATAGCTATTAAGTAATCGAGAGTTCCCAGTGCTCATGTAAAAAAGAAAGAAAAAATCTGATAGATTATGCTTCAAGTAAATGATACTCGGAGTAATTACATTTAGCAAAGCAAGACAAAAGTAGGGAGGATTGAAGCAAGTACGTGTTTATTGCCAGGAAGACGCTTACACAGCATTTTTGACACTAACCACTTATATATGTATATATATATATATATATATATATATATATATATATATATATATATATAATATATATATATATATATATAATATATAATATAATATATAATATATATTGTAGTTTTCATGAGTTACTCCCGAATTCTGAAATTCTGAAATTAGTCAACGAAATAGGCAAACGGGGATTAGCAACGAGAGACCACGTTTGGTAAAATTTATTTAATTTTTCAATTCGACACATTCGTACAACTATATACGTAACTCACTGATATGATCAATCAAAGCTATCCGGTTACGAAACGGTACGACATAGTCTTTATATGGATGGAAAATGTTCGTGCTGCGGGCGATGAATTGATAAATTAAAAAAAAAATTAGCCGCCGTAGGGGACAAAACATTCCAATCCAATAATTATTCATTAACACCCGAAATTATTATACGCGGGATATTTGCTCTGAAATGGATGTATGTTTACTGCTTTGCGACCAATTTGGAATGGCTAATTTTGATTACAAACGCAAGGTAAATAGCCCCATGGACGACCGGTTTCAGCAGTCGGCGACATCCAGATTTTCGGGCAATGAATAGGAGCTGAAATTTGGATATATTCGTACAAGGGAGGTGGAAACATTTCCTCAAATTTTGCTGGACATCGATAACTTCCTCGGATTAATTGATGGGAATGGCGTGGCGTGGTGTGACCGTCCGCGCCACGTGTGTTGCGCACGAGCCATCCTATAATAGTTGTCTCTTGAGTTTATTTTCTTTTCGTTCCACCATAAAGCGAATCCTCCTTTACTGTAGTACGCCTTAGGAATTTTACAGCACATGCACGCACATTTGTGTGTGCGTGTGTGTATGTATGTGTGTCTGCGTATGCTTGTGTGTGTGTATGTATGTGTGTCTGCGTATGCTTGTGTGTGTTTATATATATATATATATATATATATATATATAATATATATATATATATATATATATATATATATATATATATATATATGTATAATGTGTGTGTGTGGGTGCGCACGCGTGTGCACAAGTGGTAGTTGTGCTGTAACGTAACCTCCGACATTTTTTTTTTCGTTCGAGCTTGTTTATCTTGTTCATTTGTCTGTTACCAACTTTGTGTAAAACGAATAAGTAAACAGATAAAAACAAAAGATAATAGAAAATGAGGAACTGCTTTTTTACTTTGTTTTTTGAGTGGTTGGATATGGCCCAAGTATGCTCGGAGAGACTGTGAGGACTGGTGTAGGCGTGTGGGTAGAGTATTGCGTTCCCTGGCGTAAGATTCCCCCATCAATGGTGATGAATGCTTCATTAGATTTTGTTTGTAATCCGGATCTAGATCTGTGTTTATTTTATTTTATTTATTTTATTATTATTATTATTATTATTATTATTATTATTATTTTTAACTTTTTATACATTTTTAAGAATAAACATTGACTCATTTCTCGCCAACCTTAGAAAGTTGCAATTCCAAAACTTATTTCAATTTGTATAGGCCAAGTGATATTAAACGTGGGTTCGGTTACAGAAATGACAATAAGGAAATGAACAGCTCTAATGTAGGTTTACACTTTCTAAATGCTTCTAATTGTTGTTATTACTGTTGTTGTTATTATCACTTAATTGTTGTCAAGATCCATGATATTTTATTAGTGTTACTGTAATCACTGTTATTGTTATTATTGTAATTGTTATTGTCATTATTGAAGAAAACTGATCAGGTGGAATGGGAAGAGTATTAATTTAATCTATTGGCTGCCTTTCAGCGGTTCTCAAATACTTAAGCCACAAAACACGACAATAACCCGTATAACAAGTCAATTAAAACTGAAAAATCAAATCAAAGAATAATCTGCCTTAGATACAAATACAAGGATGTTGTCAACTTCACAATTGTCATCATTGCCCAGAGATCTATAGATCAGCAACACTGGGTTTAAAAAAAAAAAAAAAAAAAAAAAAAAAAAAAAAAAATCTGTCTGATACGAACATGGCCATGGCGTCCAGGCTGGCCACTCTGTCACCGGTGCAATTTTGGCCCCGATCTGGCCTCTGGCCACTTTCATTTTTCGACAGGTTTTACAGGTCGGGTGGGTGATGTGTGTGTGCATAGATTGGGGTATAGGGTGGGGTGGGTGCAAATGCATGTGTGGAGTGTGGTCGTGTGTGTGTGTGTGTGGAGGTGGTGGTGATGGTGATGTGCGGTGGTGATGGTGATGTGCGTAGGTGATGTGTTGGTGGTGGTGATGTGGTGTTGTGGTGAGATGTTGGCGGGATTGTGGTGGTGTAAGTGATGATAGTTGTTCTAGTTTATTTACTAGATCTTCTATCTTTACGACTAAGCCCGCGCCAATGTCATGCGTTACCGTATATTTCTTATATTGGTTTACTTACTGAAAGGTATTTATATTTTGGTTAACAGTCTTGTTTACTCTAGAAAATTGTGGGAAGACGATAGAGATATTGGCGTTTTGTCGTCAAGGATTTTGTGCAAAGTCAATGTGTAAGGGGAGTAAATGGCAAAGAAGGCATTTATTGCAAGTTGTTGCGTAAATTGCAGATCTGGGCACGTTACCGCCGGACAGGTAGTGCGTTACTAACGCAGTAACGCAAGTGCCCAGCTCAGGTTATTTGATGCTTTAGAATAAGGAATATTAATGATGTAGTTAAGGTGTTGTTTTATTGAGAATATTCGTAAGAAGTAAATACTTCTCTATTTCATTTTTTCATCAAAATCATTCTAAAGGAAATTAAAATCTGTAACGCATTGACGGTAATGCATTGAAGGTAACACACTACCTGTCCCGGGTAACGCGCCCAGCTGTGGTCACTAAATTGGGCAGTCTTTCACTATATGTAATATTGTAAGAGGAGTTTTAGTTTGGCAAATGGGGGAGTCTATACCTGTCGTGAGGTGGCCGTGGATGTATCATATGGTGTCCGCTTTCTAAGAAGTTTGCAGGAGTGACGTGGCAGAGGTTGGCACGGTCGTGTGAATCATGGAATGGTATGAAGGAGGCCTTTGTTCAGCAGTGGACTCGGGATGGCTGATTTCATTGGTTGATGTATGCATATAAGCTTTATAGTGGAGTACTGTGACTGGCTGAGCGGGTTAGGGCGTTACTTGCGGCGAAGGTCGAGGGGACGGTGGTTCGAACCCTGCCACCGGTGAAGTTGAACCAAGGGTATGGTTATTCCACGCTACAAAGTCTTCTGTAAGGGGCACCGTCCTAGCCTTTCGATAGGAGGAGTTTGTGACGTTAAACCATATTATATCACTACGAAAAGCACCCATGGAAAGGCTGAGGTCAAAGGAGCGTATTTGATCTTGTATTTGGAGAGCCACAGGAGTAGGTTTGGGATCCATAGTCAAGTTTGTTCTGTACAAGAGCTGAGTATAATTTCCAGAGTGGTTGTCTGTTTGCTCCCCGTCTTGCGTGGGAGAGTAATTTCAGATGATCCCAAGTTTGGATGCATACACACACACATATGTACATACACACACACATGCTCATTCACACACACACACACACACACACACACACACACACACACACACACACACACACACACACACACACACACACACACACACACACACACACACACACACACGCACGCACGCACATATACATCCACACACACACGCACATGCACATCCACACACTCACACACACACACACACACACACGCGCGCGCGCGCAGATAATTTAGCAATCCGAGTTCAAGTCTCACCCAGGGTTAAATTTTTCAGCATCGATGCACTTTGAACTGGCACCCCAACTCTGGTGGGCAAAGAGTTGTGTGTGTGTGTGTGTGTGTGTGTGTTTGATGTGTGCAAGTGCATGTGTGTGTGCTTGTTTGGTCTCGAACACACGAATGTAAAGAAAAAATGTATATAGATAAATGCATATTTATGTCTGGTGAAGGAGATACGTGCTCGCTTGTTCACCATCGGGTCTGGGAGCTTGCGGGGGCTTCCGGGGAAGCTTTTCCTCCTGTGTCTACTTGGAGCGACCTGGCAGACTCTTCTGGGCTTTACAGGAGCTCTGGCGAAGGGCGGACGATGGCGAAATATGACGTTTGGGAAATCAAGCTTCAGGCCGCCTCCTATGGGAAGAGAAAGAAAAAAATTCTCCAAATTCTGCCGCAGCATATGTTTGTAGCGCTTGACTTGCCATCATAAAGTGTGGGTTTTTGTTACGGTACGAAGGATTATAAAAGAAAACTAGGCCGGCAGGAGACCTTTTGGTTCATAAATAGGATGTGGGGAATTAAATAAACAGATAAATAAATAAAAGAATGACAATAAACAGAAATAACAATAATATATAATGAATGATAATTTAGTAAATAATAAAATAAACAAAAACATATACATATATACAGTATATATAATATATATATACATACATACATACACACACATATACAATGGGCTAAGTCACTATCACTTGTTACGTCTGAACTGGGTTCGAGTCCTTAGCTTGACCACGTATCAGTTTCCGTATATATGCGTCCATCGAGCTTCTCTTCAGTCTCGACTGTGATGGCACGGAATTAAAGTGAATTAATGTGGTTGAAAAATATGTATGTATTGTATGTAATCTGCTGAACAGCGGAGGAATGAGGAAACCCTCCATGTGGCCATAACTTCCAAGTCACATACCCTAAATGACTTTGTTGTGATGAGGGAGATGGAGAGGTTAGCGATAAGTTTTATTTTACTGACAGTGCCTGTCAATGAAATTATGGGTTCTTCGTGTACTAGATGTCTGAGCTCGTTCAATGAAAGTGGGGTATCAACGCTCCAGTCTCCTCAGTGTTTTATATCCTTGGAAATAATAAACAGAGTAAAGAAAACAGTCACGTTGATCTCTAACCTCAAGTTGGTTTTGCCAACGCGGTCCCGCCAAGCTGAATGAAATATTTTGACATAAGCCATAAAGTAAGTAAAGTAGGTACTAAACTTTGATGAGTTAATCAGAGGACCACATGGGTCTACGCAGTGCTTCATAACGTAGGGCGTACTCCCCACAGGTGGGCAATATGATTTTTAAGGAGGGCAATTGAGGGTAACTCAGGAAGTCTGGGTCAGTTCTTTTTTTATATTTATTTTATTCAGTTTTTGTTTTTTATTTTTCATTGATGCCTTGTTCTTTTGAAGTGGTTTTAAACCAAGGTTTTAGGCATTTTTAGCAGAAGGGGTGTTTATTTTTCGAATGATAAGAATTGTATATCACCATATGGGGGGCATCAGGGTTTTAAAGGTGGTTATGTGGGACATGGCCAAAAAGGTTAAGAACCACTGGACTCTACAGCTACAGAAACAGATGAATGAGACTGTTTCTTAGTGTAGCCCAAAAATGTTTAGGATGTCACATGGAAAAATTGTGTGCCATAGAAGAAGATGGGACAGCTCTTTTGGGAAACTACTTCGAGTGGACAGATGGAGACGTTGAATGGCGAAATTTGTTTGTTCTAGTCAGAGTGCATCGACAGTTTAATGACGTCTTAGGGTCCTATTAGATCTAGAGATGATCCATGAATAATTGGTTTTGGTTGCTACTCTACTTGTGTGTATTTTAGTAGTATTAGCAATTCTATGATAATGTTTGTGTCTTATGTGTACTGATTGCTATTACTCATGACTGTCTCAGGTCCCCTTAACCTCTAAGTATGTTGTCTGTGTGACTTAGTGTAGAAAATCAGTCTATTGAGGACTACAATGGTAATAAGTTTACATGTTTTTTTGTGTTAACTTTGGCATTTGTAATTGTTATTTCGAACTATGTGTTCTTTTCATTATCTGCATTTCATGTACAGTATATTGATTCAATGCAAAATAGAATTATTATTATTATTATTATTATTGTTGTTCTTCTTCTTCTTTTTCTAGTTGTTCCTTTTCGTCCTTTTTTTCGGTAATGTCTAACGACTGATAGTTCGTCTGAGCTTGGCTGAGACTCTTCACTAATACTGACTGATAATAGTCGTTTTCCCCCTAATGAGAAGGAAAAGCTCTTATTATATAGACAGAATGTACATTAACGATGTAAAGATGTAGGGACACATTGTTCTATTATAAATGTAACAGTTTGTTCGTATAGAGGTGTATTAGTTTGTCATGGAGGTAAAGGCTTTGATTTGTGGAGTTACATCGATTTGCCACGGAGTTCCTTCGGGCTATCGCAGTGGTTCTTAACCTTTTTCATCCTATGTCCCCTCCCCCGAGACTCTTCAAGGTATTACCGTAACCTCTTTAAGAAATTTTGAAATCGTAAACCTTGTGAAAAGGCAAGATATGTGATTGATGCGTTTACTGTAGCAAGCCACCGCACTTGTGACTAATGACGCACTCACCAAACTGGTCAAACCCCAAGTGTCTAATTCAAACATACGGAAATATTTTATTCTCTCGAATCCTTTGTGACCCTCTAAGAAACCCCAAACGACCCCTTAGGGGGTCACGACCCTCAGGTTAAGAACCGTTGGACTATAGGAACGCTGTAGGGGAGAGGGTAAACGCAGAGTATGGGATCCAATGTATTTAACGTTTCGCCCAGTAGGACTTCTTCTAAAATAACATTGTGGACAAACGTCTGACTCCTTATGTAACCCTAGCTTGCGGGGAGAAACGAACATGAAACTGGTGTAAACACAACTTGCGTAAACTGCTTGTTACTTTGTTATTAAAAACGTTAAATACATTGGATCCCATACTGTGCGTTTGGCCTCTCGCCTACAGTGCTGTTGCAGTCGTTGCTAGGGCTGGGCGGGATCCGAGTACTGGACCCGAATCCACCGGATCCGACAAGGCAGGAGGGATCCGAGTACCAGATGTTGGTACTCGGATCCGCTGAGACGAGTACAAACGATTACTCAAAGATCTATTTTCCCTGTGGAGCCAAAATTCGTTATGACCACTATCTATACGAAGCATTACATTTATACCATACTTGATATTATCATTAATTAGTTACAAAGTCATATGTTGCAAATTAAATTACAATAGAAATAAACTATTATTTTCGGCTAGCGATGCATGGCATACAATTTCAGTATTGCCATCGGCATCTCAAATTCTTCGGAGACTGATTGGCTGATGCGCTGTGACGTCACAGCAGAGGGTATAAATAGTGCCGCGCACTCCACTGAACCGTAATATAACTAATGCAAACTTTTTTGTACAGCAGTAAATATGTAACAAATATAAATCTGTGTGCATAACTGACGTATTATAGTGGACAAAATACTTCAGCAGTCAGAGATAATTCAGCAGTCAGATAGAGATTCCTTGGTGTTCCTCTTGAGTGGGATTCGCCTAGTTGGTGTGGACTCGAGTAGATGTAGCTGTGGCGATTACCAATGCCAGGCGAATACCGCGCGACTGGGATCCGACAGAGGATGTCAGTCGGATCCCGCTCCCAAACGAATCCGTGGACTCGCGCTGCCAGTTCTCCGTGCTGAAGGAAGTACTCGGATCCGGATCCGAATCCCGCGGATCCGCCTGGCCAAGTACTCGGATCCGCGAATACTTAAGAACTCGGATCCTGCCCAGCCCTAGTCGTTGCTGCTTTTACTCAACTATAGGAACGCATTGATTTGTCAGTGAGGTAGTAATTTTGGAGCACTGGGAAGCAGTAATGTTATGGTCGAGGCGTCGTACGGAGGCGTGTCTCGTTACACCACTTGGTATAGGAAAACTCCCCGTATCGGAATTGTTTGGACTGGCACAAAGATTTCCGATGGTGGTGCTTGTGTTTGTGGGAGACAAGAAGTTCGCTGCTTGCCGGACGTATTGGTGCTTTTCTCTCTCTCTCTCTCTCTCTCTCTCTCTCTCTCTCTCTCTCTCTCTCTCTCTCTCTCTCTCTCTCTCTCTCTCTCTCTCTAGCGTGGGGGTATGTATTGTTTATAGAGCAAAAATAATCGCATTTATTTCCTCATTATGGTAATGGGACGCAGAATATAATAACATTTCGTGATGTAATGCTTCCTATTTACTGATGATCTATTGTTAAATTTCATACATACGTATACATATACATATACAAAAGGCTTTTTACCTCTTACACGGGAGGTAGCACAAAAAAAAAAAAAAGGCATAGAAACCACTTCCACCCATTCCATCCCCATCACACTCCACTCCCCTCCACCCTCTTCCTTCCCTCTTATCTTGGCACCTCCTGGATGACGGGTCATCCCTGCATCTTGTCCACTGCCCAGGGTCAGAAGCAGTGTTGCAAGACAGCACATTCACAGCAAGGCCGCTTCATTAAATCGGCGACCACCCCTCTCCGTCTCCTCATCGGGGAATGAGATGTCGTCGTTCTTTCATGTCGTTTCTGTCGGTATATTGGAGTTCGGTCCCATTAACAAGGACATTCTGTTGACTTTAAGTGCTCTTCGTGCAAAGGTGCTGCTTCAACTCGCTCATAATCTACAAAGTCCGCTGTTCACCAATTTCTCTTATGCGTTTTCATTCTGAAACGCAAGCGCGAAGGTTGGAATGTATTTTGCAAATCAACAATCCTCCGGAAGGATTATAATGCTCCACGTTTTCACTCCTGAAGTTGAAAAGTGCGGGTCTGAACGTTGGTTACAAGTCCCCCATTGTCCGTTAGAGGTTATGGCTTCAGTTTGGGCAGTTACTGGGAGAGTGCCAGTTACTGGTAGACTGCCGGTTACTGGTACGTTGCCAGAAATTCCTTTTGACACGTTATGTCGGGTTTTCTTCTTTATTGATACTGGCAGACGCCAGGCCAGTCGTAGTTCTGGTACTTTCATGGTTGTAGGCTTTTCAAGTCGCGGAGCAGTATGTACACGTCAGTATTTAATGGAGTAAACAGGGGAATTCAATGATAATGGTATGGATATAAAGCTAAGGTCATACCAGTGCGTGTGTGCAAAAAATACGGTTTTAATCGTTATCGTTAACGTTATTGTTAGCGTTATTGTTATTATTATTACCATTATTATCACTATTATTGTTATTGTTATTATGATTATTAATTTATTATTTCATAATTATTTTACCATTACCATTTTATTATTGTTATTCTATCATTACATTTCTAATTGTTTTTGTTGTTTATTCATTGTTTATTATCTACTGTTTATTTATCTTTTATTATTCAATACTTATCATTCATTGCTTGTTATTTATTGTTATGTTCAAATGGACTTTATGGACGCACACGCAGCTTCTATAATTGAAAGCGTTCAGATATTCTTTAGGTATATTTTTCACTGTGTTTCAGGGATGTTGGTCACACAATCATTGGAGGTGTGATCTGTACCCTTAGCATTTAAGGTTGGAACGAAATAGCATTTGAATCTGAACTATGTAAGAAATTGTTTGTAGTTGTAGACACCTAGGCGCACCCATGTATGTAGAAAGTTTTGAGAGGAAAGTAAATGTAATGGTGTTAGGAGATCTCAATGCTAAAGTAGGAAATGAAGTGATAGATGAAGTAGTAAGAAGGTATGGGGCAAGCAGAAATAAACTAAATTGGAGAGATGGTAGTTGTGTATTGAAAGGGAAAAGGTGATTGTTAACAGTGTTTTGAAAAGAGACAAGCAAAAAGTGGGCCAGGGTGGTAGGTAGGCAGGTATTTCAGAGGGAGCCATAGGATTGCATAGTGGCACCCAAAAGGAAGATTGGAAGAGATCTGGATGTAAATATATTCAAGGGAGAGGAAAGGAAATTGTTAGATGTACTGGAGGTAAGTGGGGGAGGAAGAAAGGGAATTATGTAGAGAAGTGATGAAGGTAAGTAAATCAAATGAAAAAACAACAACAACAACAACTGTCAAAGCTGATAAGAGTGTGGGAAGTAACAAAAAGATAGAAGAGAAACAGGAGTAGAGAAAGAATGGATATGTTTCAAGAAATAATTGCTAAAGTGTGCAAAGTTAGTGTGTAGGATGAGGAGGATGGTAGGGAACGAAAGGAGAAGCAGTGGATTGTGGGACGAAAAGATGAAGGCGGTGTTGTCAGAAAACAAGAAAGCATGATTATAAATATCGGTTTCAAAATAGAACTAGGGAAGCATATAAAGTACAGGAGAAAGACGGCGGAAGCATAAGACAGGTGAGAAAGGCTAAAAGGAGAATAGATGTAAAACAGGGTATATGTTTCAAAGGTTTGAGAATAGTAAAAAAAAATTCAGAAGGAAGTGAAGAGTGAGGGGTGTGTTTAAAGAGAAGGTTCAAGGGTGCTGATAGACAGATACTAATGTAAGTGAAGACGATAAGGGGAAGATGGAAATTAAATTCCTTTTTGTTATCCTTTACCCTCGTAAAGCTTATTTTCATCTTCAAAGCTAGTCTATTTCTCTCGGCTCTGAAATTCAATTTGGCTGTGGAGCCTACAATTGTATGGTCACTACCTATATTCATTTTGTCTGTAACCGTAACATTATTAACGTTGCTGCTCTTATCTTTTAATATGAAACGTATTTCGTTATTTAGTGTTCCATGTTCATTTACAACTTACACGTATTTTGAAGAACGCGGTTATTATTCTCATGTAATTCTCTCATCTACTCCAAACTTCCCAATGCATAATCCACCTCCCAAGTTCCTCCCCACTTTAACATTAAAGTCACCCAATATCAACGTATATATATTTTTTCTTGGTCCATTATCTGGTTTAAATCACCGTAAAAGAACCCAATTTCATCGTCTGAACTGTAGACATGGTTAGTAAGCTTAGATTATTTTTAGTGTACTTTTTACATTGCCTCGTTACAATCCAAGCTATTCTATCTGATAATCTGAATTTCATCACATTACCAGCAACCTCCCGATTCATCAAGAACCCTGCTCTACTAGATATCTCCTTCGCTTATCTCTATAGAACAGGTGGCGACTGTCTTGAATCTGCATCGGCTCTTCTTCCGCCCGTCGGGCTTCACTCAGTCCCAAGATGTCCCACTCGATGTTTTTCACTTTTTCCATCAGACTCTCCAGGTTGTGGTCTTCTGATAGGGTTCTCACGTTGTACTGTAGGTGACAACTTCATTTTGCTCAGGTTGCTTGATGTCCAAGATTTGGGTCTGCTTGGAGAGTGCTTAATCATATTTGGTGGCACACTGCCCACAAGCACAGAAAGCAACGTTGCCATACTTTTAGGAGACGATGATTCAACAGGAACGCCCGATTTTACATTGATGGTGCATTTCATGTTAGGTATCAGAGGTTATGATAGTAATCTCACCTCCATGCCACCTCGTTTTTGGTGAGATATTTCTTTGGTGCTACCTTAGTAAATATATTCGGGGGAACCCATATCTATAGGGTGCCCAATGGTCCAAGCCGTCATTATGACGGTACCCAATATATCTATGAGGAATTCCCCTGTTCGCCATCATGGACGTGCCAGTTAGCAGTGAATCCTGCGACTATGCGGCAGGTCGTTGTTTAAAAGGGTGACATATGATTGGTAGATGGACGGCAGGTGGATGACAGACGGCTGGCAGGTGGGAGGGAGAGGGTTGGCAGATTAGCGGTAGATGGGTCTGAGACCGAGAGTCTCCTTGACTTTGTTCATTACCCTGAAAGGAACGTAAAGCTGTGGGATTCGTGCCAACGGTCTTACGAGCGGGTTCACTGCACCCGGAGGGACGCCTAGCCAGGGAGGTTTTCTCCCTTTATTGGGCCGTGGGGCGGACCCCGCGACTCGGCCAAGGGCCCCCGCGACTCGCCCATGGGCTGGACCCCGCGACGCGGCCGTGGCTGGACACCAGGGCTCTCGAGCGACCGCACATTTCGGGATGTAAAAGTGTTAACAGGCTGTCCACCATTTTCCCCTACCTCGTTCACGGTTCTTTTACTACCCCTTTTGTCCTCCTTTCGTTCCCTCCTCTCGCTCCGTTCTTCCCGTACTATGGGAGAAAGGGGTTTCGGTAAAATTGGTGGTTAGTTTCCTCGTTCGGTTAAATAATTCTTAAGGATTAACTTTCTCATGTAATTAGGGAAGGACGTGGTGATTTTTTTTATATCTGTACAGTAGACAAGATAAAAGTCCTCATAAAAAATGTAGAACGCTTCCGTTAGTAATTTGCCATTAATGAAAAAAAACAACTAATTTTCCTGTCATCTTTTGTAACCAAGACTATCAACTTTGGGTACTTCTTTGAGTGTTTTTTTTTTTAAACCAGGTTAATGCCAATACACCCTAGAAAAGCTTCAGAAAATTAATTTTCTTAAGTATAAAAGGCTCAATATCAACCTTATAGTACTGTAATGGACTGATACCGCTTAGCCCACTGTTTCCCAACCCTGTGGTTGCAAAGCGTTTTTCCTCGGGGGGGGGGGGGTCACCAAGATCCCACCTGAAGAATTGTTACCCCAGTACGCCGAATATCAACAGTGGAATAAAGATTACGTTAGGTCAAGTTAGGGTTAGGTTAGGTTAGGTTTGGTTAGGTTAGGTTAGGTTTGGTTAGGTTAGGTTTGGTTAGGTTAGGTTTGGTTAGGTTTGGTTAGGTTTGGTTAGGTTAGGTTTGGTTAGGTTAGGTTTGTTAGGTTAGGTTTGGTTAGGTTTGGTTAGGTTTGGTTAGGTTAGGTTTGGTTAGGTTAGGTTTGGATAGGTTAGTTTAGGTTAGGTTAGTTTAGATTAGGTGTCCCACAGTGAAGGGGTCCAAAGGTTGTGTGTCTATGGGGAATAAAGCAAACTGAATCTTGGTTCTAATTTTATATCTAATTTTAGATGTATTTACCCATATCAGTTTCACCAAGAATCTCGATGAAATGCAAGTAGAATGTTCAATAAATCTTTGTTTATCCTTTGTTGTGACGTGGGCCATAACTTTGTTTTTGGTAAACGTTTATTTTATATATCTAGCAGATGGTGGCATTTGGTAGATAGGGGCAGATTTTGGCAGTTATTTTTAACCTTTTTCAGTGCCCGTACCCTTAATTATCTTAAAAAAAAATGATAATAATAATAATAATAATAGATAAGTAAGAAATAAATAATACATAAATAATAAATAATAGTAAATAAATAAATAAATAAGTAAAATAAAATAAAAAAGTTCCCCCATCCGATATAAATACAATGCAAACATATCAAAAGGATTAGTGATACGAACCTTGCAGAGAAATTATTAGATATATTAAATTACTGAACAAAGGTAATTTTTTATTTAAAATTAAAAATGTCAATTAGTAGGATACAATGAACGCACATAATGCTTTCTCATGGTAAATATACAGCGCCATTGCACTGACTATCATATCTCGTACCCCCAGGTTTAAGGTTTCATAGGTACCCCGTGGTGGTACAGGTACTCCCCACGGGATCACAGGTACCCCCACGGGGTCACAGGTACCCCCACGGGATCACAGGTACCCCCCAGGGGGTGCACAGGTACCCCCCAGGGGTGGCACAGGTACCCCCCCAGGGGTGGCACAGGTACCCCCCAGGGGGACACAGGTACCCCCCAAGGGGGCACAGGTACCCCCCATGGGGTGCACAGGTACCCCCCCAGGGGTGGTACAGGTACTCCCCACGGGATCACAGGTACCCCCACGGGGTCACAGGTACCCCCACGGGATCACAGGTACCCTAGGCTAAGAACCAATGCTTTGGATTGAATAGATTCTTGATCAACCGAGGCCTATTCAATCCGGGAATAAGAGCACTTAGGAATAAGCTTCTGTTTATACTGTAGTATAGTATTGACATTTATTTGACAGATGTTTGTGTCATTTTGACATTTGGAAATAAACTCTCCTCCTGGGATTCGAACCCTCGCCAGAGCGGCTTGCTTCGTAGAAGGCGAAGAGGTGGCGTGACGGTACGATCTTCGCCTTCTACGAAACAAGCCGATCTGGCGAGGGTTCGAATCCCAGCAGGAGAGTTTATTTTATTCGACAGAGTCGAAGGCCTTGTCGTATTGTAGAAAAGCTACACACAAATATTTAATGTACCCTGTTAGCGTATATCATAGTATAGTGTGGTTTGATATGGTTTAACGTCACAAGCTCCCCCCCCCCTATCGGAAGGCTAGGACGGTGCCCCTCACAGAGGACTTTGTAGCGTGGAATTTAATGAACCATGCCCTTGGTTCAACTTCGCCGGTGGCAGGACTCGAACCGCCATCCTTCGCCGTAAATAACGACGCCATAACCCGCTCAGCCAACGAGCTTCCATAGAATGGTGTAATATAGTGTAGTATACTGTAGTAGAATGTACTATAGTGTAGCATAGTGTAATATAGTGTAGTATGGTGTAGTGCAATGTAGTGTAGTATAGTGTAGTAAAGTATGGTGTAGCATAGAGCAGTACAGTGTAGTACAGTGTAGTGTAGTACCGTGTAGCATAGTTCAGTACAGTGTAGTATAGTACCGTGCAGTATAGTTCAGTACAGTGTAGTACAGTACAATGTTAACGTTTGTTCTATCTAGTCAAAGACCTTTTCGTAATATGCAAAAGCTACACCTATTGTATTCTATTTCCCATTATTTCGAGGAAACTCTTTCAAGAACAATCAACTCTATACCTTTTAAGCGGTCTGCACAAAAGTAACCAGCTTACAATTTATGCACGGAAAGGATCATATTAACATATTATGCTAATGACCCACTTTCGGAGAAGAATAAGCGAAAGTAAAGACATCCGTATATTTCGATCACTGAACATGAATTAGGATGACCGTACACGCCCTATCTTGGCATCACATTTGCGTCGCAAAGTCTAGAAAGAGTTTGGTGCCGTTCTGGATCAAGATTCCAACTTAGTAATCTCATTATCTTGTTTATCCGTGGCAACTTTGATAGGTGACGGGTACATCACCATAATCGTCTTCTAATTCTAATTTAGCGGAAGTTTGCTAAACAGCAAAGATGGATACTCAGAACTGGAGTGCCATTATTATTATTATTATTTTTTATTATTATTATTATTATTGTTATTATTATTATTATTATCTTTATTATTATTATTATTATTATTATTATTATTATTATTATCATTATTATTTGTTTATTATTATTATTTGTTTATTATTATTATCATTATTTGTTTATTATTATTATTATTATTATTATTTGTTTATTATATTATTATTTGTTTATTATTGTTATTTGTTTATTATTATTTGTTTTTGTTTATTATTATTATTATTATTATTATTATTATTGTTATTGTTATTTGTTTATCATTATTTGTTTATTTGTTTATTATTATTATTATTATTATCTTTATTATTATTATTATTATTATTATTATTATTATTATTATTATTATTATTATTTTTTTTTTTGTGAAATACACGGGTCTATATGGATGCACAAAACGGAAATGAAGTGTGTGAAAAAAACTCGGTCAAAAACAAACTACAACAACTAACTATTCGGCAACAAAAGTGTTGTCGGTGGGGTTTGGGTAAATGGAACACGTATGGAATGAAGAAAAAAAACACATTAAATCCAGGCACTTTAGTTTTGGTGATATTCAAGAAAATACTTAACTCGAAGAAATACCGTTAATGAGAAAGTCAGGAAGAAGATTCACGCTACAGAATATCTTTAGTTTTCGCAGTGAAGACTAACAACAACCATTTGTTCAACCGTTCCGTTGCTACTAAAAAGATTGCACCTTAACTTCGGCTTCTTCCAGATGCTTCTATTCAGGCAAAGAAATCTCCCTTTCACAGTGAAAGGGATAGATGAATAAGATGAATATATGCATAAGATGAATAATGAATAAATATATGAATTAATACCCACCGGTATGTTAAATTGGTTCAGTCTATAACGACATAATCTGCATTTTCATTATGATGAACGTTTAGGAACACTGCGCAGTCATACATTCATCATACATACGCACAATCATACATACTGTCTTCATATACAGTGGGAAACAAAAGTACTGTCCGTCCTGTGTTTATGTACAGTTGCCTCCTCCTCTAAATGCCACAGTGGATCTTGGAAGCTGAGCTCCACGTATATCCATGGGGCGGAGATTTGTGATGTGAATTAGCCTTTTATCACCGAATACGTCTGCTTATCTCCCAAATGTTTCACTCGAGGAAATGCATTTGGTTTCAGGTACTGTAGTACAGTTGGTAAAGTAAGTTTCTCCTCGACTCTTTCTGGGGTGAGCTCATGGGAATTAGTAACAGAGACGAAGAGAAACGTCGAAGTGATTAGTCACGATGGAGGAAATAAGCGGTGGTATTCTTTAAAAAATTCTTTCCCTTCCAAGGATTTATATAAGGAAATATTTTTTTTAAGAATACCACCGTAAGATTCTTTGGGTGGTATTCTTAAAAAAATCTTTCCCTTCCAAGGGTTTATATAAGATTTATATAAGGAAATATTTATATAAGGAAAGATTTATATAAGGAAATATTCATATAAGGAAAGATTTATATAAGGAAATATATATATAAGGAAAGATTTATATAAGGAAAGAATTTTTTAAGAATATCACCGAAAGCCTCCTCTTGCTTTATTCTGATGTGAATGTATTTCAATAGTGTCGAAGGATTTTTTTTTATCAAGTTTACTTATAAGTAGAGGCAGTTATATGTATGTTGAGCGAAACATAATGACAATCCAGTCATGCTAACTACATTCGTGATGTTGCACCAGCGATGATTCTAATAACACAAAACACATAGAAGGCTTCGTTAAGTCTCGTTGATATGGGGCTAGTTTAGTATCCGTTAGTGCTAGCGACTTGTAAAGTACCCCTCTACTTGCCCAATGTGAACGGAAGGTTAGTAAACTTGCCTCCAAACTATCCTAGTGTGAACACTTACTTGCCGAGTAAGTTAACTTGCAACTAACATTAATGGCTATTTAACTAGCCCTGTGTCAACAAGGCTTTAGCTGTAGGCTTCACGTCTGTCAGGACACAAGTGTTCTTGTTTCCAAAGTACTTTGATGAGACTATAGATCAGTGGTTCTCAGCCTGTGGTTCATGGAACCCTATTTGGCCACGAGGATCAATAAAAGGGGCCACCAACTGAAAGTCACTAGCAGTTAGTGGATGCAAAACGATTAAATTTAGTGTTAAAATCATCTCCAGGAGGTTAAACAATAGCAATGCATAAGTACGAGGTATACGTGAAAAAGGTTGAGAACCCCGGCTATAGATCAGTATAGACCAGCGTTTCTGAACCTTTTGTACCCTTGCGTATCCTTTAAAATAAATTGCACGTCTCAAGGTACCCCTGCGCAAACAAAACAAAACACACACACATATACCATATCTTTCTCATTTTATTTTCATCGTAATAATAGGTTAGATAGGATGATGCCTATATTACATCATTACAATAACCAAGAATATGTCGTGCGTGTTTATATCACGTATATGAAATTAAATAAAAAATCAAAAGTGCATTAGCATATCTCACTTGTTCTCGCGGAACCCTTAGGGGCCTTTTGCGGAACCTTAGGGTTCCGGGGAAGTCTGGTTGAGAAACGCTGATATAGACTATAAAGATATTGGTATTCAGTGACAACATGAAAAGAAATTGTTTTCATGAAGACATTTCTGCAAAAAAAAAAAAAAAAAAAAAAAAAAAAAATGGTGGGCTAGGATAGCGTGAAGAGGACACTGCACCAACCAACCTAAACGACATTAAAGTCGAACTGACAGAATGGAAACAGAATAAAAGTATTTTTCTTCAAAACGTACTTAGCTGAATGAAAAGAAGGAAAAAATCTCGGCAGTGATGAAGAAATTGTATGCGCCCACCCCCTCCCCCCCTCCCCGAAAAAAAAAGAGAAAAAGAAAATGATGAACTCTTGTTTTTTACTATATTTAAGATTGATGTAGCCAACTTGGCGTCAGAAATAGAGAGATGACGTGTTTTCCCTTATCTAATCACGAAGTGAACATATTTTTTGACTGCCGAATGATCATACAAACTCAAAGTAAATCCTTTGCAGGATTGTGTTATTCTATACATCCAAACTTGATTTATTTTGCTTTCATTGATAAGTATTTGATATCTTTCTACATTCTATAGTTATCACATAATAAACGATTTCGCAAATTATTGCATTGCGACAATACCAATAATACATGTATTTGCACAGTTTCTGATATAGGCGGAGTTTGGGTGTTTGCAAAAGTATGTTTACTCTATCGTCAAGCGATTTTATTCAGCAGAGTTCAATCGAGTATTGATTCTCAACTTAAGATGTAAAGAAACCCTTACCATTACTCCATTCCTATCATTCCGCTTGTTAACTGGTTCGTAAGTCCAAGGAAAGCAATATCGTTAGGTGCAGCTTTCTCAGTATATCCTTTGTCCGCATCTTTGATATTTTCTGTTGATTCTTTTCCCCTCGAGGACGACATCTAGCGGCGCCTTTCCGAACTAACAGGTCACTGACAGGCCCCTGGGCTTCTGAAGGGAGCGGAGTAGGGGAATCGATGATGAGCAGATGATGAGAAGATAATGAGCAGGTAGCCTCCCTTGGCACTACTGGGAAGTCATCTCGGGCAGTGCCCGTGCCATCAGCAGGGACCGTGGCACCATCAAAAGACACGGCGGCGTCATTTAGGTATAGTTGGCTTCAGTTCTAAGTACTACAGAAGTTGGCGTCATTAGTGAAGCTGTAGTGATTTTTTTTTTCTTTTTTTTTTTTTACGTTTACGACACGATAAGTGTACTTGGAAAAGCTATAGCAAATGAAACGTCGTAGAAATAAAGGTGTCGTCCTCACATGTATTCATCTCTTACGACATGAAAAGTCGTAAAACTAAAACAGACACATGAACCTTCTACAGCTCCCCAGAATAATAATATAAAACACACTAGCCACTATTGTACTTAGAAATGGAGGCAACTGTACACAAAACACAGCCTCAGGGGATGCGGGTTATCGCATTAGACATATATACACTATAGGTAAATTTTCTTAGCGTTTATATCAGTAAGTCTCCACGTTTTAAGTTATCCTTTCTCGGACTACATCTGAAACGAAAAATCGACTCTGATATCTGACAACGTTCTCTTTCTACGATTTTAGTCAGTCATGACTAAGTCAGCACTTTTATGTTTCTGAAAATTCTCTAAAATGGTTAGAGTATTCCGTTCATCTGTTAATGGAAGGGTAAGTGTTTGAAGTTGTAGTAGTATTACCAAATATAACCGTTGTGAACAAGAAGTAACTGTTGGAGTCTTGATCCACACCTGGTGGAGAATTTCTTATTCTATTATTTTTTATTTTATTTCTTTGATTTATCTTCGATATTTTATCTCAGTTAACCTCTAAATGTATGACTGCTATCCCTTTACTTCTGTAAAACAATACTTCCATCCTTAAAGAAAAAAGATATAAAATCTTCGAAGAATGGTACTTTAGTTTTCATAACAAGATAATGCAATGTGTATAGTGATGTTCGATATTACAATATTTGTATAACGACGCTGCAAAACGATGATCAAAAACGTATGGCGAGACACCCTAAAGTTTGTAAGACAAGAAAAAAAAATAGTAAACGTTATAGAATGTAATTGTCTAAAATTTATGTTTGAGACATCTTCAGTCTTGTGGGACACCATCTAGAAGAATCGTCTTGAATAATAACTGAACTGTATTCAGTAGTAATGACTGAATCAGTTTCAGTTACTCTTATTCTTACTTTTGTGCAATTTATTTGCCTCGTCCATCGAGGATTAAAGCATTCTTCCCTGGTCTTTCTTTATCATTTGTCTAATCCTCTTCACAGTATCAGCGTCCATTCACATGCATCATTTATATTTTGTAGTTCTTGATGATAGCACCTCTCAAATTAGAAATATGATTAGTCTCTAAATTCTTCAGTTTTTGAAGACCAGTAGCTCAAAGGTCTCGAAGTATAGAGACCAGGGGCCGTATACACAAAAACTTGTTAGCACTAACAAATAGCTGTTAAGGGTAACAAATTCCTGTTAAGGCTAACATTTAGCTGTTAAGCACTAACAGTGATACAGAAAACTTGTTAGGGCCTTAAAAGTACTGTTAAGATAAAAGTGCTGAGGAGGACTATTAAGCTCTTAACAAGTTCCTGTTAGTAGAGAAGATGGCGGAGCAACAACAACTAAAAAGATGACTGCGAGTTTATCGACAGCGACGGGACATATTTAACGAGTACAATGACGACGAACTCATCAAACGCTTCAGAATGAACCGTGCTGGTATAATAAAAATGGCTGATTTAGTGAGGGACAAACTTCAATCCCGAACAGAACGGAATCGACCACTGAGTCCTGAGACGAAGGTGGCAATTACCCTATGATATTTAGCCACAGGTAAAATGCAGCAGTGACGAATTTGGGACCTCGCAAGCATCAATCAGCCGTGTCATTACTCAAACAATTGATGCACTATCAGAACCAGATATTGTAACTCGGTTTGTAAAATTCCTATTGACTCGCCAAGAAGTGCAAGTAAAACAAGCAGAGTTCATGGAAAACTGTAGGTTTCCCGGTGTTGTGGGTACCATAGATGGCACAAACATTAGAATTGGGGCTCCAAGTGTCGATGAACATTTATATGTAAACAGAAAACAATACCATAGCATCAACGTGCTTTGTCATGCCTCCCTCTTATCCTTGTGGTTTAAACTTGGCTTGAATCGCCCATTTATAATTATTTTTTCTCCATAATCACGTTGATCAAGAGGAGTGTTTCCTCTTGTGACCAGTTTGGCTTCCTTTTCTTTTTCTGTGTTTCTTCTGCCATGTCTGTCCTCTGAAATTATTGTTGAGTCTTCTGTCGGAAGAATTGTCTGTGGCACGGCCGCCTGTACAATGCGCCTTCGTCCAAAAATATCTGTCGTTGGTTAATAAGTACTTCTAAAAACCCATACATACGATATCTATGTGCTATCATGATACTTTATTAATAAATTCTGAACAATTGCATTTATAACACTGTTTTATGTGTGCAATTTTTGATAATACGTCCATTTACATGTTCATAAGCTGCTAACTTAAGCGCTGTTTAGCGGTACTTGACAAACAACTGTTTGCTAGCTAACAGTTGTTAGTTAAGCATTGGTGTATAACTTTTAGTGGTTTTCTGTTAGCTAGCAGAGATTGTTAAGGCTAACAAAAAAGTTTTGTGTATACGGCCCCAGTTCTATACGTCTTGGGCTTCCTACCTTCTTCCTGGTTTGGGGTAGTAGCCTTCGCGAGCTTCTTCCAGTTAGTTCCGTTTTCTGTGATTCCTTTGCAAGAAAAAATCCGTTACATGTCGTCTCGGTATGGACTCTCCATCTTCTTTTTGATCTTCATCTCCTTCTCCTCTTTTGCACACACTTCCATTGTCGTTACTTCTCTACTGCGACATTGGGCGTCTTCTTACGAGGCCATCCGCTCTATTCCCTTGTCAAATCAACAAATGCAAACACCAACACGTATGCTTGTCATCGGGGACAGTGACTTGAGTGTATCATCTTGAGGGTAGCAGGCTGGTTGGCCGTGGCTTCGGTTGTGAGTTCTGCCAAGAACGTTATACGTACTGTGTATTACAGTGTCGTGATCAGTCCTTAAACGCTGGGGGATTTCTCTTAGCTAAATAGAATTTGTTGGTGGTAAACAGAACAGATATACATGAACAACCCCTTTTATTTTATATCGTTTGTTTATTTGGTTGTTAGTATTTGTTTATTATTTGCTTGATTTTCATTTATTATTAGTTATCTGTCAATTTAATATTACTATTTACCTGTTTGTATATTATTTAACTATATGCATTTATTTATTTTGTTTATTATTATATATATTATTATAATTTCTTTATTATAATTTTTTTTTTCATCCGACTGAGTTATGGACCAAAAGTTCTCCTGTCGGCAATTGTAATCCTTTGTGATCTATGGGTTATTAAGGATGAATCTTCAACGCCGAGAGTGGGAAATCATTTAATTGTATAGAATCACCTAACGACAGCCAAAAATTAAGCAAGAACGATTCCACCACTCCACATACTCCCACCTGTGGATCAAAATAATATACAGGGAGTCCTTGATTTGTACGATAGATGCATTCCAGAAGGGACCGTACAAAGTAAATTTCGTGCAATGTAAGGATGATTACCAGTAGTGGAGGAAACTGTTCATGCACAATGTTAATGGATGGGAGTTGTTGGAAACAAAACAAACAATTACTCGTATTTTCTTGAAATCGTGTTATTTTAAGGCATCTGTATAATATGAGAGAAAAACTATTTTTTGACACCGTGTTATTTTGAATTCGTGCAATCTAAAATCGTGTAAATCAAGGACTCATTGTATTGGTAACAAGATCCAGCGCTTCTATCCTTGAGAACAATATAGCACCGAAGAGGTGGGGGTCAGAAAGGTAATGAAGTAGAAATTTAAGGACTGTAGTAAAACGGAGACAAGGTCATCATATTAAGACAACAGGGCAGGACTCGCAGTAATGGTTTTAAATTGTACAATTTTAGATTTAAGAAGGAAATAAACAAGAATTGGTTTACTATAGGGTGGTCAACGAATGGAAGAGAGTAACCATGTAGTGAGCGCTGAAACTATCGGTTGCTTTAAGAAACGGTTAGATAACTTTATGGATGGGGATGCCAGGTGGTAATGGACATGGAACTACCTAGTGTAGACCTTATGGTCTCTTGCGGTCTCCTTCATTCTTATGTTCATAGTAGAAGATAAAAGATATTCTTTTAAAAATGGGAGTGAGTCTTCAATCGCAAACGTATACTACGTTCCTCTGGTCCTTAGGGGGGGTGTGACATAAGTCCCTAAAATACTAACGAAAAACGGACTGCATGGAGCTTATGCCGTCAATACCCAATACGGTGCGGATTAAAAGAAAGTTACGAAAATAATAACAAATGCGGCATCGTCAAAAAATGGGAAAGTTGGTGAAAGCCGCGCTTACGGTAGAACTTGTGTATCGCGGGGGGGGGAGGGAAGAGGGGGAGGGAAGAGGGGGAGGGGGAGGAGGGGGATGGCGCCAGGGGAAGGTGGGGGTGAGGGTGGGGGGCCGTGGGGGGAGAGGGGGGGAACCTCGGGGACACTAATGGCCGGGCTGTGTTCGTGAACTTGCCAACTAACGTCGCCAGCAAAAATCACGGGGAAAGAGGACCAACAAGACTATAAGGCTGAGCGGTGCCGTGGCATCCTTTGCTCATTTAGTTCTGGTTGACGCCATAAGATGTCGTTTCGATACGAGCCCCCCCCCCCCCCCGAGGGGGTGAGGGGATGATTTACGTAATATATTGAATTACGTGAGTTGTTATAGAAAGTGTTTCTGTTGGTTAATAGGGACGCCCTTGGTCAAGTTAGGAGACAGTGTGGCATTAATAAGAATAGACGTATCGCATTAAGGGTCAAACTTTCAAAACTTTTCGCTATCTACCACTAGAAAATAAAACTTGACCCGGTTTTCTAAGTAACCTTAGGTGTCTTAATAGGTAATCTATGAAATCTAGTTTCCGTAAATATAGCTATCGAAGTTATTTTTCTAATAGAAGTTATTTCATAATAGTAGAGAGCTCTCGCCAAGGCTGACGAAAGGTTCAGGAATTGCGGTCCTAAATAGTTGTTTGATTTGATCAAGATATTTGAATGACAGTGACATGGTACAGCATAATAATTCGACACAGAATGGACGACCCAAAATAAAGTAAATAAAAACAAACAGACAAGTGAATAGATAAGCTAGTAAACAAGTAAACAAACACAAACACACAAATAAACGAATAAACAAACAAATAAAAGTTGATTAAAGAGTATTAGGGGAAGACAGGAGTTGATGGGGGGACCATTATGGGAGAAAAGAAAACAAACAGAACGCTGCTACTGCTACTCCAACTGCTGCTGCTGCTGCCGCTGCAATCGGAGACGAAACAAATTCATTTGATGATTCACCCGCGGACGATTCGCTTTGATCGCAAGACCACGCAAAAAGTCCCCGAGACAAAATTACACAACAAGGAGGAGGAGGAGGAGGAGAAAGAAGAACAGGAGGGGGTGGGGAGGAAGAGGAGGAGGAGGGGAGAAAGAGTAGGAAGGGGAGAAAGAAGAGGAGGAGGAAGGGGAGAGAGAGGAGGAGGAGAAAGAGTAGGAGGGGGAGAAAGAGGAGGAGGAGGAAGGGGAGAAAGAGGAGGAGGGGGAGAAAGAGGAGAAGGAGAGGGAGAAAGAGGAGGAGGAGCATGAGAAGGGGGAGAAAGAGTAGGAGGAGGAGGGGAGAAAGAGGAGGAGGAGGAGGGGAGAAAGAGGAGGAGGAGGGGGAGAAAGAGGAGGAGGAGAAGGAGGAGGGGGACCAGGAGAAGGAGGTGAAGGAGGAGGGGGACCAGGAGAAGAAGGAGGCTGAGGATGATGCTGGGGAGGAGGGATCGAGGGAGGAAGAGAAGGCTGGGGAGGAGGTGAGGCGGAGACTGCAGAAGAGGCTGGGGGAGGGGGGAAGAGGAGGAATCTGAGAAAGAGACGAGGAGGAGGAAGCCGAGGAGGACCTTCACCGGGAGGATGGAAAGAAGAAGAAGAAGAAGAAGAAGAAGAAGAAGAAGAGAGTCTGAAGGGTCTTGGAAAGGGCAGAAGCTGTCCTTTCTCTCCAGAGGCTCCTGAAGAACAAAATCCTTAAAGGTGCCCGATTCGTCCCTTTGGGCAAGTAAAGAGTTCATCGGGAGGGTCCTGGCCAGAGAGTCTTTTTTAAGGACGTGAAGAGGAAAATCGGGAAAGGGCAGAAGTCGAGGACGAAACGGGGCCCTAAATTGGAGACTCTCTCTGTCTCTCCCATTTTAAAGAAGTGTGTGTGTGTGTATGTGTGTGTGTGTGTGTGTGTGTGTGTGTGTGTGTGTGTGCGTGCGTGCGTTTACGTATGTACGTGGATTGTGTGTGTGTGTGCGTGCGTGTACGTATGTACGTGCATTGTGTGTGTGTGCGTGTACGTATGTACGTGCATTGTGTGTGTGTGCGCGCGTGTGTGTATGTATGTAGGTGGGAATGTATGCGTGTGCACGTATGTGAATGTATGTATAATGTGTGTATGTTTGTATGTGTGTGTGTATGTATAAGTATCTGTGTATGTACGAGGATGTATGTAAGTATACGTGCATGTATATATGTGTGTGTGCGTGTGTATATATGTATATATATATATATATATATATATATATATATATATACACACATGTGTGTGTGTGTGAGAGAGAGGGGGGGAGGTAGGTGGGAGGGGGGAGGATTGTACAAAGCGGAAATGAGTGAGGCACAAAGAGAACCGCCGAAGAGCACGAATGCGAAATTGGGGCGTGTGGGCTGGGTGGAGGGGGTGGAGGAGGGAGGGAGGGGAGGTGGGAGGAGGGCAAGGTGGAGGAAGAGGAGGAAGTTGAGGAATGCGATAAGGAGGATGGAATGTCGTCAAGAAGCTTCTGGCGAAAGAATGGCAGCGTTGGTGTCTTGTGTGGTAGCGGTGATGGTGGTGGTGGAAGTGGTTCATGTGGTGGCAGTATTGGTGGCAGTGGTGGCTGGTGCAGGCTTAGCTGGTGATAATGGTGGGAGAGTGTGTTTACCTGGTCCGTGTGGAGGTCGGGGGGGATATTGTATTTCGTGGTGGTGAGTGGTCTTGCTTGTCCTCTGCTTCGGAAAAAGAGTACTCGGGACTTTGGCGAAATGAGTTTGGCGAAATGAGATGCTCGGTGTCTTCGGCGACCTTCCAGCGTACTTCGGGATTACCGCAGAGGTCGCGTTTCGAAAACTTTTTGTGTTACTCAAGAACAGCAATTCTAGATAATTTTCTTTCGATATTTTGAGCAGATTACGATTAGATAAACGCCTTCAAAGTTCATATAACCCTTTGTTGTGAGAATCGTTGGTTACATCTCAAAAGTTCAGTTGAACAAAATCATCATAGTTGAGTCATGGAATGGAGTTTGATGTTTTAAGATTCATTGGGGTATCTTGTAATGGAACGCTCATCAGCCACTGGTATGACACCAAAAGGTTTTAGGTGTTTCACAGTATATTCTCCTTCTGTCTCTCTCTCTCTCTCTCTCTCTCTCTCTCTCTCTCTCTCTCTCTCTCTCTCTCTCTCTCTCTCTCTCTCTCTCTCTCTCTCTCTCTCTCTCTCTCCCCTCTCCTCTCTGTCTCTCTTCTCTCTCTTCCTGTCTGTATGTCTCTTACTGTTTGTTTCTCTCTGTCTCTACTCTCTACTTTCTGTCTCTCTCTCTCTCCCCCCTCTCTCTCTCTTTCTCTAAAACAGCAAGAATAGCAAACATGGGACTCCAATATTACATAAAATCTAAATAACATTTAATTCATATGATACCATACATTTTACATTTATGATTTCACTCCATTATTTGTTAGAATAATTAAAACTATCCCGTACGTTCGTTCGCCTCGACAGTTCAACCAATTAAATCGCGTCCTCGGTTACAAGTGGCGCCGTCGCAGTGGTGTAATGTCATTTAATTGGTTTCTTAATTTGCTTGCTCGCTTGTTTTTCTGTTGATGTGTAGAATTAATTGTTTGCGTATTTGTCCGTCCGCGTCCGGTCCCGTTGTGGCCTGAGAGGCTTTTAGTCACCTGTTTTGCCGTTGACAAAATAGATAAATAAATAAATAAATAAATAAAATAAAATAATAAATGAATAAATAAATAAAATAGAATAAGATAATAAATGAATAAATAAAATAAGTAAACAAATAAAATGAAAATAAAAATAAAGAAATAAAAATAAATAAGAATAGATAAAATAGAATAAAATAGAATTAAATAAAAATAATAAAATAAATAAAATGCAGTGATCAGAGAGAAGTAGATTAATGATATTGCCACTAAAGACAATATCGCCATCTCCATGTAAACGCGCAATGGTGCAGTGGTACCGTTCTCGACCGCTAATTCATCGATCACTCTACTGCGAGTCGGTGTTCCAACTCTGGTGGGCAACGAGTTTGTTTGTGTGTGTGTGTGTGTGTCTGTGTGCGTGTGTGTGTGTATACGGCCACATCATTACCTATAGACCAAGCCATATATGAACTCTAAGCTCTTAACCGGAAGGGCAACAGTTGTGATCATAAGTCCAGCACGTAATCCAAGACTTTGATGAATCGCAGTCTGACTTGATTGGTATCAGTGGTTGTACGCTGCTGCCGATAACACCGGATTTTTGGAATGGCGGTATTTTGAAAGATTCCAGCCAGTATTTAACCACACCTTACCTAACCTAACCCCAGGAAATGTCCTAAAAATCTCATGAAATGGCGGTGATATCGGTGATATAATTGTTTTAATTTACAGGCAATTATAACCTGAGTAATTTTGGTTTCCGTTAACAGAAGCAAATCTCCTTTCGGGAACAGAATAGAACATATCAGGCGACCACAAAACACAGAAGCTTTATCGGGATTAAATGTGTGAATTTACAAATCATATCGTTTGCGATGTCAGAGTATGATAATGTGATCCTGTGAAAGTGATAGTACAGTAATGCGATAGTGTGATAGGATGATAGTACGATCATACGACAATGCAATAGTATGGTAGTATGAAGAATGTTCCATTCTGCCCTGAAGTCGCTCCTCAGTTGGATGAATTTGATGATAAGAGGTTGCAGTAACTCTGAGGTCGATGGTAAATGAAAGCTATACAAATATATTTTCCGTTGTTGAGTCTTTAGTATATTTCCTTAAGATTCTAAAAGGAATTGGCAACATCAAATGTGAAAACATTTTCACACTGAATGAGAATCTGACAAGAAATAATGGTCTCAAACTGTCAGGAAATAGATTTAATTTGAAAGTGGGTAGAAATAACTTTGCCAACCGTGTAGTTAATGAATGGAATAAACTTCCTGCAATGTAGTTCAGTTCGAAGCTTTTAAGATTCGTTTAGATAAACACCTAAGTAAGATGCTGTAATGACTGTTATTTATTTTATATTATTTGTTTATTTGTTTGTTTATTATTATTTGCTTGATTTTCATTTATTATTAGTTATCTGTCAATTTATTATTATTTACTATTTACCTGTCTGTTTATTATTTAACTATACCTATGCATTTATTTTATTTATTATTATTTATATTGTTATATTTTTTATTCTTATTCATTTATCATTGTTATATAATTTTTTTCGCGTCCAACCATGTTATGAACCAAAAGGTCTCCTGTCGGCATGCTCCGCCTTTGTAATCCTTTGTAATAATTTCCTTCTATATACAATAATTTCCGGTTCGTGTTCTTGTGGAACGCCGAAATGAATTTCAGCAGGGGTTCCTGGCAACCTTTGTAGATCACAAAAAAGTATTTGATTCGATGCATCGCGAGGTGCACAGTGGGTAGTCGGCGAATCAATTGAATTCTTGATATCTGGCCTTATAATCTAGGACACAGTCAGAGGGGGACTAGTTCGTGACACATGGGTCAGATGAAAAAAATCCCACTGTCGGAGAAAGTAAACGGATGAAGAATAGAAGTTACTGTATATTTCGACCACTCTCTGTTGAAGAGGACCACAGAGAGTGGTCGAAATATAGGGAAGCTTCTGTTCTTCATCCGTTTACTTTCTCCGGCAGTGGGATTTTTTTCTCACTGGGATAGAGTGCTGTGAAGTGTAGAGGAATCGTGCTCGGCTTCCTCTCTGTTAATTCAGGAGTGATTCAGAGGTCCATCCTCGCTCCAACATTTTTACAAAGGATTACAAAGGCGGAGCATGCCGACAGGAGACCTTTTGGTCCATATCAAGGTCGGATGCGAAAAAATATAATAATGATAAATGAATAAATAAATGAATAAATAAAAACTATAATAAAGTAAATAATAAATAAAATAAATGCTTAGGTATAGTTAAATAATAAACAGGTAGATAGTAAATAATGATAAATTCACATATAACAAATGATAAACAAGAATCAAGCAAATAATATAAACAGACAAATGATAACAAAACAAATAAACAAATAATATAAAATAGATGACGGTTATTACAACATCCGCGTAGGCTGAGTATTAGACAGTTATAGATCAATGTCATTATGAAGTATCCATTGGCAGCACTGAGGCCACCGGACTTGACGCTGTACCTCTTGCGGAGTTTTGGAGTTCCTGGTTCCAGCCCTCGAGTCACTGGACGTAGAGGTGAAGCTGTTGGGACACCAAAAGCTATCACTTAAAAATATGAAAATTTTCTTTATTTATTTATTTATTTATTTTTTATTTTATTTTATTTTACTTAATCAGGTATTGACATGTCCTGGTGGTCGTCAAAGGTTGCAGATATCTAGAATGTATTCCAAATGACACTGTTTCAGAATCTATTTCGACGGCAAACGTTCATAACATAGTCATTCCTTATTATTGCACTGGCGGAGATGAAAATAGACTTCTTTCCCAGCGGGTCCCTTCTCTGACTTCGGATGGATCGAATTTCTTGTCACGTAACTTCGGGTAACATATATATATATATATATATATATATATATATATATATATATATATATATATATATATAACTTTTTTTTCTCGCAGTGCACAAACCATGAGGAATTTTGACAGAATACCATAAAAGGTTAGGTCACGTGAGGTCAGTACAGTGGTTCCGAAATCGGGGAAAAGACCCAAAGTCGGGGAAGTGACCCGTTGGGAAAGAATTCTACTCTTGCGTGACGGAGTGTCGTTCTCCGTGGAAGAACTTGGCCCTCGTCGTACCCGGCTTCATCAGATAAACGCCAACATCTCGTGGGTGATGTCGCGACAGATAACTTCAGAAGCTCATTACCAGGTCATATTGTTTCGTGAGTACTGGTGAAAACTTGGCGTGACTATAGAATTTGCACACATTTGCAGACACTGACGTTAATTTTCGGAGCTGGGCGCGTTACCGTTGGAGAGGTATTGCGTTACCGCCGGAGAGGTAGTGCGTTACCGCCGGAGAGGTAGTGCGTTACCGCCGGAGAGGTAGTGCGTTACCGCCGGACAGGTAGTGCGTTATAGCCGGAAAAGTAGTGCGTTAC
This sequence comes from Oratosquilla oratoria, assembly GCF_046742065.1. Lineage (NCBI taxonomy): Eukaryota > Metazoa > Arthropoda > Malacostraca > Stomatopoda > Squillidae > Oratosquilla > Oratosquilla oratoria. The sequence continues at coordinate 16,105,603 of NC_134809.1, forward strand.
CGCCGGACAGGTAGTGTGTTACCGCCGGACTGGTAGTGCGTTACCGCCGGATAGGTAGTGCGTTACCGCCGGACAGGTAGTGCGTTACCGAAAAATCTGGGGTGCGTTTCCGTCAATGCGTTACCGATTTTAATTCCCCTAGAGCGGTCTGCGTTACTGCGTATGTGTATATGTATATACACATACGCAGTATATCTACGCAGATTTTCGGTAACGAACTAATACAAATACTAATTTTAACCACATAGTGGGTGGAAGAAGGGAGATATCAGACTTAAAACATTTGGAGAGAGAGAGAGAGAGAGAGAGAGAGAGAGAGAGAGAGAGAGAGAGAGAGAGAGAGAGAGAGAGAGAGAGAGAAACATTTCGAAATCTGAGTACAAATAAAGTCGTTCACATATCAAGCAGTATATGGCCGTCAGAATATTTTCCTTTCCTTTTTGTCTTTCTCTTCCTCATCTCAGAAAAGTCGTTCTTAACCATAACCAATGTTTTGTTCTCTAGATTTTTTGTGACAGTATTCTCGCGATGATCGAAATAACAGTGGTATCCTCGCAAAGGCGCGAGCACGCACACACACACACACACACACACACACACACACACACACACACACACACACACACACACACACACACACACACACACACACACACACACACACACACATACACACACACACACAATACACGCGCACACACACACACATAAGAAATAACAACATAACATATAACTTAATATAACATATATTAGATGTGGTTTAACGTCACAAACTCCCCCCTATCGGTAGGCTAGGACGGTTCCCCTTACAGAGGACTTTGTAGCGTGGAATTTAATGAACCATGCCCCTGGTTCAACTTCGCCGGTGGCAGGACTCGAACTGCCATACCTTCGACCTTCGCCGCAAGTGGCCAGCGATTCATATATATATATATATATATATATATATATATATATATATATATATATAATATATATATATATATATATATATATATATATATATACGCATGCTAAGAGGACCAGTGATACTTGTCTGCAGGTGATGGCACTGCAAGTCCTCCAGCACCTTCATCTTCATCTGGAGATGCAGCTCCGACAGACTACCACTCGATCTTTGAGTCTGTCCTAGAACGTTTATCAACTTCAGCTGCATTTCCTCAACCTTCTTACATAAGGAGAACTGACAACAAGTGCCAGCTTCCCACTTCTTACTACTATAAGAAAGTGACAGAAACTATTTCATATTAAGATGTCACAGAGAACAGTCCAATGTTTCTTGGTGGAGAGGTCTATAGGGAGAACCTGAGAATCGTTGTCAGACACTATGGGGTTCCAGTGAGTGAATCTTAAGGTAGCAAGTATCATTACACACACTGTATGTAAGTGTGAGAATTTGTGTTTACCATAACGCCGTCGTTTCTCAACGGATCTTTACCAAATTTGGCGCGGTGGATCACAAGGATCCCAAAATAAAGCATAAATGAAGAAAACAAAGAGTCCAGTCTCCTTCCAGGGTAATGTCTGCATGATATCCTTCTGGCATCCAAGCAAGGTCGGGATCTTTCCAGTTTTCGTTATACAATTTCCATCTGTCCTTGATCCGACTGTTAATTCTTTGACAATATTTATGTACTAATCGGCTGGAAAACAGTCGTTTGGTATCAGCCAGATTAAGCACGAAAGTATGACATTTCTCAATGCCTTTTATCGAAATACTCTTTAACATGTTAGGGAGTGATGATAATTGTTGACTAAATGAGTTGATAAAAATCGTGTGGAAACAAACCAAAGCGTGTAAATATGTGAATTAAAAACAAAAATAATGTTTTGCAAAGTTATCTTTATAAGATATACTACGAGCTGAAAGCTTTGCCATTTGAAAATATCTTCACTACGCATGTGCTATCGATGTTGTTCCAAAAATTCAATTAACAAGGATTTTTGATGACTTTTATCTCCGGCGTACTGAACTCATTACTTGTTTTGAAATGGGGGAAAAATGGATGCCATTTTGTTTTTGTCAATAAAAGCTTTCAAACAAGAAGTCGGGTCTTTTATGTACAGGAATTGGATTCACGATGGGAAAATGTACCCGTAGAGAATGCATGGCTGCATCAGTCTCTCTATGATTCGCATTTTAGGAAAGTTCAATTTACTGTATTGTATGACAGAATCCAGTTGTGGTTGTTTTTTTGTTGTTGTAATTTTGGAGGTAGTTCATGTAGTTATTGGTATGAGTATTTGTTAGAGTTGCCACATCAAGATTTGATTGTATTCTAAGTAGTTTCGTCTTCTCGTGACCGATAAGCACTTTATAGGATTTGTTGTAGGGAAAGTGACGCGATTTGGGTCGTGCTTTGTGCTTCTACTGAATAAAATCATCTGTGATTTTTATTAGCCAAATATTTACGCCACTACTCATGGAGCTTTATATCTAGATATTTCAAAATATGGTAAAAAGGTTAAAAAATGCAAAGGGATGTTAGAAAACAAAACAAAACAAAGATCCTTACCAATAGAAATTTAGTTCCAACGTAGAGAAAGTGTCTTGATTTTTTTTTTTTTTTTTTCAAGTCGTACATAGGTGGTGGCAAAAATCAGTGGGTAAAAGAGTTCCAGAACCTCCCAGTGGAAGAAAAGAAAGACAAGAAGACGTACTGGTTGACTTGTACAAAGGGTAACTGTACGGAAAATGGTGAGATGGCTCAGAAAGTTGTGTTTCTTGGTGTTCTAAGAAGAGACGCAATTATGTAGTTCAAAGAAACTGTGGCCATAAAGGCAGTATTACAAAACAGATCTAGATTCAGCATTGCGGCAGAAAGGGAAAAGCTGAACGGGAAAGTATCATTATAACGACCGGCGACTTTCTTGTCCTTTTAGAGATGATTTGAAGATATAGCAAGTCAACGATCTTTTTGTCTTCAAGAAGCAGTACTGAATGACACACTTAATCTGTGTGACGGACCAGCTGTTTATGATGTTTACGCAAAAAAATGTTGGGATTATGGTAATTAGAGGACCTGACAAACACGTGTTCCTTCGTGTGGGCCTCTTTGAACTATGTAGGAAAAAAAAAGACAGATGAGAACGGTTATGTTGAAGTAGTCTTAGTGAACAACTCCAACAGATGTACTGCTCGGATTCTTGGCATGGTAGTGTGTTCGTACTTGCACGATTTCAGTCTGTGTGTTTTTTTCTTTCTTTTTTTACACCAGTGAGCTGAAATGAAAAGATTTGTGCAAGTCTCGATTATGTACATTCTTGAAACATGACGAATCTGCTGTCTGTAGTGAGAATTTGGCGAGAATTATGAAGATTAACCAGTAGGCTTTGTCCATTCCTGAGTACATGTCTGTAAGCATCTGGATACACACACACACACACACACACACACACACACACACACACACACACACATATATATATATTCATCGAGCCGACTTCAAAGTAGTATTCGACTCAACTGGAAATCTGTGTGTGATAATTTTCAGAAGACGTTGTATTGGAAAAAGTAGATTAGTCATTAAAAAAGATTAAATAAAAATAAAAAGTCTTATGCTTTTATCCTGGATACAGCCCCATAGCTTCCGCCCATTGGATGCTGTGGAAGATATTTTTTTCTTCTAATTTGTTTTTCTCAGAAGTTCAAATTGTTACGGTTGTGTTACATCATATTTAATTTGACGAAAAAAAAAGATAATTACATGATACTGGCACCTGCGTCAGCTCCTCTTCACAGAGAAAGTCATGTCATCCATCCTGTAGATCTGATAATGACGTCATGAATATGGTGTCTGTGATGATGATGAATTGGTATAGTGAATTCATGAGCATGTCATGAAGTGGTATAGTGACGTCGTGAGTATGGTATAATGAAGTGGTATAGTGGTATTTACTGTTTAGGGATTTGCGGATGGTGGCAGATAGATGGGTTATTTCTTCAGGTGCCAATCTTATTATGACGCTAGAGGAGGACTTATGTTGGTTATTGGGATGAGAAAGGTTTCTTCAAAAGAAAGATGATTTGCATTAAAGATTAACCCTTTCAGTACAAGGTCTTTCTCGAAACTGTGAAGGTGACATCGTAGAAAACAACAAGAACAAGTACAAGTGTAAGTACAACTACAAGTACAAATACAAGTATAAGTAGAACTACAAGTACAAATACAAGTATAAGTGCAACTACAAGTACAACTATAAGTACAACTATAAGTACAACTACAAGTACAAATACAAGTATAAGTACAAGTACAAGTACAAGTACAAGTACAAGTACAAGTACAAGTACAAGTACAAGTACAAGTACAAGTACAAGTATAAGTGCAACTACAAGTACAAATACAAGTATAAGTACAACTACAAGTACAAGCACAACTACAACAACAACAACAAACTTAATGCAAATTTCTACGCTACGATGAAGCTCTCCTCAGACTCGACAACAACAACAACAACAACCTTAATGCAGATTTCTACGCTACGATGAAGCATGCCTCAGATTCAACAACAACAACAATAACAACAACTAATTAAGGTAATTTTCTACGCTACGATGAAGCTCTCAGATTGAATTCTCGTCGACACCAGTTGGTGCTTCCCAGCTTAGAAAACGTCACTGTGACGGAAACCTTACGAAAAGTGACGCACTTCCTAGTCTGAATTTTACTTAACGCAAGATAATCTTACATAGGAGACGTCGCGATAGTGAGAACATCAACTGAGAGAGAGAAAGAACATAAGGCTAGAATGATACTCTCAGAGGCAATGATAACCCTAAAGAGGATGTTGACCTTCCCGCTGAAAAGAAGGTTTCCTCAGATGGACTCAACGACCAAAGTCGTAAAACGCAGACCCCAGGGTTAATCAAAACAGGCTTCGGTCCCTTCACCACCGAAAAGATGCCACGGAAATAAACGAAACGAAATAACCAGCCGAAAGAGGGAATAAAAAAAGAAAAAATGCTAACTCCGAGATGTGTCACAATTACTGAATATACTCTCGACACGTGATCATGCGGACTGAAAGACCTTGAAGGGAAAATGAGGCAAGAGGAGTGTAACTTGGTGAAGAAAAAAAAAAAAGCTTACTTTAAATCCTCTCCCAGGTTTCAAAGTCAGTAATAAACTAAACCAGAAGGGTATTGTGAATATCTTGGTTGTACAATCAGTGCAATTTTTATAATTTCAAAAAGGGATTGTCTTACGATTCCCGTGTTACGAAATCCATAATATAATTGACAGTGTAGGGATAACCTTGGGGGCATGATGGACGGCTAAACGTATTGAGACAATGGTTCAATAATATATTGACATTGTATGTGTCGCTTTGGAATATACGGTAGTGTTCATTAGGGACCACAAACATCATTAGGTCACTGGGCAACTCCATTCACAGTGTTTACAAGGAAGATGGCTGAATACATAGGGAGAACATCCAAAGAATGAGTGTTGTTTGTGAAGTTACTAATAGGACCAACCAAATAATTCCGACAGTCGCCCCGAAATTCGAACCGGGGCCTTGCGTGACGCAAAGCCAAAACTCTACCGACTGAGCTAAAGGAGCACTAAAAGTCTTCAACTTGGAAGTTGTTCTAACCCCCGAAGAACTAAGTCGACTGCTAACTGCCCTCCTAACTTATTTTTACGGAGACTTAAGCTCAGCTCATAGCCAGTAGCCAAGCTAGTACGAATCCTCGATGAGCTTTCGTCGTTGTAATGCTAATAAAAGTTCATGAATGACTTTGCGGAATCTTGTCATTCAAATCTCTAGCCCAGCATTTCTCAACCTTACCCTTGCGTAACCTTTAAAATAAATTGCATGTCTCAAGGAACCCCTGTGCAAAAAACAAAACACATATACCATATCTTTCTCGTAATAATAGGTTAGATAGCATGATGTCTATATTACATTATTACAATAACCAAGAATATGTCGTGTGTGTTTGATTATATTACGTATATGAAATTAAATAAAAAATCAAAAGTGCATTAGCTTATCTTACTTGTTCTCGCGGAACGATCTTTTGCGGAACCTTAGGGTTCTGGGGAACCCTGGTTGAGAAACGCTGCTTTAGCCTCTCAGGACTGAGTGTGACTTGTCCGCATACAGACTCGGTTACATCCTGTTTGCGATTTTTTTTCTTCTTTTCTTTATGTTCCTATGTTGGATACCAGGAGGCTCTCCGAAGGCTCGCTGTTTAAGAAAGGATTACAAAGGTGGAGCATGCAGACAGGAGACCTTTTGGTCCATATCTAGGTCGGATGCGAAAAAATCATAATAAATGAATAAAAACTATAATAATGTAAATAACAAATAAAATACATAAATGCATAGGTATAGGTGGCGTTTGGACATCACTAAGCCCTATGAACTTCTTTGAGCTACTGTACCATGCTACCTCCTCCTCCTCTCCTCCTCCTCTTCCTCCTCCTCTTTCTCCTCCTCCTCCTTTTCCTCCTCTTCCTCCACCACCACTTCTTCCTCCACCTCCCAACCTCTTCCTTCAGCACCTCTTCTCCTCCACGACCTCTTCTGCACGACCTCCTCTTCCTCTTCTTCCATCACCACCTTTTCCTCCCCACCACCTTTTCTTCCTCCTCCACCACCACCACCACAATAACAACAACCTTTTCCTCCACCACCACCTTTTCCTCCACCATCACCATCACCTCCACCACCAACCACCGCTCCTTCCTCTCCTCCTCCTCCTCCTCCTCCTCCTTCTTTTCTTCCTTCTCTTCTTCCCCTCCACCTTTTTTGGACACCCTATCTCATCTCGGTGAGGATCACGTGGCCTATGGGGAATTGGCGAACGAAAATTTAAGTCACTAATTAGTTCTACGGCTCTAATTCCAATGGATATCCTCCGAAATAATTTAAAGTTAATGTGTGTGTGTGTGTGTGTGTGTGTGTGTGTGTGTGTGTGTGTGTATGTGTGTGTGTGTGTATGTGTGTGTGTGTGTGTGTGTGTGTTAGCGCGCGAATGCATGCACGCATACTTGTGTCATAGATGCATTTATTGGGCAGGAGTGTCATTAAAAAAAGTAAATTCTTCGAGTACTCACTTTCACGCATCTAGAGATCCTTCATTATTTTTTACATGTAGGGTTTGTGTAACTGGTTTTAGTTAATTGTTTCATTTTCTTTCAGTCTACAAGTATATATATATATATATATATATATATGTATGTATGTATGTATGTATGTATGTATATATATATATATATATATATATATCTACCAATGTTTATTGATTAATTTCTTTGTTTATTTTTTGTTTATCTACATATATATATTCGACTATCTATAGATTTTTTTTTTTTTGCTAAGTGGAATTTTTCTCAAAAGAACGACGATACATTAAGACGATTGTATCGCACGTGACGTCAGAACGTGAGCGATGGTGACGTGAGTCGTTTCGTCCAAAGACGCACGACATCTGCTTTATCACATGGGCGAAGACCTGGTATTACCGGCAGCGCGTTTGACGAGGATGTGATGGTAGAAGATGACGTGAAGTAATGAACATGGTAAGTCTAAGGGTCCTATGCTTAAACGAAATTGTGGGGGTAGGGGGGGTAGGGGGGGACAGGAGACCACACAACATGACGTTAGATATTGTGGATAGTATTTTTTTTTTTCATTTGTCTGTTTGATTTTAATTTGTTATTAGTTATATGTCAGTTTATTGTTATTTACTATTTACCTGTTTGTTTATTATTTAACTGTACCTATGCATTTATTTATGTATTTTATTTATTATTTACATTTTTATATTTTTTATTTATTCATTTATTATTTTTCCCCGCATCCGACCTAGATATGGACCAAAAGGTCTCCTGTCGGCATGCTCCGCCTTTGTAATCCTTTGAATTCGATTGTTGATTGGGGTGGAAAGGAGTATCGGGGACCCGACACTTTCGTTTAAGAATACGCAAATCAGGCTAACTTAATACTCCCAGTTCAGCTCTGTTGTGCTATACTGTATCTGAACAGTCTGCTTGAACTATAAAATGTAAATATTTTGGGTTCTACACGTTCTGTACATATATCGACTGTGCACCGTTTTCAGGCAAATGTTGAAAATTATAACTGTGAAGTAAAAGGCCTAAGATCACCGTTTCCCAACCCTGGGGTCGCCCAGACATCTTGTATGCTATATTTTGTTGTTGCAAAATTATATGAATTCAATGCAATAACCATGATGATGTTAACTTTGTCTTTTATAACCTTACATTACCTTTCTTACACATATTTATTATACTTGTCCCCTACTTTTTACAGTCAACAACTAGTCATATATATTAACACGTATACAAATAGATTAGTGGGGTCGCCCAGACATCTTATATGCTATATTTTGTTGTTGCAAAATTATATGAATTCAATACAATAACCATGATGATGTTAACTTTGTCCTTTATAACCTTACATTACCTTTCTTACACATATATTCATTATACTTGTCCCCTACTTTTTAGCAGTCAACAACTAGTCAAATATATCAACACATATATAAATACATTAGTGGGTTCGCGGTCATATGAGAATCATCTTGGGGTCGCCTGAAGAAAAGGTTGGGAAACACTGCCGTAAATCCTACTTTGAACTTGAACTTTCACTGCAAATAACGACCGTATTTCCTTTGGGCGTAAGGTCAAGATTATTGATTCGGCGTCGTGTACTTTCGGGCGCTGCATTTTTGTTCAAGTGTCCGGCCCAACTTTTCAGCTGATAGCCATATTTGATGAACAAGCAGTCTGGACGGCGGAACAAATAAACACACACACACACACACACACACACACACACACACACACACACACACACACACACACACACACACACACACACACACACATACGCACGCACGCACACTCACACACATGTAGATATATATATATATTATATATATATATATATATATATATATATATATATATATATGTTTAAGACAGATTGAACAGTTTAGAAGCTCTGACAAGTGATTATGCACGCACAGGTCAGGGTTCGAATCCCTTGGCAAAACTTCTGAAATGTTTATATATGTATATATATATATATATATATATATATATATATATATATATATATATATATATATATATATATATATATAATAGCCATTGTGGCTTATAGATGAAAAAGTATCTTAGCCACAGAAATCCTTGAATAGCCATTGTGACCAACATATTTCTTAACCTCTTCGCCACAGATTTTACAATTTTTATACCAGAGGACTTCGAAACTGGGACCATGGGGCAGTACAGTGCATGCAGACGTCATTTTCAGAGATACTAACTCCCACTGAACGTGCCATCATGCTTTGTTTAGCATATTCAGTACGAATTGTGAGACACTAAGAGAGTACTCGCCTGTTATTTGCTGTTCGCTATGTATTGATGAAATAAAGAATTCTGGATAACAGATTTTTTTTTTTCAAAACCACTAACATCAGCCAAAACATAGGGATTACTTAAAACAAACAAACACATCTATCCAATAATCAATAAACACAGACACATGTAGTTGGATATGTGATTGAGTTACCATTCTACATTTGACCTAGTTTTATCGAAGGAATATCTGGTTCAGTCCTTCCTTACCCAAACGACATTATCTTCTTCCGCCATTATGGCTGTTGCCGAACGCGCATGCGTAGGAATCCAATCGTGTAGTGTGTTTGAATCAGCTACGGCCAGTAGCGATTGGGAGCAAACGAGACAATATAAAACGTCACCATTTAAGTTGCCGGCGTAGCGATTTGGCGACAACATAAGATAAAAATCGCCAATGGCGACGTAGCGAATGAATAGCGTAAACCCTGATTTATATATATATATATATATATGCACAAATTTCATAAGTCACACGTGAGTCACAAATATGCAGAATCCACAAGGAAGAGGAAAAACACACGGAGACAGAGCGCTTTGATCATGCGAATGTATCACGAAAGCGCTCGGACTCCGTGTGTTTTTCCTCTTCCTAGTGGATTCTCCATATATATGTACATATACATATATATATATATATATATATATATATATAAGTATATATATATATATATATATCATACACTAGAACTGGGATCTTGAAGCGGTGGATTGGCTTGAGTATCATAATGACTACAAAAACTATGTCGATGGATGTGAAAATATCTACAGGATAACATATATATATATATATTTTTTTTTATGAAAGATGTGACATAGAGGAGATCGAACACATAGTCCTGGGAATTACTGCTGACTGGCATATTTCCGGTGGCAAGTAGAGAAATTACACATATATATATACACGTACAAATATATGACTTTGTGGATAAGGATAAACCCAAAGATATATATCATCAGACACTGAATGGCAACGATTTATGGTCACTATCAGAACCTCCCAGAACAATCATGGTATATATAACGATTGTGAAACGGAGCGTTAATGTTGGATCATCGTTTCATAAAGGTCCAACCGTATTGCTTTCTGCGCTTACGGGCAGTGTGGCTTCAAGCGTGAGTAAGCACTTTTTGAGTAGATTTAAGTTTTGAACATTACTATAAACAAAGTTCAGATCGTCATCTTGAATATGAGAACTCTATCGGAAGACCACAAGCCGGAGAGTTTGATGTAAGAAATGGAGAATTTGGATATCGTGGGACTGAAGGAAGTCACCACCTGTCCTGATATAGAAATAAGGAGGAATGGAGTAGTATTCATTCTGAATCGAGACGTTATCGGTAAAGTAGTGAAAATAGGTAATATATCAAATGGATTATCTTGGATTGTGGTTATTTTGTAAGAATTGTTTTCTAAAAATTGTTAAGGCTTTTCAGTCTTATGGGACTGTTCTTTAGTTTTCGTGCTCTTCTATCGTCGGGTCTAAGATCCTGAATGCTGCTAAAATATGCTTTTGTCCCGTGTTGAATGAGAATTGAATAGAAGTCTGTTGTTAAGATTTTTCTTCAAGTTAAAAATGCAACACGTTCAAGATTTAAGAATAAAAATTGAAATATCCAAGAAATTACTAAAACGTTTTCGCGCGATATTTTCTTCTCTTCACGTGTTTTTGCTGGAGTTTCTCAAGAAAGTCAGTAAGATTTTATCAAATGAATGTTTGATAGGTACTTCAGTTATCTGAAATATAAGAAAATATTTAACAAAAATGTAGGTAACTTCTGTGTTCATTGTTCTTCATTTGTAGAAGCGGAGGTTATTAAAAGATCTTATTCTCTTGCAATGAACATAAGAACATAAGAATGAAGGAGACTGCAAGAGACCATAAGGCCTACACTAGGCAGTTCCATATCCATTACCACCTATCATTCCCATCCAAAAAGTTATCTAAACGTTTCTTAAAACAACCGATAGTTTCAGCGCTTATTACATAGTTACTAAGTCTATTCCATTCGTTGACCACCCTATTAGTAAACCATTTCTTGCCTATTTCCTTCTTAAATCTAAATTTGTCCAATTTAAATCCATTACTGCCAGTCCTGCCCTGTTGTCTTAATGTGATGACCTTGTTTGCGTCACCCTTGTTAAAGACTTTGATCCACTTGAACACCTCTATTAGATGAGGGGGTTGTCAAGGAGATTAATGAATTAACTTGGCAGAAGGCAAAACATATAAGAACGCTCAACGCGTTGGGGACGGAAGTGTATAAATTATGTTATAGACCCTTTGCTATACCAGCTAGATATTTGTATAATATGAATAGGGCCAGAAATATATAAATTATTTTTAAATCATATAAAGTATGTTATAGATACTTTGCTATACCAGCTAGATATATCTATAATATGAATAGGGCCAGAAATATATAAATTATTTTTAAATCATATAAAGTATGTTATAGATACTTTGCTATACCAGCTAGATATTTCTGTTATATGAATAAGGCCTGAAATATATCAATTATTTTTAGATCATATAAAGTATGTTATAGACCCTTTGCTATACCAGCTAGATATTTCTATAATATGAATAGGGTCTTAAATATATACATTATTTTTAGATCATATAAAGTATGTTGTTGTTGTTGTTGTCGTTCCCTAGACTGTCTGTCCGAGCAGTCCCGTCTCCCCAAGGAAGGCCACAGCCGAGACTGGGTTTTCCCACAAATCCTTTATAGAGTGTATGTTGTGTTGTTTGCGTGCATGATTGTGTATAATGCAGTCTTCCATTATGTGTTGTATGGTATGGGGTGAAGTGTTACATCCTGGGCAGCTGTTCACAACACGGTCGTCCAGCCTCCTCTGGTAGCTTAGAAGTGCTGGGTGGTGACCGCATCGCAGTCTGGCCAAGTGGACTCTGTCCTTACGTGGGAGAGAGGATTCAGAAGGGTGGATATCAGGGGGTCTGGCATGCAGCAGTGTGTTGTCTTTCAGTGTGTTAATGGAGCGGTGAGTGATATGATTATGAATATGTTTCCGGAGGCTGGTATTTGGTGGTTGTGGAGGAAGAGAAGAGAGTATCTTTGTGTAATAAAGGTCTTTGGGTGTAGTTTTAATGTTTCTTGGTGTGTGTGGGTGTTCTGCTATGTAGTGTAACGGGTGTGATGTGTTTGTGGTGGCTGCAGCAAGTGTTTGTGTGCCTCTCATGTCGAGGTGTTCCTTGACTTTGAGGACTTTTGTTTCATGGTGTAAATGGTCTGTAGGTGATGTATTTGTGCAGCCTGTAATTGTTTTTAGGGCTTTGTTTTGTATGATTTGAAGGGTGTTGTGGTGTGTCTCACTGAGATTAGGAGCCCATGCAGGACTCGCATAATTCATCACTGAGCGTATACATTGTTTGTATATTGTTATATTAGTTTCTTTGTTTTGTCCAAATGTTGTTCCAGTGATTGACTTAAGTGCGTTAAGTCTAGGTGTGCATTTGTTTTTTATGTTTGTGAGGTGTTGTTTGAAAGACATGGATGTATCGTATGTTACACCAAGAATTTTCGGTGTGTTTGTGTGTGGTATTAGAGTGTTGTTGATGTAGAGATGAGGTATGTATTTGTGTTCTTTTGTCCAGTTGGTGAGAAGTGTTGCTGTAGATTTGGTTGGAGCTATTTTGAGTCTGTAGATTTGGTTGGAGCTATTTTGAGTCTGTTTGTGATGAACCATGTGTTGAGTGTGTCAAGGTAAGGCTGGATTATTTCTGCAGCTTTGTCTGTGTTACGATGTGTGCATGTGATTGTTATGTCGTCTGCGTAAGAAGAGATTTGTATTTCTGAGGTGTCTGGCGTGGGTAAGTCATGCATGTATAGATTAAATAATGTGGGGGATAGAACTGAGCCCTGCGGTACTCCGTTCTTAATGTTTCTGATGTGCGATGATTGGCCATTATATGACACATGAGCATTCCTGCCTGCCAGATAATTGGCCAGCCATCTTTTGGTGTTATTGTGCATGTCTGTGTTATATATTTTATTTGTTAGGTTGTGGCGGGGGATAGCATCAAAAGCTATACCAGCTAGATATATGCCTGAAATATATGAATTATTTCTAGATCATTTAATTGAATTTCATGTTTACTGAAGTATTTGGCATGGCTATGCTGAATATATCTAAAAAGTGTTCCAATTATCTAACTAATTTTTGTTTTACGTTTTTGTTTCGTTTTCTAAGGCTTCCAACTGATTTTTTTTTCAAGTTAAGAATTTCTTTAGGTTACGATTAATTCTTCCTCAGGGTTTGTCTTTAATCGGTCGTGTTCACACTAGCGGTTTCAACCGCCGCGGTTCACTTACAGTTAGAGTCAGTGGAGGCGTTCACAAACAACAACGGATATTTTCCCTGACTATGCTGTATACCGTCGCGGTTTCCGCGCGTTTTAAACCGCCAGTGTGAACAGGGTCTTGATCTAGCTGTCATCAGGAAACTTACTCATTTCAGAGGAACTTCACATCGAAAGACATTTTTTGTTGTTGTAAATATCGACTTCTTATGAGATGCATCAGTAAGATTGACTTAAGAAAAAATACATCTATATTTCTGAGTGCAGCCTCTATATTCTGATTTCCGTTTCGACACTGCTTCAAAAGAAAAAAAATCGATGTTTGTTTCAGAAGATTGTAAAACTGGGAGGAGTTTGTGACGTTAAGAAAAAAAAAAGAAAAAAAAATCAACAGAACTGGTGATCGCCAAAGTGGCAGTCATGACACCAGTGATTAACTGCAAGGGTGTAAATGGTGTAAAATGATGTCGTAAATGACACCAAGTGTGACTGCAGTGTTCAGTGAGTGCCCACGGTGCATCAACAATGATGTTCAGTTCACGGAAAAATGTTCAACGTTGGTCACGCGGTAAATTAAGAAAACGCTGTTTCGGAGGCTCTCGTTATTTCGCTTTTTCGGTTTTTGGTTAGGTTAGGTCAGGTCAGGTTAGCTCAGGTTACCTTAGGTTAGGTTAGATTGTTTTGACTGAGATTTACAGAACACCAGGATGTCGACCTCGAAACAGATCATACGCAGTGATATTGTCGTTTCAAGCGGCGATGCACTTGTCTTGTGAACGAAGATGCAGCTTCAAAAGACCTCAGCAATTCATCTTGCGTCTGTACTGGTCGACTGGTCAAAGAGTAGAGCTCGGAATTGTCCTCACCCGTGTGCGAGTCGTTCATGCGACGATGAAAATCTCACTTTCTTCTGAAGTTGTTCTCTTCACGTCACTAACTTGAGTGAACATAAGAACATATGAAGGAGACTGCAAGAGACCATAAGGCCTACACTAGGCAGTTCCATATCCATTACCACCTATCATTCCCATCCATAAAGTTGTCTAACCGTTTCTTAAAACAAATGATAGTTTTAGCGCTTACTACATGGTTACTAAGTCTGTTCCATTCGTTGACCACCCTATTAGTTAACCAATTCTTACCTTTTTTCCTTCTTAAATTTAAATTTGTCCAATTTAAACCCACTACTGCGAGTCCTGCCCTGTTGTCTTAATATGATGTTTTAACAAACGGTTAGACGACTTTATGGATGGGGATGACAGGAGTTGATAGACATGGAACTGCCTAGTGTAGGCCTCATGGTCTCTTGCAGTCTCCTTCATTCTTATGTTCTTATTATTTTGAGGTTCTTGCGATGAATTTTTTACAGGATATTTGTCTTGGCGAAAAGGATTACTACACACATATCGCTCTTTCCCCTTATTTTAAAAGGAATTTGGGAACAGAGGCCATGTTACCTTCCTTTGTAACTCTATTATCATGGTTCTTCAGTCTTTGGACTCCTCTTAGCTGAATAAAACCGTCGGTTGTTAGGCAGAACACCAAAAGAAAACAATAAAATCCGTAAGTTAGGGAGAAACAGGTTAATTGAGAGTGGGGGTGAGTCTCCGTTCGACTGAATGAAACATTGTGGGATTTACCAGAACGAAACAACCTCACCTCTTCGTTGATTCCAGGAATATGAGGAATGGATGGTGAACGATTGTTTTTGCGATTTTGATGGGTCAGAGGCTCTGGGAAGGGAACAAGGTCAAGGTCAAGGTCAAGGTCACTGGAGGCTCAGTTTCAAGGACAAAACAATGAATGTATTCGTATGAGTTGGATGGGTAATGACAAGGCAAGCGAGGCTCTAGTGTCTAAGTGGTGTGTGACGGTCGATGTGGTGTTGATGAAGGTGACGGTGGTGATGCTGAAGGTGGTGGTGGTGCTGGAGATGATGTTGGAGGTGTTGGTGGTGATGCTGGAGATAATGGTGATGGAGGTGGTGGTGGTGTTGGTGATGCTGGAGGTGGTGGTGGAGGTGTTGGTGGTGGTGCTGGAGATGACGGTGATGGATATGGTGATGGTGATGGAGATAGTGATTGTGCTGGAGGTGGTCCTAGAGGCGGCGGTGATGGTGGAGGTGCTGGAGGTAGTGGTGGTGGTGATGAAGGTGGAGATAGGAGTGGCGATGGTGGTGGAGGCGGTGGAGGAGTTGGAGACCGAACGAATCTGGGCAGCAATGATATTAAAGTGATATAATGCAAATGACCATGCGACAGTTTCGCTAACTGCGGAGTCGATAAATGAGACGAATAAACATCTTCCCGCAAAGCCGATCTTGTTTTAAGTTTTGAGTTTACTGACTCGGTTGGATAAACACCCGAGCAATATGCAATGAAGTCTGTCACTTAGTTATCTTGCCTGTTTACTTGTATATTTCTGTTTATTTCTTTCTTTATTTTTTCCTCTGCATTCGACGTCGTTATGAACCAAAAAGTCTCATGTTGGTATTAATTCTTTACATCTGTAATCAATTAATACAAGATCGAAGGTGACTGTGGCAATTCCGTTGTTGTGATTGCCGTATTGGTTATATTGATGGAACATTGTGGATGAATATAAACGATGGCCATACTGAATGTGGCCATAAAGTTATCGGGGGATGGCTTTGATGGTGTGTATCATTCGTGAATGAATATTGAAAACACCCTAAATACTGTATTGTACAAATATAGCTTTCATTACTTATTATTTGTTATTTTTATACATTATTTACTTTACGGTAAAATGTCCTTCCTTGTACAGAAAATAAAGATTATATATATATATATATATATATATATATATATATATATATGTATATATATATATGTATGTATATATAATATATATATATATATGTACATATAATGTATAGCTTTCATTACTTATTATTTGTTATTTCTATACATTATTTTACGGTAAAATGTCCTTATACAGAAAATAAAAATAATATATATATATATATATATATATATGTATATGTATATATAATATTTAATGCTTGGATACAAGCAACTACAGGCCGAAAACCATTGAGTAGGTCAGGGATTTCTAGCGTGTCTTTACGAGAGGGACAATGAGAGAGTATGGGGCACTTTTTTAATTTGGCAAACGTAAACTTCATTTTCCGCGGTTTTTCATTTCGCGGCAAGCGGCTTTCTGGCCTCGATCACAGTTAATATGACGTCGATGTTGACTTTACGAATCGTCAGGGGTCATTGCGATATCCAACTGTCGTTGTTTGTGAAAACATCATAATTAAGTTTATTGTGGCGGTATAATAACCGAGTGTAATGGAGGGCGAGGAGGTGGATTCAAGGCCAGGCTAATTGCAGTGTCCGAAAAGTGTGTCAGTAGGTTTTCGCTACTGACGCTCATTGTCCCTTTACCCTTAATACACAGACCCCATTACTGCCCTTACTCCTAACTGCCCCTGGCCCTTACTTCTCCTTACTGACCCCTAATCCTTACTGACCCTTATTCCCGACAAAATACTGAATACACAAACCCCATTACTGCCCTTACTCCTAACTGCCCCTGGCCCTTACTTCTCCTTACTGAACCCTAATCCTTACTGACGCAACTCCTTACTGCCCCCTTATTCCCGACAAAATACTGAATACACAAATCCCGTTACTGCCCTTGCTCTTAACTGCTCCTGGTCCTTACTTTTCCTTACTGACCCCTGATCCTTACTGACGCAACTCCTTACTGTCCACTTATTCCCGACAAAATACGGAATACACAAATCCCATTACTCCCCTTGCTCTTAACTGCTCCTGGTCCTTACTTCTCCTTACTGACCCCTAATCCTTACTGACGCAACTCCTTACTGACCCTTATTCCCGACAAAATACTTAATACACAAATCCCATTACTTCCCTTGCTCTTAACTGCTCCTGGTCCTTACTTCTTCCTACTGACCCCTAATCCTTACTGACGCAACTCCTTACTGCCCGCTTATTCCCGACAAAATACTGAATACACAAATCTCATTACTCCCCTTGCTCTTAACTGCTCCTGGTCCTTACTTCTCCTTACTGACCCCTAATCCTTACTGACGCAACTCCTTACTGTCCCATACTCCCGACAAATACTGATACAATCCTTCTCCCTCTCTCCCCATCCACTTCCTTTTCTTTTCCTTCAAGCCTACTGTAGGTTTCTTGTAGACTACATTGGTTGCATTTGTAGACGTGAGACAAGGTCTTCCTTCCCTCTCTTCCTCCCTCACTCATCTGATTAACCCGTAGACGATGACAACCTTTATTGTATACATATAGTTCACTGATGCTGCCCAGTTAAGATAGGACATTTAGAAAGAATGGAAGAAGAAAGCATTGCAAGGGGATGCTGGGAGTGGATGGAAGAAGACCAAGAGGAGGACCGAGAAGGAGATGGAAAGAAAACGGTGAAGAAGCCCTCAGCAGGCACGACTTGCCCAACATCGAAACTCTGAGGGAGGAAGGGGCCTTCCATGATAGAGCCGGATGGAGGAACATGCTGGGACCACTGACAGTCATAACGCCTACTACTTGGAACTGAAGTAAGAAATAGGAAGTTCACCGAAAAGGTTCAAATTGAACACCTAATGAAACAGGACCCTATGGTTTTTATATTTAATACAAACGTAGAGAGAATCCCTGTGCATTTTCTTCCGGTGTGATGTGTACAACTCGGTTGTTCTTTCCAAATAGATACTGAAACAGTGTCATCTCTCTCTCTCGCTCTCTCTCTCAGGGATGCATCCAGATGGTTTTAGTCAGCTGGGTGGACCCCCCCCCCCCCAATAACCCGAAACTTCCCTCAGGCTTACAAACACTCGACACAAACTATCCGATTTGCGGCAATGTTTACATCAGCTTCCCATTTTCCTTTTCTCCGCGTGTGGAGAGCATCTGCTGTATAATCAAACTCACTCTTTACGTGAAAATAACGGCGAGGGCTATTTTGCCCGGCCTCCTTTTCAATGGCGCTGTGATTATTTTGTATAAACGGTTAAAAATTTTGGTGTTGGTCTCCGTGATTAACTTTGATGCCGACAAAGGTGACATTTCAATGCTATTTACGTCAAAGGCTTCGCGGGAATAATTATTCTGTTTGAATTCATATTTGTTTTTGATATTTCCACTGAAAGCGTGTCACTAAACCATATTCTATGGTTTCTAGAGAAAGAGAGCTAAGGGGAAATGGAGAGGAGGAGTGAGAAAGGCAGATGTGGACTGGAAATAGAGATAGGAGTAGGGAGAGAAAGAGAGGAGAGAGAAAAGGAGAAAGAAGAAAAAGGAAAAGAGAGAGGAGAAAAAACAATAAATGTAAGAGAGAAGGAAATTAAGAAAATATGAGAAAGAGAAAAGAGAGAAGAGGAATATAAAATAGTAAGGAAAAGAAAAAGAATATGAGAGGAGAAAGAGGAAAAAGAGAGAAAAGAGAAAAAGAATAAATGTAAGAGGAGAAGGAACTTTAGAAAATATGAGAAAGAGAGAAAAGAGAGAAGGGGAATGTAAAAGAGAAAGGAAAATAAAAAGAATATGAGAAGAGAGAGAGACAAGCAGAGAGAGTGAAAGAGAATGAGAAAAAGAAAAAAAGAGAAGGTGAAGAAAGAAAAACCTATACATGAAGAGAAAAATATAGGAAGAGATTGTTAAGTGAGAAAGTATGGATAAACGAGTGAAAGGTGATATTTTTCGGTGATCTTACTTATCTCCTGTTTTCGCCCTTCTTTGCTCCATTTTCTTCCGTCCCCCGCCCGCGCTCCTGACTCCCATTCTGCCCACGCATCTCCTTCCGCTGCCGCATCTACTTGGAAGCGTTTCAAATCTGTAACCGCTTCCCGCCCGCTTCCTTCCCTAATAATTTCTAGAACTTTCTCCCCTCGTTTCCGATGCTATCGTCAATCAGAACCTATTGACCTTCGCCTTCAGATACCTTTAATCATTTGTTAAAAAAAAAAAAAAAAGTTTAGTCACTCGAGTTTTCTTGATTTTTGTTTCTTTCATTGTTACACCTCTACAAGTATTGCTATGATGGTATGTACAGTATGTATGTGTTTACACGCCCATACACACACACGCACACATACACAACATACGCACACATGCACACACAACATACGCACACATACACACACAACATACGCACACATACACACACACACACACACACACACACACACACACACACACTCTCGATGGCGCAGTGGTAGCATTCGTGACCGCCACTACGGCGGTTCGGGTTCTAATCCCGCCCAGAGCTGAAATAATTTCACTATCACTGCGCTGTGGTGCAAATCGTTATTCCAACTCTCGTGTACGGGGAGTTAGGGGTGTGCATGTAAGGTCACAGCATTACCCATAGATCGGTCATATGACCTCTGAGCTCTCTTCCGGGAGGGAAACAGCTGTTGATCACAAGTCCAACACACGATCCAAGATCATGGTGAATCACGCATACATATGCACACAGACACACACACACACACACACACACACACACACACACACACACACACACACACGCACACGAAAGCATATTTACATATATCATTGTAAAACAAGGGTAAAGTCAATACAAACGCAATGGGGTAAGATTCTTTCTTAATTAGATAGTTGATGGTAACGTACTGACATCTTTTGATGCAAGAGCTACATTAGCTGGAGATGTATGCAGAAGGGGGCATCTCCCAACGCAAGATTATATATAATGCCGGTTCGTACAATAACCCCTTATCATATGAAAATACGTTTATTGATTGATTGATTTATTTTTATTTTATATTTTTATTTAATTTGTTTAATTTTATTTTATTATTATTACTATTATTCTTATTATTATTATTATTATTATTATTATTATTATTATTTTTTTTTTTTTTGCAGGTGCGTTTAGGAGCAGTGAGGAAAACGATCGTTTCTTCTAATCAAGGTAGGCGTGGTTTGATAACTACCTCCCTTATAAGGAGGGAAAAGCCTTTGGTATATGTATGTAGGGTTTGATGCTCCGCCTATTATTTTTTTCTGTCAGATCTTCATTTGTTTCTGGTCCTTAGAACAAACCCGATCTCCTGTATTGAAATGTTTTGTAAATTCCAGATATGTTCAACTGTTCCCATTTTCTTTCGTCCAAGTTTGGAGAGATGCGACCTTATATTCGGCCGAAAAATACAACAATATCTTTATTTAATGATTTTACTGGGACTTTATTTTACTTGTTGATTTTATTGTGATTGTTATTATTATTATTTTTTAACACTAGACTTCTGCGTAGAGTTCACACTGGCGAACATCTACCAAAAGTTGTTGTTGCTGTTGTATTATTATTATTACTATTTTTATTGTTATTATTATTATTATTGTTATTATTATTATTATTGTTATTATTATTATTATTATTATTATTATCATTATTGTTATTATTATCATTGTTATTATTATTGTTGTTATTGTTATTATTATTATTATAGTTGTATTTTTTTTTTTTTTTTTTTGGTAGATGGGAGAGGTGGAGGGTGGGAGTATGGAGGGGGAGAGTGGGAGGTTACGACGTTCGAATCATGAAGTTCAGTATCAAGTGACAGAAACATGAAAACATGGGCGGGCGATATAGAAACCCCACATCGATTCAACACAACAGTCCAATTCCTTCCCCTGAGAAATCTACAGGAGAGCCTAAGGACCATTTAATGACTTCAATGGGTCTACAGGCTTCTAATCAATAAAGCTTGGGTTGTTTCAAATGCTGGAAGTGTCACTTTTGTCCGAAGAATGATATAGAGTATTCCTCTCGGTCTCATGGGATCGTGAAAAGACGAAATAGAGTGAAAATGGGGTGAAGCGTTGTGAGAAAGAATCGTAGGTCTTGTCACACGTGGGAGGCGAAACGGTAGTAAAGAAGTTAAAGCGAAGAAGGGAGATGAGGATACGTTAGGGCGGACAAAGAATCCTGATGACAGGAAGAAGAGCGAGAAAGTTGGAAGCAAAGGAATGGGGGAAATGGTGAAGTGAAATTAGAGATGATGAGATGACCATTGAGAAAGCGAGGATAATGGCAGGAACGAAAAAAAAAAAAAAATGAATAAATAAATAAATAAATAGATAAAAAATGAAAATAAGGAGCACCTTTTAATGGGAGTGTACAAACCCCCCAAAAACTAAAAGTAAAAAGAATAGATAAATAAATGAATAAATAGATAAATAATAATAAGTAGATAACTAAGTGAATAAAAGACAGAAAAAATAGAATAAAATAGAATTAAATGAAAAATAAAACAAAAATAATATGCAAAATGGTGAAAGGTGGAAATGTGAAGAAAGTGGAGAAAAACTACAAAATGATGAAATTTAAACCTAAGAAATTACGAATGAAAGTTTAGAAAAAGAAAAGTAAGCAGACAAAACGTATTAAAAACCACAATCTGATGATAATGTACGTCTGGAAAATACTCGTGTTATGGAAAACTTAGAGAAGAGAAGAAAAGAAAAAACACGAAAAAATAAAGGGAAGGCGAATGGAAAGAAAAAATGTAAAGACCCACAAAATAATACTGTGTAAATCTAAAATATATATATATATATATATATATATATATATATATATATATATATATATATATATATATATATGGAAAGTGGTAACACACGAAAAGCAAAAACTGGAAGAACGAAGAAAACACAGAAAAGAGCCACAAGATAATAAAATGTCGAGGAATGAAGGAAAACGTGAACTGCCTGGAAGCAGAGCCCATGAAACTCTGAATATGATGGCACGGGAGGGAGAGAGGAGAAAGTGGAAGTCTAATGAAAAACATCGGATTTGTGGGAACAATTAGAGAAGAACTTCCCGCGGGGGGAAGGGAGGAGGAGGGGAGGAGGGGAGGAGGGGGGGAAGACAAAGAACACCCAAGGCGAAATTGGGTCAAGATTAGTGCGGAAATTGGTAGCGCGCGGCGACTGGGTTGGGTAAAGGCAGAGGGAAGGAAGGAGGACTTTTTGGGAAAAGGTTAGGGAGAAGGAGCTGCACGTGAAGAACTGATCACATAATTTCGACCCTGTAATGAATGGCCTTCTTCGACGCCGGTAAAGAAGGCCTGACGGCCAGGCCTTCTCGGCTTCAGCTCACTGACGTGGGGCTGGGTCCACAGACTGTGGTTGTGGTTGTACGTTGTGGAGACAGCCGTGGTGGTAGTAATGGGGGTTCAAGGTATAATTGGTGGTTGTAATGTTGTAATTGGCCAAGCTGAATGGACTTCAATTGTTGAGGGTGGAATTAGTTTTTCCTCAAGAGAGACACGAGTATCTCTCTTTTCTTCACGGTCGGCGGTTTCTGTCTGATTTCCCCGTTGTCATCTATGGTATGTTACTGAAACCCTATAGTCGGCTCTCATTGAACCCTCACTGACCGCTAGTAGAAGCTCGCGAAGAATCGACGGACGTATCAAGAAGACGTTGGCCAAATTCTTGAGGTTCCTTAGATGTCTGAAGTTCCACCCAGCGCTGAGGGGCATCGTCTATCTATTCTTACAATCTTTTTCGGATCAGGGAAACCCAGTCGCCACCCTACTTTGATTTTTTTTTTCCTAAGGCAGTAGCTCATGTCAGGCGATTCTATTTAGCTTACAGAAACCTCTGTGATTAACCTGGTCAGGGTTGGCTTTATCTTGTATATTCATTTTGACCTCCATCAAATATCCGATGGAGGGGGGAAACTGTTGGTGTTCAAATGTTGAAAAGGGAGGCGAGTTGAAAGTCGAAAGAATGTACACTTAATGGGACTTGGGTATGTAAGCTATGATTGTGTAAGTTTTGTGATAGCTTACACAAGGAAGCGCTTAGTTGTGACTGAATTCGTCACCTTTGTCTTGTGACGAACGAGT
Organism: Oratosquilla oratoria; assembly: GCF_046742065.1. Lineage (NCBI taxonomy): Eukaryota > Metazoa > Arthropoda > Malacostraca > Stomatopoda > Squillidae > Oratosquilla > Oratosquilla oratoria. The sequence continues at coordinate 16,129,221 of NC_134809.1, forward strand.
ACAAAGATGAACAACGACGAATGAAATATAACGACAACGGAAAGGCGACGACAAGAAAGAAGGTCGCGAGAGACGCGAGATAATTGAGAATAAAGAAGAGGAAGGAGAACGAACATGATTAGGACAAAATAGAATAGGAGGAGGTGGAGACAAAGCAAGATTGCTTAAAGGACGAAGAAAGAGCAAGGAGCTAACGGCATAATAGCAAGAACCAGGATAAAGACGAAGAAGCTGTCGAGAACGATAAGAATGGAACTCGGGAGTGAAAAGTGTAGATATAATGTTAATTTAGCCTTCCGTGCAACGAGGAAAGCTTTCCTCCAATCTGTTTCCGCCCGAAGAGTCTGGACATCTTTGGTAATCTGTTTCCAGTCTTCCAGTCTTCCAGCTTAGGCATTACTTTGCTCGAATCCCTCGCCACTTCCTTGGCAACTAAAAGATTCATCCATGGCCTTCGTATACCTTGAGAAATAAAATACATTTACTTTAATGTGTGTCTCGCAGCACATGCAATTCAACTTTAAAAAGCACATGTCGCAGGTGAACTGAATATTTCTTGTTTAGTGTTGAATTTAACGTGTGGAAATAATTTCATATCTATCAGGTATTCTTCCAGGAAGTGACTCCTATTATGTCTATCTGTGTCCCATCGGTAAACATTGGATTTGAAGCCATAACTCTAAAACGTAGTCGTCCTTGTAAAAGCTGCTTTGACGTAAAGGAATACTTAAAGTAAATGGCACATGGTACACGGATAATTTTACAAAAATAAATAAATAAGTAAATAAATAAAACAAATAAAAAGTATGTGCATCCATGTGCACATATACGATCATTCTTGGCTCGAGTTTCACTGACTGGAAACCCACAGTCAATGATCTTCCGGCTCTCCTATAGATCTCTCTGGGACGAAAGTTTGGATTGCTTTCTGTTGTATTAGTGGGACATTGATTAGCCTCTTCAATACGAGTCAAATTCTTACGCGCAGCATCGGATGCCTAACGTACGATGCATCACACTACTCGCGTTATAAAATATAAAGTGTAACGTAATATTAGATATTACGTCATATGTGTAATTATGTTATAGAATTGTGTTCCTTTGTATTACATAACTATGTTCATATTTCTTGTCTATGTATGTATTGTAACAATGTTAAGCAGTAACGCCCGTCCACTATATGTAATCTTGCCTACGTGCGGAGAAAGGTGCGCACTCTTGTAGAACAAACAGACAAGCGAAATCCTGAATAGTTCGGAGCGCACAGATTTGACAGTTACTAAATAAATAGATTGTTCAAGCGAGTCGAGGGTCCTAAAAACTACCCATGTTGACGTGTTAACTTACCCTCCTCCCCTCCTTTCACTCACTCGCACACTTCACCGGAAGTATCCCGCTTCCGGTCCAATGGTATATAAGCGGTGGTATTCGCTCACTCGTTGTCATTTTTCGCTCTATTGATCTCTTGATAAAAATACAAGTTTGGACTCATGAGACGATTGGTGTGAAGTGATCACCCTTTTTGCCTACATTACGTGTCTGATATACATTGCATTACTTTACTTATATTTGTACTTATTACTTATTCTGATGCATGTTCCTGATCTCTTTGTACTTAGATAGTACCATATTGCATACTTATCTTGTGTTTCTTATTTGAACGATAATTTCCATAATCATGTAACGGTCCCATTGACCCTACTGCCCATTCTCTTTTGTGTTGATTGCCTGTAAATATTTTCCATTAATAATTTCGTTTACTAGTTTTATCGCTAGTTTAATATTCCTTTCCTGGAATCTTCTTTGTTACCTTTACTTCTAGTCTTACGAATTATCTAGGCCCTGACCAGATAGTTCAGTCCTACAGTGGCTTCTAGAAGTGAGCTGGTTCTTATCCGTTATACGTAACGTATCTTCACATACCAGCCGCCCGTAACAAAGTGGCGACCTTGCCAGGATATTTTATCAGGTATTTAACACATTCTTATAGAGATGGATGATATAATTCAAGAATTCGTTCAAAATCCCAAGGTAAGTTTCTTAAAGAAACAAACTAAAGACACTTTGATAGAAATAGGCAAGCACTTTGGAGTAGACATTGATACAAGTTTGCGAAAGAAAAAAATACTTCAGGAACTCGTTGAAAATCTGATCGAAGATGAGATCTTATCTCCAGAAGAGATTACAGCTATACAAATTCCTTCAAATAGGTTAGAAATAGAGGCACGACTAACCGAACTTAAGATTAAGGAGATTGAATTAAAGGTCAGGAGAGTAGAAATTGAGGAGGAAGCTAAACTGAAACAAATGCAAATTGAGGCAGAATTTAGAGCTAGAGAAGAGGAAGCTAAAGCGAAACGAGTAGCTAAAGAGGAGGAAACTAAACTGCAACAAATGCAAATTGAGGCAGAATTTAGAGCTAGAGAAGAGGAAGCTAAAGCGAAACAAGTAGCTAAAGAGGAGGAAACTAAACTGAAACAAATGCAAATTGAGGCAGAATTTAGAGCTAGAGAAGAGGAAGCTAAAGTGAAACAAATAGAAAGAGAGAACGAAACTAAAGTCAAATTGGCAGAGTTAGAAGTAAAGAAGGCAGAAGTAGAAGCTAGGATTGTTGATAGACAACCCGTAGTTCAGGAAGGTCATATAGATATTTCCAAGTATGTAAAACTTTTACCCAAATTTTCAGAAGGAGAGCCAGAAATTTTCTTTCTTCAGTGGGAAAAATTGGCGCAACAGTTACAAATCCCTAAAGAAAATTGGCCATTAATCATTCAAACACAATTTAAGGGTAAGGCTCAGCAAATTTATACTTCTCTTTCAGAAGCAGAAAGCGAGTATGATAATATGAAAGCTTGTATTTTAAAAGCTTATGAACTAATACCAGAGGCCTATAGACAGAAATTCCGTAATTATAGGAAGACACCTCAGTTAACATACGTAGAATATGCGGCTCAACAAGAGAGGTTATTCAATAGGTGGTGTTTGGCTAGTGAAACGGACACCTTAGATAGACTTAAACAGTTGAATTTATTGGAGCAGTTTAAGAATACCTTAGAGACAGATCTTAGGATTTTTATAGATGATCATGTTCCCGAAACTTTAACTAAAGCTGCTGTATTGGCTGATGAGTTCACACTAAATCATAAACCTAAGTCAAGACAAATGGAATCCCAAAAGTCAAAGTCATATATTCCAGATTCAACAAAATACTCTGATCCTTGGTCCCCAAAGAAACGCTTTGAAAATCAGTCTAGCCCATCACATTTCAGTTACAGGTCTGATTTCAATCAATATCCTCCAAACCAACCTTGGCAAAGAATGGAAAGGTTTAAGACTAATCCCCCTGTAACTTGTTCATATTGTAAACAGGTTGGACATCACATTTCTAATTGCAGAAAGAGACTGACACCCTCATTCTCCAATAAGACACCAACTCTTGTAATATAAAATCAGATGATTCAAAATCCTCTATTCAGGATACACTACCAAAGAAGCCGGTATTGTCAAGTAATGTAGAACCCCCCTCATCAGATCATGATCCTTGTTTCAAACCATTTGTATCTTCAGGAACTATATCTCATAGTAGTAGTTCACAACAATATCCTATTTCCATACTCCGAGACACAGGAGCAAAGCAAAGTCTGATTTTAAATTCTGTCTTGCAGAATCTGGGTGAGTCATATACAGGTTATGATATATTGATAGAAGGAGTTGGAGGAATTGTAAAATGTCCATTACATAATGTTTTCTTGCGGTCTGATTTAACAACCGGAATGGTTAAAGTAGCAGTAGTAGACTCTCTTCCCATAGTAGGAATATCCTTATTGTTGGCCAATGACATCGCTGGAAGCAAAGTCATTTCTCCCTTAATAACAAATAACCCTAAGACCTCAGTAGAACCTTCAGATAACTTACAGTTGTTTCCCGCTTGTGCTGTAACCAGATCTCAGTACAAGAAATCTGAAGAGGAGACCTATAATTTAGAATCCCTATTCTCCCAAACTGACCCATCTTCTTCTTCACCAGTTTCTCTATCTAGAGCAGAATTAATCAAAGAACAGAAGTCAGATCATTCTCTTAAAAATTTGTACGAGATTGTTTCATCTCCAGAAGAAGTTGAAAATATGTCACGAGGTTTCTATATAGAAAACGGAGTCCTAATGCGAAAATGGAGAGCATCCACCGCAACCGCTGACCAGCCATGGCAAGTAAGGAATCAAATAGTCCTCCCTCTTGGTTTCAGGAATAATGTTCTAAGATTGGCTCATGATACTCCCTTAGCAGGTCACTTAGGGGTAAGAAAGACCTTGTTCAACATAACCCAACATTTCCATTGGCCCACGGTTGTCAAAGATGTTGCCCAATATTGTAAAACATGTCATACATGTCAACTTGTAGGTAAGCCCAACCAGAAAATTGTAGAAGCTCCACTCCATCCCATTCCTGTAATGGAAGAGCCATTTAAAAAAGTTCTTATTGACTGTGTAGGACCTTTACCTCCTTCAAGTAAAGGAAATCAGTACATTCTCACAATCATGTGTATGAGCACTCGTTTTCCAGAAGCCATTCCTTTGAAAAATATTAAAGCTCAAAACATAATCAGAGAAATGTTGAAATATTTCACTATGGTAGGATTTCCTAAGAACATTCAAAGTGATCAAGGAAGTAATTTTCTTTCCAACAAGTTTAGAGAAACTCTTGTAACACTAGGTATAAATCATGTAACTTCCTCCGCCTATCATCCTCAATCACAAGGTGCTCTAGAGCGCTTTCACCAAACGCTCAAGACAATGTTAAGAATCTTCTGTGCTGAGAACACTCGAAATTGGGAAGACGGACTCCCCTTTTTGTTGTTCGCCACCCGAACAACAATTCAAGAAAGCCTTGGATTCAGCCCGTCAGAATTAGTCTTCGGTCATGAAGTCCGTGGTCCCCTAAAGATACTTCATGAACAATGGATGAAAGAAGAACCACCAGTTCCTTCTTTGAAATACGTGTCCCAGCTCAAGAGAAGTTACCGCTTTCATTACGGAAGAGGGATTGTTCCAATTCAGAGCAATGCCATTTGGGCTTAAAAATGCCCCTGCCACTTACCAAAGAATGATAAGTAATCTTGTTGCAGGATTGCCAGGAGTAAAAACTTATCTAGATGATGTGATAATATTTAGTCAGTCTTGGACAGAACACATCGAACACCTAAATAATTTATTTTATAGAGCAGACCAAGCAAACCTTACCATCAATTTGTCCAAATGTGATTTCGGACATACACAGGTCCCCTATTTGGGATTTAAAGTTGGAAATTCCCAAGTGTTTCCAATAGACGCCAAGATAAAAGCCATCAATGATGTACCAACACCCACTAATCGTAGAGAGGTACGTCGATTCCTCGGAATGAGTGGCTATTATCGCCGTTTTTGTCCAAATTTTTCAGATGTAGCAGAACCATTGACTGACCTGTTGAGAAAAGACCCCGACTTCGTGTGGACACCTACCTGTGAGACGGCCTTCAAAAACCTGAAGTCCCTTCTCACTAACGCACCAGTTCTAAGGGCACCCGATTTCCAACGACCCTTTCTTCTGCAAGTCGACGCCAGCGACACCGGTATCGGTGCCGCCCTCTTGCAAGAACACAATGAAGTTCTTCACGCTATCGCCTACTACAGCAAGAAGCTGTCCCCTGCGCAGAAGAACTACTCAACAATTGAGAAGGAGACGCTCGCTTTGGTCCAGGCCCTTATCCACTTCGAAGTCTACCTGGGTTCCTCAACTACCATTCAAGTATATTCGGATCACAACCCCTTAAAGTTCCTACAGACTATGAAAAACAAGAATCCGAGACTTCCACGTTGGAGTTTATTTCTCCAACCCTTTAATCTAACAATTCATCATATAAAAGGCGTCTTTAATGTTTTAGCCGACGTCCTTTCTAGAACATAGCTTTTCAACAGAAAGTGAAAAGCTTTCCCAAACGGTGGAGGTGTAACGTAATATTAGATATTACGTCATATGTGTAATTATGTTATAGAATTGTGTTCCTTTGTATTACATAACTATGTTCATATTTCTTGTCTATGTATGTATTGTAACAATGTTAAGCAGTAACGCCCGTCCACTATATGTAATCTTGCCTACGTGCGGAGAAAGGTGCGCACTCTTGTAGAACAAACAGACAAGCGAAATCCTGAATAGTTCGGAGCGCACAGATTTGACAGTTACTAAATAAATAGATTGTTCAAGCGAGTCGAGGGTCCTAAAACTACCCATGTTGACGTGTTAACTTACCCTCCTCCCCTCCTTTCACTCACTCGCACACTTCACCGGAAGTATCCCGCTTCCGGTCCAATGGTATATAAGCGGTGGTATTCGCTCACTCGTTGTCATTTTTCGCTCTATTGATCTCTTGATAAAAATACAAGTTTGGACTCATGAGACGATTGGTGTGAAGTGATCACCCTTTTTGCCTACATTACGTGTCTGATATACATTGCATTACTTTACTTATATTTGTACTTATTACTTATTCTGATGCATGTTCCTGATCTCTTTGTACTTAGATAGTACCATATTGCATACTTATCTTGTGTTTCTTATTTGAACGATAATTTCCATAATCATGTAACGGTCCCATTGACCCTACTGCCCATTCTCTTTTGTGTTGATTGCCTGTAAATATTTTCCATTAATAATTTCGTTTACTAGTTTTATCGCTAGTTTAATATTCCTTTCCTGGAATCTTCTTTGTTACCTTTACTTCTAGTCTTACGAATTATCTAGGCCCTGACCAGATAGTTCAGTCCTACAGTGGCTTCTAGAAGTGAGCTGGTTCTTATCCGTTATACGTAACGTATCTTCACATACCAGCCGCCCGTAACAAAAGTCACTGCTGTATTACTCGTTCCCTTTCACTCTGAGTAATGATAAACACAGAAATCGTGATCAAACAATTTTACAGAATTCGGGGGTCACTCAGCTACAGTTGCAAAATAAGTATAATTAAAGAGCCATTTACACGGTCAAACGGTTTGTCAAACAAGTGTTTGAAGTGATGTTTGACCGTGTGAATGGGGTATTTGGTTGTCAAACACGTTTGACAAACGTGTTTGACAACCAAATACCCCATTCACACGGTCAAACATCACTTCAAACACTTGTTTGACAAACCGTTTGACCGTGTGAACGGCCCTTAAGACGCCGACTCCGGCATCATCGTATACTCACTCACTCCTCTTGACGCCAACGTAGGCGTTATCAACTTTATGTGAGAAAATAGTGGGAAATTAAATCGAAAATGATAGATATATTGGACTTGTTTGTAAAACAGGGCCTTGTTCTTTCATTAGATGTAAGGGTGTTGACGGGCTTTGAAAAAGACGGGAGGGAGGGAGATGATTCTATCTGACGTCCGTCTCGAAGGTACCCATTATTAGTAGTTCTTGCAACGTGGTAGGAATTTAGCGACTGAAGTGTCATCCGTTGGGAGAAAGGAATAACATACAGTTGTCGGCGAACTTTGGAACTAAGCTCTACTTTTGTTTTAAAATCGTTTCCTAGGAGTGGACAAGTTTAAAAAAAAAAAAAAAAAAAAAAAAAAAAATAATAATAATAATGATAATAATAAATCAATAAATAGATAAAAAGAAAATAAGAAAATAAGATAAATAAATAAATAAAATAAACAGATAAAAAATAAAATTAGATAAAGAAATAAATAGAATAAATAGATAAAAGATAACAATAGAATAAAATAAATAAATTAAGCACATAAAAATGTAAGAAACAAGGGGAGCATATGAAATTAATTAATCCGAAATTGGTCCCACATTACTCCTGGGGGAAAATTTGAAAAAAAAGGTATTCCCCGCAATAGTACACAAGTATATTTCAAAATAGCATATCAAGCTCTTGTACACAGAGAAGACACTCTATGAGCATAACTGCCTATCCTGTGTATTACAATTAGTTAAACGCAATTAGGCAACTATACCCTCCGGTAATTGGAAACCAGCTACGAGCCAAGGAGCCAATCTTAGGCGAGGGACGAGAGGCGAGGGTTGAAGGTCGGGGAACATCGAGTTCATGTAAATGAGCCTTCTTGCTTGGATGTGGCTTGTCGCTAACACGAGCATTTGGGGCCGAGAGAGGGTAATGTCTTCAACATTCTGCTTGCATATATTGCAATGAAAAGATCTGTTTTACGTGTAGATATAAAGCGTTTGCCATTGGTTGTCTTAGAGATTTCGTAAGTTAAGTCTTATTAAGACACTTCGTAAGTAAGTCTTAGTACGAGAGACTTCGCAAGTCTTGATAAGAGACTTTGCAAGTCTTGGTAAGAAACATCGTAAGTTTTGGTTAGAGACTTCGTAAATCTTAGTAAGAGACTTCGTAAATAAGTCTTAGTAAGAGACTTAGTAAGTAAGTCTTGGTAAGAGACTTCGTAAGTAAGTCTTAAAAAGAGACTTCGTAAGTAAGTCTTGGTAAGAGATTTCGCAAATAAGTCTTGGTAAGAGACTTCGTAAGTCTTAGTAAGAGACTTTGTAAGTAAGTCTTAATGAGAGACTTCGTAAGTAAGTCTTAGTAAGAGACTTCGTAAGTCTTAGTAAGAGACTTCGTAAGTCTTAGTAAGAGACTTCGTAAGTCTTAGTAAGAGACTTCGTAAGTCTTAGTAAGAGACTTCGTAAGTCTTAGTAAAATACTTCGGAAGTAAGTCTTAGTAAGAGACTTCGTCTGTCTTAGTAAGAGACTTCTTAAGTAAGTCTTAGTAAGAGACTTCGTAAGTAAGTCTTGGTAAGAGACTTCGTAAGTAAGTGTTAGTAAGAGACTTCGTAAGTAAGTCTTGGTAAGACTTCGTAAGTCTCAGTAAGAGACTTCGTAAGTAAGTCTTAGTAAGAGATTTCGTAAGTCTCAGTAAGAGACTTCGTAAATAAGTCTTAGTAAGAGACTCCGTAAGTCTTAGTAAGACTTCGTAAGTAAGTCTTGGTAAGAGACTTCGTAAGTCTTGGTAAAAGACTTCGTAAGTCTTGGTAAAAGACTTCGATATTCTAAATAAGAGACTTTGTAAGTCATAGTAAGAGACTTCGTAAGTCTTAGTAAGAGACTTTGTAAGTCTTAGTAAGAGACTTTGTAAGTCTTGGTAAGAGACTTTGTAAGTCTTGGTAAGAGACTTCGTAAGTCTTAGTAAGAGACTTCTAAGGAAGAGACTTCGTTCATTTTCGTGATGGATTGATTCGATATTTTCTAATTTACTTTTGTACCAAACACCAAAACTGAACTAAAAAAAAAAAAAAAAAAAAAAAAAAAAAAATCGAGGATCTTGTTTCCTCGTCAGTGACTTTGGAGGGTATAGTGACCAACGTCTAGAGTCGGGAAGCTAGATGGCTAGTGGTTCGAGTCCCGCTCGTGTGAGCACGTGATAACAGTAGTTTTCTTCTGAATGTTCCCAAACGATTATACTCGACTTAGAAGAACCTCTCGGGCTGGGTTGGGCAGAAGTCTTGTAAAACGTTTAGCACCAGATATGACACAGCATGGACTTTGCTTTGGCTGACGTCAGAGGATTCTCTTCAGGTAAAAGGAACCTGAAGGTCACACGAGGTCAACGGGGGGATCTTCAGCTCCAGCCATGGCGTTCCGCTGGGAGACGGGACTGCTCGGCCAGGCAGTCTAGGGAACAACAACAACAATAACAGCAACAAGAACAACAACAGCAACAAAAACAACAACAACAAGAGCAGAAGCAACAACAACAACAAGAGCAGAAGCAACAACAACAACAAGAGCAGAAGCAACAAGAACAACAGCAGCAACAAGAACAACAGCAACAAGAAGCAACATCAACAACAATATCAGCAACAAGAACATCAGCAACAACAACAACAGCAACAAGAAGAACAACAGCAACAGCAACAACAGCAACAAAAACAGCAATTAAAACTACAAAACAACTACAACAATAACAACAACAGCAGCAACTCAAATAATTTTGCTTTTTTTACATCTTGCCTTTTATTCTTTAACTTAAAAAAACTGCACCGTTGGTCTGTGCACTGGCCTCCACTTCCAGATACTACAATGGCTCCTTCTAGGGGAATTGTGGGAAACGTTTAACGAGTCATTTTTTGTGACTTGTTCCTATCGCCAATGTACATAATGAAGCTTGTTATAGTTTCCCGGAAGAACCCAGACTCTGTAGTATTTGGAACTGAAGCCAAGAGCTTGTTCTCTCTTGAAGACATTTTCTCCCGGGAAAGATTTCACAATTGTCTCGGTTTAAGCAGAGGCAGTGAAATGTAGTTCACTTCGAAGCTTTAGATTCATTTAGATAAACACCTAAGCAAGATGCTGTAATGCCTGCCATTTATTTTATATAATTTGTTTGTTTGTGAATATTTGTCTGTTATTATTTGCTTGGTTATCATTTGTTATTAGTTATCTGTCAATTTGTTATTATTTACTATTTACCTGTTTGCCTATCATTTAACTTTACCTATTTATTCATTTAATTTATTATTATTATTCATATTATTATGATTTTTATTTATTCATTTATTTATTTATTTACTTATTTATCTATTTATCATTATTATAATTTTTTCGCATCTGACCTAGTTATGGACCAAAAGGTCTCCTTCGGCTTGCTCCTCCTCTGTAATCCTTTGAATGGCGAATATGGAAAGCGTTTGTGTGTGACATGGTGGTATGGGGAGATGGTGGAAGAAGTGATGGTAGAAATGGTGGTGGTGGTGGAAGTGATGATGGTGGTTGGGGCGTTGGTGGCGGTTAGGATAGTTCGGGGTGATAATTGGAGTAATTGGTGCTGGTGGAAGTTGTAATTGTGGTGATGGTGATGATGGTTTTGCTAATGATGGCTGTGGCGATCGGGGGTGGGGGAATGAAAGAGGGCTAGGAAGAAAGGATATGAAAAGAGGAGAGACATAAAGAGAAGAACAGAAAGGGGAAGGCTCGGAAACGGCTAACAGCAGCATAAAGAGAGAGAGAAAAATAAAATAAAATAGACAAATGAAAGACATATTGGGGGGGGGAGAAATGGAGAAGAGAAGGAATGTCTTTACGACATTAGAAGAAAACGAATGATAATGACGAAAAGTGTGGGGAATAAACTTTCCAACCCTTTCCTTTTTTTCCGTAGGTAACTTGGGTACAGGGTCACTCAGGGGAACCTACGAAAAAGACTCTTGTGAAAGAAGGCGAGAGGAGAGAGAAGAATGAAAAGAACGATATTTATACGAGTCGGACAAAGTAATGAAAGATAAAAGAAACGGATGAGAATAGGAAAGAAAGGAGAATGAGGAAAAAACCTCGATATATGTTAAGGAGAGAGATAGAGAAGAAGGATTATGCAAAATGGAGGCTTAAGAAGACGAAAAAGAAAGAAAAATAGCACGAAGAGACGAGAAGGAAAGAAAATAATTCGAGGGGCTGTGATAAAGCAAGAGGAAAGTTTTATTTTTATAACAAGAGAAATATATTACTGATGACGTCACCAAAATCAACCATCATTACAAAGAACTAATTCATTTGTACTTGGCTGAGATTTTCTACAGGAAAAATCGAAGGGTTATAATAAAGCAAAAGGAAATTTTTATTTTGATAAGAAAAATACATTACTGATGACGCCACCAAAATCAACCGTCATTACAAACAACTAATTCATTTGTACTTGGCTTATATTTTCTACCGTAGTTTTGCTTAATAGTTATTTTGTTGTAATGCAGTCTCGTTTAATTATAATTTAATTTTTCTATAATTCCTTTCATCACACTAATGTTCTTCCCGACAAAATTCACCTAACAGCCGAGCGAGTTTTCCGTTTTCGATAAATATTCACCAAATCAAAAGATATTGACCACAATAGCGATAACCAGGGTGAGAGAAAGACACTGACGCTAACAAATAACTTAATTGGCTTTCAGTCACATGAGCGACGTCTACAATGGCTAAAAAGGAACGAAAGAGAAAATCGGACAAAAAATGTGAATTCTTATAACGAAACTGACAGCTTCATGAACGTCGGTAAAAGCAGCAATATCATGTCAACAGCTACATCTGAGGTAAAATTAATGACTTGTGAATTCGTCGCTTCTCCGTGGATTTGACACGACAACCACGCTTGAATTGATCAATCTCATGTGGAATGCAAACGGTATGCAGGTTGTACTTCCAAGATCAATACAACTGTTGCATAGATCGTTAGCACACGAAAGGAATGTTTTGTAATTCCCATATCATGCTGGAAAAAGAACTGAACCTTTCCAGCCATCTCCTTTGATCCCGTCTGGATTAGGGCGCACTGAATTACAAATCAACTTGAATAATGCAACGTCTCCTAATATTTGGCTGCAGACGCGAAAGGCTTCAGACCTTCTCGTAAGTGGTCGGGGGCCTCCCTGAATCAATATGTTTGCTCCGAGCAGTGCATCCACGGCAGAAGCCGCAAAGACGGGAAGTTCAACGGGAAACATGGTCGGGATGTATCAGTATTTGGAAATAAACTCTCCTTCTGGGATTCGAACCCTCACCTGAGCGGCTTGTTTTTTTTATAAGACGAAGATCGTACCATCATGTCACCATCACCCTACAAAACGGAACGACTTAGTAGGGTCATGGTGGCATGATGGTACGGTCTTCCTCTCATAAAAAGCAAGCCGCTTAGGCGAGGGTTCGAATCCCAGTAGGAGAGTTTATTTCCAAATGTAATAATGACACAAAAACAAGTATCAATATTCCTTGCTATTCTTATTCTTGTCATGAGACTCGTGGCGGTCTAATCACACTCAGAAGGACATGACGGTGTGGAAGGAAGCCTCATTGCCTAAAAAACACTTGATTAAGTATTTGGTTAACGTGGGCTGTTGCAATGCTAAGTGTGGGTGTTGAGAGTCAGTCGAGCTGGGCGTTTCTGTGTAATGTAACCATCGAACCCCATCAACAGGATTGAGGCGTGTTGTAATGGTAGCATTGAATATTCCTTATATATTTATACATACGTACTTGTAGTATTGTGTATTTATTATTGTATATTGATTCTATTATTAATAGTGTGCATCCGCCATGTCAAGACACCGTTCTTTTGAAAATATAAATTACGACAATTCTAATGTCGAATAGATGGTAACTCACTACCTTGACAAAAGTCAGATTATTTCATTCAGCAAAGGACTGGCCCAGACCTGGACGGGATCTTAGATTTGTTGGATTCCTGTTCAGCCTCGGTCTGCCTTAGTGTTGGTGCGGTGGTGGTGTTGATGCTGCAACAGAATCTGTAGTAATTATTTCACTTCAGAGCAAAGGTACAATACGTAGATAGCAATGCAAGGGTAAATGGTACTTTCACTCGTTGAAAAAAAGGATGAAACTAATATGTGCAATATTGGCACAGGCATCACCGTCACAGAAAAACAAAGGATAAAAAAGAAACTGAAACAGCAGAGAGGAATGAGGGAAACCAAATAGAAAAAAAAAAAAGAAAAAAAAAAAAGGGTGGTGGGGGTTGGCGGAGAGCGAACAGAAATTGACATAAATTCTCAGCGTGATGCTGAACCGCGATGGTTTTTATCTCGCTTGGCACTGCGTGGACCAGGGTTCGAATCCAAATGTTAACGAGATTTGTCCCTTCTTCAGTTTCGTAGTCCGCGCACAAAGGGGAGAGATGGGATTTATGGTCAACCCTAAGCGCCCCCGGATGTAAGTCACGTCCTTTTGAATGCATTACGCAAGCATACAATGGTCCACATATGCGCACACGCGTGCACACACACACACACACACACACACACACACACACACACACACACACACACACACGACTCGATGGCGCGGTTGGTAGAGTCCCAGGTTGTCAGTACCGCGGTACCGGGGGTACTGTGTTCGAATCCTGCCCAGGGCTGAAATTATTTTAGTATCGCTGCGCCTCACCTCCTCATTTCTCACTATCCATCCTCGTAACCTCCATACTTCTTGGACACTACGCGTTTAGGATATTCCTTTCTACTTCCTTTAAACTCCAAATCTCCATTCTATACAGTGCCATGGGCACAATTACTCATCCGAGCACTCTTCTCTTTGTGTTCACTTCCAGATATCTATTTCTCACGAGATTTTTATTCCCTTCAGACTTTTATTTGCTTTACCTCCTCTCCGAGTATAATTTACTTCCATCCCAAATTCTCCATTCCTTGCTACATGTGATCCAATATACTTAAAACCCTCTACTTCCTCCAGCCTCTATTCTTTTAAATGCACCTTCAATTCACTGGCACCCTATTTCATCACCTACATTTCACACATGCCTCCCTTAACTCCACCACCAACTTCTTCAGTCTCCTTCGACTCGGTTACAAGCGTAGTGTCATATACTCTCGCAAACAACAACTGGCTCACTTTCCACTTCTTTCCACTCTCTCTTATCAACTTCAAACCCCTGCCCAGTGACCTCGCGTTTACCGTCCGCAGCACCTTATTTATGTACACGCTGAACAACCATGGCGATATCACAGAATCATGACGCGGCTCCACCCTCGTCTCAAACCATTCACTCTTTCCATTCGCTACCCTCACACAAACTCTACTACTCGCGTGTAAACAGACTTCTCCCTATCCCATACACTTGTACCACATCCAATAACTTATTTTTGTGAACCCTGTCATATGCCTCAAAAGGCATTTGCCTTTTGATCAAAACGTATTGCATATCTACTTCACTTTAAAATTCTAAAGGAAATTGACAACATCAAAAGTGACAAAATTTTCACATTAAATGATAATCAGACAAGAAACAATGGTCTCAAACTGTCCGGCAATAGATTCAATGCGGAAGTGGGTAGAAACAATTTCGCCAGCCGTGTAGTTGATGAATGGAATAAACTTCCTGCAGTGGTAGTGCAATGTAGTTCAGTTCGAAGCTTTAAGAATCATTTAGATAAACACCTAAGCAAGTTGCTGTAAAGATTATGATTTATTTTATATTATTTGTTTTTGTTTTGATATCATTTGTCTGATTCTTATTTATTATTAGGTATATATAAATATATTATTATTTACTATTTACCTGTTTGTTTATTATTTAACTATACCTATGCATCTATGTATTTTATTTGTTATTTACATTATTATAGTTTTTATTTATTAATTTATTATTATTATTTTTTTTTGCATCCGACCTAGATATGGACCAAAAGGTCTCCTGTCGGCATGCTCCGCCTTTGTAATCCTTTGTAATCTTCCTAAACCCACACTGCTCTTCCCCAATCACTCCCTCTATTTCCCTCCTAATCTTCTCGGTTAATACCGTTCCATGTGCCCTATCAATTACACATAATAGACTGACCCATCAAAAACTTGCACCTTCATATTTTGTTATTTTTTCCCTTTGGATAGTGGAACTATACATGCATTCCTCCAGTCCACTTGCACAGGTCCCTCCCGTGGACACACATTATGTAATCTTACTAGTTAATCTTCTATAATTGATTCTTTGCCAGAAACTCTATGTGACACCCATCTAACCTAGGTGCCTTGCCATCTTTCATCGCTTTTAATGATTTTTTTACCTCCTTTCCAATAGTCCGACTCTCCTCTCCCATCACATTCCTGGCATCTTTCATTGACGCAATCAAACCCTCTCTAGCTTCCTCCACATTCAACAAATCCCTGAAATACTCTTCTCATCTTCCCCTTACCACCTCCACTTTTGCTGACAGCTATCCGTTAGCGTCATTTATCTTTTCCTCGCTACCTGACTCACCCCCTCACGCTTTTCACTTTCTTCCGTAACATTTTTTTTTTTTTTTTTTTTTTTTTCAAATTTTACATAAAAAAATCTACCCCTCCTTTGTATCCTTTACCTTGTGCTTTACTTCTGTTTACTTCTGTACTTCTCGTATACTTCCTTCGTTTGTAACTAATCTTCATATGATCGCGTCTCTTTTTTCCACCATCACCTTTGACTTCCCTCTCCCGCTATTTGTCTATCGTCTTCTCTCTCATCCTCCTCATCCCACATACCATTCCTTGCAACTTTAGCACTTTCTCATTGAAACATACCACTTTTCCTCCTCTTTTATTTCTTTCTTTTTTCTTTTATCCCTTACTATCTCCCATATTCATCAACTTCTGGTGTTCTTCCATTTTTCATTTAATTCGCTCACCCTCTGCACTTCTCTGCCTCCCACCTTTCTCCTCCCCTCCATTGATCCTTGACTCTTGATATTTACTCTACCTGATGATGCTCTAAGAATCCCTGTATATATATATATATATGTGTGTATATATATATATATGTGTATATATATATGTATATATATATATATGTATATATATATATATGTATATATATATATATATGTATATATATATATATATATATATATATATATATAAGAGAAAAGAGAAACGTGTTCAGCTTGTTATACAGCGTGATTCACAAAAAGTTAAAATTGTGTCGCCAGATTATAGTTTTGTAATTATGAGGTTTATATAGTAACCAACACTTGCGGCCACCCAGACAGCTGCGTTGCCGGACGTATGACAAACTTAATGCCAAAGTCTGATATTGCCTTTAATGCCATTCTTTGTTGAGTATATACAGTATGCTTATGTTTCGTTCATTCCTGCTTATTAAACTTTTATTATTTTTTTTTATTTTTTTTTATTTTTTTTTTATTTTTAACTCGCAAAACATTTATAGATATTTTTGCTTGTTTTGTTTGGAAAGACTCCCTGACACTCATCCTTTGTGTGGTAGAAATCTCGTACTAATACGAAGTCGTAAAATATTCACTTCTCTTTTGAAAATATTAACCGAAATAATATCACTCAGTCGGTGCAAACATAGTAATAATAACATTTCTAATACCTTCAAATGATTACCAATGGATATATTCATTGTTCTTCACATATTTAAAACTGTCAGAGTTAGAAATGTTCATTTTGTATATTATTTATTCCAAAACTTCCACGCTTCCTATCTGAGTGGACGCCGCGAGATAGGAAGCGTGGAAGAGGGAGACCAGACAGAAGGTGGAGAGACGAGATCGAGAAGTTTGCAGGAGTGACGTGGCAGAGAATGGCACGGTCGTATGATTCATGGAATGCTATAAAAGAGGCCTTTGTTCAGCAGTGGATTCAGGATGGCTGATCTGATTTTATTTTATTTGATTTATTCCAAAACGTATCTGCATGAGGCTTTTGCATATGGGGTTACATGAAAGTTTTACGATTAGAGTATGTTCATAGCGAACACATGACAAAACCCTAATCTGCATAGCAAACCACAAAATGCATAGCAAACCCCAATCCGCATAACAAACCCCAATCTGCATAGCAAACCCAAATCTGCATAGCAAACCCCAATCTGCATAGCAAACCCCAATCTGCATAGCAAACCCCAATCTGCATAGCAAACCCCAATCTGCATAGCAAACCCCAATCTGCATAGCAAACCCCAATCTGCATAGCAAACCCCAATCTGCATAGTAAACCTCAATCTGCATAGCAAACCCCAATTTGCATAGCAAACCCAATCTGCATAGCAAACCCCAATCTTCATAGCAGAAAACACCCCAACAGGAAAATTGGGGGGGAGGACATTACCTAACCTGACCTAACCTAATCTAACCTAACCTAACCTAACCTAACCTAACGTAATCTAATCAAACCTAATCTAACCTAACTAAACCTAAACCTAATCTAACCTAACCTAACCTAACTTTAACCTAATCTAACCTAACCTAACCTAACCGAACCTACCGATTGGGGATTCGTCTGTTGGGGTATTGTCCGTTCACCGTTTATGGCACAAACAACCCAATGATTCCATGTCCTGTGTGATTATTTTCATCAATGGAGGATAAAGTCGTCCAAGCATATAGCAACCATCTCATATCTTATAGAGTCCTGTTGGTTCACAGACTTTGAGTTATAACGTAGTAAAAGAGACTAAAACATCGAACTTGTCATCATCGAAAGAATGTGAAGACAGAGATGACTTGATAGTGTTGAGGTTATTGAAAAAGTAAATATGTCTGGAGGATATGAAGAAACGCATATTTCTGTGTATATATGTCAGCTTCTGAGGTGGCTTGCAAGCGAATTCAAAACTATGCATGATACATACATACATACATATACCAAAGGCTTTTTCCCCCTTACACGGGGGGTACCCAAAAAGAAAAAGGCATAGAAACCACTCCCACCCATTCCATTTCCTATATATTCTACTCCCCTCCACCCTCCTCCCTCTCTCTTATCTTGGCACCTCCTGCATAGTTTAAAAAGTAAACTGTGCATGATGGTTGGAGAAAAAGGCAGTATCCTATGAGTGTAGTTCCTGTATGTGCATTACAATTAGGAACATATGATTAAGTAAACACAGAAAAACACGAACACGCACAGACACACAGAGACACACACATACACACTCAGGCACGCTTATACAGCCACACACACACATACACACACCTACACACACCTACACACACACACACCTACACACACATACACACACACATACACATACACATATGAAGACGGGACACCACGAGCATAGCTCCCCTTCCCGTAAAATACAACTAGGTAAATACAACTAGGTAAATACACACTCATTCACTCACACACACTCACTCACTCACTCACTCACTCACTCACTCACTCACTCACTCACTCGCTCAATCTCATACACACACACACACACACACACACACACACACACACACACACACACACACACACACACACACACACACGCACACACGCACACAGGACACAGGACACAGGAACGCAACTGCACATTGAGGATAAAAAGCGCAGAGCCGTGTCCATTCTTATCTTCTACCACTGTGAGGAAAATGTAGAAAACCGGTTTTGGGATGAGCAGCGGCACCGGAAATGGCCGTTTTTATCTCTCCTTGCTCGTCCTCTTCCCTTTAATTAGTCGCAAACGCTGTGGCGCATTGTATCGATGGTGGTTTTTCGCAAACGTCGTCGTTTGATTTCATTACGCAACATTGGAACGGATTGCATTCCTTGTGCGTTAGCGATTAATTCGGTTATGTCCTTGTTGAAATCTTAAGTATTCTAATCTAGCTTAGGTCATGTTATTCTTATTGTCTGAGGATAGACTCCTGGCATGGACAGGTTCAAGTTTTCTTACTGAATTCGTTGGTGATACTTTGGCCAGAACGCGATTCTCTGCTGTTCCCTTTTTGCAATTACTAAAATAAAATGTCTGTAGTGTAACAGTCTAATAGGGGCACATTAGTCGTTTGTTGTTAGTGTCCTCATATTCGGCTTTTGTGTTCGTCGTCGGTTGTTGCTTTCGTCGTTGTTTGTCGTCGTCGTCGTTTATTGTCTTTGGTTCTTGTCTTCGTTGGCTGTAGTTGTTTGTCGGTGTCGTTGTTGTCGGTTGTCGTCGTTGTCGTCGTTTGTCGTCGACATTGGTTGCCGTCGTCATTGGTTGTCGTCGCTGTCGTTTTTTGCTGACGTCATCGTTGATTGTCGTTGTCCTCGTTGCTTGTCGTCGTCGTCGTCGGTTGACGTCGTAGCCTTCAGTTGTCGTCGTCATCATTGGTTGTTGTCATTATTGGTGAATGTTACTGTTGTTGTTGTACTTGTTGTTGTGGTGGTTGTTGTTGTAGTTGTGGTTGTTGTTGTAGTTGTTGTTTTTGTTGTTGTTGGGTAGCCCTCGGTGTGAATTATGACATTGGAGTTTGGGAAGAAACCGACAATTGCCCTCCACCCGGACTTTTGCCAGAAGCCCTCCGCCCCAGTCATGTTGCGTTTATTGCTTGGCATTTGCAGGGTGCTGTGATAGAAGACACTTTGTCAAAAGATCCCCGACGCAGATTGTACGTCTTGGGCCATTTGTCAATTTAGAAAAATGATACAAGTTAGCGGACGTGGGGAAAAGGCAGTTGTTACATATTTCTTTCTGTGAATTGTGTGTTGCGCCAAGCTGCATTATGTGTTCTTCGAGCGCCTCGCCTCGCTCGTCTTGACCAATGCAACACAGAAGGTGGGAATCACGCTAAAATGTAATTTAGAAAAGATGGCCTTCGTGGGAGTAATACGTCACGTCGAATGTAATGATGATCGTAAATCAATTTGAAGTCCAGAAGTTGTCTTAAACGCGGATATGCTAATCTGATTCCAAAACCACACTGCTTTGTTCAAAATGGGTTTTTGAATTGCCAGTTATTGGTTGAATGTTGGTAAATAAGTCTTGTTTGAAAATATAAGATTTCTTTTCGTCTTTCGTTAATGCAATACTCTACGGTTTTCTTTGTTGCTAAATACAGCTTCTGCAAACTACGAAGTGCCTCCGAAGAACTTATTTTCCGAACCGTGCCTCGTCCTTCCGGTGTTCCAGAATCCTCTGGACCCGTGTCAGCCTTGAACCTGAGACACACCGTCTTCGTCAAAGCTTTGAAGTCATGCAGTTAAGATTCTAAAACGTTCACCATTTTTTCCTTTCACAAAACTCGTTCTACCGATGCTCCACGGTCTCCGGACGTGGCTCAGCCTTGAACGTGAGAAACTTCGTCGTCAAAGCTTTGCAACGCAAGAAGCAGTGAAGATTGAAATATGGTGCATGTGTTCCATGAACGCCTGGCTGACACGAAAGACTACCCCACACCCCCATCCCCATCCCCGCCCACACACACACACACACGCACCCTCCGCGTGAGCTTGCAACCAAGGACGTTCCAAAAGGGGATCAATGGCTGTCTTTTGGTGCAAACGGGATACAGTAGGATGCAAGTGGTCAATAGGAAATCGTTGGATCCATGGCGATGGCAGATGCGTGGGGAGATAAATGATATGAGAAGTGTTTATTCCATAGGATATAGGTGACAATTTAACTTATTACAAAGAGGAGGAGGAGGGGATGTCATGGAAATGAGTGTGATAGACTGGCGACAACTAGAATACAAGGAAAAGCGTCACACAATAGGGAAGGGCGCAATCGAGATATGTTACTTCTTCGTCAACGAAAAGAGATGCACGGGAATGAATGAAATAGTCTAACAGCAGCAATAATAAAAACAAGATTGCCACCAGGCTCTCGAGAAAGGCTGTAACTCCTCCACATGCGATGAGGAAACCCTAGAGATGAACAGAATCTCCTGTCGGTAGCCAGAATAGAATTAAAAAATCGACAACTGTCATGAAAATTCTGTTCGGTTGATTTGTATTCGAGCGGCTTGCCATTGCGGTGGAATCGTGACAAAAACGTAGCAAAGGAAGTTTTATTTTTAATTTTATTTTTCAACTCTTCTGTGAGATGACGAGGCATAAACGTCTCAGTCGGAGCTTGGGGTGTAAGACCGTGCACCCTTATTACATAAGACCATAAGAATGAAGGAGGCTGCAAAAGACCATAAGGCCTACACTAGGCAGTTCCATGTCCATTACCACCTCCCATCCCCATCCATAAAGTTGTCTAACCGTTTCTTAAAACAACCGATAGTTTCAGCGCTTACTACATAATTACTAAGTCTATTCTATTCGTTGATCACCCTATTAGTAAACCAATTCTTACCTATTTCCTTCTTAAATCTAAATTTGTCCAATTTAAATCCATTTCTGCGAATCCTGCCCTGTTGTCTTAATATGATGACCTTGTTTGCGGCACCCTTGTTAAAGCTTTTGTCGTTGCGTGTTGGGTGTCTTAGTGGGACTCGAACTGATTTTCATCTGCTCCTTCCTTCGGGAGATCGTCCTTGTGTTCCCTTCGGCCACCATGATCACGCCTCGAGTACCTCTGAGGAAACAGATGAAACATATTTCTGTTGGAGGAAACAGACGAATAATTTCTGTTGGAGTCTTACACGAAAATACACCTGAACTGTCACACTGGTTCGTCGAACGTATTGATACCAGTAGCGGCAACCTTTGCCTAAGGTATTTTCAGCAAGATTTCCTATACAAGTTCTAGTTACCTTGTACGAGTATACAATAAGTCTGGACGTGCTCTCAGGAACTACCCGAACCTGATCCATGATGCTCTAGAAATATATATATATATATATATATATATATATATATATATATATATTTTTATATATATACATATATATATATATATATATATATATATACATACATATATATATATATAATATGTACAACACTGAATGGGTCCCAGTGAACAGCTGGCACAATCGGTTAAGTCACAAACATTTGTCAAGTGCTTGTGCAGGTTCGAATCCTTGGCTACCACGTTTCAATTTCAGCATGTTGGCCTCCTCGAGTCTCTCTCGATGTTGATGGCTTAGAATTAAAGTTTATTATGGTTGATCTTATATATGTATATATATATATATATATATATATATATATATATATGCATATATGTATATATATGTATATATGTATGTATGTATATATATATATATATATATTTATATATGTATATATAGTATGTATATATGTATATGTATGTATATATATATATAATATATTGTGTGTGTGTATATATATATATATATATATATATATATATATATATATATATATATTCGTTGTGTTACAGTATTCCAATCTTGTATACGGAAAACCACGTTTATTATAAGGGACCTACATTGTACAGAAATACATTATTTAACGACAAATGTATATTTGTAGAGTTCCAATATATCGCAGGTCAAATTGGGTAGGACGGGGGTGGGGTGTGATCAACATTAGTACAGACGCATTGGCGTATTCATGATCAATACATGACGAAAGCTGTGGAATGACACACTGGTTTAAGGCTAATAGGAGTATCGTGTAGGCAACATTATACGAGTAAATCTTCTCTTTATACGTGACATAACAAGGCCGCACGCGATCTTGCGACTTAAAGTAACCTGACAGTAGAATCTCGGGGTTTTACTGTGAGCTAAAGGAAATATGACAGAAGACTCGTGCACGGGGATGGGAATTACGAATGCAAATCGAATGAACTCACAGCGTGGGAGAGGAAATATGACAGTAGAGCGAACGGGCTCGTTGTGCGCTTGAATAATGGTGACAGTAGAATAGACAGGGTCTGTTGGTCTTAGGGAAACGTGGCAGGAACGTAGGGGTTCTGTGCAGGCTCGAAGATGTATAGCAGAAACGCGTGAGGCGGTCGTGAAGAGGAAACAGATTTACGCATTTGGAGGTGGAAATATGACCGAGGAACGTACGGACACGCTGATGGCCGAAGGATTTATCAAAACAGCAACGCGTGGACCTCTGCTGACATGAGTACTGTAGATGGCAAAGGCGATTGTAAAGAGACAACACACTCCTTTGTTTTGGATGTTGCTTCCCGTTTTCTGTGTTACTCTCGGGAGTAGTTCCGTCCATTGGAGCCTCTGTTTGGTGATCGAGCTGTTATCTAACAGGATTGGCTCGAATCTCTCGCGCGGACATAGCTTATGTGATATCATAGGAGCCCATATCTGATATCCGTTTCCCTTGCAGTCTTCTTCTTCTGAGCAGACTTTCCAAACTCGAGACCACTACGAGGTAAAACGTAGAAATGGCGAGAACGGTAGACCATGTCGAGAGGAGACTTCGGTAAAAAAAAAAAAAAAAAGGAAGAAGAAGAAGAAGAAGAAGAAGAAGAAGAAAGAAAGAAAGAAAGAAAGAAAGAAAGAAAGAAAGAAAGAAAAAATCATCCGTACTTGCGTGACCTCAGGTGGCTCCAACGTCCCGTTATATGGAGGCCGCGCTATGGGTGACCCATGTCGTCTGAGGACGCAGGTGTCTTTGGCAAATGGCGAAGGAGTCTTCACCGTAGTGAAGCAGATACGACCCTTTCCCCCCTTCCCCCCCAACACACAGAACCTCCCCTGGTACACTCCATACCCCCCACCTCCCCACTCTCTTCCCCCTTTTCGCAATATACTCCCCCTCTTCCACTCTCTACTCCCCCTCCCACTCTCTTCGCCCCCTTCCACTATCTACACCCCCTCCCACTTTATATTCCCCCTCCCACTATCTACTCCCCCCTCCCACTCTCTACTCCCCCATCCCACTCTCTACTCCCCCTCCCTCTCTCTACTCCCCCTCCTACTCTCTACTCCCCCTCCCACTCCCTACTCCCCCTCCCACTCTCTACTTCCCCCCCACTCTGTACCCCCTCCCACTCTCTACTCCCCCCTCCCACTCTCTACTCCCCCCTCCCACTCTCTACTCCCCCCTCCCACTTC
>NC_134809.1:16163417-16165917 GCF_046742065.1 Oratosquilla oratoria
ACCTTCTTCTAGTGTGTGGAAATATTTTTTTTCTTTTTTTTACCTAGTGTGTGGAAAGATTTTTTTTTTTTTTTAACTTCTAGTGTGTGGAAATATTTTTTTTTAACCTTCTAGTGTGTGGAAAAATCTTTTTTCTTTTTCTTTTTTTCCTTTTTTTTTTACCTAGTGTGGAATTTTTTCTTTTTCTTTTTTTACCTTCTAATGTGTGGAAAGATTTTTTCCATGTGGAAAGATTTTTTTTGTTATTTACCTTCTAGTGTGTGGATTTTTTTTTTTTTTTTTTTTTTTTTACCTTGTAGTGTGTGGAAAGATCTTTTTTCTTTGTTAGTGATACCTGACCTATAGGACACTCCAGTGCTCATTTTTGATGCGAATATTCTTGCCTGGTATATTCTACGCCAGAACATAGTGATATGTCCGGTTATGAGATCCCTCTGTATTCGCAATAATGTATCGCAGTCTCTTTCCTTCGTAATACACGGCCTAGGGCTCATATCCCATAGAAAGAGTCGTTTAATCAAACCATCGAGACAAATGTATTAAAAAAAGTGAGATATATTGTATATTCGGCTCGCGTTGATATCGCGAGGCTGTAGGTATTGTTCCAGACATCTGTCATGGCGTTATAAGAACATAACATAAGAGTAAAAGAGACTGCAAGAGACCATAAGGCCTACACTAGGCAGCTCCGTATCCATCACCACCTGTCATCCCCATCCATAAAGTTGTCTAATCGTTTCTTAAAACAACTGATAGTTTCAGCGCTTACTACATGCTAACTTCCTAGCCTCCTAATGCAGGGTTAGAATCCCATTGGAAATTTTGTTTAATCAAATTGTCTAGACAAGCACAGTCACGAGGAAAAGTTTTGATCCACCCAAATTTTTTTTGACATTCAGAATTGAAATTTTTGCCTGACAATTTTATTTATTTATTCAAGAAAATTTCAGAAGATAAATACTGCATAGGAAAATGTATCGCGTACTCTCTCTCTCTCTCTCTCTCTCTCTCTATATATATATATATATATATATATATATGTATATATATGTATATTGAAATTATGAGAACGGCATTGTGAACAAAAATTCTACTCGTGACTATACATATGTGATTTTGTCGGAACAAGCATCAAATGAGTATCTAGTTCTCCTAGTCATGATATAATCCCAGATATGGTCTTGTGTAGGAGCAAACACTCGTGAGATAGGAAGATCTTTTGCCCAAGATTGAAGGACGCAGCGAAACAATTCGCTCACAGTTCGAATTACCTTTAGACGTGGTTTCTGCACAAATAATGAATTACGTGGTTTCTGCACAAATAATGAATTACGTGTTTTTTGCACAAATAAGGAATTGCAATGATAAAGCATTCCGACAAAAGAACTTATGGTCCACAAAGAGGTCAGATGCGGAGGAAGAGGTAGAGAAGAGCGTAGATGGAGAAAATAAAAGAATCAAATACAATGACCAATTCACGTCACTCATACTTACATAACTTGGTAGCGGGTTATTGTCTAGGACTAAGCTTCCAATGTCCCTTGTTCATGATATTGCTTAAGTTTGAAAGCGGACTATACCTAGCAACCTTCAACCACGCAGCACTGGCGTGCCATATCCACTGCATCATTGTTCTATCATCGTAACTACGATCAGGCTTTGTCCGACTCTAACCTGTCTGTACCTTGTCCTCTTGTCGTCATTCTTACTCACCTGAGGCGCCAACGACGGGACGTGCACCTTATAACCCTGCGAGACAGACGCCAGAATCGTCTCACTGTCGCTCTTTCTCAGATCTCATCAAAGCTGATTTCTGCCTAGAGGTGCAGACCTGAAGGGCTGGGACTCGGTCTCTTTACTGAGCCTAAACTCCTTTGTATCAGCTTCGGATCTACTCTCTCCCCAAACTTTTTTTTATTTTTATTTTTATTTTTATTATTATCTTTTTTTTAATAATAAAAAGAGCTGGCAACTGGTGAGTGCTTAATTCCAGCTCCTCCGACCAGCCAGCTACATAGAAACGCTCACTAACACAATTCTGTTTGATGAAGGTGGAAAAAGAAGTCACGGGTCTAGTTCCGAGTTTCTGAGTTTCTGACCGGTTTCGCTCTATGCTTCTTCAGAGGAAGCATAGAGCGAAACCGGTCAGGAATAAACCCAGAAACTCGGAACTAGACCCGTGACTTCTTTTTCCACCTTCATCAACTGTCACAATGTCCCAACAACTCTATTTCTTTCCTCGAGGGTACGAGAGCCGTCGCTACTGTAGCCACTCTCAATGAAACTTAAGGCAACAGTTGCGGTTATCATTTCATCAATGACATCATTCTTCGTTTCATTATCGCGATCGTTCTATCTACATATCGTCACCATCTTCGTCTCCCCATCACTGTCGTCACCACTCTATACTGGCATCACCATTCTTTGTCCTTATTTCATCGTCAGATCAGGTCTTCGCACGATCCACATCACCGTTCTTCAGTGCATTTTTTATTGTCAT
>NC_134809.1:16170917-16178417 GCF_046742065.1 Oratosquilla oratoria
GGTGTCTTTTGAGACGGTCGTGGGAGACAATCATTTTCTTTGTCGCCTGTCTTCTTCTTCAAAAATCTGTCAACACAACCACTTTCATCTGCAGGTGTTGCCTCGAGTGACAGACACTCTGGCTCCGGACATTATATTTTCTAGTTGAAAGACGATGCATCTGGTGAAGGAATGACTGACATCAAACAGAATGGTCAGGTAATTCTAAGGGTATGACGGTTTACAGAATATAGGTGTGTGTATGTATATATATACATGTATGTATGAACGCAACTCTGATTCTATTTTCGGTCTTACTGAAACATTATCGTCATCATCGTCGTCATCATCATCATCACTATCACTATCACCATCACCCACTATCATCATCATCATCATCATCATCATCATCATCATCATCATCATCATCATCATCATCATCATCATCATCATCATCATCACTATCACTATCATCATCATCATCATCATCATCATCATCATCATCATCATCATCATCATCATCACTATCACTATCACCATCACCATCACCATCACCATCATCATCACCATCATCATCATCATCATCATCATCATCAAATGGGAGTATACACCGGGATACGTAGCCATTTCCCACCGTTTCCACGAACAAACTCTCTGACAGTCACCCTTTCCTTTCCAACCAACTCTCCGTCCATGAGTTCTGTGGACATCTCCTTTGTTTCCTCCATCGAGGATTGCCACTTATGGAGACACCTCTGTTGGTGGAATCAACATCAGGAGACTGTGCCTCATGGTCATACATCCAGTGTTGACGTTCACGAATTACGCTTGTAACAGGTCTATGCTGTCGCCGAACAGTCTTTGATTTGATACATAGTCACTCCAGCAATAGAATCGTATTACTATTTCGTGCATTTCAAGTTGTGCATTACCGTATATGAACAAATAGGAAATAATATTCATTTAGGTAATCAAGTAAGCTGTGTCTTGCAACACTGCTTCTGACCCAGGGCAGTAGGCGAGATGCAGGGATGACCCGTCATCCAGGAGGTGCCAAGATAAGAGGGAGGGAAGAGGGTGGAGGGGAGAGGAGTATGTTAGGGATGGAATGGGTGAGAGTGGTTTTTATGCCTTTGTTTTTTGACTACCTCCCTTGTAAGGGGGGGAGAAAGGCTTTGGTATATGTATGTAAGTAGATATATAGATCAGTAAATAGGTATAGATGGTACAGATTTTGTGTCTTGGGTGAGGATACCAGTTCATCTGTGGAGGTCACCTGTTGTACGTCGTCCCAACAGACTTGACAAAAACAAAAATCTCCCTCCAAAGTCAACTTTCCCCGGCGATCCCAGCTTGAACAAACACGGGTGAAAGAGTTTTTCCGAAAAGTTTCTCCGAATGTTTTGATTCCAAATGTTTGATCAATATTACTATTTGTAGTGAGTGTGTCTGTCCTTGTACCTGGGTTTCTTTCTGTGTACCCGTTTGTCTGTGTATTTGTCTGTTTATTTGTCTGTGTTTGTGTATTCCTCTGTGTGCATGTATTTTCTGCTTTATTTGGGTAATCTTTTAAAGTGATTTCCATGATTCTGTCGTGTAACTTGATGAATTTGCTATCGACCAGTGTGATTTATTATGATCCGAGAAGTTTCAGAAACATTATTTACAATGCAAAGACAGAAGTGCACCGAAATCGTGACAATCGAAGAATCATTTAATACTTATGTTATTTTCAAACTTAACAATAGCGACGCAAAGTAAACGCTAGTCCATAAAGTATTTCAATGCGTATACTTGTGTATAAAACATTATTGTATTACGTAACACGACCACCACCACCACCACTACCACCACCACCACAACCAACACCACACACACTTCACCCCATACCATACAACACATAATGGAAGACTGCATTATACACAATCATGCACGCAAACAACACAACATACGCTCTATAAAGGATTTGTGGGAAAACCCAGTTTCGGCTATGGCATTCCTTGGGGAGACGGGACTGCTCGGACAGACAGTCTAGGGAACGACAACAACAACAACAACACCACACACACACACACACACACACACACACACACACACACACACACGCACACGCACACGCACACGCACACACATTGCTTTCCCTTGAAGGAATCAATCAAAGAGGGAAAAGGAAGAGATTTTGCATTACATGTTTTTGCTATTCCCTCCCCCCCCCAAAAAAGAAAAAAAAAATCAACGCGCTTTGAAGGTTCTATAACAATAATTTAGATTTTTGTCGAAATCCATTTAATTATTATTTTCATTGTTTGTTTTTTTACACAAAAAAAAAAAATCCGGTGATCTACGAGTAAAAGTTGGACAAATGGGCTAATATTACGGATTTTAATAAATCACTCGAAAACGGGAAGGTTCAATGCCTTGAATTGGTTATACGGCAATACAAAACTTTATTGCGTGAACATAAGTTTACGTTAATCCAAAAAGAATTTTGTGAAAAAAATCACATTTGCTACACCAATAAAAATTATGCTCTTCGACTCTTCTTGATTAGCTCATTATAATAACACCTTGAGGCCCACCATCATTTATTTATTATTCATTTATTTATTTATTTATTTGTTCATTTGCCCTAAAACGAGTTTGTAATATAGATTGGCTAATTTTACTTTTTTTTTTTTTTTTTTTGGTGGGGGAGGGGACAAATAATTAAAAACTGAAATATTCACGGTAATGCATTGAATGCACTACAATAGAAGACTTTGTTGCAGATTCTCTGAATAGATTTACGTTCATCAGAAAAGCTTTTCGACAAAAAGGATAGCATTTCACGATTCATCTTAAAAAAAAAAAAAATTCGACCCGTTTTTTTTTCTTTCTTTTTCTTTTTTAACTGGAAACGGGGTTCTAAATTTGGCAGACTTTGGCCTATCAAGAGACCACAGGTCCAACCCCCACCCCCACCCCCACCACCATCCCTCGAGGACCTAGATGGCCATACGTATATGCTGCGGTCCAGTCGACCAGTTGCATCCCTGTGTCTAAAAGCAAGGAAGTTTACATTATAAAAAACACCGACACATACAAAAACACAGAAAACACCTACACAAATCACATACACAAAAGCATACAAAAAACACATGATCAAATACATGCACAAAAAACACACACACACACACACACACACACACACACACACACACACACACACACACACACACACACACACACACACACACGACTCGACGGCGCAGTTGTAGTGCTTGCAACCGCTGCTACAGCGGTCCGAGTTCGAATCACTATCGCTGCGCTGCGAGTCGTTAATCCAACTCTCGTGGGCGGGGAGTTGGGGGAGTGTGTGCGTGTAAGGTCACAGCATTATCTATAGGTCGGTCATTTATGAGGTCTGAGCTCTCATCCGGGAGGGTAATAGCTGTTGATCACGAGTCCAACACGTGGTGTAATACCATGGTGACCATGGTGAATCACACACACACACACACACACACACACACACACACACACACACACACACACACACACACACACACACACACACACACACACACACACACACACATAGAAAAATGGAGAAAGGGAGGTATAGCGACGTAGGAGGAGTAGGAGCTTAGAAAAAATGGCCTAATCAAAAGGAAGTGAAACCAACCAATACTTCCCAATAGAAATAGAAAACGTGAAGTAATCTTATACTAATGAGCCACTGAGGGGGAGAAATGAGGCCAAGAAAAGCAA
The DNA here is from genome assembly GCF_046742065.1 of Oratosquilla oratoria. Lineage (NCBI taxonomy): Eukaryota > Metazoa > Arthropoda > Malacostraca > Stomatopoda > Squillidae > Oratosquilla > Oratosquilla oratoria. The sequence goes on from NC_134809.1 coordinate 16,174,647, forward strand.
AAAGACATGGCAAATACGAACCAAAGAACTAATGGAGGAATAGGGAGAGTCTGTGAAATATAGGGCCAAAAAACTGCGTGCGGACGAAAGTGGGTAAAACGCCCCTGATAAGAACACTTATTTCAAACACACGGGTACAACAGACAAATTGCCGGTAATAAACTCCCCAAAAAAGGGAGTGGAAAGATGTTAGGGTTAGTGGGAGGTTGAGGTTGATGGGTGGAGTAGGAAGGTACAGAAGGAAATGGCGTAAATGCGCGCGACTAGACATCGTCACATCCTCCCGGGCTACTACCACAACTTCCTCCCAACCTCCACCGCTGCCGCCGCCGCCGCCACAGATGATGATGACGGTGCCAAGTTGGACACAATTACTCATCACGACCGTGGAGCCGCGAAATGCTCTGAACTTGTTAATGAAGTTGGCAAGTGCAGGTACCGACGAGGTCGTCCATGCCAATAACCGTATCCACTTGCGCCTTCAAGTGTCTGAGTTCGTTCGGTTGGGATCCATAAATAGCATTGGAGCAATATATATATATATATATGTATATATATATGTATATATATGTATATATATATATTATATATACATACATATATGTACATATATATATACATATATATATACATATATATAATATATATATATATATATATATATATATTTTTTTTTAACTTTGTCAGGTGGAAAGAAGTAGGGAGTTCCCTGGTTGGCCAATATTTGCGAGATATTAAGCTTTAAATATCACATTGGAAAACATGCATGGAAGACACAGTTCTCTTGGTGTGCTCATTCCTTTGATTGAGAAAATTTTCCTACATGCGAGTCATTATGGTCTAGGCTCATGTGCTGGACTTGTGATCGGCAATTATGATCATCCCGGATGAAAGCTCAGAGCTAGTATTGTCCGATCAATGGGTAATGCTGTGACCTCCACAGGCCACAAACCATTCCCTTGCTGAAGGGGAACATTAACGGCTCCCAGTCGTAGTGAATCTTACACATCTTGATTGGGGAGCGAGAATGAGGGTTCAAAGCGTTAACCACTACACCAGCAAGTCGTGAATTCAGTTGCTTGAATATCAAACAGAATATAAAGGGTTTGTACTGACGCTAATACAAGGGTGTCAAACTCTTATCCTTCTGGGTGGGAGAGGAGTGAGTACGGACGCAGTACCCTTTACAACAATCAGGTAACAGATGTTGGTAAATATACAAATTATTCTTGATATACGCGGTAGATAGGTTGTTTATAGATGAAAGTGGTGGGCCGCATGTTTGACACGCCTGGCTACGGGATTGATCGAGAATGAAAAACTAACAAAGGTTTGAATTTAATCTCGCCTTGGCCCCGTCACGACTGTGATGTATTTGGGGTTCTAGATAAGGGCACATATAACTGAGTGGTAGGCACTGGCTTAGAAGAAAGCCATGGTCGATATACTCCTGTTAGGTCGGAGTCCGTCCATAAAAACACACGCACACACACGTGTATATATATATATATATATAAATATATATATATATATATATATATATATATATATATATATATATATATATATATGTGTGTGTGTGTGTGTGTGTGTGTATGTATATATATGTATATAAATATATGTATATATATGTATATAAATATATATACACCACAGATTCATAAGGTAATTGAACATATGGGCTTAATGGTTTTAACGGGGGCTGGTTTCAAGTCTACCCCAATCATAAACTTAATGAATGGATGCCATAGATATAGAGTTTAAGATTCTTCCTCTCACGGCCTGAACTATGCTTTGGGTATACGTCTTTAACACAGCAGAGTATACAGACCCCTAACCTTGGTACTTGGGGTAGACAGCCGAGGATCGTGCAGTGTTGACTCGGGCGGTAGCTGCTTGACTCAGGGTGTGCCAAACTCAAAGGTTCGAATTAGTCAGCCCAGCCAATTTGGCTATCCGAGGTAGGAGGGGCTATCTGTCCTGGCCGGAATAGAGGGCCACAGGGCCGCATTGCTGGCCCCAGAATGGCACCTCAGTGGCCCCACAGTATTGCGATATCACTCAGCCTTCAGGACTCCCGTCCCCAGGCCCTGCGGGAATGCCATGCACTACAAACATGTGGGTTAGTAACCCAGAACGGGGTTGGATGACCACCAGCTCATAAAAGGTTCGTCTTCCAAAAGGTCGTCTGCACTTTTTATGGTTTTATTTTTATGTCAATTTGGATATCAAAAGCACCCTCTACAATGGCAGGACTTGGTTATTGGAGCTTGTTTATAGGTATATATGTTCATATAATATGCATATACATATATATATATATATACATTTATATATAATTATATATGTGTGTATATCTGGCTATATGTCACCAGGAGACCACTAGGAAAGGTAAACACTTGATGGAAATTTTTTAATGCACATCAATATTTCCTCTCCATTTAATTTTTTTTCTTATTCTGATATCCCCATACTTCCCTATTTACTTTATCGATTCATCACTGTATCATAAAGATTCCTATGAGCACTGCGTTCATATTTCTCCCAAAACTCTACACACTCATTTAACTCAGTCCAAAATGTCTGCCTCTTCTCTTCACTTTTCTCACTACCTAGACAATACGTAGTCTTAAAAACTCACATTTTTCATCCCAATTTCATCCTCGCCCACCTTATTCTAGGCATTACTGTCCACTCTACCACACACCCATTTCATCATGTACCAGCAATGCTATTCCTTCCCTCCTTTGCCCCCTTGACACTCTTGACATCTTACCCTGCACGCTCCCAAACGCCAACTCACCCCTCCCTTTCAATAAAGTTTCACTCAACGCTTACACATCCTTCTTTCTTTTCGCAAACCTACTACCAGTCCCTTTCCATTTACTCATCTGTATCACATCCTCGCACATTCACTGACCCAAATACTATGGTTCTTCCCAGATCTTATGCCTTGATTTTTAATAAGAGTGAAATAAAAATTAGGGAATCCCTAGTCTCCTCATTCTGTCCCATTAGGTCACCTTTTACGATGTGCATGAGGTTACGTTGGCTGAATTGTTCTCTCTCCCACCACATGGGGTGCAGGAGGAGATTGTGACGGTTGGAATTGTCTACTTGAAAGTCGTTACAGTAGTAATTTATCCCATAATGATTACAACAACGATGCGAATAAAAGTTTTGTCGAAATATTTCCATGTCGGGTTTGGGGGTTGAGTAAAAACAAGAAGTTTGGGTCGTGGTTGCGATGAACTGCGCTTCCTTGCATACAGTTCGTACCAGATTTCGCTTTTTTATCATCATCATCATCATCATCATCATCATCATCATCATCATCATCATCATCATCATCATCATCATCATCATCATCATCATCATCATCATCATCATCATCATCATCGTCGTCGTCGTCGTCGTCGTCGTTATCATTATTATTGTTATCATTATTATTATTATAATTATTGTTGTTATTGTTGTTGTTATTGTTGTTGTTGCTGTTATTGTTGTTGTTATTGTTGTTGTTATTGTTGTTGTTATTGTTATTGTTATAGTTATAATTGTTATTGTTGCTGTTGCTGTTATTGTTATTGTTGTTATCGTTATAGTTATTATTATTATTATTATTATTATTATTATCATCGGATTTGGTTATATCGACATACTTATTGAATTACAAGGTCGCAAAGCATATGAAGTACAATAACTTATTATAACTTTGTACATTCAATAACAGAAGAATATAGCGTGTAGAAAAAGTCGGATGAAAATACT
>NC_134809.1:16185917-16210917 GCF_046742065.1 Oratosquilla oratoria
TTACCGGTCGGGGTTGCATTGCGTCAGAGGAATGACCGATTCTGCAGTTTCATCGCTCGTCTGACAGTAGTAGTTACTAGACTATCGTCGTTGGTACTTCAGCTGACCTCCCTTCCACATCTTGATATCCCAAAATTTCTTTCCTTATATTAATTCTTATAAAACTCTTTCCTTGTATAAATCTTATATAAATTCTTGGAGGGGAAAGATTTATATAAAGAAATATATGTATTTTTAAGAATACCACCGATTCTTACGGTGGTATTCTTAAAAAAAATCTTTCCTTATATAAATCATTCCCTTCCAATGATTTATATAAAATTTATGTAAGGATTTTTTTTTTTTTTTTTTAAGAAAATGACCGTAGGACGTTACTTAAGGCTGAGGTGAATACAAACGGTGCCTTTTGTGATGGTTTGTAGAGGTTTAAATTTGATTGTGAGTTTCATAAAGAGACGCAGGAAAAGAAAGGAATGGGTGAATGCAGAAAATAAAGATGAAGCGATGAACTGAGTACTTTTGGAACCAATGAGGAGACTTGGTTCCCCCCCCCCAAAATGTATTGCAGAGGGCAGTAAAAAATATAAAATAAAATAAATAAAATAAAATATAAAAATAAAAATAATAGATGATAAATAATAAATGATAAATAATAAATAATGAATAATGAATATGAATAATAGATATGAATAATAAATATGAATAATAAATATAAATAATAAATATAAATAAAAATAGTAAATGATAAATAATAGATAATAGATATGAATAATGAATAGTAAATAAATAAGATCTACGGTTGCAGGTCATGAGACGCGAGGGTGGAAGAAGCACTTCTAATCCATCTTGTTAATTCTGCACCAAATACAGTTCTGTACGAAATTCTAGAATCTATTTTGAAACACGTTTAAACAAAAGGCTTTAATGTCTGTGGAACAGTTATGATTATTTTTCATTTAGCATTTTTTTTCTGCTCTAGGCCTTGTTTTGAGTCGAAGTATTCTGTCGACTTGCTTTGACATTGTTAACCATTGTAACTAATTGTAATAAATTTAGTAACCATGTAGTGAGCGCTAAAACTATCGGTTGTTTTAAGAAAAGGTTAGACAGCTTTATAGATGGAGATGGCAGGTGGTAAGGGACACGGAACTGCCTAGTGTAGGCCTTATGGTCTCTTGCAGTCTCCTTCATTCTTATACCTAATAACAATGACAACATGGGAATGTAGGTCAAACTAATCGTAAATGCTCACGTTTTCTGTTGAAACGAAAAAGGCCAACACGTGTGTATCGAAACAAATAAAGCACGATTTATTGGACGTAAAGATTCCACACAAATTTGGTTAGATTATTGGTCTCCATCATAAACAAAGGCAAACCACTTTGAAAATTAACAAAGAACAAAGTGGGGAGGAAGGTGGGAGACAAAAGATGAAAAAATGAGGGCGAGGTCGTTGTAATTACGAATGCAATAATTCGTATACAAGAAAGCCAACAAACAAAATCTAAACAGATAGATTGAAGATCATAATCATCATAATGATAACATATTTGTATAATTTTACTGTTTGGAGGTTAGTACATATTATACTACATTTATACTACATATACTATATCACAATACTACTCAAGGTATTTTCATACACAGACATGGAACTGCCTAGTGTAGGCCATATGGTCTCTTGCAATCTCCTCCTTTCTTATATGTAATATCTCGTTCATTTGCAGTCTTTGTATAATGACTTGAATTGGAAATTTGTTTTGATGTAGAATAAAGTCAAATCAAGTAGTTTGAGTAACAGATCCACAAATGGTAGACTGAATTCGAATAGAAATTATATAAATATATATATTATATATATGCATATTTTCCAATTCATTTATTAGTATATATATATATATATATATATATATATATAATATATATGTATGTATGCATTGCATACATAGAACATAGTATATATTTATACAACGAGAAATTTCACATTTGCTCCAAAAAAGTGATTCACATTCAAGCAACTCAAGAGTGTTTATTAAATTATCTGCAGTTCGTTTATGTCGATACCTTATTAATACTTTTCACGAACAAGTTCATTACGCAATTGAATTGATCTAATTGAGATAATCAAATTTAAACATCAACTTTATATATCGTGAAGTGCATAAATTAGGATAAGTAATTCTAAAATGAAAGTGAGAATAAACAGGTATTAAAGTAAATATATATACATACCATAGACTTTCTTCCCCCTTACACGGGAGGTAGCCAAAAGACAAAGGCATAGAAACCACTCCCACTCATTCCATCCCTACATACTCCACTTCCAATCATCCCCCACTCCCTCCCTCTTATCTTGGCACCTCCTGGATGACGGGTCATACCTGCATCTTGTCCTCTGCCCTGGGCAATAGAAAACCTAAATCAGGAAACAAGTCAAATAAAGAAATAAGTTTAAACAACAAATTAGTATATGAATTAGGAAATAAGGAAGAATATATAAACAAGTACATGAGCAGTTAGGTAAATAAACGCAAAAATATATACATGATTCAACCGATCATAAATAAATAATTGAATAGTTTACACGTAGAATATAGGGAAAAAGTCTGAACGGAAATTCATATTCATCATACAAAGGGCACTGAAAAGGAAGTAGTGAAAGCCATATATATGAGATTCTAAAAAAAAAAAAAAAAAAAATGAAGAAAAAAAAAAGTGAGAACTTATGGTATAGGAATAAGTATGATGAAATAGAGAGAGAGAGAGAGAGAGAGAGAGAGAAGTTTATATCAGCAAACGTTCAAAGACACCTTGGTTTAGGAACAAGTTTGATGAAATAAAAAAAGAAAGAAAGAGAGAGAGAGAGAGATAGAAAGAAGCAATGATACAAGATAAGATACCAGGATTAGTTTTGAAAGTATGAAGAGGAATTAAATCACCCCAGTACATTGGTATAGAACAACTTGTTGAACAAAGTCCCTATCATTTTGAAACTGGCAGCCATCAAAGGATTACAAAGGATTATAAAGGCGGAGCATGCCGACAGGAGACTTTTTGGTCCATATCTAGGTCGGATGCGAAAAAAATCATAATGATAATAGATTAATAAATAAAAGATATAATAATGTAAATCTATCACTTATAGATAGGGGAATAGGGAGAATTCACTCAAAGATCAGAGTCAGCAGCAGCCATAGTATGCAGGACACTAAAAAAAATCAAACAATTGATGAAACGCCTTGAAGATTACAAATTGATTTTTGATCAATTATATGCCGAAGAGATGATGGAATAGTGTAGAAGTGCAAATGTAAGATGGTGGAGATGGATAGTAGAGGTTAAAAGTCATCATTTCAATGGAATTGAGTTAAGTCTACAGTCATAGAATGCTGAGTGACTCTGTCACGTAGGGGTGTCACTACAATATATGAAATATTGACTGCATTAAAATTAGGCAGGGAATACTCTATATTGGGTGAGGAATTTGGAGAAATATGAGGAATAAGAGGGAGAAAGTTGGAGGGGTTGAAAGCCATCTTAAAAGGGAAGAAAATGATAGTTATTAATCTGGGAAGGAGACTGATTAGAAAGATGTAAAAAAAATGAAAATCCACAAAGATTGGTGCTGGTGTCTGTCGTGTTCCTAATAATGATAAAACACCCACCAGGAGAGAATACTCTCTTTGTTGTTTACTGCAACATTAAGTTTACCTCTTTCGTTCTTTTATGCTCCCCCGTCCACTTCCTAGGATGTATTTATATATTTTTTATCTCATCTGTATGTTACTTAAGTCACTCTTTATCCTCGCTTAACATGCGGCCCTGTACGCTTAACTCTTTCTTCCCCTCCACCGCAGATTAAAGAAAAAAAAAAAAAAAAAAAGTGATTCGCTAAAGTGGTTTAGGGCGTCGATACTTGCCGCGAAGGTCGAGGGGATGACGGTTTGAACCCTGCCACCGGCGAAGTTGACCAAAGGCAAGGTTTATTAAATTCTACGATACAAAGTTCTCTGTGAGGGGAACCATCCTAGCCTTCCGATAGGAGAGAGTTTGTGACGTTAAACCATATCATCATCATCATCATCATCATCATCATCATCATCATCATCATCATCATCATCATCATCATCATCATCATCATCATCATCATCATCATCATCATCATCATCATCATCATCATCTCTTATATATTTATCTGCTTTATTACAAGTTCTTATAAAACACTCACTACGTAGACAATCCAACTCTGCTTTCTTTTTCCAGTTCCATACACTTAATTTTCATATTGGATTTAAATACAGGATAACTGGATCTATCTTTCCACCTCCATATCATTTGCGACGAATTTAATTTTCTGTCCATAGTTTCCTCCTGGTTTCCTCCAATTGGCGTGCCGTGTCTTGTTACATTCTTTTGAGAAATGATTATGTCTAGCAGTGGAAATAGGAACACTGTCATATCACCAATCCTCTTTTCCAAACCATTGAACAGTGAGAACATATTCTTCCATCTTATCGATTCACACATACATAAACATACACATGCGCGCGCGCGCGCACACACACACACACACACACACACACACACACACACACACACACACACACACACACACACACACACGCACACACACACACACAAACATATATATATATATATATAATATATATATTTACACATATACACTGAATGGTTCCCAGTGATCAATTATTATCTTTTTTCAGCCACAAATAACTTTTAATTCCATGCCATCGCAGTCAAGACTGAGAATCGCTCGATGGAGGCATCCGTTGGAAATTGAAACGTGGACGAGCCGAGGATTCGAACCCAGCTAACCCGTAACAAAGTTACAGTGACGTAAACCAATACTCTTGACAGCGTATTGGTTTACGTCACTGTAACTTTGTTACGGGTTACCTGGTTTCGAATCCTCGGCTCGTCCACGTTTCAATTTCCAACGGATGCCTCCATCGAGCAATTCTCAGTCTCGACTGCGATGGCATGGAATTAAAAGTGATTTGTGAATGAAAAAAGATATATATATATATATAATATACATATATATAAACATATAATATACATATATATATACATAATATACATATATATATATATATACACATACATATATTATATATATATATAATATATATATATATTATATATATATACATAATATATATATATATAATATATATATTATATATATATATATAATATATATATATTATATATATATATACATAATATATATATATATATATATATATATATATATATATATATATATATATATATATAAGTAGATTAATAGCTTCTTAAAGAAAATTAAATAACCTTTTCTTTTCTTTGCGCCTCGTTCTGTCAATCCCGGCAACTATTTAAATGAACCTGGAAGTGTAATAAAATGTTGACAACGTATTTATATTTCTAGGCATACCCATGCCATGAAAGTGAATCGCCTTCTTCACAACAATATACGATTTTTTTTTTAAACTGCTGAACCCTTTCTTATATTATTTATTAACTTTCTTTCCCACTTTTTAATTCATCCTTTTTTTTTTTTTTTTTTTTTTTTTTTTTTTTTTTTTGAGTTCCGGACTCTCTGTCATTTTGAATGAGACCTGCATCTTATTGACGGCGTAATCCAGCCACGTTTCGACCTTTTTTGTCCATCGTCATGGCAGTGGACCATACGCATATCTCTCCTGCCCGTGTGTGCCGGCCGGAAACGCGTTTTTAACCTTTTGTATTCATATGCATCAATTTCTACGCAAATTGGCGTGCCCGTATATGATTGATTCTGAATGCGAAGGCTCCATCTACTTAGCTAGACCAAATAGGGGAGCGAATGGTATAATGGAAATTGAAAAATGAAATTGGAGTGAAATGGTTTAAAGCAGATGGACTGACCACCGCTTCATGGCAGCCTTAGCATAAAGCCGGTGACTGACCCAGATCACAGTGAAAGGGAACTAATGAGTAATGAGGTTCCCCTTTTTTTTTTTTTTAGGGGTGGGGTACATTCTCGTCGTTGTTTTTTTCTGGGGTGGTTCTCGTTTTTTTTTTTTTTTTTTATGGGGTAGGGTACATTTTTGTCGTTATTTATCTATTTTTGGGGGTTAGTTCTTGTCTTTTTTTTTGGGTGGGGGTACATTCTCATCATGAGAATCTCACTTTGATCCTAGAATTTGTTAATAAATGTTCATGAGTAAGTTTTAAGCCTCTGGTTTTTTGCTCAGCTTTTCTTGACTTTCTCTCAATGAATCGGAATTCTCTCTCTCTCTCTCTCTTTCTCTCTCTCTCTCTCTCTCTCTCTTTCTCCCTCTTTATCTTCTTCCTCACCCTTTCTCTCTTCCTCTCTCCATCTCTCTCCATCTCTCCCTCCCACTCTCTCTCCCTCCTCTCTCTCTCTCTCACTCGTTTTTTCTCTCCTTCCCTCCCTCTCTCTCTCTCTCTCTCTCTCTCTCTCTCTCTCTCTCTCTCTCTCTCTCTCTCTCTCTCTCTCTCTCTCTCTCTCTCTCTCTCTCATTCTTTCTCTCCCTCCCTCTCTCCCCTCTCTTTCTCTCTCTTCCTCCCTCCCTCTCTCCCCCTCTCCTTCTCTCTTTCTCTCTCTCCCTCCCCCCTCTCCCTTTCCCCCTCTCTCTCCCATGCACATTATTCTATTCCGGAAGTTGCTCCGGGTGGGTGGGTGGGGGGATGGGTCGGAGTTATTGCCATCCATTTCGCCCCCTCCCCAGGATCCCCGGAACCCCCCCCCTCTCGGCACCCCCCGGGGGGGCCCCGTACGTCCAGATTGTCGCTTTGCCGCTGCGTCAGAGGAGGCCGGCCGGCCGGCTCCCTCCCTGGCCGTCGCCAACTCCGCTGCGAATGACTCCAACTTTGTGCCGTTTTTACTTCCACGTCTATCGTTTTTTATGCACCGCTTCCCAAACTCCGGTTTTCATTTGTTGCCGCTGCTGAAAGGCCGAGACTAAGATCCCGCTCCACTTACCCCCTTCCTCTTCCTCTTCCTCGACTTCTTCCTCTTCCTCGACCTATTCCTTTTCCTCGACCTCTTACTCTTCCTCGACCTCTTCCTCTTCCTATGTATCTTCCTCTTCCTTGACCTCTTCCTCGACCTCTTCCTCGACCTTTTCCTCGACTTCTTCCTCGACCTCGACTTCTTCCTCGACCTCGACCTTTTCCTCGACCTCTTCCTCTTCCTCGACCTCGACCTTTTCCTCGACCTCTTCCTCTTCCTCGACCTCTTCCTCGACCTCGACCTCTTCCTCAACTTCTTCCTCTTCCTCGACCTCGACCTCTTCCTCGACTTTTTCCTCTTCCTCGACCTCGACCTCTTCCTCGACTTCTTCCTCGACCTCGACCTCTTCCTCGACTTCTTCCTCTTCTTCCTTTTCCTTTTCCTTGACTTCTTCCTCTTCCTTTTCCTCGACTTCTTCCTCGACCTCTTCCTCGACTTCTTTCTCGACCTCTTCCTCGACCTCGACCTCTTCCTCGACTTCTTCCTCTTCTTCCTCTTCCTTTTCCTCGACTTCTTCCTCGACCTCTTCCTCGACTTCTTCCTCGATCTCTTCCTCGGGTTCTTCCTCTTCTTTCTCTTCCTTTTCCTCGACTTCTTCCTCGACTTCTTCCTCGACCTCTTCCTCGACTTCTTCCTCGACCTTGACCTTTTCCTCGATTTCTTCCTCTTCCTCTTCCTTTTCCTCGACCTCTTCCTCTTCCTTACCCCAACCTTCTTCCTCTCCTCCCTCTCCTTTTCATTTTATCATTCTCTGTGTCTCACTCTCTTCTTTTTTCTCTCTCTTACTCTTATTGTCACTCTTACTCATTCTCACCCACACTGACCGTCCCCATCACAAATCGTCACTGCCTAGTGTAGGCCTTATGGTCTCTTGCAGTCTCCTTCATTCTTATGTTCTTATGTTCTTATCATTCTCCTCATCACTCCTTGAACCACCCTCCCCCATTTGGCATAACTTTTCCCCCATTTTCACCAATTTTAATTTCCTTTCTTTCTATTTAAAAAGATGGGAAGGTAACCGAATAGTTAAAAAAATAAAGATTAAAATGTATACAAATAAACGTATGAATAAATGGATGAAAGATAAAATAGACGAATAAATGAAGACATAAAATAAAGTTGATAATAATAATAGTAATAATAATAATAATAATAATAATAATAATAATGATAATAATAATAATAATTTTTTATTTGGCATTGAATCAATATACATGAAATGCAGATAACGAAAAAGACAAATAGTTCGATATGACAATTAAAAATGCCGAGGATAACACAAAAAAGCATGTAAGCTTATATGACACATTGTGCGCGTATTAAAGGTTATTGGAATTAACTAGATATTTGTTTTATACAGTCAGTACCAGTCCTTCAGTGGCGTGCATTTTCGTACAAGAAAAAGTTAACTCCTTCTAGGGATGTCTTTCAAGGAACAGGACAGTTAGAGGTCGAAGTCGAGCTGGAAGTCGAGGTCGAGGACCAGGTCAAGGTTCAGGTCGAGGCCCAGGTCGAGGACCAGGTCGAGGACCAGGTCAAGGTTCAGGTCGAGACTCAGGTCGAGGACCAGGTCGAGGCCCAGGTCGAGGCTCAGGTCAAAGTTCAGGTCGAGGACCAGGTCGAGGCTCAGGTCGAGGACCAGATCGAGGCCCAGGTCATAGCAATCGAGGTCAGGTCACAGGAAAATGAAAATTGAATAAACGACAAAGCTTCCGATGAAGGTGTGTAGGTGAAGCCGTGGATGCGCGTCAGTCTATGATAAACTCTTGGATAGCATAACGCAGGCAGACGGAAAAACACAGACAGAAAAACACAAAGACAGACACGTAGACAGACAGAGAGGCAGGCAGACATGCACAGACATACAGACACAGATACTGGTAGAGACAGATACTGGCAGACACAGACAAACTGACATAGATACAGACACATACAGACATCCAGACAGAGGCAGGCACAGACAGAGAAACAGACAATCACAGACAGACACAGACGGATAGACAGACAATGAAAAATGCAGGTTGGGGGGGGGGGAGCAGGAAGTCGCTTTGGAAGACCAAATGCAGATTTGTTTAAAAAGGGGTCCTGTAGTCTTCCTCCTTTCAGCCATGGTGGTGTTGGTTTCTGCCGACGTGATTTTAATGTTTCGAGGAACTACTTAGCTCAACGTCCTCCAGTTCTTCCCTTCATTCTCTGTTCCCGTCGTCGTCGGCGCCGCCTCTGGTTGTGTCCGCAACAACAAATTGTGTCAACAGGAGAATCACGTCGTCCTCGCCGTTTATCTTCGACACCAAAAGAGAGACAGATGAAGAGGAGGGAGTATAGAGAGAGAGGAGAGAGGGAGAGAGGAAGAGGGAGAGGGAAAAGGATGAGAGAGAGAGAGAGAGAGAGAGAGAGAGAGAGAGAGAGAGAGAGAGAGAGAGAGAAAGGAGAGATGTGGAACCAAGTTAAGGTAGCGGTGATCCGGGGCAAATAAGCAGATTCGGAAGTCCGATTATCCGATTAATCGGATTCGTATTTTCGAATCGGATAATCGAATCGGACTAACCCCCGTCAAACGAATCGGATAATCGCAATCGGTAATCACCATTCGGACTTCAATTTTTTTTTTTTTTTTTTTTTTTTTTTTTTTTTATCGACCCCACCTCTGGTTTTTAAGGACCGAAGAGAAACTTCGGGAGAAGTCTTGAGAAAGACCCGGAAACCTTGCACGCGTGACCGACTTTCCAGTGTGACGTCAGCTGTCGAAACCACTTTGTTTGTGTCCCAAAAAGTATTCTTCGGTGGTGCTCGTGACCATGTTAACTTTGGCGATATACAAGACTCTTGAAGAATATCGTGTCAATACCGATTGCGTACACAGCGTGGTCCTGAGTGTTTCCGGTAATTCCTTGAGAAGGAACATGAAGGCTGAGCGGACTACGGCGTCAAAATCTAAGGACGAGAAGTCAGGAGTGGGCGGAGTATGTATGAGAAATAAATTGACGTAGTCTGAAGGGATTTCTCCCTGTCTTCTTTTCTGCATGAGGGGACGGAGAGTGGGGTCACCGAATTTATGGAGCGGCCTTGCTGTGGATGTGCTGTCTTGCGACACTGCTTCTGACCCAGGGCAGTGAACAAGATACAGGGATGACCCGTCATCCGGGAGGTGCCAAGATAAGAGGGAGGGAAGAGGGTAGAGGGGAGTGGAGAAAGGAGGGGATGGAATGGGTGGGAGTGGTTTCTATGCCTTGTCTTTTGGCTACCTCCCGAGTAAGGGGGAAAAAGCCTTTGGTATATGTATGTATTACTGAACAAAGGTACTTCTTTTATTTTAAATTAGAAATGTGAATTAGTAGGATACAATGAATGCACATTATGGTTTCTCATGGTAAATATACAGTACCATTGCACTGGCTTTCATGTCTCGTACATCTAGGATTAAGGTTTCGTATTCCTTGGGGGTACAGGTACCCCAGGTGAAGAACCAATCTCTTAGATGGAGATGAATGCTGACATGTTGGAAAAAATAAGAACTATGCATTGTGTCAGATGAAATACCCACAGGAAGATACTGATAAGAGTGATCGGGAATATTCAGAGATTAAACAAAAGGAAAGGAAGGGAAGGAGGAGAGGAAGGCGGAAAGGAGGGAAAGGAAGAGGAGAAGGGATAGGGAGGGGAGGGTGAGGGGGAGAAAATGGGAAGGGGAAGGGGGGAGGTGAAGAGAAGGGGAGAGGGAAAGAGGAGGTGGAGGAGCAGGAGGAGGTGGAGGAGCAGGAGGAGGAGGAGGAGGAGGAGGGGAAGAAGAAGATGAAGATGAAGATGAAGAGTCCTCCATGGTGTCATTTGATATTACTTAAAAAAGTATCTAGAAATGACAGTGATTTGCCAAGTATCGAATTTGAATATGAGTGCAGGAGAACGTTATAGTTCTGTTATAGATGAACAAGTCTATTTATCTATTTTTTTTATCACTATTATATATTTTTTCGCAGCCGACCTAGTTATGGACCAAAAGGTCTCCTGTCGGCATGCTCCTCCTTTGTAATCCTTTGTACATACATACATATACCAAGGCTTTTTCCCCCTTACCAGGGAGGTAGCCAAAAAGGACAAGGCATAAAATCATTCCCACCCATTCCATCCCCGAAAACACTCCACACCCCTCCACCCTCCCTCCCATCTTGGCACCTCCTAGATGACGGGTCATCCCTGCACCCTGTCCACTGCCCTGGGTCAGAAGTAGTGTCGCAGGTTCCTATAATCCTTTGTAGCTCAGTTAAATCGAAGTCCTTGTGATAAGTCAAACACTTTTATGAATTTTGGTTTGTCTGACGCAAGACTCATATTCGTCTTAATTCCGGTCAACAAAAAGTTAATGAGAAACTTGAAATTGAAACCACCTTCATCATGACTCAAACATTAATCTCCGATCACAGCCTCTTTCCCATACATGTTATATTCATACTTATAAGAAGATAATAATAATCCTTAGAACAGACCTATGAAAATTCTCATTTAGTAAATATTTAAAGCTAGTTTAGTCTATTAAATTATTCATTTGTGTGTTGTCACATGCTTACCTAAGTTCATAGATAAAATCTAACTTGTTCGAACGCCTAGAATATCTCTGCAATCTACTAGAAAATAAACATGGTGCATAGCTGATCGGTTTTTTAAAAATCGCTCTAACAATATATCGATGATACAGTACATGTTCCATTGTTACGTATGCTGACATATGCTTTCCTGAAGTCCATATTTAGAAAATATATTTGCATTGAGATCCTAGAATACTTCTGAAACTTGATAAAAACAAACATGAGCCTTGTTCGTTTTCACAGGGATAGTTAATCATAATCTTCATTCAGAACATTTTGTCGCCGCAGGGATTCATTTGTGTCAGTACACTAGTGCTCTCCGGAAAATTGATTAATTAGCAACTCTTCAACCTCCCCCCTCTCTCTTCCCCCCCCCTCTCTCTCTCTCTCTCTTTCTCTCTCTCTCCCTCTCTCTCTCTCTCCTCTCTTTCTCTACTTCTCTCTCTTCTCTCTCTCTCTCTTTCGCCCTCTCTCTCTCTCTCTCTCTCTCTCTCTCTCTCTCTCTCTCTCTCTCTCTCTCTCTCTCTCTCTCTCTCTCTCTCTCTCTCTCTCTCTCTCCCTCTCTCTCTCTCCCCCTCTCTCTCTCTCTCTCTCTCTCTCTCTCTCTCTCTCTCTCTCTCTCTCTCTCTCTCTCTCTCTCTCTCTCTCTCTCTCTCTCTCTCTCTCTCTCTCTCTCTCTCTCTCTCTCTCTCTCTCTCTCTCCCTCTCTCTCTCTCGCCCTCTCTCTCTCTCTCTCTCTCTCTCTCTCTCTCTCTCTCTCTCTCTCTCTCTCTCTCTCTCTCTCTCTCTCTCTCTCTCTCTCTCTCTCTCCTTTTCTCCCTTTCTCTTTCTCTCTTTCGTTCTTGTTTCTCCGTTATCTCCTTTCAATTTCTCTTTCTATTACCACTTCTCCTTTATATTTCTCTTGCTTTATTCTCCTCTACTTTGTCTTTCCCTTTCATTTCTTCTTCTATTTTTCATCGTGTTTTTCTTTTTCTTCCTGTCTCTTTTTTTATTTATTTCTCTTTGTCTTTCATTTTCTCTTTTTCTCCTCTATTTTTCTTTGTCTTTCCCTTGCTCTTTCTTTTTTCCTTTCTTTTTTACTATATTCTCTCATTTCTTCCATTTTCTCTTCCTCTGTCTTTTTTCCCACTCTCTCATTTTTGGTTTATTTTTTATTTTATTTTTTTCTATTTTTCTTTCGTTTCTTTTTCACTTTCCATTTCCCTTTTTATACTTCTCTTTTTCTCTCTCTCCCTTCCACTTTGTTCTCTCTTTCTTTACAATGAGCTACAATGCTAAAGTATTCCGACGGGAGGCCTTTCTGTTCGCAACGAGGTTGAACTGGAGGGAAAAAGTCTAGATGTTTATTCAAGTGAGTTTGAAAACTTCGAATTGTATTACGTTCCAATGCCCCAGATAGAAACTGATTCCTGTCACTGACGATGTGGTTGGCAAACTCGTTTCTACCTTCATATCAATTTGACCCTTTCCCATGAATTTACACTTGGATTAAGTTTCATTGGCCACTTTTAAGACCAGTGTTCTAATTTGTCTAAATCTCGCACAATATTCGGTTGATTTGATTGATCATTTGTTCTTTCGTATAACTTAGTATCATAAGCAAATTGTAAACAGTAGATTAAGTCCACATTCAATGTTATTGATATATAAAGAGAGCGGGGAGTAGGGTAGGGTGACTAAGACGAAACCCTGAGGAACTCCGCTCTTAACGTCTTCCCATTAAGAAGTTTTATAATTTAGAACAATCTTTATTCGTCATTATTGACCGATCGCCTGTTTTTCTTTTGAATCCCTTCAGGTTATTATATAATCTTTATAATGATTAGTGAATTCAAAACCTTCAATTTCGTGCAATTTTTTTTAAATAATTTTTCTGTTTCTTTTTACCCAATGTGGGCAAGATTGATCCGGAAGCCGCGTTTCCTTAAATGGAATGTAATTATGAATACTTTTCGTGATTCTGTTTTGAAATATTTCTCATATTTCTTTCATTGTTTTTTCACCTAATCATGACTTCCTGTCTATAAGCTGTAGCGCCTGTCGTAAGACAGTGAAATAAGTTTCATAATGTCATGTATTACAGATATGCATCTGTTTTCAAATATCTTGTAGCTTGAACCTAATTAGTTTGTCGTCAGTAGGTACAATGACTTCACCAAGTTCTGCATCAGTTATTACATTGTTCTGCATTTAATAACCAGAAGGTCGAGTATATTTCCTTTTCTTGTTTGTTCTTTTAAATGCTGCAGTATATATTTATCAACAAGAAAATCTGTCAAGGAACTATATGCATAGCAACGACCTAGAGCCACCCAATTAATGTCTGCAAAATCGAAATCTCCCATCATTAGGAGGTCACGATTACGAAATTAAGAATTTATTGAAATAAGTTTTCATCTGTCAGAGACAATACCTGTGGTTTGTACGTGACTCCTACGTTTATCTTTTGTCTGTTTTGAGTTAATCAAACCAATAAAATATCAAATATAATATTTTTTGACAAATTACAGACATCCTATCTTGTGATGCCTATAAAAAAGGAAGAAAGAAAGAAAAAATATTAACTTCATATTTCTTCCCAGTGAAATATGACTTAAATATTTCTATCGTATTAATATCTCCACTCTTGGTGTACGCTTAGACCCCATGAAATTTGTGTATGGTACTAAGAATCCAAATTATATCACTTTATTACTTAGAGAAATTATGAATTATTTGCAATTTTTACTGATTCACTCTTGCAATGTAGTTCTGGTCCTAACCTGTTTTCCTTACTTGGCCTAGTTTTGATTTACTCTGAGTCTCCATCCTAGAAATGAACTGGTTCGCTACAGACATCCAGAAGGTTTGTAAAATCTGTTTGTCACTGGAAGGAAGATGGATCCGGGGAGAAACTCCGGTCAAGGCTCCGGGAAAACAGACATTAAGGGTAAAAATGAGCTGAGGAGATCCAGCCTAATTTCACGGACTGAGTTTTAGAACACTAATACTATCTTTCTTCCTCTTTCTCTTTTTGTTCCTTTAATCTTTCTTTTTCTTTCTCATTCTCGCCGTTTTTCTTTCTCGGACCGCGCTGAAATCTTGCCAATTGTTCATGGCAAATGGACATATAAAGCAGAAATTAATGCAAGCTGAAAATTATTAATATCTGTAGATATATATAGACTAGCAATTCTACAGGTATCTCGAAGACCTGCGAGAAAGAAATCAGTACAAACAGAAGAATATCAATACAAATATATGGATTATCAGTTCTACAGGAATACCGAAGACATATAAGACAAATCAGTGCATATATATATATATATATATATATATATATATATATATGTAGACTCTTGATTATATAGAGACACCAAAGACGAGTGAGGCAGAATTCAATGCAAATTGAAGAATAAAAAAATTCATGCATATTCTATAAAATTAAAAACACGCATTAGGTAATGTGGGGTACAATTTACACCGTAACAGTAGCATGAATCAGTAGGATACGATTTCCATTGTAAACAAAGCCGGAAAACGCAAAACTGTGTGTCGTCATCAGAGAGGGAGAAGGGGCGGGTGTGGATGGGGAGCGGGGGCTCTTGAGGTAAACAAGCGGAACCGAGAACCCTCGTGATGGACCGACGGACCGCTTCCTTGTGAGGTTCCGCCCAAACTGAGAAACAGAGCTACAAGACTCGAAATAGCGACCGAGTAGACACTCGGAAAGGATTGATTAATCAGCAACTCCACCACCATTAAACAGACAGAATAATTTTCATGCAGACTTGGTCTAATTGCATCTAGGGATGCAGCTCGAATTTCCGTCTTGCCTTAGATGTGAGAAATAATTGAGGATGAAATAATTAAGAGATGATGATAATTACATTTCACTGGAAGGGCACGCGCTGGAAGAAGGAAAAGAAATAGGGAGGAGGGAGGAGGAAGTGGGGTGTGGTGAGGAGGGATGAAGAAGAAGAAAAAAAAAAGAGAGAGAGAGAAAGAATGATGAGAATTCTTCCAAATGCTAATATGGATGGAGATTATGAGGGAGGGGTGGTAGGGAGGGAGAGGGGGTATCGAAAGAATTTATTGGAAGAGAGGAAGGTGAGTGAAAGGAAGAGAAATGGAAGGGGAGGGAAGGGAAGGGGAGGGGAAGGGAGTGGAGGGAAGGGAAGGGAAGGGGAGGGGAAGGAAGGGAAAGGAAGGGGAGGAGAGGGGGAGTTAAGGTGCTTAGTACAACAATCTAGGTTGACAATGGGTCAATGATAAGTAGAAGCCTAGGTAATCATGAGTAGGAGAGGGAAAGGAAGGAAGGGGAGGGGAGGAGAGGGAAGGGAAGGAAGGAAGGGAAGGAGAGGGGAAGTTAAGGTGCTTAGTACAACAGTCTAGGTTGACAATGGGTCAATGATAAGTAGAAGCCTAGGTAATCTTGAGTAGGGGAGGGGAAGGAAGGAAGGGGAGGGGAGGAGAGGGAAGGGGAGGGGAGGGGAAGGAAGGGAAGGTGAGGGGAGGAGAGGGGAAGTTAAGGTGCTTAGTACAACAATCTAGGGTGACAATGGGTAAATGATATGCAGAAGCCTAGGTAATCATGAGTAGGGGAGGGGAAGGAAGGAAGGGGAGGGGAGGAGAGGGAAGGGGAGGAGAGGGAAGGGGAGGGGAGGGAAGGGGAGGGGAGGGAAGGAGAGGGGAAGTTAAGGTGCTTAGTACAACAATCTAGGTTGACAATAGGCAAATGATAAGTAGAAGCCTAGGTAATCATGAGTAGGTTTAAGGGAGAAAAGGACTGGAAAAGAAGGATGGATGGATGAAAGAAGGGATGAATTGAGAACAACATAACATAAAAATAAGAATAAAGGAGATTGCAAGAGACCATAAGGCCAACACTAGGCAGTTCCGTATCCATCACCACCTGTCATCCCCATCCATAAAGTTGTCTAATCGTTTTTTAAAACAACTGATAGTTTCAGCGCTTACTACATGGTTACTAAGGAAGTGTGGAGGAAGGGAGGAAGGGAAACAGGATGTAAATGGTGGGTTAGAACAAAGGAGGAAATAACTGGAGGAATGAGAGTCGGGAGAAGGAAGAACAGAATGTGTCAGCGAGAAAGACTTGTGGTACAGCTGGGGAGAAAAGTCTCGGAACGTCCTGGGCAATTTTATTACAATTTTTTTTTTATACAGTATTTACCGTAGAGTAAAATGTTTCTATGTAGGGAAATGTATAGATATTAGCAATAAATGCAACACCTGTATAGCTTGAACTGTTTGAGGTCACAAGACTTTTAATCACGATTGTCACGTGGTAAGTAGTGTGAAGAATAAGGAGAGAGATTGATATAAATAAGGATGAATTAAGAGAGTGCCAGATGAAGAAGAATGTCTTTTTATCCCGGTATGGAATGGGTGGTAGTGGATTTTATGCCTTAGTTTTTTGGCCACCTCCCTTGTTCGAGGGGAAATGCCTTTGGTAAAAAAAAAAAAAAAAAAAAAAAAACGCATAGTCGGCCGGAATATATAACTGTACATAACTATACAATAACTGTTGCTTCACGCGACTGGAAACCCGCAGCCTCGCAGCAGCCGGCAACGGGACGCGGGGCCTTCCCAGGGAAAAAACGTTGGACGGTCTTTCTACGCAACCGATTGATAGATGAAGAAGAAGGCGTCCGTTGCTGTTTGTCAACTCTCCTTCTGAAGAAAATAATATATGATGATTCTGTGTAACGTCGTGAACTCCCTCTTATCAGGAGGTTAGGACGGTGCCTCTCGTAGAGGAATTTGTAGCGTGGAATTTAGTGACAACTATCCTTGGTCCAACTCGCTGGTGGCAAGATTTGAACTGCCGCCACCTGCCTGGACTTCCGCCGCAAGTAGCGACGCTCTAACCCGCTCGACCAGCGAGCATCCTAATGTGTATAGAATGACTGTGTATATATATATATATATATATATATATATATGTATATATATATATATATATGTGTGTGTGTGTGTGTGTGTGCATATACATATATATATTATTTTTGTGTGTGTTAGTGTTTTGCTTGTGTATAGGGATGTCTTTATGTGTGTGTGTGTATGTGTTTTCAATATATGTAGATATATCCACGTATGCATGCTCGTATGTATGTTTTTGTGAATACATATATGTGAACGTATAAGGAAGGCAAAATCCACCACATCAGAGACATCTGGCGAGGAAGAGAAAGAACTTTTGAAGTAAAAGCAAGCGTGATGAACAGCTATAGCGGTAATGGAAGTCAGTGATGATGAAAGACCAGCTGGGGCAACAGAGAGGCAGCTCCTTTATTCGGTGTCATATTGCAAAAGCTTTCCAATCCTTGGCCTGACGTAAAACTGTTTCATCCGTCTGAGAGGCGCCCGCCCGCGCGGGTCTGAGGGAGTCAAAATTGTTTTGATAAACACCAAAAACCCTGTGCTGTATCAAATGGAATGTATTGTGTCCCAAACCCGGAGAGTGCTATTCAGTTGACACATCGTCCCGGGGGTTAAACTTACCCTTCGTTCGTGACCTCTTCATATTCTTTTTTCTTATCTCATTCCCTTCCATTCCCTTTCATTCCTTTATCTCCCAGCCTATTTTCTCCGTCACCCTTTCTCTCTTGTCTCTTCCTTCATCCCCTGCCTTCCCCCATCCTCTCAAACTATTCTCCTATTTCATTCCTTTTTCCACTTTCTGTCATTAATCTTCCCCTCTCATACTTCGTTCAAACCGAGCTTTCCTTCTGTCCTCCTCTCCTTTTTCCACTGCCTCTCTCCCAACTTTGATACCTCATCGACAATTACTTATTTGTATATGTAAATATTTGCCAGAAGGTGATCACTGGATATATTTTTTGTATCACCCGCACTTTAGTGGGTGATAAACTGTAAATAATTCCGTCAGTTATGATTCGAGAGTGTCCTGTGTGTCACTAGTACTCTGTACATAGCTACACTTTTGTACTAGGTTTGACGTTCCTTGAGCGTAATAAATTAATAAAAAAAAAAAAAAGTAAATCTCTCCCAAACTCCGTTCTGGCTCGACCAGAACGTCCCGTTCGAGTCTTAACCTCTACAATACTAATCAATTTTTCGCGGGCAGCATTAGCTGCCTGATGTACGATGGTGCATCACAATACTCGCATTATAAAATATAAAATTACTTCTGCATTACTCGTTCTCTTTCACTCTGAATGTTAATAACAACAGAAAATGTGATCAGGCCAGTTCACAGAATATGGGGGCCAGTCAGCTACAACTACAAAATAAATATAATCAAAACGCCGACGCTGGAATCTTCGTATATCCACTCGCTCCTCATGACGCCAACGAAGGTGTCATCGCCCCCTTCTTCAATTAAAAAAAAAAAAAAAAGGATCGCCCATCTTAATTGTAAAATAATTATAAAAATTATCGCAACAATGATAAACAACTAATTTAAAATATTTTATACTCACGTTGTGTTTTAATGAGATCCTTGGGCCATATCTAGGTCGGATGCGAAAAGAAAATATAATACTAAATAAGTTAATAAATAAAAGATATAATGTAAATAATAAAATAATGCATATAGTTAGATAATAAACAAACATGTAAATAGTAAATAATAAATTGACATAACTAATAATAATTGAGAATCAAGCAAATAATGATAAACAGACAAATGATAACAAAACAAACAATATAAAATCCCTCTTTGCTAACATAAGCAGGAGAAGGCGTTAGAGAAAAACGGACATCTTGAGCCTCCTGTACACAACATAAGAATGAAGGAGACTGCAAGAGACCATAAGGCCTACACTAGACAGTTCCATGTCCATTACCACCTGTCGTCTCCGTCCATAAAGTTGTCCAGCTGTTTCTTAAAACAACCGATAGTTTCAGCGCTCACTACTTGGTTATAAAGTCTATCCTCACGGAAAGCTTTCTTTTTAATTGCATAAAATCGTCCAGTAAAAAAAAAAAAAAAAAAAAAAAAAAAAAATATATATATATATACTGTATATATATTTTTTATATATATATATTATTGCCAACCAACAACCAAAAGGTTATACACTGGCCTATTTTTCTTCCAACCAGTAAAAAAAAAAAAAAAAAAAAAAAAAAAAAAAAAAAAAAAAAAATTATTGCCAACCAAAGGATAATCACACTAGGCTATTTTCCACCAACCTCCGATAAGTTGACGGTACCGTCCACCTCCAGAAATTTTTCCTCAGTAAAACCACTTTGATAAACTATTTTGTTTTCTCAACAAAAATACATAGAATGTCATTTGATATACCGGAGGAAATTGAGTTTACTTCAGCATATCAGATTCCGAAAGCCGTCGGCTGCAAATGTTCTCCGACAGTTGGAGGAAAAATAGCTCAGTGTGATAACGTCTCCAGAAGGATTGCTCAGATTTTCAACACTTTCACGTCCAAAGGGTTATCACGGAGTTTAACAAAATAACATGGGGAAAAATAAAAAATAAAATAAAATAAAATAGAAATAAAGATAAAAAATAAATGAAAATAAATAGATAAATAAATAAGAAAAGAAAAATAGATAAATAGATAAATGAATAAATAAGAATAAGTGAATAAAATAAGATAAAACAAAAATGAAAATAAGATAAAATAAAAGATAAAAACAAATAAATAAAATAGAAAATTAATAAAAAATAGATAAATAAATAAGAAAAATGAATAAATAAATAGATAAATGAATAAATAAAAATAAGTGAATAAAATAAAACAAAAATGAAAATAAAATAAAACAAAACAATGAAATAAAATAAAAGCAAAATTAGTACCTGATGCGATGGAGGATCATCGAAATCAACGAAAACGTCTTTCCCACTTGGGAAGTACCTGAGGAAACGAATGGATTAAATCTGCAGACGGCGTGGAACGGACCGCAGTGTCACAAGGGACGGGAAGGGTTGACATCTTGATCCCATTTGGTCACCAAGAAGAACGTGAATCATCTAGCATAAACCAAAACTAATTCAGTAAAGTATCTGAGAGGAAAAACTTAGTAACTAGATACTATTAAGAGATTATTTCAATGACAGAACTCGGGGTGGTGGGGAGTGAAGTGTCTAAGGAAAATATTAAAATTATTTTGAGGTGCAAGGAAAGCTCGCTGACTGAGCGGGTTAGGGCGTCGTTACTTGCAGCGAAGGTCGAGGGGATGGCGGTTCGAATCCTGCCACCGGCGAGGTTGAACCAAGGGTATGGTTCATTAAATTCCACGCTACAAAGTCCTCTGTGAGGGGCACCGTACTAGCCTTCTGATCGGAGGAGTTTGTGACGTTAAATTATATATATATATATATATATATATATATATATATATTATATATTATATATATATATATTTTTTTTCTTTCTTTTCTTTTTTACGACCATACATCGTCGCCCCACCCCTGAGTGAAATTCGTCTGCAGTGGCTGAACTTGCTACGAAAGAAGCCAGTTACTTTCGACAGGAGCTTTAAAAGAGGTTCCTAACATCAAGAAAACCAGGCTGACTCATCACGATAAAACGACCCTTAGGTCGTTGGCAAGGTGATCAGTCGACGCGCGATCACCGTCAGAGTTGATCATCGGCCGACCAAACGACGAAGACTTAAATGATGACGAATGTGGACAGGATACCCTCCGCCCAGATAACTACAAAAACGCCGGAGTAGCTGAACACAGAGCGACTCAACACATACGGGCCTCCGAATGGAGAAAGGCCCGTGTGTAGATAAACATTAGCTTAAAAAAAAAAAAAAAAAAAAAAAAAAAAAAAAAAAAAAAAAAAAAAAAAAAAAAAAAAAAAAAAGTGTGGGTGACGGGAGTCGGGGGGGGGGGGGGGGGGGGGGGGGGGGGGGGGGGGGGTCAGAAGCAATGTTCGAAAAAAAATGTTCGAAGAAAATTAATCGAAAACATTTGATCGAATATAATTATTCGAATAACATTTATTCTAATGGAAAAATTTTAGGATGAAAGTTATTAGAAAGGACAAGAATACGAAATTATAATTATTCGAAATGCAAAATTCTTCATTCAGACAGTATAAATAACCTAATCTAACCTAACAACAATTCCAATAACTTATAACAATTACCTATTATAAGAATTTTCGTTCGAACAACTATCTCTTCGAATTGTATTTCAATTAATTGTTTTCGAATAATTTTTTTCGATTAAATTGTTTTCGAATAATTTTCATGACACGGCCCGGGGAAAGTCGATGGGATTCCCTGACATCAGCGTTTGTTCATGACGACAAGTTTCCGCTCCTGAAGAAATTATTCTTTATTAGCGGCGACATCAACGACCTATTTGTAGGGACACGAAGGGGCAGTTCTGGCAACGCTAATGAGCG
Organism: Oratosquilla oratoria; assembly: GCF_046742065.1. Taxonomy (NCBI): domain Eukaryota; kingdom Metazoa; phylum Arthropoda; class Malacostraca; order Stomatopoda; family Squillidae; genus Oratosquilla; species Oratosquilla oratoria. The sequence continues at coordinate 16,207,877 of NC_134809.1, forward strand.
CTTGCTTCACAATGCAGAACTCTGGCTGGTGATTGGCCGGTCTAATGATGATAATTACTCCCACGACTCGCTCTAAACAGCGTATCACGTTCCTGTCAACGTGGGGCAATGACGACAACGACAACGATAGTGACGGTAACGAGAACAAAGGCAGCGTCTATGACGACGACTATGAAGACGACTTTGACTACGATTATGTAGACGACGGCAAGGACTATATTACGACTGTGATTGACTACGACTGTGACTGACTACGACTGTGAATGATGGCACCAGTAATGCCAACGGGAATGACAGCGTGATGACGATATGGCAACAACGCAAAGATGATGACACCGTGATGACGATATGGCAACAACGCAAAGATGATGACACCGTGATGACGATATGGCAACAACGCAAAGATAATGACACCGTGATGACGATATGGCAACAACGCAAAGATAATGTCATCGATGACGTCAATAAGCAGCGGCAGTAAGGATGCTCCAGAGATAACGGAAACCTAACGGAAAATTGGAATCAATTTAGCAGCACGGAACAATTCACTTACAGATTTAGCAACCTAGGGATTTTTTCGTTTTTGAAAAATAACCGAAAATAATAAAAAACATCTCGCAGGCACAGCTACCTGGGAAGTATTTTTCTTAAAAAAAAAAAAAAAAAAAAAAAAAAAAAAAAATAATAATAATAATAATAATAATAATAATAATAATAAAAAGAAAAAAACACACGAAAAGAATCTAATATTATGTCAGGTAAAGTTGACTATATTTGTCGAAAATTATGATCCGTCCACATGCAAACCAGCATCATTTGAGCAAAATTGAAAATCAAATGATCTAAGCTTAGGCGATAAGAATTTGTTTTGATTTAAATACGGAGGAAGATATGGCTGAGTGGTTCGAGAATTTAGCTCCTGGTAATTCTGTTTTTGAGAAACTCGTTTTGTATTGAGATCGTGTCTTTAGCCCTTCAAAGCTCTGGATTCTTCCTTGGAGCGATCTAGAGTAAAGACGATGATGATTAATGACTCTATTTAACGTTGCTAACTCCCTCCTAGAACAGTGCCCCTTACAGAGGACTTTATAGCATGGAATTGAATAAACCATACCCTTGGTCCAACTCGCCGGAGGGAGAATTTCGAACTGTCGTCACCTCGATCACCACCGCAAGTAGAGACGCTCTACCTCGCCCGGCCAATCTGGTTATCAATAAGTTTGTCCACATTGAAATGTTTGGATACAAAATCCATTTTATAAAAGAGTTGATAAGTCTGTGTTATACTCGAAGGCAAAGAAGTAATTGAAAAGAAACTTGATATGAGTGATGCAATCTATTCTTGGTTGGTACTGGGAGAAAGTGTGACGATCGGAAGCTACGAGTATATGACAGAAACCACGAGAGTCAAGGCGTGGTATCAGTAATGACATATTATCTGAGAATCTCGAGTGCCAAAAGAGTCTGGTAATGACCGAAAAACAAAAATACACAAAAAATAAAAGAAAAAATAAGACTTAGATAAGAAATAAACGAAGATTAATAGATAAACGAACGTTGGAACTTGTTAAAAAGAGATGTGTTAGCGGGAATATGAGTAAAAGCAGCAACGACTGCAACAGCACTGTAGGAGAGAGGGTAAACGCATAGTATGGGATCCAATGTATCTAACGTTTCGCCCAGCAGGGCTTCTTCAGAAATAACACTACTGGGCGAAGCGTTAAATACATTGGATCCCATACTCTGCGTTTGGCCTCTCTCTTAGCGAGGATATAGTGAACAGGATGTTAAGTTGCTTATCATTTAACTTTACCTATTTATTCATTTAATTTATTATTATTATTCATATTATTATGATTTTTATTTATTGATTTATTTATGTATTTATTTATCATTATTATAATTTTTTCGCATCCGACCTAGCTATGGACCAAAAGGTCTCCTTCGGCATGCTCCTTTGTAATCCTTGTAAGGAGAGTTCTTGTCGACACCCGTGGGACGAAAATTCCGAAAACCGGGGGACGGGGGGTGGGGGGAGGGGTATTGGAATCATTCGGAAAAGCAGATATGTGTAATCGATCTGGGAAGAACAGTTCCCCATTAGGATTTGAGAGGATAACTGAGGCGAGAATGACTAACTAGTTGGAGGGAAGGGACGAGAGGGGAGGAGAAGAGGAGGAGGAGGAGGTGAAGAGGAGGAGAAATGGAGGAGGAGGAGGGGATGAAGAGAAGTGGAGGAGGAGGTGAAGAGGAGGAGAAAGAGGGGGAGGAGGTGAAGAGGAGGACGAGGAGGGGGTGAAGAGGACGAGAAGTGGAGGAGGAGGTGAAGAGGAGGAGAAGTGGAGGAGGAGGTGAAGAGGAGAAGTAGAGGAGGAGAGGGAGGAGAAATGGAGGAGGAGGAGGTGAAGAGGAGGAGGAGGATAAGAGGAGGAGGTGAAGAACAGGAGAAGTGGAGTTGAAAAGAAGTGGAGGAAGAGGAGGAGGGGAGAAGTGGAGTGGTGGAGGAAGTGATGAGATGAAAATGAGGATGAAAAAAGGAGAGAAAATAAAGAGAAAAGAAGGAAGGGAGAAGGAGGAGGAAGACAGAAGGGAAAGGAAGTGGAGGAGGAGAAGGGAAGGGAATAGTGTGGAAAGAAGAAAGAAGAGGAGGATATTAAATGAGAAGAGGAGGGAGAGGAAGAAGAGGAAATGAAAATGAGGAGAGGAAGAAGAAGAGTACTGGAAAGAGGAGGAGGAAGAAGAGGAGGGGATGAAAATAAAGAGAAGGAAGAATAGAAGGAGGAGGAGAGGGACAAGATTATATAAAACAGAGATAGAGAGATAGAGACAGACAGACAGAGTGAGGGAGAGAGAGAGATGGAGAGATATAGAGATATATAGAGATAGAAAGGGAGAGAGACAGAGAGAGAGGGAGAGAGACAGAGTGAGAGAGAGACAAAGACAGACAGAGAGACATTGACACACAGAGAGAGAGAGAGGGAGAGGACGAAGAGAGTGTGGGTAGGAGAGATGCTGCGCTTGGCCTAGACAGATGGTTAGGG
>NC_134809.1:16215917-16218417 GCF_046742065.1 Oratosquilla oratoria
CTCTTCTGTTTGAATCTCTCTGGCTTGACTTCTCCTGTTTCACTCGTTTCTGTTTCTTTCTCCTGTTTCTCTCTTGTTTGAATCTCTCTGGCTTGACTTCTCCTGTTTCACCGTTTTTTGTTTCACTCCTTCCCTGTTTCCTTCTCCTTCAGTGCCTTCTCTGTTTCTCTTCCTACTGTTTCTCTACTCACTGTTTATCTCCCTTCTGTTTATCTCTCCTTTGTTTATATCTTCACTGTTTCTTTCGCAACTGTTTCTCCTCCCTGCTGTTTCTCTCTTCCGTTCCTCTCTCCCTTGTCCCTCTCTCTCCTGTTTCTCTCTTGTTTCTCTCTCCTGTTTCTCTCCTGTTGCTTTTTCTCCTGTTTCTCTCTCCCCTGTTGCTCTCTCTCTCCTGTTTCTCACTCTCTCCTGTTTCTCACTCTCTCCTGTTTCTTTCTCTCCTGTTTCTCTCTCCCGTTTCACTCTCTCCTTTTTCTCTCTCTTCAGTCTCTCTTCTGCTCGTCTCTCTCCTGTCTCTCTATCCCGTTTCACTCTCTCCTGTTTCTCTCTCTCCTGTTTCTCTCTCTCCAGTTTCTCTCTCTTCAGCTCCTCTCTCTCCTGTTTCTCTCTCCCGTTTCACTCTCCTCTGTATCCCTCTTTTGTTTTGCTCTACCTTGTTCTTCTCTCCCCTATTCCTCTCTCTTTTGTTCCTCTCTTCCGCTTCACTCTCATTTGCCTCTTCCGTTTGTTTTTCCTGTGTTTCTCTCTTCTTTGTTTCTCTTTTCTGTGTTATCCTCTCCTCTGTCACTCTGCTCTCTTTTTTCACCTCTTCTTCGTGTCTTGTTTCTCTCATTTATCCTTTTTCTTTTACCTTTTCTTTGTTCTTTTCTTTTCCTTTTTCTCCCTTTCTATTTCCTCTCTGCTTCCTCTCTTTTTACTATCTCTTTTCCATCTCTCTCTCTCTCTCTCTCTCTCTCTCTCTCTCTCTCTTGCTCTCTTTATCTTTAACGCCATCCTTCTCGTCCTTGATTCTTTCCCCTATCTTTTCCTGTCTATTTATCTTCCTGATGCTGTGATGTATGGGAGGGAGTGGGTGGAGGATGGGAGGGTGAGGGAGTATGTGTGAATGATATTTTGACGCAGCCCGAAGGGATTTCTCCCCGTCTTCTCTTTTTCTGCATGAGGGGACGGAGAGGGCGGTCGCCGATTAAATGAAGCGGCCTTGCTGTGGATGTACTGTGTCTTGCTGCATTGCTTCTGACCCAGGGCAGTGGGCGAGATGCAGGGATGACCCGTCATCCAGGAGGAGCCAAGAAAAGAGGGAGGGAGGGAGGGGTGGGGAATGGGAGTGGAGTATGTGGGGATGGAATGGGTGGGAGTGGATTTATGCCTTTGATTTTGGCTACCTCTCTTGTAAGGGAGGGAAAGGTTGTTGGTATATGTTTGTATGTATCTTTCTTCTGTACCTGTCTAGCTCTACTTCTTCGTGTCTGTGTGTTTTTGTTTCAAGTTCTTGCGCACGTATTGACTTACCATCCACTGTTCCTTTCCTCTATTCTTGGAATAATACATTCCTTTACCTTCCCAGTTTTTTACTTTCTCATTTGCCTTTCTTGTTACCTAGCCTCGGGGGAGGCTTCTGCTTGCCCGCTCACTCACTCATTCACTCACTTATTCACTCACTTTGTCTCTCACTCACTCACATACTCAATCAGGAACTCACTCATACACTCACTTCCCCTCCTCCTCGTTTCTCCCAATCCCTCATCAACTCTCTTCCATACTCCTTCACTCACTCCCACACTCCCATTCTTTCCAAACCTTTCGACTCCTCGGGTCTACAACTCCCCAGGTCATCAACGACCCAACTTCCGGTTACATAAGAACATAAGAATGAAGGAGACTGCAAGAGACCATAAGGCCTACACTAGGCAGTTCAATATCCATCACCACCTGTCGTCTCCATCCATAAAGTTGTCTAACTGTTTCTTAAAACAACTGATAGTTTCAGCGCTCACTACATGGTTACTAAGTCTATTCCATTCGTTGACCACGCTATTAGCAAACCAGTTCCTGCTTATTTCCTTCTTAAATCTAAATTTGTCCAGTTTAAATCCATTACTGCGAGTGCTACCCTGTTGTTTTAATATGATGCCCTTGTTTGCATCACCCTTGTTAAAACCTTTGATCCACTTGAACACCTCTATTAGATCACCTCGGTTCCTTCTCATTCTTCGGTTACTCTCTAACTCTCTTCAGCTTCTCGTCAGCTGCTCTTCCCGGCTCCTCGCCAGCTGCTCTCTTCGGCTCCTCGCCAGCTCTCTCCGGCTCCTCCCCCCCCCCCGCCCTCCCTCCCTCCCTCCCCGCCCTCCCTCCCTCCACGTTACTGTCAACAGTTCCAGAAGTTTCTTTTGGAGAGCGATTGGGCTATCTTGTGGTGACTTACACCACAATGCCAATTTTCTTTTCTCGCCTTGACCCTCCCCAATTTCTCGAGGATTTTTCCCTTTGTGAGCGTTTA
>NC_134809.1:16223417-16250917 GCF_046742065.1 Oratosquilla oratoria
TGAGTGAGTGAATGAGTGAGAGAGTGAGTGAGGGAATGAGTGAGAGAGTGAGTCAGGGAATGAGAGAGTGAGATAGTGACTGAGATAATAAGTGAGAGAAAGTGAGAGCGAGTGACTCAGAGAGTCAGAGAGTGGATTAGAGAATGAGTGGGAGAGTGGCTCAGAAAGAGTGAGTGAGAGAATGCATAAGAGAGTGAGTGAGAGGACAAGAGAGTAGGAGAGAGAGAGCGATTGCAGGTATGAACTGTTACGTCAGCAACACTAAGACAGAAGAATAGAAACGAAAAACATTATTCTAAAATATCTACCAAGATATATATACCGTCCCTTTGTTTTATATTTGAAGCCGAAATCAAAATTATAGCCAATTCATTTTCATCTTCAACCTTTTACCTTCGCAAAGTTGTTATCAAGATCCACTGGCAATATATTAGTTTCTAAAACTACAATTTGTCCACTTCTGTATGATAAGCTCGGAAAGTTTGTGTCTGGTCTGAAACGCCGTCGATTTTTTTTTTTTTTCCAACAGGTCTTTACCAATTTTGGCATCCGGTCAACGACGGTTACCTCGGTTCAACGACAACAACAACAATAACAACAACAGCAACAACATAACAATTACAACAACAACTACAACAGCAACTAAAACAACAACAACAACAATTACAACAGCAACTACAACAACAACAACAACAATAACAACAACAACTACACCAAGAATTAATAATTAATAATAATACAACAATAACAAAAACAACAAATAATAAAATGAAAAATCACTTGGCTCTTGTACTTCCTTTTTTTTTTGCATCAATATCTATTTTTCATATTATACAAAGTAGAACTGACTCAGCTATCCCGTTGCGCTTAAATTCAGTCTTATCACTTATGCCACAACAAAGAGTTTCCAATTGGGGCTCAAGATCTTTGGCTAATGGAATTGTTTCCTGGTCTTCGAGGAGAGCTGGGGCGTCGCCCACCCTTCGCTTCGCTTTGCTTCTCTTAGTTTCTCTTCTCTTCGCTTCGCTTTGCTTTGCTTCTCTCGTCTCAGGTACTTCTGTCTTTCCTTCTCTCCTTCTATCCTTCTTTCTTTTTCTCTTTTCTTCCTTCGTTCTTTCTTCCCTTCTCTCTTTTCGTCTTTCTTTCTTCCCTCTTTCTTGCCTTCTTCCTTCCCTTCTCTCTTTCCTTCCTTCTTTCTTTCCTTCTCTCTTTTCTTCTTTCCTTTTCTCTCTCTCTCTCTCTCTCTCTCTTTCTTTCCTTCCTGCCTTCTTTCTTCCCTTCTCTCTTTCCTTCCTTCTTTCTTTCCTTCTCTCTTTTCTTTCTTTCTTTCCTTCTTTCTCTCTTTCTTTCCTTCTTGCCTTCTTTCTTCCCTTCTCTCTTTCCTTCCTTCTTTCTTTCCTTCTCTCTTTTCTTCCTTCTTTCTTTCCTTCATTCTCTCATTCTTAACTTCTTCCTTTCTTTTTATTCCTCCTTTGGATGAGGGTGTCTGAGATTACAAGATGTCGCTATGTACCCTCAGGGGTCAGAGATTGTGGTGATGGTGATAATGGTAATGGTGATGATTGTGGTGCTTGTAGAACCGGTTGCGGTTGTGGTGATAGAGGTGGTAGTGTTGGCGGCGGCGAGCGACGATAACGGTGGTGGAGATAGTGGTGGTGATAGTAATAATGATGATTATGGTGGTGATAGTAATAATGATGATTATGGTGGTGATAGTAATAATGATGATTATGGTGGTGATAGTAATAATGATTATGGTGGTGATAGTAATAATGATGATTATGGTGGTGATAGTAATAATGATGATTATGGTGGTGATAGTAATAATGATGATTGTGGTGGTGATAGTAATAATGATGACTGTGGTGGTGATAGTCATTATGATGATTATGGTGGTGATAGTAATAATGATGATTGTGGTGGTGATAGAAATAATGATTATGGTGGTGATAGTAATAATGATGATTGTGGTGGTGATAGTAATAGTGATGATTGTGCTGGTGATAGTAATAATGATGATTGTGGTGATGATAGTAATAATGATGATTGTGGTGGTGATAGTAATAATGATAATTGTTGTGGTGATAGCAGTAATGATGATTATGGTGGTGATAGTCACAGCGACCCACACCACCGTTGCTACAACATCATCAACCATACGAACACAACTTCCACTAATTTGGTGCAAGGGGCTTTTGGTGTATGTACACGTGTACTCGTGAGAGGCCCAGTAGACCAAAATGCATTTGTCTTCAGCGTTGGACGAGATTTTTTTTTTTTTTTTCTGTACACAACTTCTGGTTTCCCCATCTCTGTAAAGTTCCGGGGAGATAATATTTTCTCTCGTGTCAAAGTAGGTCAGAGAGATGTTGCTTACAAACGCCGTGACTTGTTTTCTCCATACTCAGCTCTAAGGTCCACATTACAGTCACTTTTTCCCACTTTTATTTTTCCAGGAAAAGTTGAAAGAGGATGTTAAAAAAAGAACAAGAGAGGGAGAAGGAGACAGAGAAGGAGAGGCGGATTTTGAGGGAAAGTGGAAGGGGTAGAGGGACAGGGTGATGGAGATAGGGGGAGGTGGAAGGTAAGGTAGAGTGGAAGGAAGAAGAAAAGGGGGAAGGAAATGGAGAAGTGGAAGAAAAACGAAAGGGGGAGGGAAAGGGAGGAGAAAGAGGGAGAGGAGAAAGGAAAGAGGGAAGGCAGAGGGAAAGGGGAAAGGAAATGGAGAAGTGGAAGAAAAAGGAAAAGGGAAGGGAAAGGAAGAGAGGGAAAGGGAGGAGAAAGGAAAGACAGAAAGAGAGGGGGCAGGTAAAGGGAAAGGGAGAAGGAGAGGTAGAGGGGGAGGGAAAGGGAGATTGATTGGTTGGTTGTTTTGTGTTACTTCACAGGAAATGATTTGAGTATGTTCAGCTGGTTGCATCTCATTATATTATATCAAAATTATTTAGCAATCTGTGCTTATATATATATATATATAATATATATATATATATATATGTATATATATGTATGTATGTATATATATATGTATGTATATGTATGTATGTATATATATATGTATGTATATATATGTATATATACATATATGTATATATATATGTATATATATATATATGTATATATATGTATATATTATATATATATATGTATATATAATATATGTATATATATATATGTATATATATATATATGTATATATATATATGTATATATATGTATATAGATATATAGATATATATGTGTGTGTGTATATACATATGTATATGCATATGTACATATATATGTATATATATATATATATATATATATATATATATATATATATATATATATATATATATGTATATATATATATCTGTAATGGATATCGAAACTGTTTGTGAGGAATGCAAACTTCGTTTAGTCTGAACATTTTATTCCTGGAGTTACCGGTAATTAGTAATTTGCAGTTAATTAGCAACGTATTGGTTTTTCTTTTCAGTGGGTAAACATATAACCACACACTTAGAGGAACTTACATGGAAATGCTTTTCTTGTGCACTGTTATGGATGTATATTTATGTATATACACATGTTTATGACTCGATTAATCATACACAGGAATATACGGATGATTGCAGTGACTTAATTGGAGTAAAAGGGTTTTTATTAAACTTAGAAAATATAATTTTGTTTAACTGTTCTTTCTCGATTTAATGTTTTTTGCACGCGGTCATGGTGGTCCCAAGCGATATCGTTGGCCCAACAGCTTTGGTAGAATGACATAGATTTTAATATCATTCAGACCAGACGATTTTATTCAGTTAACACCCGAGTTGGACGAAAGAAAGAGTTGAGTAAACGAAAACTCTATATTTCGATTGCTAACAGGAACCCTCTTCAGTAGTCATTGCAGTTAGCAATCGAAATATATAGTTTTCGCTAACTCAACTCTTTCTTTCGTCCGACTGTGGTGTTAGTTGTGATATAGTTATACTATTTCCATTATCTTGTGACCCACAAGGTGTTGTCTGCCGTGTTGTCACGTACTGAATCAATATATTCAGCATATACAGGAAGCTGTCCATTACCCCGAGTATGTTAACATGGAATATTCTAAATGCATATTTATTTTTTCATTAAATGGTAGGTGATATGAGTAATTGTTATATATGTAAAGAAAAAAAAAGATACTTGTTAAACGATGTGGCATCTCAGGTCATGCATTACCCCGGCTCCCGACCTAAGAATTTCCGTGGGGTTGTGGGGGGGTGGGGTGAGGTCGCTGTGTCACAGGTGCGCGGGTCATTCATTCATTTCTTTAATCATACTGGTCATACATGCAAATATGAAGAAAACGGTATCTCCCCCGTTTTCTTTGGAAGTGGTTTAGACGTGGCAACGCTGCTGGTTTTGCCGGCCACATCCTATGGGTCACCAGATAAGGGAAGAAGTATAGTATACGGTATATGAATTATCACTTTGTGTCTATACTACATTGTAATCAAACATATATTCAGCTTTCGTGTTACTGAAATGTAAAACCACAGCTGTTTGTTAGTTTAAACTAGGATTTAATGGTTTACAATTGCAAAGCAACTCTACAGGAGACCTTTTGGTCCATGATGAGAACAGGTGAAGGTATACAAAGAAATAACAAACACTCAGACAGGTAAACAAAACAAGCAATAGATAAAATGAAATAAAATGAAATAAAAAAAAATAAAAAAATATATATATATATAAAATTAAGAAAAAAATGTAATAAATAAATAAAAATAAAATAATGACGGGCGTTAAAGGATGTTGCTTAGGTGTCTCCTCAACTGCATCTTAAAACTTCCGAACTTTGATGTCTGTTTTGCGTAGGACGTAAACACGTCTTTGCTGTCGAATGTCGGGACTTGAAAGTCTGGGACGCGGAACCGAACACATGTCTTGTCTTTCCGCGAGACGTGGAGGAACACACCGCAGCATTAGCTTGATACTATGCATTCTTATTTCGCGACGAAACCAAAGCAAGTCTATGACGAAATGTTTAGCCTTTGATGCATCAACGGAAATGTCAATAACTCGCAGATTTAAAAGTGTTGAATCGAAATCTTGTTTTTTTTTGGGGGGGGGGTGAGGGGGCAGTTGAAAGAGAGCAGAGAAGAGCGCCGGAGTTTGAAGACAGGAAGCTGGCAACTCATGACAGCAGTAAAAGAAAATTAAAATAATAATAATGATAATAATGATAACAGTGATAATAATGATGATAATGATAATGATGATAATGAGAAGAATGAAAGAATGAGAAGAAGTAAAATGAAGTAGTTAAAATAAGATTAATAGATAAACAAACAAACAAACAAAAATAAATAAATATAATAAAAAATAAATAGAAAATAAGATAAAATGTACTACCATGACCAGAGGCGGCATCTTCATCGTCCTCTTTAATAACTTGTCTTATGAAAAACAAAATATAGCTGAATAATGAAGCACTGCATATAGAATCTTAATTATATCGATATCGTCACTTGTCATTCTAACAGTAGGTATGAAAAATAGAAAAATAAGAGTAATAGATACAATGTGGGTAAATTTATTATTTTTATTCAGTTATACAATGACAAAATTGCTACGACGGAAGAGATAGAGCAGTGACAGTGCAACTGATAATGGTGATAATGATAATAGTAATGGTGATGGTGATACAATGGTGGTAGTAATGGAGACTGGAACAGTCGTTCAGTTGATTATGGTGGTGGTGATGATGGTGGTGGTGGTGATGATAGTGATGGTGGTGGTGATGATGATGATGGTGATGATGATGGTGGTGGTGATGATGGTGGTGGTGGTGATAGTGATGGTGGTGATGGTGATGATGATGATGGTGGTGATGGTGATGATGAAGACGGCGACAACATCAACGACGATGATGAGTCTTGGGTGGTGTGGGGTGGGGTTATCAACTTCTCTATAGTAAACGTATTTTTGGACGAAGACTGTCCAGATCATGCCAAGAAAGGAAGGAAAGAAGAAAGAAAGGAAAGAATGAAGGAAGGAGGGAGGGAAGGAATGAAGGGAGGAAGGTAGGAAGGAAGGAAGGAGGGAAGGAAGGAAGGGAGGAAGAAAGGAAGGTAGGAAGGAAGGAGGGAGAGGAGGAGGGAAGGAAGGAAGGGAGGAAGAAAGGAAGGAAGGAAGGAAGGAAGGAGGGAGAGGAGGAGGGAAGGAAGGAGGAAGGGAGGAAGAAAGGAAGGTAGGTAGATAGGTGATGGGCATACGTCAGGAGACGCATAGCTTCCGCTAAAACCATCACCTTTGCCTAATGTACTCAGACTATTGGTCGAGGCAACATCCACATTGCCGGGGAATTCCGTGGCGTAATGGTAAGCGTGCTGGTCTCGTGCCAAGTGTGACGTAGAGAAGAAGTACAACAACGCTACATACTGTGAAAGATGCTGTCATAAAACGCTATAAAAGAGGAAGCTAATAAGAGACCTTAAACCCATGCCGAGGGTCATCATAGGCCATTTACTGTCAAACAATATCACCTTGCGACATCTGAAATGGATGCTCGTCATAAAACGTAGCAAAAATGTTAATAAGAAAGGAAGAATAAAGACAGAAAGTCGTATGAAGCTTTAGCCGACGAGTCAGACATCATCAAGACTGATAAAGGAAGGAGAAGTTTATATGAAAGAGAAAAAGTAGAAGAGAGAGAGAGAGAGAGAGAGAGAGAGAGAGAGAGAGAGAGAAAGAAATGTGGCAGGCACAGCAGAAACCATTAAATCTTTTTCGTTGTTGTCCTCGTCGTCCTCTTCATCCTCTTTATCGTCTTATTTTTTTAAATCCACTTGGTCATTGTCTTCTTCATCATCATCATCATCATCATCATCATCATCATCATCATCATCATCACCACCATCGTCATCATTGTTTCCGTCTTTTTCGTTATTGTCCTCTTTTGGCTTTGTCTTCTTGGTCATTTTGGGTCTTGTCTACTTCCTCTTCGTCATCGTATTTTCCTCATCGTCTTGTCTTTGTCTTTTTGGTCTTAGTTTTCTTTTTTGTCTTTGTCTTCTAGGTCCTCTTGATATTGTCTTCTACGTCATTTTTATCATTATCTGGGTCTTTTTCGTCATCATCTTTTTCTTATCTTCTTTATCTTCTTTGGCTTTGTTCTTGTCTTCTTCGTCTTTGCCCTCCTCGTCTTCAGCTAAGTCGTTGTTTTCTTTGTCTTCGTCCACCACCATCCTCTTTGTTTTCATTATTTTGATTTTCCTCTTCATCTTCATTTTCTTCATTGTCCTCTTCGTCATCGTCTTCGTCTTTGGCATCGTCATCGTCCTCTTTCTCATCGTCTTCGTTCTTTTGCCATCGCCTTCTTCATTGCCCTCGTCTTCTTCGTCATCATCCCTTCATTGTCTTTGTCTTCTTCGTCATCATCCTCTTTATCTTCATCGTCTTCGTCTTCTTAGTCTTTGCCTTCGTCTTCTTCTTCATCAGTTTCATCTTCGATTTTTTTCGTCATCGTCTTGTTTGTCTTCCATTATTCTTTTCGCCTTTGTTATCGTTTCCTTCTTCGTTTTCGTCTAAATCATCGTCCTTTTTGTCTTCCTATCCATCATTATACTCTTTGTCCTCGTTGTCATCTTATGTTCGTCATTGTCATTATCTTTTTCATCTTTATCAACTCTCTCATCGTCTTCGTCTACGTCTTCGTTTCTGTCCTCCTCGTCTTCGTCTCCGTCTTCGCCTTCGACATCGACTTCGTCTCCTTCCCCTTCATCATTTTCTTTGTTTTCTTCACATCGAAACTTTGGTTTTAATCATTCGGTCGATTGATGAACCTTCTTGGGATTTCAAGGTCACAAGCACTAATTACCGCGGGATTCATCATCACGAAGGAGGGAGGAGAAGGAAAGGGAAGAATTACACAGGGATGAAAGGATAGGAGGAAGGTCGGGGGTGGGGGTGGGAGAGGGGGTGGGGGTTAGGGAATGAAGTAAATAGGTGGAAGGGGTGGGGGAGGGAACAAGCTGTAAAAGTGACTTTGGGAATCTTGAAGACAGGGAAGAAAAGCAAAGAGGAAGAAGAGGAGGAGGAGGAAGAAGAAGAGGAGGATAAAGAAAAGGAAGAAGAGGAGGAGGAGGAGGAAGAAAAGGAAAAAGAGGAGGAAGAAGAATAGGAGGATGAAGAAGAGGAAGAAGAAGTGGAGGAAGAAAAGGGGGAGGAAGGAGGAAGAAAAGGAGGTGGAAGAAGAGGAGGAGGAAGAAGAGGAAGAGGAGGAGGAAGAGGGGGGAAGGTGAGGAAGAAGAGAAGGACGAAGAGGAAGTAGAAGAAGAGGAGGAGGAAGAAGAGGAGGTGGAAGAAGAGTAGATGGAAGAAGAGAAGGAGGAGGAAGAGGGGGGAAGGTGAGGAAGAAGAGAAGGACGAAGAGGAAGTAGAAGAAGAGGAGGAGGAAGAAGAGGAGGTGGAAGAAGAGTAGATGGAAGAAGAGGAGGAGGACGAAGAGGAGAATGAAGAAAAGAAAGTGGAAGAAGAGGATGAGGAAGAAGAGGAGGAGGCAGAAGAGGAAGAGGAAGAAGAAAAGAAGAAGGAAGTGGAATAGGTGTTGGTGGGGGACATTAACTCTTAAACGCCAACAGTGAAGAAAACCTTCAACCGAATAAAAATCGTCTGACGGCAACCAGAAGCATAATAAAAAGATTCTGACGTTTAGAAGTCAATTTAACATACTTGTTATTCAGAAGAAATAGAATGTGTTTTGATAATTCTGAGAATAAACTAGAGACGATTCCTACCGTTGAGGGGTTTATATGATGATATATACTCATTATTAAGAAGAAATAAAATAGACTTCAAGAATTCTGGAAAAAATGAGAGAAGGAGGGATTGGAAACAAAGAAGAAAAGATGGTTTGGGGGAGAAGTTTGGTGAAAAGATTCTTGTCGAGAAGGAAGCTGATGTCTCGGTAGGAGGAAGAAGAGGAGGAGGAGGAGGAGGAGGAGGAGGAGGAGGAGGAGGAGAGAGACGACGACGACAACCGCAGAGGACAGGCAGCAAAAGACAAACAGACAGAACGACAGGCAGACAGATGAGACAGAGGCAGAGGACCAACAGATAAATGATCTACAGACAAACAGACGACCAACAGACAAACAGACGACCAACAGACAAACAGGCGACCGAAAGACGGACAGACAACCAAAAAACAGATAGACGACCGAAAGATAGAGAGACGACCCACAGACAGACAGACGACCGAAAGACAGACAGACGACCGAAAGACAGAGAGACGACCCACAGACAGACAAACAGACAGGCGACCGATAGACAGACAGGCAGACGACAGACAAACGACAAATACACAAACGACAAAGAATGACGGCACACAGAAAGATGGACGCAGAGAAACGCGGACACACAGACAGGCGGACAGACAAATAGACAGACAGGCAGACATCGGAATAAAGAAGCTTCCGGCCGACAAGAAGATCCGGTCGCTCTAGAAGAATCTATTCCCACCAGAAACAGGAATAAATCAGTCTATCAATCTACGGAGAGAAGATAAGAACAAGGTTCGAAGACGAGCTCGAAACCAAGATCGAGGGGCAGGGCGGAGGGGTGGGGTGGGCTATGCAAGGTCGAGGGCGAGGCCAAGGCCAAGAACGATGTCGAGGACGCGAGAACCAGAACGCGAGAACAGTGACGAGGAAGACCAAGAAGTCGAACAAAAGTAATGTAACAAGATCCAAATGGCGCCTGAACCCGTCGCTGGCTTCAAGTCAACAACCGCAAACCACGTTGCCGTCCTTGCTCCTTTGCCATCTCCCGTCTTTATCTTCCTCTTCCCTAATTTGGAGTTCGTGGAAACGACTTATCGATATTCGACCACGTTAGACGAAACGCGAATATCTTGAGGTATGAACCAATAGGAATATGCTAATGGGAGGCTCTGCCAATTTAAACTTTGGGGAGCTCAAGATTCACTCCGTCCCAACCCGTGCCGACGTCTACTTCACGACCGTCGCCACAGACGTCCCAGCGTGGCTGTTTGGTTAGCAAATTAATCAGGGGAAACAAGGGGAAAGAGGATATTTTGATCTTCCATTCTCTCTCTCCTTTCCTGGGACAAACAACCCTGATGTTGTTGATGCTGTTGTAACTCTTCCCCTTCCTATTTTTTCCTCCTCCTCCTCCTCTTCCTCTTCCTCTTCGTTTTTCATCCTCCTCTTTCCCTCCTCCTCCTCATCATCATCTTTGTCTTTCTCTCTCTTTCTCTTCCTCTTTCTCCTCTTGCTTTTCTTTCTCCTCTTTCTCCTCCTCCTCCTCATCTTCCTCTTCTTCCTTCTCTTCCTCTTCCTCCTCTTGCTTTTCTTTCCCTTCATCTTTCCCCTCCTCATCATCTTTCTCTTCCTTGTCTTCCTCCTCACTCTTCCTCCTCCTCCTCTTCCTCCTCCTCCTCTTCCTCCTCCTCCTCCTCCTCCTCCTCCTCCTCCTCTTCCTCCTCCTCCTCTTTCCTCTCTTTTACTCCTTTTCCTCCTCCTCCCTCTCCTCCTTCTCACTTCCCTATTCCTCCTCTTACTACTATTTCTATTAACCCTACTATTTTATTCCTCCTCTTTCTGTTCCCTCTTCTCTTCTTCTTTCTCTTCCTCTTCTAAAAATTCCTAATTTTGTTCTTCCTTCTCCTGTTCCTCTTGCTCCACCTCCTACTCCTCTTGCTCCTCGTCTTCCTCCCTTTTTTTTTTTTTTTGCTCCTCCTGCCCTTTGCCATGTTACTGGACCTCTTACTCATCGTCCCTGTTCTTCCTCTTGCTCCTCCTACTCCTCTTGCTCCTCCTCCTCCTCTTGCTCCTCCTCCTCCTCCTCCTCGTCCTCCTCCTCGTCCTCCTCCTCCTCCTCATTTCTGTTCTTCATCGTACTTTGCTCTTCCTGCTCAGTCTCCTAATCCTGCTTTTCCTAATTCTGCTCTTTTTCCTCCTCCTCCTCCTCCTCCTCCTCTTCCTCCTTCTCCTGTCTGTTCTTCCTCCTGCTCCCACTTCTTCTCCTCCTCCTCCTGCTCTTCCTGTTTCTGTTCTTTCTCCTCCTCCTCCTCCTCTTTCTACTTCTCCTCCTCCTCCTTTTCCTTCTTCTCTTCTTCCTTCTGCTATTGCTCTTGCTCCTCCTCTTCTTTTCCCTCCTCCTCCTCCTCCTCCTCCTCCTCCTCATCTCTCTTTTTCTTATATCTCCGTTTCCTGGCCTTTTCCTTCTTCCTTGTGCTTCTCTTCCTCCTCCTCCTCCTCCTCCTTCCCCTCCTCCTCCACCTCCTCCTCCTTCCCCTCCTCCTCCACCTCCTCCTTCCCCTCCTCCTCCTGTTCCTCCAGTTCTTCCTTGTCCTTCTTCTCCTCCATCTCCCGATGCTACCGCCGCGACCCCGAGCAGACAGACTCTTCCTTCGGCGGCTTTATTGTGATTGTGTCGCTTCCTTGTCGACGGCGGGCCATTACCGGCGATGTCGGTTGCTGTGGAGCTACTTCGACCCTCAACCCTCTACCGTGGTCGTAAGGGACGGGTGTCGCTCAACCTCTTCCGTCCAACGACACAAGGGTTGTGGGAAAAGTCAAACGATATATAGTAATAAAAATTATAATAAAGAAAATAATAGAAATAGAAATAAAAAGTAATACTAATAATAATAATAGGGATAGTAACAGTGATAATAATAGTAATATAAGTAATAATAATAGTAGTAGTAACAGTAGTAATAGTGATAGTAGTAATAGTAGTAGTAATAGTAATAATAATAATAATAATAATAATAATAATAATTATGATGATGATGATTGATGATGATGATGATGATGATAATAACAATAACAACTTTCTATTTGAGAGGTACTATTATTAAGAACTTGTAAAGGGCCTGTGTAAATCATGAAATAAGGATGGCCGTACAGAAAAGATGTTGGAATGATCAAAGTCGACCAGTGACAGATACTGTGATTCGTGATGAAGGGTTAGGGGTCTCGATCAGAGAATATTTGGCTCAGGTAGGGGACCCCAAAGGATAAACAAATTATTTTGGCTCCTGATGTTCTACTTGTACTCCACAGACTGTTGGAAGGATGATAACGTATCACAAATATAAAACCTTTAGTGTCAATGGCAGCCTGCAGATCATTTGTTGGTGGACAAATGTCCCCCTCACCGGTGGACAAATGTCCCCCCTCACCGGTGGACAAATGTCCCCCTCACCGGTGGCACACTAGACTAGCATGCTACTTGCTTTTATCTCGTTTGAGGAGAATCGACTTCGGTTGCGATATTCTAGACTTCTGTAAGAACATCTCGACAATCCGTCTAACATTTGTATTCTAGATTTAACTTCTCGTAGTTCGTCATTCAGCTTCTCACTGTACGACGCAAAAGTAATTTGACATAAATTTGAAAAACAAAAGATCGTAACCGAAGTCGTTTGTGCTCAATCTAAGTAGCAAAAGCAAGTAGCATGCTAGCCAGAAATGCTTAGTGTGCCGCCACTTTTAAGCGTCTGTCCATCGGTGGTGGTGGTTAAATGTCCTGTACGCGGACAATTGCTCCCCCATCTTCGATAACCATCCCTAGGCTCCGATGAGGCTTCCTTTGTTCCTCCCCAGATCTTCCTGTATATTCTCAGATATTTGTGTGATCTTCCTGTATATTCTCAGATATTTGTGTGTCACGGCTGTGTACTTGATAAGGCTCTAACAAGTGACTCGTCGTAACTTAGATAAAGAAACAGTGTGTGCAAATACTATTCAAAATTTTAAGAAAAAAAAAAACGACGCTGAAAGATACAAAGACGGGTCACCATGAGCATAGCTCCCTTCCCGTGCAATACAACTAGGTAAAACTAGGGGCACTCCTAAGTTACTAATAAAGACTAAGTCCTCTTATGGTGTCTCGTTGGATAGATAAACTGTTGCCATTTCATCTTGATTACGTCACTTGGTGGGTCGGAGTCGGTATTGTTTAATTATTCGGCCACGCAGGAAGGGAGAGGGGGGGGGGTGTTCCTGAATTAATTAAATTGCTTACTGGCAGCCAGAACAAATGTGCAAGTCATTACTAGGCGTGAATATGGTAGTCCAGATGGATGCAATCCTTCTGATGCTCAGGCAAGGCGGTGGTGGATTGGTTGGTAGGTTTTTCTTAGATGGATAAAGTCTGCTGGCGTCTGCCAGAATAAACATATAAAATATAAACAACAGTGAGAGGGTAAAATGTGAATAAAGAAGAATGTGGAGTCACAAAAAAAAAAAAAAAGTGCGACTCTTATCGACTCGAAAGACGAACCGAAGATAATTTTTATCAAAGAAAGCTCGCATTGCATTACCTGATACTTTCCTCTCGACGTACGAATTTATAGACATAGTGTAGCTGGCAAGTTTCCCACCAGCACTGTATGCTGGCAGATTTTTCTTCTCACATTCTTTCCATAAGTCTAAACCAGTGGTTCTTAACCTGTGGGGAATGGCGGAGTTGCCAAGTGGGGAAAACAAAAATTAAGGGCCGTAAAATAGAACAAAAAAGCAAAGCGTATATTTACGTACTAAACACTGCATGGGTTAAAATCGAATTTGTCAAAGACCGATGCTATGGTGGGTGGAAAATGGAGAGCTGGCTCACTAAAAAATGGGGAATTGGAGAAAACAGGTTAAGAACCCCTGGTCTAAACCATCCTAGTACTCTTTCATCAGTTCTATCTGCCATCTCCTTCTCCAACCCAGATCTCCTCTTCACCTCTTCAATTTTCACTCTATCCAACCTTGTAACCCCTACTATAATTCTCAGACATTTCATCTTAAACACATTTAAACTTTTCCTCTCTCCCTCTATCAAATTTCGTGTCTCTGCCCCCATACAGTGCCGTCGGCACAATCAACCCTTCAAATAGTCTCCTCTTTGCATCCGTTTCCAAATGCCTACTTCTCATGACACCTTTTAATCATCCAAGGTATTTACATGCTTCTCTCGGTCTACAATTTACCTTCCATATATATATATATATATATAGATATATATATATATATATATATATATATATATATATATATGTGTGGAAAACAAATCACTAAGCACACGTGACAACAATACTTGCAGAAACCACTTGGAAAATAAAAGAAACGAATACCGAACTTTTTTTTTTTGTACCCTGATGATGTCTTGAATAGACGAAAACGTTCGGTATTAATTTCTTTTATATATATATATATATATATATATATATATATATATATATATATATATATATATATATATATATATATATAATATCAGTTTCCTTATATGTCTCCGTCGAGCGCAGTGTCAGTCTCGTTTGTGATGACATGGAATTAAAAGTAAAAAGTTATTGTTTTTGAAAAAAGATTAATATCTGCACACTGGGGACCATTCAGTGTGTGTGAATATATATATATATATATATATATATATATATATATATATATATATATATATATATATATAATATGTGTATGTGTGTTAATGTTTTATGTGTGTGTGTGCGTGTGTGTGCTTGTTTGTTAATGCTTGTGTGTGTGTGTGTTGTGTGTTTGTGCTTGTTAATGTTTATGTGTGTGTTTATTAATGTTTGTGTGTACGTCGTGTTCTGTGAATTTATTCAGGTCTATTCTCCGGTCGTACTGATATTTTGTAAATTCTCAAGTTGTGTTTTCTCTATATTTGGCCGTATTTATGCGATATTGAATTACTGTATTCAGTAAAAATGTATATCAGAGTAATTTTTTAAATCTGATTGCATGATGATATCGGTGTACCAACTTTTTCATATATTTAATTTTTTTTTTCCTTGCAGGTAAAGTGCAGCATGAAATAGCCGGTTGACTCCCACCAGATTCAGGACTGCGACGTTCCTTACAAAATTTGTGAAAAAACGCCTCGTGTGTGAGTAGACCTCGGTTTAAACTGAACATAACATAAGAACATAAGAATGAAGGAGACTGCAAGAGACCATAAGGCCTACACTAGGCAGCTCCGTATCCATCATCACCTGTCATCCCCATCTATAAAGTTGTCTAATCGTTTCTTAAAACAATTGATAGTTTCAGCGCTTACTACATGGTTACTAAGTCTATTCCATTCGTCGACCACCCTATTAGTAAACCAATTCTTGCCTATTTCCTTCTTAAATCTAAATTTCTCCAGTTTAAATCCATTACTGCGAGTCCTGCCCTGTTGTTTTAATATGATAACCTTGTTTGCATCACCCTTGTTAAAGCCTTTGATCCACTTGAACACCTCTATTAGATCACCCCGCACTCTGCGTCTTTCCAGAGAGTGTAAGTTAAGGTGCCTAAGCCTCTCTTCGTAAGGCTGAGAAACGCTGTTCTAGAGAGGAAGAATGTTCCGTCAGTGAAGTAAAACAATGTGATGAGAATGAAAACACAAGTCGAATAAGGTAGTCGTACGGGGACATCACTGTAACACGGCACGGCGAAGCACGTAGAGTGAGCAAGCCAATAATCAACGCTGTTTTGATAAATGACTCTTGGGAATATTATAGATAACACTCGGATGACGGAGGCGATGGACTGGCAGCCATTGACAAACGACTTGGGTTGCACAGTATGTAATATGTAGATGTTGCATAACAAACGAAGGTGCATTGCGTATGCTTGATCGAGTGAAACACAGGCTAGACTGTTAACAGGAAACGGTGTGTACTGTATCAAGGTAAGGGGACGCGTTTCGGCTCGGAGGATTTGTTACAAGGAATAACATTTCATCCTTGCCATGCCGAAGGACGCTTGTTGTTTTATCCTTCTTAACGACAATCTTATTTAGTTCATAGTACTCCTTCGGTAGCGAGCATTATTAATCTTAAAATGGTGACGTTTTCCTTCGTCTGGATAAAATCACTTGACGGCAGCCAGAGGAATATAACAATAGCAATCGCCGTCTAGGGGGATGCTATAGAAGTAATATAATTAGACGCGTAACATGGATTGAATTTCGTTCTTAAGTTTCGAAAGCTGCATACAAGTATTCAGTACTTCGAGTAGTAGAGAGGGACAAGTTCTGTCAAAACGTTGGTTGGCTCTGCCGAAACGTTAGTTGGGTCTACCAAAACGTCGGTTGGCTCAACCAAAACGTTGGTTGGCTCTGCCGAAACGTTGGTTGGCTCTACCAAAACGTAGTTTGGGTCTGCCAAAACGTTGTTTGGGTCTGCCAAAATGTTGGTTGGCTGTACCAAAACATTGGTTGGTTCTGCTAAAACGTTGGTTGGGTCTGCCAAAACATTGGTTGGCTCTGCCAAAACGTTGGTTGACTCTGCCAAAACGTCGGTTGGCTCTACCAAAACGTTGATTGGCTCTACCAAAACGTTGGTTGACTCTGCCAAAACGTTGGTTGGCTGTACCAAAACGTTGGTTGGCTGTACCAAAACGTTGGTTAGCTCCACGACTGGATAACTAATTCAAAAACGTTTGCAAAATCTCTTATGCGTTTTGGTCGGAGTCACCCCGAATACATTGATTCTTACTGGAATGCTGAAGAATATTACATTTTTTCCTTTTTCAACATTTTGGACGTTATCTCCCCTTCCAGGTGGCTGGACACGAATGTCTTTGTAGAAGCTCAGGGATTTAAAACCTTGCTGCCGTTAAGCGTTAGCATTAGCGGACGCGAGTCGCCGTTCATCAGGCTTTTCGCCTTCCAGACCCTTCTCACTAAACCATTAAATGTAATAATGATAATTGTTGGCTCCAGCTTCACTGACTGGAAACCTGGATCCCCACATTATCTGGAAACGACTCTCTGTCCCTTCCGTAGATCTCTCCCGGGAGAAACCTTGAGGGGCATTTAGATGGTCAAACGGTTTGACAAACAAGTGTTTGAAGTGATGTTTGACCGTGTGAATAGAGTATTTGGTTGTCAAACACGTTCGACAAACGTGTTTGACGACCAAATACCCCATTCACACGGTCAAACATCACTTCAAACACTTGTCAGACAAACCGGGTTTGTCAAACTGTTTGACCGTGTAAATGGCCCTTTGTGCTGCCGTGTGTGTTGTATGAGTGTAGCTGTGTGTCTGTGTCAACATATGAGAGGAGGAAGAGGAGTGGAAGGAGGAGGAGGAGAGAACCAGTCACTGGTTGTCGTATCGCTTAATGTGAAAAAAAGAAGGAAAGAAGTAGGAAACATAGTCAAAGATAGTAAGATTTTTTGTCCAATGTAAGTGGGCAAAAATATCAACATATATATATATATATATATATATATATATATATATATATATATTTATATATATATATTTATATATATATATATATATATATATATATATATATGCACAAATTTCATAAGGCTGACATGAATTGCAAATCTGCAGAATCCACTAGGAAGAGGAAAACACGCGGAATACGAGCGCTTTCGTGATATATTCACATCAAGGAATATAGTGAATATATCACGAAAGCGCTCGGACTCCGTGTGTTTTTCGTCTTCCTAGTGAATTCTGCACACACACACACACACACACACACACACACACACACACACACACACACACACACACACACACACACACACACACACACACACATATATATATATATATATATATATATATATATATATACTGTATATATATATATATATATATACTGTATATATATATATATATATATATATATATATATATATATATATATATATATATATATATATATATATATATATATATGTTGATGAAGATGAGTGGAGGAGGGATGACTCAAACATCTCTCTCTCATAATCAGTAGATCTTAACTTCCATCGTTAGACTCTCTTTACATGTATTCAAGTATGAATGATGCAATAAGGGGCATCAATGAAAATCACAAAAAGATTGTGGGCTTTTGATCCGTTGCCGGTTTCTGTTTGCTGTTGGCTGCTATTCGAGAACTGGCTTCGTTCACAATTGAAACCTCATCGATCAACCATTGCTTCATTAAAAGAAGACCCGCGTGGACACAGTCGTCTATTCTTTACATCAGGACACAATCGCGGCACACGCGAGCAAAGAAACCCCACAATTTTCTGTTCTTTGAAGACTCTAATCAAGACCTGGGGTTCATTACGAATGTGGTTTCGTTGAAAGGGGGAAAACGATCGACATGTTGTCTCCGTTTAGAGATATAATCATTCGCTTAAAATGTTTTAAGATATTTGTTTCAGTTATTCAGGAATCTTTCTTTAAAGCAAAGATTATCCAGCAATTACAAGAAAAGAATCTTTAGTGACTTGTTGTAAACACATTCATGGTATTTTCATGGTGTCATATACATATACTGTTGAGACATTGTGACAGGTTTGAGGAAGGTGGAAGAGTAAGACACTGGTCTAGGGCCGAGTTTATTCCTGACCGGTTTCGCTTAGAGCTTCTTCCTCTGAAGAAGATATATATATATATATATGTATATATATATATATATATATATATATATATATATATATATATGAATAAATAAATAAATAAATATTATATATATATATATATATATATGTCTGTGTGTGTGTGTGTATATTATATATATATATATATATATATATATATATATATGTATATACATGTTTATTTCTTGCCGCGAGTTTCGCTAAGTGGACAACCCACACCTCCACGGTGGCTGGCAACGATCCTCATGCCCTTTTCCCACGGATCTCTCCAGGAAAGACACTTTGGATTGCTGTCTGTATTGTGTGAGTGTAGAACTTTTTCCTTATCACTGACTGGGAAGGGTAGAGGGAGAAGTTGATGGAGTTGTTGGACACAGTCCAGAAACAGTTTCAGCCCCTCAGATCTGCACCTTCTGATTGAGGATTGAGGCGGGTTGATGGGTTTTGAAAATGGGCAGCTTTGATATCCATCCTCCAGAACGACCACATGCAGACTTGTCATCGGTCCCTGCACACACACACACACACACACACACACACACACACACACACACACACACACACACACACACACACACACACACACATATATATATATATATACACACGACTCGGTGGCGCTGTTGGTAGATTGCTGGAATGGGAAGTACGGTGGTGCTCGCAGTACCCAGTTCGAATCCTGCCCAGGGCCGAAATTATTTCGGTATCGCTGTGCTTCGGGTCGTTACTCTGGCTCTCGTAGGCGGAGTTGGGTGTGTGTGTGTGTGTGTGAAAGGTCATAGCATTTCCCATAGATCGGTCATACGAGCTCTGAACTCTCTTCCGGGAGGGAAATAGCTGTCGATCACGAGTCCAACACGTGATCCAAAGACTAAGGTGAATATATATATATATATATATATATATATATATAAAACAGCTGATACTACAGCTCACTATAGTCTTTTTCAGTAATACACAAAAGGAGGATGGTCCTATCTTTAAACAGCAACCCGTACAACAAGAGGAAATGGGAAAGGTTGGAAAGGTTTTATTTGGGTGGATTCTACTATCTTCCCCCTGCATCCACAACCAGATTTAAAAATGATATAAGTTTTGTCCTAATCCAACCGAAAATTTAACTATTTCACCTGCCGAAACACTTGTTGGATTGGGACAAAGCTGATCTCATGTATAAATCTGGCTGTGGGTTCAGGAGTAGAATCAACCCTAATAGAATATTGTCACAACATTAGTATCTCAAAGGGGCAGTGGTCTCTGGACATCTTATCCGGACATGTGATCACAAATATCGCCAACAGTCATCTTCACCCTGACCTCACATCCCATTATTATCAGGTCACTAGTGAGTAAGAATAGTCGTCGATGTACCTTTCCCGGATCCTCTTGTTGTAAGAGGTTGATGTTTAAAGATAACACTGTACTACTGAAGAGGAGTGTAGTGAGTAGTCGAAATATATGGACAATTTGTTTCTAGCCTTTTCTTCTACTACAGCTGTGGTTTTAGTTGTGTTTTATAAATGTGTTGCTACATTTTTCATCAGTGAAATATGTGTTTATGTATACATATATATATATATATTATATATATATATATACACACATATACATATATATATATACACACATATATATATATATACATATATATATACATATATATATATAAATGTATATATATATGTATATATATGTATATATATGTATATTTCTATATATATATATATATATATATATATATATTAGAGAGTGGGTGGAGGAAGAATAAGCGAAGATGGGCTGGAACTCCTTTATTGCTTATACGTTTCGACCGACTCGGTCTTCTTCAGTAAGCTATATGTGTGTGTGTGTATATATATATTATATATATATATATATATATATAATATACATTAGTTTGGATTATTTATATATATATTAACTAATTGATTTATATGTTTATTTGTTTATTCATTGAGGTTTTTTGGTACAAGGGTTTTTTCTCCAGGTTAATCAAATCACTTGTTCGGATCTAGAATATACGACGCAAGTCGTCTCCTACTGCCACAACACCACTACTTGTTCTCCAACCCTCTAAATCTGCATGAATTTTTTATTATTGTACTTTCTGAAATGAAAGCATATTCTCCATATTGGTTCTCCCTAGTATTTCGCGAATATTTAATTTTGGTTTCATGTCCTTAGCTGTCGCGGATTCAAAACCCCACAAAAAAATTCTATTTTAATATTATCAAAGCTGTAAGGCGGTCTGCACCAATGTCGAATATTTTCTTTTTAGTTTACTTGGTTATTATTAATCGGTTGCATAACATTTCTCTGAGCTTCATATTCATTTCTTGAGTTTGTCAGGTCAGTCCGCGGACTATCCCTATGAATAAAATCAACAATTGTTTGTCAGAACAACGCGCCAGCAGGTTGAAGTGGCTGTTTAACATAACGTACTGACATCTTCATTCTTGCGGCTACAGCGTGCTTGACACCAACCAGATCTGAGCCATCGAGACAATCAAATGGAAACCTTTAACCAAGGCTTAGGGAAGTAGATATCTCTATTGCCAGGAACCTAAGCCCGTGCGCAGGTGTCTGGGCCGTCACCTTTGTCCTACCACTTCGATACGATCATCATCATATCTTGTCGCACCAGAACCGTGTCCATCTAAGGGCAGTTTCATTTGCTTCCCTAAGGTCTTGGTCGGAGCAATGGGGACTCAATGGACATTCCCGGAGGACGTGGACCATCGTCTGTACTTCGCCACAGGGACATTGGGGGCTATTGGTGTATCCCCACTTGTGTTGATTTTCTCTCGTTTTGCCCACCACCTTGGCTCTTCCTCTGTTTAAGGTAACCCAGTCCTTCCTGGTTAGGTTTGCTCCTGGGGGCAAGGTCTCGTTTGGGCCATGAAGAGCGAGTGGATATACGATGATGGCAACGTCGTCGTCTTGATTATATATGCGGGAGGAGAAAGGAGGTTTGGAGGAGGTGGAGAAAAAGGAGGAAGAGATGATGAAAAGGGGAGGAAGGAAGAGACGGAGAAGGAATAAGAGGTGGAGGAGAAGTAGGAGGAGGAAGAGGAGGAGAAGAAATAAGAGGTGAAGGAGGAGGAGGAGGAGGAGAAGGAATAAGAGGTGGAGGAGGAGGAGGAGAAGGAGAAGGAATAAGAGGTGGGGATGAGGAGGAGGAGGAGAAGGAATATATATATTTTATATATATATATATATATATATATATATATATATGTATATGTATATATCAAACAAGGAACTTAGGAAAGCAAAATTAATTATGACAAAAGGAAAGAGAAAAATAAAACAGGGAGAAAAGAACAAAAGAAGAATGAGATTAAAGAGAAAAAAGAATAATAATATGAATAAAAAGAAGAAGAAAGGAAACAATATATATATATATATATATATATATATATATATATATACTATATATATAATATATATATATATATATATATATTTATATATGTGTGTGTGTGTGTATATATGTATGTATCTATGTATATATTGTTTCCTTTCCTTGGAATAAAGAAACATAGAAGCAAAAGAACTCGACCAAAAATAATACTTCGCCTCCGGACTTTGTTCGATCGAGGTAAGAAGTCGGAGAAGCGAAAGTTTAGCGGAAACTTTTGGATGCAGATGATCTGGCAATTGTGGTTCTAGGGAGGGAAGGGAGGGGAAGAAGGAAGACGGTGTGATGTCACAAGAAGCGTGGGTTACAAGTATCTGAATATAGTATATCTTTCTCAACAGCGAACTACAAGCAAATTGTCTCGATCAGGTGGTCTTAAAGTAGGGCTTCGATACCCGATACCATGACATAATCCCCTAACCTAACTTAACCTAATCTATTAACCTAGGCACGGAAGAATTTTCTTAAAATTGGAGATGTACCCTTGCATTACAACGAATGGTTCCTATTAATGCTTGAACCCTAGTTATGGTGCTTAGAAGGATAGGGAAGATGTATTTATGGAGGAAAATGTAAATATGGTATGAAATAGGAAATTATAACACACACACACACACACACACACACACACACACACACACACACACACACACACACACACACACACACACACACACACACGCATACACACATATGCACACACACGCACATATGCACATACACACGCACACACACACGCGCATACACACATATGCACACACATATATAGGCACACACACACACACACACACACACACGCAAACACACACATACGCGCACACACGCATACACACACACACGCACACACACACACACACACACACACACACACACACACACACACACACACACACACACACACACACACACACACACACACACACACACACACACACACACACACACACAAACATGCACATACACACCTAAAGGTTATCTCAGTCGCACGGGTGAATCTCCTATCAACAAGACACGAATATATAATTGGAAAAAAAAACGACTAGAAACATTTCTCTGATCCTTCATAAGTCGAACGCAAACAAATTGGATATGGCTAGCAACCCAACCCCCAGCTTACCCAAAGTCCATTGATCTAGCAACATTTTGATAGATTTATTTATTTTCTATTTTACACTCTCGCTTTTTTTTTCATCCATTCCTCTTTGCTGACTCGTAGATCTTTTCGGTCACCTTTCTCTTCTCTGTATTTGTTCCTAAAGTGACTTCTTGCTCAATCGCCCTCTCCAAACACCTACCGCCCTTTCTTCATCCTCATTACCCCTTTTCCCAATTATCATTTCACATAAATCATTACCTTCCCTGTCCCTCCACTGATATTATTGATATACACGAGTTTTATGTATTTATATGTTTCCGTCACATGCTGTCTTCGAGCATATCTCTACAGGTTCCAACTTCCAGTTATATATTACATTAGGCGTCCCAAACGCACTAATATGCAAAAACTTTAGCTCAGCTGCGTTTACCACCATCTCGATTATCAGTGTCTTAAGACTTTTGGAAGAAAGATAAGGTTTCGGAAGATTGAAAGCAAACATGTTTGATGCCCATGGATGAATATATGTATGTTTATGTATGTATGTTTCTATGTATATATGTATCTACGTATTGAAAGGGAGAAGCATAAACACCAGACTCAAATTGGAAAGTTTAATGCCCGACGTTTCGGTCCTAGTCCTAGGACTGTCTTCAGGGATGTAAAGATATGTAGTGCTCAAATGAGCTTGTATCTATGTATGTATGTGTGTATGTATGTATAGGTATGTATGCGTAAGTAACCACTAGGAAAAGTAAACTAACGAAGCAGAGCGCTTTCGTATAATTACATCTTCAGTGTTGATACAAAGAAGGAATTATAAAATGAAGAAACAAGGTACAGAAGATATGACTGAGTGAGACATGGTATGTATGTATATACATTATATATATACATATATATATATATATATATATATATATATATATATATATATATACATATATATATATATATATATATATATATATATATATATATTCTAATTGAAACCAACTGCGCTAGTAGCTTTCATAATCTTTAGGATGGCATACTTTAACATAAATACCTTTCTATTATTAGCAGAGAGTGTCTGGGTGTAGCTATTCATTTAGCCAACAATAGGATTATAAGGATATCCACAGATGAATACCAACTAATTGTGTTCTGTGAAAGTAACAGACTGAGATCTGTTGATTTTAACGCCTGAACGCCTGAACTCCTGAATTTATATGTATATATATATACATATATATATATATATATATATATATATATATATATATATATATATATATATATATATATATATATGATCAAAGTGGAAAAAGAAATCACAGGTTTAGTTCCGAGTTTTTGAGCGAAACCGGTCAAAAATCAACTAAAAAACTCGGAACTAGACCCGTGACTTCTTTACCACCTTCATCAACTTGTCACAATGTCCCAGCACACACACACACACACACACACACACACACACACACACACACACACACACACACACACACACACACACACACACACACACACACACACACACACACACACACACACACACACACACACACACACGACTCGGTGGCGCAGTTGGTAGAGCGCTGGATTGGGAAGTATGATAGTGCTCGCAGTACCCAGTTCGAATCCTGCCCAGGGCCGAAATTATTTCGGTATCGCTGTGCTTCGGGTCGTTACTCCAACTCTCGTGGGCGGGGAGTTGGGTGTGTGTGTGTATGAAAGGTCAGAGCATTACCTATAGATCGGTCGCACGAGCTTTGAGCTCTCTTCCGGGAGGGAAATAGCTGTCGATCACGAGTCCAACACGTGATCCAAAGACCAAGGTGAATACACACACACATACACACACACACACACACAAACAATGGGAAGGAAAATGAGGGAATAGAAAAAAAACGAGGAATAAGAAATGCCAGGGGAAATGGTGTGCAATCGTCACATCGTTTAAGCGATGAAGAACCAAAGGAAAGGACGCATCTGATGACGGAAGTGCCGGAAAGGGCGCGACGGCGAGGAGGACGTTCCGTTCTCATGTCCGGGCTACTCACTTGGCGGATCGCAGCTGATTAGATGCCAAAGAAAATGTTCCGCAAGCCAGGAAAACTCCACCGAAGATTCCCGATACCTGGTAAACAGAATTCGGGAAGAACCAGGAAACGTAGGAGGAGAACAAAGGGGCTCAAAAAAGGACCATGGGATTTGGGGGATCAGGTAAAAGAAAATTAAGAAAAAATATATGGAGTGGAATCAAGGGAAGGAGGTAAGTACGGTACTCATGAATATAGAGAAAATTTCTGACAGGGAAGATTATAAATTTATTATGGAAAATGCGGGAGAGAGGGAAATGGACGTTGGTTTAAAATGGGGGAAGGGCAGGCATGTGGAGCAGAGGCCGAGAAGTCTGGTTCTCATCATCGAACCAAAGTGCAGAAGTTCTGTTTTACAGGTGAAGGTTATGACGTCATTATCGCCCACTTCACTAAGGTTAGCGCAATTTTCTTCTCTGATGAGTGACGTTTCTCGATAAGCTCACTCTGCCAGGCACTCTATGTTTCGTCGTTCTTGGTTCTAATCTGTATAATCCTTTTTTTTTTTATTAGATCACTTCTTCCTTTGAAGTATATGCTTTTTCAATTGTTTTTTTTTTGCAAAGGCGGAGCATGCCGACAGGAGACCTTTTGGTTCATAACTAGGTCGGATGCAATTTTTTTTTAATGATAAATAGATAAGTAAAAATTACAATAATATAAATAATAATAAATGAAATAAACAAATGCATAGGTACAGTTAAATAATAACCAAACAGGTAAATAGTAAATAATAATATTTTTTTGTACTCTCCATATCTTCCGCTGATTTCCTGAAATTGTTGATTGATTTAGTGGCAATGCGATAGTTCTTGACTACTGTGAACCAATTTGCGAGTTTAACCTTGTTCTTTAGGCCTAGGTCAGAACACCCGTACTCCATTTCATCTACTTATTCTTTACCACAACAAGATTTGATCAGAAAAGTTGGACCTAATTGTTGTGATACAGTAAGGCTGCGTTTACATCAAGCGAGTCCGGGCCGATTCTTGCCAAATGCTGTGAATTTAAATAACTAGAACAAGACTTTGCTTGCAGCATTCTAAGAACACTTCATCAATCTATCTAACATTCATAAAGGTTTAGCTCCTTTTGTTTTATCATTCAGTTTCTCAATATATGACGCAAAGGTAATTTGACTTCTGAAGATTGAAAAAAAACAACGAAATATTGTAACCGACGTCGTTTCTACTCATACGAACTCACAGTGGTTGAGGAGAATCAGCCGAGACTCGCTCGGTGTAAACGCAGCCTAATGGAACTGTTCTTTCTCCATTCAGACTCAAACGAGTTGACTCTTATATTATATTCTCACTGAACTCAGCGCTCAGTGTTATTCTACTGAAACGTCTACAACAACCGATCAACTACACGGCACAACACATCCACACAAAACAAATGCACACTCATATCGTAAGACATGCACTCTAAGACCAAACAGGTAGAAACAAGAACCACACTGGAACTAAGACATTACCAACAAGTCTGGCAGCAGAAAGAAACTACCCGAAGTACAACCATTACAGAGAAGACATCGAAGACCTAGCTTTGCACTGTCTACCGAAGGCGAACCCAGAAGAAAACAATATTTCTTCCTCGAATGACTGCTGGTGCTGTTGACGGACACTTGGGAGCCGTGAGTCATCTCTCAATTTATCAATATATATATATATATATATATATATGTATATCTATATATGCAGAAAAAAGCACCAAGGTAAATAATAAAATTATGACCGAGCGCTTTCGTCTATTTAGACATCCTCAGGGTACATATAATGGTGATACAGACATGAGTATATATACAAAAAAGGAGGCGATGGATGGGAATACGAGTTCATGTGATTTCTCATGCATATACATATGTACATATATGTAAATATATATATGTATATATATATATATATATATGTATACACATATGTATGTATCTTTTCAGTTTTTGTCATTACATTCTGACATTAGCAATGACTGTGATGCACAAAATTTAGTTAATTTGGGAGAATGAACCTGCTCATATATAACGTAAATCAGTCATCTAACATGAATTGAATTCTCTGCTTTGATTTGTTTTTTTCAGCGTCATCGTTCTGTTGAAAATTTAGTTCAATTCTGTGTTCTTAAAGATTAAGAACGTTTGAGCGGCGGCGTTTCAAAGGTCTTCTGATATTAGCTCCTCCATTCAAAGGACGACCTGGTTAAGGTAAACATGTTTATGTTCTTGTATGTAGCGGGGCCTGATGCTTATCTTCGGAAGGTCAGGTAGTGAGTGAGTTATTCCAGGTGCTCTTACAATACGGTTCTGTGTCGATAACTATGATTTATTGTGATGTGAGGATTAGTTATTAGAGACTGAGGAACACACGCACACGCGCGCGCACACGGACGGACACACACACACAAACGCACACACACACACACACACACACACACACACACACACACACACACACACACACACACACACACACACACACACACACACACACACACACACACACACACACAC
>NC_134809.1:16255917-16325917 GCF_046742065.1 Oratosquilla oratoria
GGCCCAAACGAAAACGAAATTTTACACAAAATGTGTTCACACGCTGTTACACTTCAACATTTCCTTCCCCAAAATGTCTGACGGATGTCTGTTTTAGGTTGAAAACGAAACGAGATTAGGGGACCGTTCTCAGGCAATGTCTTTCATTAGAAATTATTATTAAACCTACGGCCTGCGTTGCTGTTTTTCTCCATACATGCGTTTTATTCCAAATTTGCGTGCGCACACACACACGCACACACACACACACACACACACACACACACACACACACACACACACACACACACACACACACACACACATACAAACACACACAGATACACAAAACACGTACTCAATGGCGCGGTGGAAGCGTTCATGGCCGCCCTACGGCGGTCCGGGTTCGAATCCTGTCCAGGGCTGAAATAATTTCAGTATCGCTGTGCTGCGAGTCGTTACTACAACTCTCGTGAGGGGGAGTTGGGGTGCGTGTGTACGTCTAAGGTCACAGTATTACCCAAAGACAGGTCATATATGAGCTCTGAGCTCTCTTCCGGGAAGGTAGTAGCTGTCGATCACGAGTCCAACACGTGATCCAAGACAATGGTGAATCACATGTATGCTGTTCAGATGTGGATAAAATTAGTTTCTGCTTTATAGATATGGCGATGTAAGTGTGCCTCCTTAGAAATTGAAAAAAAAGAGAAATAAAATGAAAATTACTGATTTAGTTTCCCAAATACGTTTACGTAGTTCACCACGCAGACATAACAGAGTCCACGCCGCGGGATATAGAAATTTAAAAACAAAAAATATATATTTTCAAATTGAACTCGACTGTGTTTTGGTATGTGGAAAAACTCACGCACACACACGCAAACGCACACACATACACGCACACGCACGCAGACGCACACACACACACACGTAAACACACACACACACACACATACACATACACATACACATACGCACACTCACACAGACACACACGTAAACACACACACACACACACGCACGCACGCAGGCACGCACACTCATCACACACACACACACACACACACACACACGCACATACACATACGCACACACACGGACATATCCACATACAAAAATGGACACACATGCGCATACAAATGAACGCACACACAAATTCATCTTTCTTATTTTTATTATCACAAATACATTTTTTGGTTCAAAATGCATTAGAATTCCATTACCCATGCGACAAAAGATTCTTTTGTAATCTTTAAATTAACTGTCATGTTATACTGTACTGGAAAGAACACGTACAAAAAGAAAACTGACACTTACCGTAAATATAATTTATGTACAATATCCCACCCATTTTCATAGTCTCCCCTATTCTCCATCAGATCATTTGCAATATTAATTACGTCATGTTGCCCTACAGGGGTCGCCTGTGAGGTCAGTACAGCCAGCCCACTGTACATGTTATTTTTTTAATTACTGTTTTTCTGTTTTTTTTTTTTTATAATATTTAATGCGGAAATAAACATTTGTTATGCTGCCCTCGATCGTCGGTCTCTCAGTAATGTGGCTGATGTGAATGAAAGTTTGTGACATCTGTCTTATGTGTAATGGAACTCGAACAACTTCTTTATCTAGTCTAGTGGTTCTTAACCTGTGGTACCTCAGGTACCCCCTGTGGTACCTCGGGTACCCCCAAGGGGTATTAAACCTTAACCCTGGGGGTATGAGACATGATAGCCAGTGCAATGGTGCTGTATATTTACCACGAGAACGCATAATGTGCATTCATTGTATCCTTCTAACTGACATTTTCAATTTCAAATAAAAAAAAAAGTACCTTTGTTCAGGAATGGAATATATCTAATGATTTCTCACCAAGGTTTGTATCACTAACCCTTTTCATATGTTTGCTTTGTGTTTATATTGGATGGGGGGAATGAGAAAATTTTCTGAGATAATCAAGGGGATAACACTGAAAAGGCTAAGAACATCTATTCGGGCCTTCTTGCACATTTCGTTGATTCATTGTTTAATATCATCGTACCAAAGACTAAATCTGGTTATAGGAACGATAGAGAATAACAGACATGATCTCTGTTGCAAGACAATTACGGAGGAATTCAGAGCACAAAGACAGAACCTCTACTTTGATTTTGTCGTTTCTTGTAAAAGCTGTCGACACGGTTAATCGTCAAGTCCTCTCGAAGGCTCTAGAAAAACGTGGTTGTCCTCCCGAGTTTTAGCAGATGACAAAAGGATTCTTCGAGGGTATTAGAGCTCGAGTTTGATCCTTGTGTGTCTCTGACCAATCCGAAGTCACATTACAAGTGAAACATGTCTACGTTGCTCGTCCTTACCATATTCAACACAAACCTCTCGGCCATCACCTCCCTCTCCCGATACGATCTACAACAGGAAGATGGAGTTAAAAACATAAGAATGAAGGAGACTGCGAGAGACCATAGGGCCTACACTAGGCAGTTCCATGTCCATTACCACCTGTCATCCCCATCCATAAAGTTGTCTAACCGTTTCTTACAGTCAACTACATTCAATTACAGTCCTCCTCCACCTCCTCCCCTCCTGGTGACGTTATCTTATGACCAACCTGTAGGCGACACTGTGCATTTAAGTACGGTTTGAGAAACCACTAATAAACACTGACGTCATAGAAAACATCCATGATTATCAATTAAAAGGAAGAAGGACGGCATCGTCGACATCGACGGACTTCGTTAAATTCACCATACCACTCCCACGAAGTGGGAAGTGAGAAACCCCTGCTAGGGCAAGCCCTGTCAGTTGTGGCAAGCCGCTTTTTTTTTTTTTTTTTTTTTTTTTTTTTTTTTTTTTTTTTTTTTTTTTTTTTTTTTTTTTTTTTTTTTTTTTTTTTTTTTTTTTTTTTTTTTTTTTTTTTTTTTTTTTTTTTTTTTTTTTTTTAGGCCGATGTTTGGGTCACCTCCCCGCCTGGCCAGGCTGTTGAGACAGACAATTTTCAGTTATGTGTTTCTGTTTGAACCTGACCGGGATTGTAAAACCAGCATCCTTTTTCTGTCACCAGGGTATACACACACAGCCGCGACCTTGTACAAGACACTCGCTCAATTTCATATATAGTGATTTTTTTTTGCATATGTGACTAATTCTGGATTAATTGTTTTATGAAAAGATAGTCCATATAATGTACAGTAGTGTTCGTAACATTTATAAGTACGTGGTTTTCATCTATGCCATCAGCGTCCTATAAAGCATCATTATTGCCGAGTGTCATTATCATTGCGTGGATAAGTGGATCATCGTCCACTGCATTTCTTTTGCACCAGATCACACGGGAAAAATCCTTTGTTTAGCTTTAATTGGTACACACAATGGAGACACGTCCATGTCTGTCATGCCCACATCATTATATATTAGTTGTCTTCCTGACATATAAAAGTTGCTTTATAGACCACTTGTACTAGTTTTCTATAGGTTTTGAATCACCGTAAAGCCAAGGTATACAGCCATATAAAACAGTGAGGTAACAGCAGGGTATAAAAATCTTTACACTGAAAGGTTCGCCATTGTTTCTATCTACAAAAGATGTCGATTTCAAGATGTACACATGTCATTGTTAAAATGTAATTTCATAACGGTTGAATAAGAACCACCATCAGTGAAAAGTCTGGCTAGGTATAGATAACTAACAAAATAACTGAGTACATCATTGTTATACACTATCGGTTCTTTGTTTTCGTTACTTCCGTTTTCTACCATAAATTTTGTTTCACTATTATCATAGTGTCATGGGTGCTATAAGAAGCATATAATATGTCAGTTTTCTTCTTCATTCCATCTCGGGTTGTAGATAATATCATAGTATTATCCATCATTGTTTTATCACCTGTATCGTGATAGTATACATGGCGTAGCTGACTTTTGACGTACCACAACTGTTGTAACAGTTTTAGCAGATCCAGTAACACTGATCATAAATTCATAGGTTGCAGCCAAAGCTAAAAGAATAATCACTCCACAACTCGTTCATTTTTAGGTCATGAACAAATTTGATCTCGGTACACAGTCATAAGCCATGTTAAAATCCACAAGTAGATTATTGTAACCGAAGCCGTTTCTATTCAAACGAAGTAGTAGAAGGCAAATAGCATGCTAGCTTACAGTAACGGTAAAAATGATAGACGGTTATGTGCAGGGCTTTGTGGTGTCCCCATGGTTATGCCCACTAGCAAATATGATGATTTTAGAAGCGGTGAATAGAAAAAAAAAAAAAAAAAAAAAAATGTGGCACTTTTTTTTTTTTTTTTTTTTTTTATTCTCTTTGAGATAATTTTGTTCGCTACGTTCAGGGGCTTGAAAGGGTTGTTAAGCCCTGTATAGAAAATGTAATCAGTTGAAGGTCGTGCGTGTTTCTCACCAAGCTCAGGCGACCTAAGAATAGACGGCGGACAATCTTTACGGCCATGTGATGCCCAACAAATTTTCGTGAAAATGTATTTCCTTTTTGGTAAGATATAATTGTTTATTAGATTACCAAATGTGTCCTGAAATACTCTACACACCTTGTATATTACAGTTAGGTAAAGTTACACACACACACACACACACACACACACACACACACACACACACACACACACACACACACACACACACACACACACACGCACGCGCCATGTGTATGTATGTATATATGTTTTACTCTTTCGGAAAAATGAATCATATTTAGCTTTTCTTCAGAGTTCGAGCAGAGATTAACCAACCCTGCATTAGTCCTGTGGAACATATGTAGCTGTCTATGAGTAATACATTTCTTAATTATTGTAATGATGCGCTGTATGTAAAGTATACAACATATTACAGGTGAAAAATGTAATCACACATTTGTCAATCACGTTAAAACAGCCGTTGGAGTAGAAAAGACTGGAGACGGGGAATCTATATATTTTGATTGCAAACTGCAATCCTCTTCAGTATCTACTGAAGAGGATTGCAGTTTGCAATCGAGATATATAGATTCCCCGTCTCCGGTCTTTTCTACTCCAACAGTGGTTTTAATGTGATATACGACATATGTTCCTGTAACAATTTTATAAAAAAAAATCTTCATCATAGTGAAAAATGAAATCTAGTTCAAATACTTTTTTTTATACAATTTTGTACCTAGTATTAGTAGTAATTACCCTATTATTGTATACGTATGCTCTACCTAAGATATTAACAATAGATATTAAGTAACAAAATTATATGATTTCTATTTAACTGGGTACTCATGTCTAGTATTTCCTGACTCTGATCAGGCGGTTTCTGTCAAATCTTATATGGTTGCCCTTAACCCATTCAACTCCGATGACAAGATGTCTTGTCATTTGGTCAAATAAAACAAAAAATCATAAAACACCAAAATGTTTGATGAAACACCAGAAAAATATGACGTCAGTCCTCGCTTCGCTGCGAGCGAAGCGAGGATTGACGTCATATTTTTCTGGTGTTTCATCAAACATTTTGGTGTTTTATGATTTTTTGTTTTATTTGACCAAATGACAAGACATCTTGTCATCGGAGTTGAATGGGTTAAGCTCTAACAGATTAAGGTTAACTTGGTTTTGTCACCAAACCAGCCTACTCCATACATCATCTATACGACACTCGTGCATGCAACAGTCTGTAACATCTACTATACATCGTCCACTCGAGAAAGTAAATAAGTCTTCCGCCAACTGGTGACACCAAAGCAATGGTTTTTAACATTTTTCAGTGTCCGTATCCCTTGATATCTCAAAAAAAAAAAAAAAAAAAAAAAAAAAATCGTACACCCATCCAATATAAATACAATACAAACATGAAAAGGATTAGTGATACATACCTTGCAGAGAAATTATTAGATATATTCAATTACTGAACAAAGGTACTTTTTCATTTCAAGTTAAAAATGTCGATTAATAGGATACAATGAAAGCACATTATGCTTTCTCATGGTAAATATGCAGCACCATTGCACTGGCTATTATGTCTCGTACCCCTAAGGTTAAGGTTACGTATCCCTTGTGGATAGGATACAGGTACCCCAGGTTAAGAACCACCTCATTAAAGTGCATTTCGGTTTAGAATATTATGGTGGTTTTATTTATTTATTTTATTTTATTTATTTATTTATTTTTTTTTTTGCAAATAAACTCAACTTCGGCCGAAAAAGCATTAAACCTTGGTTTAAAACACTTCAGAAGAACAAGGCATCAATGGAAAATAGGAAAAAAAAAAACCGAATTGCTCATCTGTGGGGCATATGACCCACGTTGAGAACCCCCGGGACTCTGTTTAAATCTAATCCTGTTCTATTCAGGTGTCATGTAGTGGTGACCCCGGCGATGTTTGGAAGCCGTCCCTGGGTGCCGTGTGTGTCGCCTTTAGGCGCGCCACTACGGACTCATCCGCTCACTTAATCCAAACAAAGACGCGTCTGCCAAGACGGATGCGGTCCTCTGAGATCGTTTTAGCATCGACGCTGTGTCGCCTGTTTTTTGTGTCTTTATTTACACCTCTCTTTGTATGTTTAGTTGTGTATTCGTTTATCTGTGTATTTATTTGTTCGTTTATCCATTTATTTCTTTACTTATTTAATCATGAATTCATTTATTTATCTATTTATCCAATTGGCTACCTCTCTTGTAAGGGGGGAAAAAGCCTTGGTATATGTATGTATGTATGTATGTATGGTTGTTTATTCAACTTTGTTGATCCATATATGGTCGATATATTTATATCTATCTATTTATCTATCTATCTATCTATCTATCTGTCTATTTGAATGATGGAGAACATAAACACAGGGGAAGGCACGGAACCCTAAGCACTTTAACGCGAACGAAACGTTAGTGTTTAGGGTTCCGCGCCTTCCCTTGTGTTTATGTTCTCCATCATTCAAATCATTTGTCTAAAATACTTATCTATCTGTCTATCTTTATTTGATTGATTGATTTATTTTTGGTTGGGTAGATGGGAAAGCAGAGAAAGCAAAGTGGGTTTAGATGTAATATCTTGTACAAACATATAAGGTTATCTCATAGAAACTGTTGTGTTAGGCAATAGGCACATTATCGGTAATGAGATCACTTGCGCAGTACATTCTTTGGATTTCGGATTATGCGTGAGAAAAAAAAAAATAATAAAAAAGTCAATGTTTGGTCATGTAGCCCCTAAGGTAGGTAAGGCCGATAGAGAAATTACTTCTTCCCATAATCCTGCATACATAATAGGCTCCTTCATCATAAATTTTATGATAAACTGATAAAGAGTTCGGAATATTTAGATTTGTTTGATTTATCAGATAAGAACTGATTTTTATGGGGCTGTTTCATTGATTGTTATCATAATCGTAAAAATATTTTAAGTATTTCTCGTGATGTATAATACAAATTATTTCTTAAAAATGTGACATAAACCCTCCAAATTATGTCATTCGTACTCGTGGTAATACATTTCTGGCGAAGTGATCAAGGCTTGTTTCACACGGGCCGACTTTTCGCCGTGCGCCGTCCACGACACGACGTCGTGGTCTCAAATTATCATGGACGCTTTCACACGTCACGACCACTACTGCGTGTGGAAGCGTCCAAAGACGCCCATGGTAGACCATGGCGTCGTGTCGTGAACGGCGCAAAGTCGACACGTGTGAAACGAGCCTCACAAGGTCCGTATTTATTGACAAAAATTATATTCTCAATGTCTTTGTTTTTGACAAACCTCACATCTCCCTAAATTCAGTATCAATCGAGAATTTTCTGAGTCTTGGGTATTTGGTATCAACTTGACACGACATGTTTTCGTGAAATGGTATATATAATTAATAGATATTTGTTGTCCAATGGGTTTCTTAAAGGACAACATTCACTGTGTACCACCATATCGAGCTAACAGTCCAGGAAGATTTGTACCCGAGGAGATGGTCGTGAGTTCGAGTCCTGGGGACTTGCTGCGGGCTTCCTACATTGGTTCTCGACAGCCCTGAGCAGGCGAGGAGGCAACCCAAACATCGGCCAAAAAAAAAGAAAAAAAAAAAGAAAAAAGAGAGAGAGAGAGAGAGAGAGAGAGAGAGAGAGAGAGAGAGAGAGAGAGAGAGAGAGAGAGAGCGGCTTATCGCACCGAACGGGGCTTTGCCCTACCAAAGGTTTCTCACTGCCCGCTTCGTGAGAATGGGATGGTGAGCTTTTTCTCTTGTTGTTCGAAAGGTAGGCTGACGCTACCTCCGTGCAGACTGAATTTGTTAAAACGAGTTCTTTGACATTTTGTTGGGATGCATTAAATGGACTTTGATATGAAATGAACCGGGAATTCGCCCGCGATTGATGATGATACATTTTGACGCCACGAATTTTATTTACTGAAATCCCGCAGCGCCATGTTGGCTGACAACGGACCGTGATGCCTCTCTGGGGGAAAATGTTGAACTGTTGACTTTATTGAATTAATGTAGTATAATGATGTACTTGTAGCATTGTACATTTGCTGTATATTATACATACATACTCGTAGTATTGTATATTTATAATTGTATATTATACATACATGTAGCATTGTACATTTGCTGTATATTATACATACATACTTGTAGCAACTAGCATTGTACATTTGCTGTATATTATACATACATACTTGTAGCAACTAGCATTGTACATTTGCTGTATATTATACATACATACTTGTAGTATTGTATAGTTATTATTATATATTATACATACATACTTGTAGCATTGTAAATTTGCTGTATATTATACATACATACTTGTAGCATTGTACATTTGCTGTAATTATACATACATACTTGTAGCATTGTACATTTGCTGTATATTATACATACATACTTGTAGTATTGTATATTTATTATTATATATTGTACATACATGTTGTAAGAACAAATTGTTCTGCTCGCTCGATCGAGAGCTTTCCCACTTAAGTGGCGTTCCCAAGCGCAGTTTTCGATTACGACTTCAAGCGTACGCACGCTTTTGGTTGTAGTGCTTGTTTAAGTGATTAATACAATATTTTACATTGTTAGTATTGACGTAAGAGGAGTAGGAAACACAGGAGTCTTAGCCTGAGTTTATTCCTGACTAGTTTCGCAGGTATGTTTTTTCAAAGGAATGGTGTACAAACAAGCTGTGGGCATTTATACATTATTTGTACACCATTCCTTTGAAAAAGCATACCTGCGAAACTAGTCAGGAATAAACTCAGACTAAGACTCCTGTGTTTCCTACTCTCAACATTGTTAGTATTCTTTCATTAGCCACCCTCGCACAGTAGGACTGCTTCTGTCTTATCGGTTGGTTGTAGTAAGTGGAAGGGATCTGTCGTCAGTTGTCAGGTGTCCTTGGGTAGGAAAGTTGAGGTAAAAAGAGTGGAAGTCGATGGAGGAAGATGTCTTGGACAAAGAGTGGCACCTTCAATTGAGGGCGATGGTGTTCACGTGTTTAGGGCAAAGACAACATGGAGATGATCCTCTCTGACGTCTTTCTCATAGGCTCTTATCACATACTCGTCACAGGTGCCTTCGCTCTTGATATTCACGAAAATGGAAGTAAACGAAGAGTTACTTGTTTGTTTATTATTTAACTGTACCTATTTTTGTATTTACTTATTTCATTTATTATTATTTATATTATCATAATTTCTATTTATTTATTTATCATTATTATTGTGTATATATATATATATATATATATATATATATATATATATATACACAATACACGAGTATATATTTATATTTGTAGGGTCATGGTGGCGTGATGGTACGGTCTTCGTCTTATAAAAAGCAAGCCACTCAGGCGAGGGTTCGAATCCCAGTAGGAGACATTATTTCCATAAGTATATATATATATATATATATATATATATATATATATAATATATATATATGATATATGTATATATATGTGTATATATATATATATATATATATATATATATATATATTTATATATGTGTGTGTGTGTGTGTATATATATGTATATATACTATATATATATATATATATATATATATATATATATATATTGCATCCGACCTAGTTATGGATCAAAAGGTCTCCTGTCGGCATGCTTCCCCTTTGTAATCCTTTGTAATTCACGACAAAGTATATACTTCGACAGTCTTCACCTTTGTTGCCAGGAACACAAGACGTGCAAGTGCCGAGGAACTTTTCTCCTCTTTATCAGAGTTTCCCGAAAATTGCCTCGTCGGTAGACACCTTGAACATCAAAATCCTCAAGACTCATAACTTTTCCATCGGTTAAATGGTTTAAAACCAAATTACTTAGGCTGGAGGCGACTGGTTGGCGTTTGGGGAGAGCTTTTTTTCGTCGGGGAAACTGTAATGTTATAACACATTTGTAAATGTACACTTTAAACCAATTATCGTAGAAATAATATGAGAAGTACAGGAGATCCGTATATTTCGACTACTATCTGCTGAAGAGGACTACAGACAGTAGTCGAAATATACGGATGTCCTGTACTTCTGATATTATTTCTCCTATATCTGGTTTAAAGTGTACATTGACATTATGTACTTAAGTTCTGTTTCCCGGATGTTGTTATTCACAGAACTGCCTAGTGTAGGCCTTATGGTCTCTTGCAGTCTCCTTTATTCTTATGTTCTTTTGTTATGTTCTTATGTTATTCTCTTCGCGTCTTATAAGGTGGTCAACAACTACCTTGAGACGTATTGCATGAGTGGTTGTAATATTTGTTGTGTTCGACATTGCTTAGTATCTTCATTTGTTGATATATACGCTTATCTATTTATTTATTTACTTATATACTTATTTACTTATTGATTTAATTATCTATTAATTAATCAATTAATTTCTTTATTTATATATTCGTTTATTTATCTATTTATCTATTTCTTTATTCAAAAACTCTCCTGTTGACATGTTCTTCTTTGTAATCCTTTATGTATTTATTTATCTATTTTTGGGGGAGAGTTTCTGTTTAGTCTTGTGTGTGTGTGTGTGTGTGTGTGTCGGTGTGTGTGTGTGTGTGTGTGTGTGTGTGTGTGTGTGTGTGTGTGTGTGTGTGTGTGTGTGTGTGTGTGTATGTGTGTGTATGGGTGTGTGGTGTGTGTGTGTGTTTGTGTTTGGAGTGTGTGTGTGTGTGTGTGTGTGTGTGTGTGTGTGTGTGTGTGTGTGTGTGTGTGTGTGTCGGTGTCGGTGTGTGATTCACCATGATCTTGGATCACGTGTTGGACTCGTGATCGACAGCTATTTCCCTCCCCGGAAGAGAGCTCAGAGCTCATATA
Organism: Oratosquilla oratoria; assembly: GCF_046742065.1. Taxonomy (NCBI): domain Eukaryota; kingdom Metazoa; phylum Arthropoda; class Malacostraca; order Stomatopoda; family Squillidae; genus Oratosquilla; species Oratosquilla oratoria. The sequence continues at coordinate 16,267,193 of NC_134809.1, forward strand.
TGACCGATCTATAGGTAATGCTGTGACCTTACACGCACACATATACACTCAATTCCCCGCCCACGAGAATTGGAGTAACGACTCGCAGCGCAGCGATACTGGAATTATTTCAGCCCTTGGCGGGATTCGAATTCGGACCGCCGTAGTATGTGTGTGTGTGTGTGTGTGTGTGTGTGTGTGTGTGTGTGTGTGTGTGTGTGTGTGTGTGTGTGTGTGTGTGTGTGTGTGAAAGACTCCAGATCCACAGAAACTTTGAACGAGGTCAATTATTGTATCGAATTTTACTAACTGGTAACCCGCACCCCCTACAGAAGGTGTAAAACTCGGGACCTCCCATAGATTCCTGTGGGGAAGGAACCTGTGTTGTGTAAGTGCAGCCATGTCTACGCCACCGACTGAAAGTAGACGTAGGCGATCAGTCACCGGTTGCCAGGGGTCCTAGTGTTTAAAGGTGGAGGGAATATTGACAATATTAAGTCAGACAAAACCTTGAGACTAGTCCGAAGACCGAGTGCCAGCCCACCGGGGCTCCACCACCTCCATGTGAAGGTGATGGCGTTGACGGGGTCTGACGAGTGTAAGGTGTGATATGATTTTTGTATTATTCTCGAAGAACCACATCGTGCAGACTGCCATGTCTGTCCACAGACATAAAGTCATTGGTGGTCGCTGGATGTCAGATAAAAAAAAATCCTTGTTCAGCGTTAAAGTGCTCTTCGGGAGGATAAGAAACAGCATTGCATAAATCAGGGAATCCATAAGCAAACAGGCCGAGAACTATTGGTCTATCCTGTCAGGATGTTGAGCTCAAAATGTCGAGAAGAAAATATTAATTTTTCTTTTGCCTCCCCTCGCTACATTTCACAATGCGAAATGGACAATCGCCCGCGAGTTTGTTGAAGAAAAAGAGAATCTCAAATATTCGAGGAAGTTCAGATATTATGACAGCCACGCGTTGGGCAAAGACTTAGCGAAAAAAGTAATGTTCATAATGCTAATTAGGTGAAGAAAGAAAGAAAGAAAGAAAAAATCCTAGATTCTGCCATATTTTTCATACACGTGCTGCCTCAGGATATGCCCTGAGCGTTACTGTTGTTTTATAACTTGGAATTTCAGGATCTGAAACCGAATTTCATGTTTATGTTATATGATACAGGAGGAAGTCTACTGATATAATCATCAAGGATTTTTAGCTTCGTTCAAGTAATTTTCATTCCTTTTTCAGTCATCTATTCCCTCATCTTGATACATTTAACCATTCAGTCTATTATTCATACATACAAAACCGCAGCAGACATAAAAATATAATAAAACAATAAAACAGGGAAACTTGTTTAATAGCAAGGTTCAACACGAAATGAATTTTGATGAATAAGGAAATATATATCATATTGATGTATACAGCATGTGGGTAACGAGGTATAGCGTATTACAGAATTGCTGATAAACGCTGGACATAACATATTTACCTCAAGGGGATTTCAGCTTTGATTGAGAATCGCTGCTATAATGATCTTAACATTGACTGAACTATATAAAACGTAATTCAAATCTTTCGTACCTGGTCTCTTGATAATATTCCGAGTGTAGTATTACATACATTTATTGATGAATAAACCTTTTGAATGATCATTACTTGCTTTGATTTTATATTCTGTTCTGTCACATCTCTCAGCAAAACTCAGTTTCTTTCTCTGTCCATTTCAGTGTTCAAGTTGTGTTTGTGTCTTTTTTTCTTATTCTCTGACATTGAGACTTTCTTTCGTGGGCTGAAACCTGTTAGATCTAAGATGGGGTTTACACGGTTCTAACGGTTCGTCGAACGTGTGAACGGGGTATTTGGTTGTCGAACAACGTGTTCGACAACCAAATACCCCGTTCACACGTTCACACATCACTTTAAACACGTGTCTGTCGAACCGCGTTTGACGAACCGTTGGAGCGTGTGAATCCCCTCTAAGGAAACACTTTGTAGTTTTTGTTCTGGCTCTGTTATTCTTCTCTTCTTCTTCTCCTCCTCCCTTTCTTCTTCTCCTTCTCCTTCTCCTTCTCTTTCCCCTTTTCTTTCCCGTTTATTCCTTTCTTCTCCTTTATCTTCTCCTCTTTCCTTTCTCTTCCTCCTCTTGCTCATTCTGTTTCTCTTTCTCGTTCTTTTACTTCTTTTTATTCGTCTTTTCTTTTCCCTATGTCTGCTCTTTCTATTTTTTTTGTCTTCCTTCTTTTCATTTTTCTTAATTTTTTCCTCTTTTCTTACTTCCATGTCATTTCCTATGTTTCTTTTCTGCCTGTCTATCCTCTTTCCCCTCTTCATTTGTTTCTTTCTTTTCCCTATCTTCTTTCTTCTCTTCCTATTACTATCCTTCTCAACCTCTTCTTCACATTTTCTTTTCTTTATTTTCCCTCTTCCATTTCCTCCATCTCTTCACCCTCTCCTCATTCTACTACAATCCTCCTTTTCTTATACGTCCTCTTTTCCTCAACCTCCTTCTTTTCTTTCTCCTCCTCTTCCTTCTCTCCTCGTTCTTGTCCTCCCTCTCTTCTGCCCCCTTCTTTCATCCTTTCTCTTCCTCCTGATCTCACTTTTTCCGCTTTTTTTTTTATTTTTTTATCTATTTATTTTATTTTTTTTCTTCTTCCACGGATCCACCTCATTGTCTCCTCCTCCTCCTCCTCCTCCTCCTCCTCCTCCTCCTCCCTACCCTGGTCTCTCCTTCAAACCTTCTTGTGACTTCATCCTGACTTCTCTCCCTTGTCGTTTGGCACATCTAAGTCACATGCGACAGAGGTTCAACTGCGAGACAGAGGGAGAGGGAGAGTGGGAGAGGCAGGGAGAGGGAGAGGCGAAAGACAGGGAGAGGGAGAAGGGGAAAGAGAGGGAGAGGGAGAGAGAGAGAGAGAGAGTGAAAGAGAAAAAGAGGGAGAGGGAGAAGAGGAAAGAGAGGGAGAGGGAAAGAGTGAAAGAGAAAAAGAGGAAGAGGGAAAGAGAAAAAGAGGGAGAGTGAGAAGGAAGGAGAGGAAGAGGGAAAGAGAGGAGAAGAGTAAGATAACGAAGGAAAGAGAGGGAGAAGGAAAGATTGGAAGAGGGGGCAGGGAAAGAGGGAGGGAGAGGGGAAGGAGGAAGAGAAGAAGAAGGAGCAGGAGAAAGAAGAGGATGAGAGAGGTGGAAAAAGAGGAGGAGGAAGAAGAGAAGGAATAAGAAGAGGAATAGAAAGAATAGGAAGAGAAAGGAGAGAAGAAAAATAAAAGAGAAGGACAAAGAAGAGGAGAACGAAGAGGGGGGAACAAAGAGGAGGAGAACGAAAAGAAGAACAAAGAAGAGAACTAAAAGGATGAGATAGAAGAGGAAGTGTAGGAGTAGAAAGAAGTAGAAGTGGAGGTAGAGGTGGGAAAGAAGAGGCGTATAAGGAGGAGGAAAGATGGTGAAGATGATGATGATGATGATGATGATGATGATGATTATGATGATGATGATGATGAGGAGGAGGAGGAGGAGGAGGAAGCGGCGGTGGGGGGGGTGGTTGCCTGTGGCATTGGCCAACTCCAGCCGGACCCAGCCGGTGGCCTTAGACGGTGGTGTCGATCAACACTTTCATACTGGTTCTGGTGGTTGTATTTATGGTTGTTGTGGTAACTGTTATGATTGTACTTGTGGTTGTAATGATCATGAAAAAGAGTGGAACAAATGTCAAAATAAAATAGAAAAAAGGAAGGGAGTGAGGGAAGGATGGACTAGTCCCTTTGACCCTCATATAGTCTCTTTCAATTTTAGCCCTAAGGCGTGGGTCGGTGAGACTGCGCTACTGCCACATCATTCTCCTCAGAGGGGGTTGCTACCTCTCTCTCTCTCTCTCTCTCTCTCTCTCTTTCTATGTATATATATATTTTTCCCCCTCAAATCCCAAGCCATTTCTAAGACCATGCAGTCGTATTGTGAATATGTATATATATATATATATATATATATATATATATATATATATAAATATAAATAATATATATATATATATATACACTGTACATATTCTATAAATAGATACCGTACAGAATAACAATAGGAGAGATCACCATGCGCAGGTCATCGCTAGATGTGTAAACAATGGGGGTTTCCCCAGGCCCCAAAGGGCTCAAGTTAAAATCGATAAACTATAAAGCCGCTTCACACTAGGTCAATTCTTGTCAACTGTTGTGAATTCTTTTGAGTAGAAGCGACTTCGGTAACAATCTTTTGTTTTTCCAATCTCCAAATGTCAAGTTACATTTGCATCACACACTGAAAAGCTGAAGAGAAGCCAAACCTGTTAGAATGTTAGACACACAATAGAAATGTTCTTAGGGAAGTCTAGGATACCAGAAACCAAATCTTCTAGATATTCAGATTCACAGAATTTGACAAAAATTGCCCAGTTAGAAGCGGGTATTAGTACGCGTGCGAGAGTTGACAAAACAAAATCTGGAGGAATAAAGAAAAATGGTAGAATAGATGAAGTTGGAAATAGATCTGTAATTTCATCCTTACAGCTTAGACGAATTTTCTAAACCAAGAAAGGCCTACAATACGGATCATCAGCCTTATGCTTAGAAGAAATACGGACCATAATTGCTTACTAAGTGGGACAATAAATTTCGTTTGAGAAAACGGACCCTAATGAAGAGTAATTTACATTGGGAGAATAATTTAACTCTGTCACGAAGGCTTCTACCTTTCCTCCCCTCCCCCCCTGTGGTGGTGGTGGGGGAAGGAGAGGTTGGGGGAGGGGAGGGGGGAGAGAACTCAGTCACCGTCTTCCTCATACTCGTCGTAAAAGGTAACTAAATGGGTCAGAGTAAGGAATTAGGGCTCCTCTACTCTGTGTTTTCCTTCTACGAAAATGCTAGTCACTTGTAATACTGACTAAATGAATCTTAGTCACTACTCCCACTTGGGTTCATATGTATGCATATACGTATCCTGACGTCATATCAATATCTTTAATTAGTAACATTTAGGTATTATACAGTGGGCTAAATCACTGCTACTTGTTACGTCTGAGCTGGATTCGCATCCTTAGCTTGACCACGTATCAGTTTCCGTATATATGCTTCCTTCGAGCTCCTCGTCATTCTCGACAGTGATGGTATGGAATTAAAGTGAATTAATGTGGTTGAAAAGGTGTAAAATAATAAAAGTATATATGAAAGTCGCAGTTACCGACAAGTCTATCGAAATAAACACAATGTGAGGTGCCTTTATTAGTACATTTCGCGTGTTCCAGCCTTTTCAAGTACATAGTCATGTGTATTACGACTATGTACTTGAAAAGGCTGGACCAAGCGGAACGTCGTACTAATACAATAAGGGCTCCGTCCGCACCATATGGTGTTTATTTCAATATGATAAAAATAACTAACAAATACCTTAGTGTGTAATGATTCCTGATTTGTTTACGGGTCAGGGACTTCCCAGTGGTCCATACAAGGTTAAATTAGTTGATGGTGAATGATTTATGATATGTGTTTAACTTACCTTCTCTCATGATAGGTTATTCATAAACTTTTTGAAATCGTTTCTGAGAGATGCAAAAGACGTACGCTCATCTCAAAACGTCCAGAACCAAAAACCGAGGCTGTCACATAATTTTTTATCGTTGTTTGTTCCTATACTATATTCCCAATTAAGTCTAGGATATTTGTGTTTATATATTTTTGTGACGCCATCAGACCAAATTCTAAGAAGTTATGTTCAGTGTCTATGACGGATCTCTTGTCGCTTGAACGGGTCAGAGGTAACCTGTATATAGAAAACTTAGAGAGAGAGAGAGAGAGAGAGAGAGAGAGAGAGAGAGAGAGAGAGAGAGAGAGAGAGAGAGAGGTTGGTAGGTGGTCTTACTGTACGATGAAACGCCATTGTGAAATGGCGACGTATATTTACCGAATATAATCATGCTATGGTTTCCTGCGCACAAAAGGTTTTAACTTTCTTTATACCATTGGTTCTTAACTTGATATTTCAGAAAATTTTCTCGTACCCCCATCCAATACAAATACAAAGCAAATATATGAAAAGGATTAGTGATACGAATCTTGCTTTGCGTTCTCATTGTAAATATACAGTACCATTGCACTGTCTATCACAGGAGTTCTCATTAGGGGTGAAATTCACCCCCAGGTGGAATTTTGGGATTTCTGGGGGTGATTTGTGACCACAGTCAGTTTACGCGGTGAGGAGAGCAATTATAGGTTTTGGCCTATCTGGCCTGTCACCTGGGCTGGATTTATACTAATTTGGGAAAAATATATACCAATTTGAAAAAATAAAAGGGTTTTTAGTAATATTTGCATATTATTTAGAATGCACCTTTTGAAACAGACAATCTTGGAAAGGAGGGGGGAATGACATTCTGACAAATGGTGAAAGGGGTGAATGGGCCAAGCAAGGCTGAGAACCCTTGGTCTATCATGTCTCGTACCCACCCAGGGGTTCAAGTTTTCGTACCTCTTGGGGGCTACAGGTACCCCAGATTAAGAACCAATGATCTATAGTAAACGTGAGTCATAAATATCAATATAATCACCTAGCAGCAGCTAGTTAAAGAGAGAGAGAGAGAGAGAGAGAGAGAGAGAGAGAGAGAGAGAGAGAGAGAGAGAGAGAAATTAGAAGACAAAAATCGATAAAAAAAGAGGTTACAAATTCACAGTCAACCTTCAAGTTTATATCCTAAATTTCTTATCTATTGGCAAATGAGAATTCGACACAGAATACTTGGGGAAAGTGGTTTGGATCAAATTTTCTTTTAGATTATATCCAAATCTCTGAACTAGTTTATTTGAGGGACAGCTGAAACAGGGGTTACAACATGTGCCCGACAAAATTAATGGATAAACGCCATTTAGAGCGAAAAGGTGTGTATACACAAAACCCCTAAATCACCAGTTTAGTTATTTGCATAATTAAACCTCTAATCAAATCTACAACGACACACAAAAAAAAAAAAAAAAGTTTTCGTGTTGCAATACAGCTACTGTATTTACCAAATGCTTAATAGGGAATTTGTATATACCTGTTTGTTTATTATTTAACTTTACCTATTTATTTACTTATTTTATTTATTATTATTTATATTATTATTATTTTGATTTATTTATTTATCTATTTATTTATTTATCATTAATATATATATTTTTTCGTATCCGACCTAGTTATGGACCAAAAGGTCTCCTGTCGGCATGTTCCTCTTTTGTAATCCTTTGTAATACAAATCTGGAACTGTACGCGAGTTTATGCCCCTCTGGAGTAAGTTGGTTGAACTCATTGATGGCGTCACTGCTGAAGGACTCACGCTTGCTTTCGGCACCAGTGTAGCGGGAGTGATTTCCATTCATATCCTGGATCAATTCATCCTTCCTTTCACGCGGGCGACTCCAAAACCTGCCATTTCCTCTTACCACGCCAGGATGGCCTCTCGCTCTCTCGCTCACTCTCTCGCTCTCTCTCTTTCTGTCGCTCGCTCTCTCTCTTTCTGTCGCTCGCTCTCTCTCTTTCTGTCGCTCGCTCTCTCTCTTTCTGTCGCTCGCTCTCTCTCTCTCTGTCGCTCTCTCTCTCTCTCTCTCTCTCTCTCTCTCTCTCTCCCTCTCTCTTTATATATATATATATATATATATATATATATATATATATATATATTTCTATATATATATGACTCTATAGATATATATATATATATATATATTTCTCTCGCTCTTTCCACTATTTCTGATTTAAATATTCTCTCCTTCCCTCTTTCTCTTTCTTCTCCTCTGTCTATATCTCAATACCGGTCTTTCTCACTTTATTGTCTTTTTTTACCTTTGTCGTCACTCATTATTTATATTCTTGTATTTATTATTTTTCTTGTTCTTCTACTTCTACTTCTGCTTCTATTTCTACTTCTGCTTCCATTTCTACTACTACTACTTCTACCACTTTTACGTCTACTTCTACATCTACTTTTTCTACTACTATATATTCTACTTCTACTTATTCTACTTCTACTTTTTCTACTTCTATTTCTACTACTTCTACTTGCACTTCTGCTTTTTCTACTTCTACTTATTCATCTTAATATTTTCTTCTTATTCCTTGTTTTTCTTCCTCTTTTCTTCCTCTTCTCCTTTTCTATGATTTCCTCTTTTGTTTCTTTTTCTTATTTTCTATTTTTGTTTTTATTTTTCTGTATATCTTCGTTCTTTTTTCCATAATTTCAACATGCGTTATAATTCTTCTTGTCCTTTTATATTTTTAATTTTTCTTCTCTTCTTTTACTTCTGTTTTCCTCTTCCCTCTTTTTCTTCCTCTCATATCTTCTTCTTTTCCTCTTTCTTCTTCCCTCTTCCATACTTCTTTCCTTTCTTTTCCTTTATTCTCTTGTTTTCTTTCTTTTTCCTTTTTATTCTTCATATCCTCTTCATTTATTTTTTCTTTCCTCTTCTTTTCTTCCTTCGTCGTTTCATTTTCTTTTCTTGTTTCTGTTCTTCCGCTTCATCTCCTCGTACTTTCTACTTCTTGTAACTTTCTATTTACTTTACTTTCGTTTTTTCTTTCTTTTTCTTCTTTTCCTTTCTTCTTGATCTTGCTTTAACTTCTTTTTTTGCCTTTTCGCCTCTCTTTTTCTTCCTCTTTTAGTTTTCTTATTTTCTTTTCTTCTCTTTTGATTTTTATCTTATTCTTTTCTTGTTTTTATCTTCTCTTCTTATCTTGTTTTAGCTTTGTTGATATTTTCTTTATTTCTTTTTCTTCCTTTTATGTTTTTTCTTCTAATTTTCTGGTTTTCTTCCTTTTCGTTGTCTTATTTTCTTTCGATTTTTCCTCTTTTTTCCTCATATTTTTTCCTCATATTTTCATCTCTTCTTTATGCTTTATAATTTTCCTCTTCTTTTTCTTCTATTTTTTTTCTCCAAATTTCTTTCTCGTTTCCTTATTCTCTCCTTTTTCCCCTAATCTTCCTATGTACTTTGTTCTATTTCCTTTCCTCTTTCCTCTTCTTTTCCTCCTCTTTTTTTCTTCTTTTATTTTATTTTTTCTCCTTTTCCTCATTTCCTGTCTTTTTATTTAAATTTTTCTCTTCATCTTAATTTTCTTTCATTTCCTCTTTTTCCCCTCCTCTTCCTTCTATTTTTTCTTTCTATTTTTATTCCTTTCCTAGTTTCTCCTCTGCTTCTCTGGCTCTTTTTTTTTCTTCTAATTTTTAACTTCTTTTGAAATTTATTTTTTTCTATCAAATTTTCTGATTATAATAGTTCTTTTTTCCCCTGGTTTTATTTATATGTTCCTCCTCGTCCTCTTCCTCCTCCTCCTGTTTCTTCTTTCCTCATCCTTCTCTTTTCTTCTCTCTCTTTTCCTCTTCCTTCTCGATCTCTTCTTATATTCTTCCTTCTACTCCGTCTACTCCTCCTCAACCTTCTCCATCTTCTCCTCCTCTTTTTCCTCCTTCTCCTCTTTTTCCTCCTCCTCCTCCTCCTCCTCCCTCTCTTCTATTCCCATCTCTTCTTCCTCCATCCTCTTCTTTTTCCTCCTCTTCCTTTTCCTCCTCCTACTCTCTTCTACTTCCATTGCTTCTTCCTTCATCTCCTCTTCTTCCATCTCCTCCTCATATTTTTATCGCTCTTTCTCCTCATCCTCCGTATCCTCTATTTCAAGCTCCTCTTCTTTCATCTCTCCTCTTCCTCTCTCTTTTCCTTATCCTTATCATCATCATTCTCATCTTTTTCCTCCTCTTCGTCTTCATCCTCTACAGTGCTTTTATGTTCGTTTCATTCGTACAAACTCTCTTTTTCTTTTCTGTAGTGATTGTCACCATTAAAATTAAAAGAGACAGAAGGCTTGGGAAGTGTTTAAGCCCTATGTAGTAAGTTCCTCCCGGGAACTCTTACACTCCTGAACAGTCGGAGAAAGAAGGTGAGGTCTGGTAACAGTTACTGCTGCGAATCGGGGAGTAGTGCGGGATTCGAACCCGCGACTAAACGAATGCGAAAATAGTTCGTTTTCGATTAGGACATCTGCGAAGAAAATACATACGAGATACGGTAAGGAAGGAAGAAGTAGACACACAAAAACAGGAAGAACGAACGAACGAACGAACGAACTAACGAAAGGAAGGTCAGCAATATCTCAACAGTGAACAAACGTCAAGAAAATGAAATGCCCTGGTTTGTTTGCAAAAGCTTTATTTGAGGTAACAAATTTTTTTATTAGCTTTTTATACAACATGAAATGACCTAAAAATTATGAAACTTTGGTGCTGTAACGACAGTTAGATATATAAACTTTACGTGAAAAATTAAATATATTATGAAATACGTTTGTTTGATGGGTATTAGAGTTTAAATCGAACAACAATGAAAGTTGGGACATTCTGACAGGTTGACGTAAGTAGAGTAGGAAACACAGGGGTCTTAGTCTGAGTTTATTCCTGACTAGTTTCGCAGGTATGCTTTTTCAAAGGAATGAAAAAAGCATACGTGCGAAACTAGTCAGGAATAAACTCAGACTAAGACTCCTGTCCTTCCTACTACACTAACGTCAGTGAGAGAAAGGATAAACTTCAAGATTTAAGGGTTAAAGTGACCGGCGAGTTACCTTGACCGAATGTGGTGGCTTCCTTAAAGGGCCATTTACACAGTCGAACAGTTTGACAAACCCGGTTTGTCAGGCAAGTGTTTGCAGTGATGTTTGACCGTGTGAATAGGGTATCTGGTTGTCAAACACGTTCGACAAACGTGTTTGACGACCAAATACCCAATTCACACGGTCAAACATCACTTCAAACACTTGTCTGACAAACCGGGTTTGTCAAACCGTTTGACCGTCTAAATGCCCCTTAAGCATTAGCTTCCTTGTCAAACAAGAACATAACTCGAATTTTTGTTCCCTGACTCTTACATTTGTTGCCAAGCGTTTCCTAATAGCTGCAATTTGGAGAGTATGTCAAAGGAATTTCCTAAGTCCAAACACACGAGCGGACACGCATTAAGGAACATTTGTTTATTACCCAAACACTGGACCCCGTAAAGTGGCTTGTTTAGAGATTCGCTACTGTTGAGGTGTGAAGACAGAGGGAGTGGTGGGGTGATGAGTTTAAACGCCAAGAATCCGTTGAAGTTTTATTGCTGACGTTTCGTCCAACTAGGACTTCTTCAGAGTGTACACATATAAGACATTGACAACTTATATATATAACCGATAATTTTATGACAGTCGCATGCAGGATTCGAACCCACTGCTATCGGCCACTCGTAAGATACCTTCACAGAGCCTTAGCCCAAGTGGGTTCAAGTGGGTTCGAATCCTGCATGCGAGTCATAAAATTATCGGATTGATGTTGCTGTTACTAGCGAATTTCTCTCATACTTATATATATATATAAGTTGTCAATGTCTTGTATATGTACACACATAAGACATTGACAACTTATACATGTAAGTTGTCAATGTCTTATATATGTACACATATAAGACATTAACAACTTATATATATATAAGTTGTCAATGTCTTATATGTGTACACTGAAGAAGTCCTAGTTGGACGAAACGTCAGCAATAATACTTCAACGGATTCATGGCGTTTTAACTCACCACCCTACCACTCATTCTCTATTGTACTCTTGGCTTTTCCTAAATCCTTTTGGGACTAAACATTCCACTGTGTCATTCCTGCTATCGGGACAATTTACTGAAAACTAGAAATCTGTGCCTTGGTCGCTCGCTCTCTCAAGGGACGCGCTCGCTTGCCCCATGTAAACAGTGCCTTTGCTACGCTCTTTGGTTAACGGTTCCTCTGGTGCGGTCATTCTCAACGGGGTCGAAAAACGTCACAGGTAATGCTTCTAACTGACAAATTTTAAGCCTAATATAAAATATCTAGTAGCTAAGAAGCACCAGGCCCAAGGATCTCATTAAAAGATAACGTGACTAAAACATTTTATAATCAGTTGTTTATCATTGTTGCAGTAATTTTTGTTATTATTTTCCAATTAAGGAGGGCGATCCTTTTTTCAATTGAAAAAGGGGGCGATATGGCCATTAAGGTTGAGAAATCCTGGTTTGGTGAGCAGAACGGTTTAAGAGTTCCTTGGAGAGTCGACGGGAACCGTCAGTACGGTCGACGTCATAATGAGGTCTTAAATTGCCCACTTCCTCTAGCAACGCCTCTCTTAACGTATCAAAAAAAAAAAAAAAAAAAAAAAAAAAAAAAAAAAAAAATCTATTCTTTGTTGAAAAATAAAAGAGAAGATAAATACGAGCGTTATTGTAAATTAAATTCAGATCTAGTAAGACACGAGAATTGAGTTGTTCGGGTGAGAAGAATTGAGAGTTCAAGGTTCCGTTATCAGGTGAATAAAGTCGTTTTGTTTTAGCCAGAAGAAAATATGTGAAGTTCGTCATCGACGGAGCTGATGGGGATGTCCTTAGCTCCCTCAGGAAGAGGCTCCACCCTCAGCTGAATAAAATCGTGCTAGAAACTATCTATCAATACATCAAATGCTATCAATACATCAAATGCTTCAAATGCTTCAAATGCTTCCTTGTAACATATGTAGCCAAGTCAAAGACACACACACACACACACACACACACACACACACACACACACACACACACACACACACACACACACACACACACACACACACAGACTGTCACTACGGCGGTCCGGGTTCGAATCCTGCCCAGGGCTGAAATAATTTCAGTATCGCTGCGCTTCGAGTCGTTACTCCAACTCTCGTGGGCGGGGAGTTGGGTGTGTGTGTGTGTGTGTGCTTGTAAGGTCACAGCATTACCCATAGATCGGTCATACGAGCTCTGAGCTCTCTTCCGGGAGGGAAATAACTGTCGATCACGAGTCCAACACGTTATCCAAAGACCATGGTGAATCACACACACACACACACACACACACACACACACACACACACACACACACACACACACACACACTTATTCCACTTTCATTCTATCCTTGTTTCCCTCTTATAGCTCCTTGTTAATGATGGATTATTCTTAAGGCAATACAAGTCAACATTACTTAGTAAATAAAAAAAAATGGTAAATGAATAAATAAATAAATAAATAAATACACAGGTTCAAGTTGTCATACCTTAGAAGCACAGACAAATTAAATCCGCATAATCTTTTTGAAAAAAAGTGCCAACACATTGCTAAATAGGGACATGTCATGTAACTAGACTAAAAACATGAAAAACAGGCACGTTTGAAGTGATGGGAATTAGATTAGAGTACATACATTTCACACTAATTATAACGAAATGTGTCATTTAATAGAGCAATGAAATGTGACGAAAAAATGTTTTGACAAAGAATTTCAAGAAGGAAGGCTAATGAAAAGAAAAGTTTAAACAAACTGGATGGAAGAAAAAATTCTCTCTCTCTCTCTCTCTTTCTTCTCTCTCTCTCTCTCTCTCTCTCTTTCGCTCTTTCCTCTCTCTCTCTCTCTCTCTCTCTCTCTCTCTCTCTCTCTCTCTCTCTCTCTCTCTCTCTCTCTCTCTCTCTCTCTCTCTCTCTCTCTCTTACCTCTTCTCTCTCTTCTCTCTCTTACCTCTTCTCTCTTTTCTCTCTCTCTTTCTCTTTCTTCTCTCTCTCTTCACTCTCTTTATCTCACCTTTTCCCTATTCCTATCCTTCTCCCTACTCCTCTTCCTTTCCTTCGCCTTCTCCCATTCCTCCTCCTCCTCCTCCTCCTCCCTCTCCCTTTCTTTCTTCTCCCTCTTCTTCTCCTAAATCCTTCTTCCTCTCCTTCTCCCTCTCCTTCTCCCTTTCCTTCTCCTTTTCCTTCTCCTTCTCCTCCTTCTTCTCCTAAATCCTTCTCCCAAATCCTTCTTCCTCTCCTTCTCCCTCTCCTTTCTCCCTCTCCTTCTTCTCCCTCTCCTTGTCCCTCTCCCTCTCGCTGAGGATTTCTCCTGCCATATTGAGTAGGACAAACCCGAGTTTGCAAGCTGAAATGGGGGAAATGACAGTTTAATCGTTGGGTTTGGAATCCTTGATACGTAGAATAAAAGAAGAAGATGAATAATTCTCACGAGGAAAGAAATCTTGTACGCGCAGTGGAAACCTATCAGTTGAAATCGATACTCTAGTGTAGAATTGGTATCCCCCTAATGAAATTGGTTCTCTTACATGGAACTGGGGTTCCAGCCTGAAATTGGTACCGAGACGTGAAATGGGTATACATCAGAGGGTATAAGGGAGGACATCCAGGACATCCGGCACAAACACCATGGCTCCTACCCACTTTTGCCATACATGTGGGAGGGGCTTTGTTGCCCGAACAGGTCTGCCCAGCCACCTTCAGACGCATCCTTCCTAAAAAAAAAAAAAAAAAAAAAAAAAAAAAAAAAAAAAAATAATAATAATAATAATAATAATAATAATAATAATAATAATAATAATAATAGTAATAATAAGAAAAAAAATTAAGAAAAAAATTAAGAAAGATTAAAAAAAAAAAAAAATAAAAATAAAAGGCAATGTCCTGGCCATCTTCGACTTCGAAGGGCGAACAACATAAGGGAGTAAGGCTTCTGAGGAGAAACCCATAGAGGATTAAGGGTCTTCAAGACGGAGAGGTCTGAGGTGTGGAGGTCAGATCTTCCCTTGGTGTCGATAAGTCGGATAAAGGCCCCTTTCACACTGTGCAACTAGTGACCCTCACTAGTGGCGGTCACTAGTTGCCTAGTGTGAAAGTCTCGGGCAACTGCAAGCAACCAGTGACTGTCACCGAGTTGTGGAATCCTTTCTCATCATCTCATTAGTCGAAAGAATGGCATCAGTGGAGGAGGTGCTTCTGTTGGCTTTGCTGGTCAAGAAAAAGAGACGGTCGGTGACGGCAACTGCCAGTGACGGTCACTTGTTACCGGAGCGGGCAACAGCCATAGCTTGTTGCGCAACCGGGCAACGGCAGTGACGTAGTGTGAAAGGCTCAATTCAAAATAATGGTAGGCAACTAGTGACCGTCACTAGTTGCCAAAGATACCTCAGTGTCCTTTGGAATGGACTGCGCGTCTCAAAGGTGATTTTCTTCTGAAGCGTGATGGTAATGGAAGTGTCCACAAGATCGAATGGTGCACTCGCTCGTTGGGGATGGTGGTTCGAATCCTGCATACATACATACATACATACATACACGAAAGGCTTTTTCCCCCTTACAAGGGAGGTAGCCAAGAAACAAAGGCATGAAATCCACTCCCACCAATTCCGTCCCAACATACTCCACTCCCATCCACCCCCCTCCCTCCCTCTTGTCTTGGCTCCTCCTGGATGACGGGTCATCCCTACATCTCGCCATCTGCCATGGGCAGTTTATACATACTACACATAAAACCTGAAAACAATTGGGATTATTTTTATATATTTTTCTGGTTGACATCAAGTGATTTAATTCAGCTTAGAAAACACCTCTGTCCAGTGCGAGAGTTAATAGATACATTCACAACTAAAATAACGATTTTCTCGAAATGTTATTGAGTTTGGGCGAACTAAAAACAAGGCAAACGTAAACACGACCTCAGGCAGAGCACTGCGGGCATAATGAAGGAGGGGGAGAAATGCATAGACATGCATAAACATAATCATATGGTCGAGGGGGAAATCGCATACGAATTCCGGCAAACATTAATGTGAGATGCAAAACGTTCGGGAGAAAGTCGGGGAGGAGGAGTGTACGTAGAGTGCGGGGTGATCTAATAGAGGTGTTCAAGTGGATCAAAGGCTTTAACAAGGAGGAGGAGTGTATGAAGAGAACACCGGACAGAAACAAGGCCTTGACCGGGAGAAGGGATGTGTGTGTTATGATGAAAGAAAACCCGGAAGGAGAGGCTTAAGCACCTTAACTTACACTCTGGAAAGACGCAGAGTGCGGGGTGATCTTATAGAGGTGTTCAAGTGGATCAAAGGCTTTAACAAGGAGGACGAGTGTACGAAGAAAACCCCGGACAGAAACAAGGCCTTGACCGGGAGAAGGGATGTGTGTGTTATGATGAAAAAGAAAACCCGGAAGGAGAGGCTTAAGCACCTTAACTTACACTCTCTGGAAAGACGCAGAGTGCGGGGTGATCTGATAGAGGTGTTCAAGTGGATCAAAGGCTTTAACAAGGAGGATGAGTGTACGAAGAGAACACCGGACAGAAACAAGGCCTTGACCGGGAGAAGCGATGTGTGTGTTATGATGAAAGAAAACCCGAAAGGAGAGGCTTAAGCACCTTAACTTACACTCTCTGGAAAGACGCAGAGTGCGGGGTGATCTGATAGAGGTGTTCAAGTGGATCAAAGGCTTTAACAAGGAGGATGAGTGTACGAAGAGAACACCGGACAGAAACAAGGCCTTGACCGGGAGAAGCGATGTGTGTGTTATGATGAAAGAAAACCCGAAAGGAGAGGCTTAAGCACCTTAACTTACACTCTCTGGAAAGACGCAGAGTGCGGGGTGATCTAATAGAGGTGTTCAAGTGGATCAAAGGCTTTAACAAGGGTGATGCAAACAAGGTCCTCATGTTAAAGCAACAGGGCAGGACTCGCAGTAATGGTTTTAAACTGGACAAATTTAGATTTAAGAAGGAAATAGGCAATAATTGGTTGACTAATAGGGTGGTCGACGAATGGAATAGACTTAGTAACCAATTAGTAAGCGCGGAAACTATCAGTTGTTTTAGGAAACAATTAGACAACTTTATGGGTGGGGATGACAGGTGGTGATGGTTACGGAGCTGCCTAGTGTAGGCCTTATGGTCTCTTGCAGTCTCCTTCATTCTTATGTCCTTATGTAATGAAGGGCTGGGGGTAGAGTATGCGAGGAAGTGGAGTACGTTCTGTGGGTGATAACCAGCGTTTTGAATCTTCGGGTCTGTATTGTTCTGAAGAACTCCACATAGATATTAATATGCTGGTACATTGTGACAGGCTGATGAAGGTGGAAAAAGAAGTCACGGGTCTAGTTCCGAGTTTCTGAGTTTATTCCTGATCGGTTTCACTCTATGCTTCCTTTGAAGAAGCATAGAGCGAAACCGGTTAGGAATAAACTCAGAAACTTGGAACTAGACCCGTGACTTCTTTTTCCACCGTCATCAAGATATTAATATAAAGGAAATGATTAAGGAGGGCAGTAGAAAGGGCCTGAGAGTGGAAGATAATTTTTTTTTTATTTTTTTTTATTTTTTTTTATCTTTTTTATTTATTATTTATTTATTTATTTATTTTATATATTTTTTTTTTGAGTTGAGAATATTTTCTGATCGTGAAAGATTGTTACGTGACTGATCCATAGGGAAGTCACTAAAGTTCATAAAATACTGACTGAATAAGTTTTGTGCATATGTACTCCATACCGAGTGTATCGGATGTATGAATCACCATGGTCTTTGGATCACATGTTGGACTCGTGATCGACAGCTATTTCCCTCCCGTAAGAGAGCTCAAAGCTCATATATGACCGATCTATGGGTAATGCTATGACCTTACACGCACACACACACCCAACTCCCCGCCCATGACAGTTGAAGTAACGACTCGCAGCGCAGCGATACTGAAATCATTTCAGGCCTGGATGGGATTTGAACCCGGACTGCCGTAGTGGCGTCAGCGAACGCTACCATTGTGCCGTCAAGTCGTGTGTTGTGTGTGTGTGTGTGTGTGTGTGTGTGTGTGTGTGTGTGTGTGTGTGTGTAGAGAGTGTTAGGGTAAGTAATGTGAGAGAAAGGTAGAGTGAAGAGTAGTGGATGTTGGAGATGTGGAGGTTTAGTTGAGAGGTCGAGATGGAGGGACACGAAGATTTGGGTGAGGTAGACTTTGTGGAGGGAGGGGGAGGAGAGACTGAGGTCTCTTGGGAAGGTAGACGTTTTGGTGGAGGTAGAGATTGGGAGGTAGAATGTGAAGTGGAAGTGTAGGGTGGAGAAAGATCAAATGTGAGGAAGAAAGAGGAGATATTAGGTGATGGGAGTAGGACGAAGACGATCTAGGAATTGATTTACTCTAACGTTTCGACCAATTTGGTCTTCTTCAGAGAGACGTACAGAAAGTTTTTATATGGGTTACAGTTTATATCACTCCTGTAGGACACTCGGGCGCTGTAACCTGACCGAGTGCCCTATAGGGGTTATATAAATTGTAACCTATGAAAAAACTTTTTGTAAGTCTCTCTGAAGAAGACCAAATTGGTCGAAACCTTAGAGTAAATTAATTCCTAGGTCGTCTTTTGTTTTACTTCCACCACCCAATCTCTCATTTGTCCTTTCTAAAAAAAAAAAAAAAAAAAAAAAAATTAGGGAGCAATGAAAAAAGGAAGTTTGGAACATGAGATGAAGGAGGGTACCGAAGACAAAACAGTCTGCTTCGAAATTGGGTCCTCCTGAAGATGGATTTAGTAGCTGGAACTAGGTAAGACCCATGGCAGAAAATATAATTATTGCCTCAAATTTCCCGGACTAAAATTCTACAGTCCCACAGTGTCTCTCCTATAGATCTCTTCAGGAAAAAAACAACAACACTGTTATCTGTCCTCTGTTAGTTCGGGTTCTTTTTTATGGCTCCAGTTAACAGGAGAATAATAATTTGTGCAGTCGCCGGATATCAGCTTTCCTTGTATGATAAAGTGTGTGCATGTGTTGGCATACATAAATACGTATTATGGGAAAGGTGGAGGGGGAAACACGGGTCTTTATCTGAATATCGAGTTTATTCCTTACCGGTTTCGCTTACAATAGCTTCTTCAGAGGAGTATACCAAGAGATTTTTTCCTCCTTACAAGGGAGGTAGCCAAAGTCAAAGGCATAAATCCACTTCCACACATTACATTCCCACACACTCCACTCCCACCCACACATCCACTCCCACCCATTACATTCCCACACACTCCACTCCTATCCACTACCCCTTCCCCCTCTTTTTACTATAATGTATGTATGTATATATGTGAGGAGAGAAATTATCTGCTTTAGCGGACGTCTGTATTTTTCGAATACCTCTGTCCTCGCTTCAGAAGGTAAAAGAAACCTAACGAGACTCGAACCGAACATCCGTCGATAGTAAGGAACCTGGTGGAGGATTTTGTCGATCTGAAAGAGCTGGAGAAGGAAGTGAAGGGTTGGGTTGAATTGAAGACGACGCTAAAAAGAAACTAGACAAAAAAATTAAAAGAGTGATGGTTTAAAGATTAAAATGAAAAGCATTGGCTTAGGTTAGTGTTCTTCGAGTACCTCTGTTCTGTTTTTGTTTTTAAGGTTATGAACGGTTCTCCAGTTTGATATGAATTAAAGCCTCATTTGATACCAATACGTAATAGCAAAATGTTTAGGACTTTATATCCTAACTTTAACGACCGCTGGTCCTAAGTGTAAAGAAAGTTTTGAAGGAGAGGAAAGTACGTAAGGGAAGTGAGACACTTGAGTAGGTTTGGCGGCGACTTGGAGATCGTCGTCATATTCAGATCTTTTCATTTGTGTTGCATAATTCTTGATCTGTATGTATCATCATTCGGTTTCGTTCAGATTCGGGGGCTGAACAGAGATTCCCCAGTGGCGAACGTTATGAATTTTATTTTGGTTCGCTTCTGCTGCCTTTGGCTTTTGTGATTCGGAGGTTTGAAGAAGTTATGGGTGAGGACGGTCCCTAATAGGTTGAATATTTAATGGGAAGGAAGACCCCTAAGGATTTAGAAAGATTTGGCTGTAAAGGCTTTTCAGAAAGGAAGAAAGAGGAAAAGAAAAGAAAGGAGAGAAAGTCGGAAGGGAAGAAAGAAAAATGAGAAGAAAGTAGAACACTAGGAGGGTAAGAAAAAAGGAAAGAAGGAGAGAGGAAAAAGGGGAAAGATGAAGGGAGGAAAAGATGGAGGGAAGGCAGGAGGGGAAGAAAGATGGAAAAGGGAAGGGAAAGAAAAGAGGGATGAAGAAAAAGAAAAAATGAGGGAGGAAAAGATAGAAGGAAAGAAGGAAAAGGGAGGAAAAGGAAGAAAGGTAGGAGAAAGATAGAAAGAGAAGAGAGGAGGAAAAAGAAATAAATAAAATAAAGAACGAAAAAATAGATGAATATGAAATAAGAAAATAAGGAGGAAGAGAAAAAAGGAAAGAAGGAACCAAGGAAAGTAAGAAGGAAAGGAGGAGAAAGAGAGAAAGAAAAAAGAGAAGAAAAAGGGGAGAGAAAGAAAGGAAAGAGAGGAAGAGGGAAGAAGGAAAAGAAGAAAGAAATGGAGCGAGGACAAGAAAGAAAGAAAGGAAGAAGGAAGGAGGGAAAGAAAGAAGGAATGAAGGAAGGGAACGAAGAAAGAAGAAAAAAAGGAACGAGGACAAGAAAGAAAGGAAAAGGAGGGAGGAGAAGAAAGAAAGAACGAAGGAGGGAAGTGAAGAATGACCTAAAGAAGGAAGAGAGCAAAGAAAGAAGAAAAAGAGAGAGAAAGGGAGACGGAAAGAAAGAGAAAAAGAAAAGAGGGAAGGGATGAAAGATAGAAGAAAAGAAAGTATATCCGCTTGACGTTTAATAGTTACATCCATTGGAGTCACATCACTTAAGGTGGAATGTGACAACTTTGATTTTGCTGACCAACGCGTGAAGCCACAGCCAACCGCCTCCGCCATCGCCAGCCGCCACCGCCACCACCGCCAGCCGCCACCACCACCGCCAGCTGCCAGCCGCCAGCCGCCAGCCGCCAGCAGCCAACCGCCACTTTTCGGAGGCAAGGTTCGAGGACTGTCGGCTTGTCCTACTGATGTATCTTGTACTCTTTATTTGTATAAGTAGTTTGTGATAGAGCTATTAGGTGTTTTATTATTTGAATATCTGATAACAAATATTAAAGAAAAAAGGAAAAGAAAAGAGGAGAAAGAAAGACGAAGAAGAAAGAAAAAAAAGGAGGAGGAGATTGAAAGGTGGAGAGAAAACGAAAGAAATAAACGTAGAAAAGAAAAGAGAAAGAAAGAAAGAAACGTAAAGAAAAGGGAAAGAAAGAAAACGAAAGAAGGAAACGTAAAGAAAAGAGAAAGAAAACGAAAGAGGGAAACGGAGAAAAGAAAAGAGAAAGAAAAAACATGGAAGAAGAAAACGTAGAAAAGAGAAAGAAAGAAAACAAAGGAAACGAAGAAAAGAAAAGGGAAAGAAAGAAAACGAAAAAAGGAAACGTAGAAAAGAAAAAAGAAAAATAATAAAAAAACGAAAAAAAAACGTAGAAAAGAAATGAGAAAGAAAAGAAAGAAAACGGAATTGGCGCTATGGGAATGTTGCACCTTCTCGCGGAATAGGAAGTATAGTGAATTAGGAATTAACTCGGGAAAGGAATTGAGGCCAAACACAAAGGCTTCGCAGGTGTAAGAAGAGAGGGAAGACGAAGAAGAAGGGTGAGTGAGGGAACGGAGGACAATGGAATTAGCAAAAACAAATGAATTTCAGGTTTCAGGGAAATGCGAAACTAGGGGAAGAGAGGAAGCGAAGACGGGGGACGTGGAAATGAAAAATAAAAAGAGGGACAGGGGAAAAAAGGATTGGTGGGTAAAAGGAAATGGATAAAGAAAGAAAAAGTTGAATAAGAAGAAAATAACCGAAGAAGGAGGGGAAGTGTAGGGGGATTGTGGTGATGAATCAGGCGTTTGCCAAAAACGATATAATGCATATTTCGTAGTAAAAGATAAATAAGATAAAGAAATACTTGAACAGGTAAATAGTTTAACTAGTTAAACAAATGAACTGATGAATATAAATTAATAAATAGACATATGAATGTATATAAATGAATGATGCATACACATGTACATATATATTTTTTCGCATCCGACCTAGATATGGACCAAAAGGTCTCCTGTCGGCATGCTCCTCCTTTGTAATCCTTTGTATATTACATACACGTACGAGGAAGTTTATTTAGATGTATAAATAAGCAAAATGACGAAGAACCAGACGTTTGTCAGTTATTATAAGGCATAAATCGTAGTAAAAAATAAATAAAACAAACAAATACTTGAACAAGTGAATAATCTAACTAGTAAACAAATAAACTGATGAATGTATAAATAAGTGAATTGATAAGTAGACACATGAATAATACATATGAACGTATGATACATACACATGTACATGTACATATTACAAATCATACGTAAGTATATTCAAACGTATAAATAAACAACTAGTAAAAAAAATCATTTGCTGCCTCTAGTTTCTCTGATTGGAAACCCGCAGCCTTGCAGTGGCCGGCAACGATCCTCCGGGTCTCCGATAAATCTCTCTAAGAAGAAAGATTGGGCTGTTGTTTGCGTCCTAGTAGGGTGGGACCGTATCTATGTCATCGACTCAAGAGGTTTATTAGAACATCGGTTACCGGTTCCCGGAAGCGCCAAAGCCACGGGGGTGGGGGCTTAGCCCCCTCAAAAAAAGAATCTAATTAGTCCTCCCAATTTATTTTTACTCAATTTTTTTGTAAATACACTACACCGGTAAACTTACAAAAATAAACTAAGTTTTGTAGTGAATTTGTGATACATGATGCATATACATATAATACAAAATTGTAGCCATTATTACAGGCATATCAAATATTTTCAATGATTATGGTACAGAAGTGTGTGTGTGTATGTGTTTGTGCGTGCGCGTGTGTGCATGTGTGTGTGTGTGTATGTGTGTGTGTGTGTGTGTGTGTGTGTGTGTGTGTGCATGTGTGTGTGTGTGCACAGTAGCAGCTCACACCCTAAAGCATGATTAGCCCTCCCCCCCCAAAAAAAAAAAAAAAAAAATCCTGGCTACGATCCTGGTTTTCAGTTCTCCTTTTACGAAAAAGAAGAGGAAGTAATGTCCAAGCTGATAGATCTTTTGTCTCATAAAGAGCCCGGGAGTGAGCACGTCGGAGCTCGCCTCCAGGTGGACGGGAAACTGTTGGAAAATTACGAGCTGCAGGAAGGAGATTTTCTTTTGACTCCATCTTAATGCGGGAGAAAAAAAAGAAAGATTTACAAGCATAAGTATACTTGGACCCTTGCAAGCATGCCTGATACCATATGTAGGTAACACAAACACACGCGCGCGCTTGCACATACACACACACACACACACACACACACACACACACACACACACACACACACACACACACACACAGTATATTGTGACATACATGAGCTGTGCGCTCTCATACGGGAGGATAATATTTATCGATCACGAGCCCAGCACGTAACCCAAGAACCTGTTGAATTACTCACACCCGCGCCCTAGACCGCTAATTCAGAGATCCGAGTTCGAGCTCTGCCCAGGACTGAGAATTTCAGGATCTCTGCACTGGGAGTTTGCACCCCAACTCCGGTGGGCAATGATTGTATGTGTGTGTCAGAGTCAAGACTGGTCCCTAAGCGTTGCTGGTGGGAGCTGACCGCAGTCCAATGTCAGGTCGCAACAAACTAGATCTATCAATCTGTTGTTGTTATGCTCACGCTACAAGGTAAAGCTTAGTCAAACGAAAGAGAGACTGATAGTGTACCAAGATTGACCATGGACCTACCCGGCCGTCCATCCTTCCGCTGAATAAAATATTTCAATGACAGGAAGAAAGAAACGTTAATCTAAGTTAAGGGTTCATCAAGATATGGTCTGTTTTCCCAATATGGAAGTTTTTTCCTCAGTCAGATATGGGCTGAAAGTAAGTACATGTGACCTAATTCCAGTGTTCAATATAAAGAGAGCACCCAACCATTTCGATTAATTCTTAGACGAAGATTATTCTTGTATTTTGATTTCTGTTACGTAATTGTATTTATGTGAGGGAAGCTCCCATAGTGTTAACCTCGTGTATGGCAGTCATGATCTACTGATGCATTCTGCAATAAGAACCTAAGATACATAAGAATGAGAGAGACTGCAAGAGACCATGAGGCCTACACTAGGCAGTTCACGAGAGGATTTGATTATTGTATTTGCGTGGGTAGCCACTGGGATTAGTCGTGGAGTAGCGGCAGTAGGATAGCTCAGCAAACTGAAGGTTCTGAGTTCGATCCCCGTGGAGTGCTGGTTTTCCATGTGGCACCATGTAAGTCTAACAACGTCCAGTCGTGCGATTGCCATCTGATTTTTAAAAAGGATAAAAGTATATTTGCATGAGATATAATGAAGTTGATATCGTCGAAGACTTTAACGAAGGTTTGCGAAGGAACAGAACCGTCCTTCTTCATATCAGCGTGAAAATCGGAGGAAAGCTTGCAGATGTTCTCAGCAAAAAAAAAAAAAAAAGAGAGAGAGAGAGAGAGAGAGAGAGAGAGAGAGAGAGAGAGAGAGAGAGAGAGAGAGAGAGAGAGAAATAGATAAAAAAAATTATAGAATAATAATAATAATAATAATAAATCGACAGCAATCAGACAAAGGGTATAGCCTATAGCGTTAAAAACAAGATCCAACAGATAAATCTTAAGATAGATAGTGGGGGAAAGATAGAACTCCATTTGAACAAAAATTATTTCGGACGGTGCTTAGCTCCTTCGGGAGGTCAGCTGAAGAGATCTATTTTCGATCCCTTTTTGGTCGCGAAAAGAAAGTCATGAGAATCCCTTTGCTCTGTGACTGGAAGGTTTCTGTGGCGTCTGTGTAAACTGGTCTGTTGTTCAACACTTCGCAATAGTTTTAATTGGTTAATTTTTCTTCTACTTTTATTTGTCGCTTGATGTTTTGCTACAGATTATAGTGGTTTTTTTTCCTCCAATTTAAGAGTCGAAATGGAAACAATGTTTAATGATCAAGAGTCTAAAGTGTGGGAACAGGACCGTGTAGTTTCCTAAATACCAATGAAATAGGTGTGAACTCACACATACACACACACACACACACACACACACACACACACACACACACACACACACACACACACACACACACACACACACATAAGAACCCTTCAACAGAAACATTCATATAAAGTACATCTACATGCCACGTACACGCACAGGATTATAGTCAGGCACACTCATACACACGCACACACACAAACGCACGTACACACGCACGTACACATGCGCGTACACACATATACGCGCGCGCGCGTGCATGGATGCGTGTATACGCACACGTTCACAAGGGATGAATTTAAGAGCCTTAGCTTAGGAAGAAATAAAAAAAGAAAATTGGGCGGTAGGTAGCGGATTGAGTGAAGGCCTATTTCCAGCATGAAGGTAAGTGGGGACAATCTGGCTAGGAAGGATTAGCGTTGAAGCACAGCTTTTTTTAGAAAGAACACTGGAGCGCAGGATCCATCCGCTCCATGAGTCTTCTCAACGTCAGGTTCCTTAAAAGGTAGAAAACAGGTTCTCGAACGAAATTCGAATGAGAGGGATATGAGCCGGGAGAAACAGAAAACGGAGGATGAGCGCCGGAATCGCCCAAAATAGAGTTTTTGGTAAAAGTTTTTGGGGGAAAGAGTTTGGCTTTTCTCAAGGGAAGAGACCCGGAGTCTACCGTCACTGCGGAGGCGAAGAGCGACGGAAAAGGATACGGAATTTTTGTAAGTGTTTCTGGGTAGGGTCCAGAAATCGCGCGAGCAGTTAGAAGAGGCAATTTTTTTTTACACTTCGTTGTTCATGAAGGAGTGTTTGGCTTAAAGGTGGTTAGTTTTTGTACATTTCTATGCGGAGTTGAATAGTTTATCATTCTCAGGATCCGGAAGAGCAAGGTTGAGGTACTATGCTTTGTTCTTGTCTTGAGGAGCACAAGAAATAATATTTATTTATTTATTTTATTTTATTTTATTTTTTACTTTCATGCATTGATTTGTATACCACCACACCAAAGGTTTCTACCACTGCAATACATTCGAAAATGTCCTGGACACGGATGCAGTAATCGTTTCTGGAGAACTAAATTAATAGTAATTCGTAGACCGAAACGACAAAAGTCCCTATTGAGCCTCTCT
Source organism: Oratosquilla oratoria (assembly GCF_046742065.1). Taxonomy (NCBI): domain Eukaryota; kingdom Metazoa; phylum Arthropoda; class Malacostraca; order Stomatopoda; family Squillidae; genus Oratosquilla; species Oratosquilla oratoria. Next base: position 16,293,077 of record NC_134809.1, read on the forward strand.
CCAAGACAGACCGGAATATGGAAATGGTGATGAACTGATAGTTCTAGGTCGTTCGGGAGAGAGAAAATAAAGGCTTTTTGATCAGTTGGATCAGTAAAAGAAGAGGAAAGTTAAAGTGGGATATATTGAGTCCTTTTGATATGGAAAATCCAGAAGAAAAAAAGGAGAGCTATATAGAAATTGTTTCGCCGAATAACTTGTGTGGTCGAAATATCCGGATGGTCTCTGAAATTCAGAAAGATATTTACAGCACCAAAAAGCTGAAGAGTGAAATTCAAGCAGCAGAGATGTGAGTACTGCGAATTATAATAGATGTAACAAGAAATAAAATTAGAAATTAAAGTATAAGAAGAGAACTGGAAATTGAATCTTTAACAGATTTCGTAGAAAGATTCAAAGACCCACTGTGTTGGATATGAAGAAATGAAGTAGACGATATCCATATATTCGATCACAGACTGTGATCCTCTTCAGTGGAATACAGAAAGATGTCAGTTAAGATGGTTCGGTCACGTCATGAGAGAAGTGGAAATTGAGTCTATAATAGATTTTGTAGAAAGATGTCAGTTAAGAAGGTTTGATCACGTCATAGAAGAACTGGAAATTGAGTCTATAACAGATTTTGTAGAAAGATGTCAGTTAAGATGGTTTGGTCACGTCATGAGAGAACTGGGAATTGAGTCTATAACATATTTTGTAGAAAGAATTCAGTTAAGAAGGTTTGATCACGTCACGAGAGAACTGGAAATTGAGTCTATAACAGATTTTGTAGAACGAATTCAGTTAAGAAGGTTCGGTCACGTCATAAGAGAACTGGAAATTGAGTCTATAACAGATTTTGTAGAAATAATTAAGTTAAGAAGGTTTGATCACGTCATGAGAGAACTGGAAATTGAGTCTATAGCAGTCTATTCTTTTTTTCTTCTTGCACTCTTTCCCCCCTTTCCTTCTTTTTCTACTTCATTTTCTTCTACTTCTTCCTCTTTTTTCTTAATTCCTTTTCCTATTTCTCCTTTCTCCTTCCTTTTTCTTCTTCAGTACCTCCTCTTTTTTCCTCTTACTCTTCCTACTCTCTTTTTCTTTTTCCTGTTCCTTTTCCTCTTCTTCCACTTTCTCCTCTTTCTCTTCCTCTTTATCGTGGTTGTCCTTCTACTCTTCTTTTGCATTTCCTCTCTGTTCTTACATCTCACCTTCCTTTACTTCTCTCTTTTTTTTTTTTACAGTTTCATTCTTCTCTTGTTATTCCATACAGTCTCTTCCCCTCCTCTTTATCTAACTCCTCTCTTCCTCCCCAATTCTTCCATATTTCTCTCTTGTTATTTCTGATTTTTTCCACACCTCTCTTATTCCCTCTCTTCTCTTCTCTTTCTCTTGCTTCACTTTTTCACTCCCTCTCCATTTTTCACTCATGTATCTTTCTTCTCTCCTTTTATTTTCTTTTAACTCCTCCTCTTTTACTCTTCATTCTTCTGTTTCTCATGATTTTTATCAAAGAAATTTTAGTCTTTCGTCTGATCTTTTTCTTTTGCTTGTCGTTATTAGCTTTTTGATATTCTCCTTTTTTCGCCTATTTTTTCTTCTTGTCACTCCTCTTTCTCATTTATATCTTCCTCTCTTCTCCTCCCCTCCTCTCCTTCCTCCTCTTCCTTTGCTACTTCTTGTCACTATTCTTCTTCATTCTGTTTCTCTTCATTTCCATCTTCTTCCTTTCCATTCTCCTCTTTTTCCACTTATTTCCTTTCTCTTTGTCGCTCCTCTTTCTCTTTTTTATATATTCCTCTCTTGTCCTCCCCTCCTCTCCTTCCTCCTCTTCTTTTGTTACTTCTTGTCACTATTCTTCTTCATTCTGCTTCTCTTCATTTCCATCTTCCTTTTCATTCTCCTCTTTTCCCTCTTATTCTCTTTCTTCTTGTCCCTTCGCTTTCTCCTGTTCCTTCCTTATCTGTCTTTTCATCATTGTACTAGTCCCAGTCGTCCTCTTCCTCTACCTCCTATTTTCTTTCTGTCCCTTTCCTTCTACTTCTTGTCCTTCTTTTTCTATTTCTTGTCCCTCTTGTCCTATTTCTAGTCCTTCTAGTCCCTCTTGCCCCTCTTGTCTCTCCTTCTCCTACTCCTCCTCCTTTTCCTCCTCTTTCTCCTCCTCCTTTCTCTTCCTTCCTCCTCCTCCTCCTCCTCCTGCTCCTTTCTCTTCCTTCTTCTTCCTCCTCCTCTTCCTCCTCCTCCTCCTCCTCAACACCGCCGCCGCTCTCGTCGTTATCGCAGAGCCTTCTTCGTTTTTCTCTTCGAAGCCTCATTTTCTCCCATTTTTCTCTCCTTATCCTGCATCCATATCTCTTTAAAGGCTCGTATCTCCCACACGTCCAAATCTCCCACACCTAGAGACTACTTCTGCTCCTCCTTCTTCCTCCTTCTCGTCTTTTTAAATTTTCTCAACCTTTTCCTTCGCCTCTCTTCTGGTTCTTTGTCCTCCTCCGGCTCTTTTCATTCTTTTGAATTTCTATTCTTCTCGTTCTTCTTCTGGTTCTTCTTCTTCTTCTTCTCATTCTCAGTTTTATTCAGTTATTTCTAGTTTACTTAATAATCTCGTTAATCTCGTTCTTTTTAATTTTCGCATCTTGATCCGGTTCATTTACTTGTAAGCAACTTTCTGTAAACAATTATGAACTGATTTTAGTGAAATTTCGGGGGCCGTTGAAAATAGCCAAAGTAAAACAAAATTTCATTTCGTCGATGATCTGGATAGAATCGCTGGTCATTTATCTGGATCGTCTCTAGACAATATCAGCCAAGCTCATCCAAGATCTTACTTAGCCATGTGTGACGTCATTGGTGCTATACGTGACCTATGTGTGACGTCATTTGTGCGTCAAGTGACCAAAACATGACGTCATTGGTGCTACACTTGACCTATGTGTGACGTCATTGTTGTTATACGTGACTAAAATATGACGTCATTAGTGCTATACTTGACCCGTGTGTGACGTCATTGGTGCTATACGTGACCCGTGTGTGACGTCATTGGTGCTACACGTGACCCAAGTATGATGTCATGCAGGATACACGTTCTTTGCTTAGTTTATGAAGTCTGTAAACAACTTGGAACATCATGTGATCGTGTTCAGCAGAACAACGGATGTATGCATGTATGTCCGTACGCATATGTCTTTGTCTGTATGTATGTATATATATATATATTATATATATATATATATATATATATGTATGCATGTATGTATGTATGCATGTATGTATGTATGCATGCATGCATGCATGTATGCATGCATGTATGTATGTATGCATGTATGTATGTACGCATGCATGTATGCATATAAAAAGAAAATTAACTGTTTTGGAGATCTGAGCTATCTGTGGTCTTCTAGATTTGTTTTGCCTCCTTTAAGTCTTGGTCATGTTTATGACTTCTTTGTCTACATATTCCTTCATTTTATCTTCATTTTTCTGTATCATGTACTTTATTTGATGATTTCTAATGCCTTTATTTTCCTTTTTTCTCGTATTGCATTTTCTCTTCGTCTTCTTGATCTGTCTCTCAAGTTAGATTTCGTTTCTGAATTCTCCATTCACTCCATTATCTCCTCCCCTTTTTTAAAATTCTTCTTTGCTTTCTTTTCATCTTATCCTCTTCTACCTCGGGACTGTAAGTCGTCCAGTCCTTTTCTTACCTTCCACCTCTGTACAATTCCTGCTTTAGTCATTATTATTATTATTATTATTATTATTATTATTATTATCATTACTATTATTATTATTGTTATTATTATTATTATTATTATTATTATTGTTATTATTATTATTATTATCATTATTATTATTATTATTGTTATTATTGTTATTATTATTATTATTATTATTATTATTACTATTAATTATTATTATTATTATTATTATTATTATTATTATTATTATTATTATTATTATTATTATTATTATTATTATTATTTATTTATTTATTTATTCATTTTTTATTTTTTTTTTATTTTTTGGAATGTATGTCTCATCCCTCTCAACCTTCAGACTTCTGTCCTTGACTTTTGTTGTGTCTTGCATGACCACCGCATTCCTCTCGTTCTTCGTCGCATTTCTAATTTTTGTCTTCTGCCTCAGGCGCATCTCAACTTTCGTCTTTTAATCTCTCCTCTTTTATCTTCATTTACTCTTTGCCTGACTTCTCTCGTCTCTTTTCTCTTCCCTTCTTTACCCCCTTTTCGCCTACTCTCTCTCCTCTCTTCTCCTCATCTTCTCTCCTCTCTTTCGTTCTTCTATTATCTACTGTTTTCGTCTTCCATCTATATTCCTCTTCTGTCTTCTCCTCCCCTCTCCTCCCCTCCCCTCTCCTCTCTAATCCTCTCTTCTCCTCTCTTCTCCTCTCTCCTCCTCTCTTCTCCTCTCCTCTTCTCTCCTCTCCTCATCTATCCTCGTTTCCCCTCCTTGTCCTCCCTCTTCTTTTCTCTTCTTTTCTCCCGTCTACTCCTGTCTCTTTTCGTTTCTCTTCCTCGTCTCGTTTTCTCTCTCCCCTTCTCTCCTCACCCCCTCGTCTCTCTCCTTCTCCCATCCTCTCTCCCTTTATCTCATTTTCTCTCTTGTTTTCCACGTTTCTCTCTGATTATCCCATCATCTTCTGTCATCTCTCCCTTTCTCTCTTGTCTCTTTTTCTTACATCTTCTCTCCCCTTATCTCATTTTCTCTCTCTTTTCCACGTTTTCTCTCTCATTCTCCCATCATCTTCTATCATCTCTCCCTTTCTTTCTTGTCTCTTTTTCTTACATCATCTCACTATTTCTCTTCGCGTCTTATTTTCTCTTATCTCGTTTTGTTTTCTCTTCTTTGCTCTCTTCTGATGTTCTTTCCTCTACTCTTACCTCTTCTCTTCTATCCTCTTTTCTAGTCTGCTCTCCCCTTCTCTCCTATTATAGCCACTAATCCTCTCTCCCGTCCTCTTACCTTCTCTCTTTTCTCTCTTCTTTTCTTCCTCTTCCCTCCGCTTCTCTCCTCCGATCTCCTCTTCTCTCCTCTTCTCTTCTCTCCTCTTCTATCTCCTCTCCTCTTCTCTTTTTTCCTTCTCTCTCTTTTTCTCTCTTCTACTCTTTCCCTATCTCTCCTCTCCTTTCCTCTCTTCTCTCCCCTTCTCTCCTCTTCTATCTCCTCTCCTCTGCTCTTCTATCTTCATCTCTACACTTTACTCTTCTGTTCTCAAATATCTCTTTCTCTTATCTCTCCCCTCTTCATTTCTCTCTTCTAGACCCTCATCTCTCCCCTCTTACCTCCCCTCCTCCCTTATTTTCTCTCTTTTTCCCTTCGTCTCTTTTCTTCTCTCCTCTTCTATCTCCTCTCCTCTTCTATTTTCATCTCTACACTTTACTCCTCTCTTCTCAAACATTTCTTCCTCTTATCTCTCCCATCTTCATTCCTCTCTTCTAGCCCCTCATCTCTCCTCTCTTATCTCCCCTCTTCTCACCCCTTTTCTCTTCGTCTCTCCACTCTTCGCTTCCCTATTTCTTCCCGTCTCATCTCCCCTTTTCCCTCATTTTCTTTCTTTTCTCTTCGTCTCTCCCCTCTTCGCTTCCCTATTTTCTCCCCTCTTCCCTCATTTTCTCTCTTTTCTCTTCGTCTCTTCACTCTTTGCTTCCCTATTTTCTCTCTTTTCTCTTCCCCATATATCCCCTCTTCGTTTCCCTATTTTCTCCCCTCTTGTCTCACTTCCTTTCCCCTCTTCCCCCATCTTTTTTCTCACCTCATTTCCCCTCGTTTCTCCCCTCTTTTCTCCCCTCCCCTCTCTTCCCTCCCCTCTCCTCTCTCTTCTCTCTTCTCCCCTCTCTCCTCTCCCCTCTCCTCTCACTTCCTTACCCCTCTTCCCCCATCTTTTTTCTTACCTCATTTCCCCTCGTTTCTCACCTCCCCTCTCTTCCCTCCCTTTTCATCTCTCTTCTCTCTTCTCCCCTCTCTCCTCTCCCATATCCTCTCACTTCCTTACCCCTCTTCCCCATCTTTTTTCTTACCTCTTTCCCAATTGTTTCTCCCCTCTTTTCTCCCCTCTCCTCCCCTCTCCTCTCTCTTCTCCCCTCTCTCCTCTCCCTTCTCTCATTTCCTCTCCCTTCTTCTCTCCTTTTCTCTCCCTTGTTCTCTCCTTTCCCCTCTCTTTTCTCCCCTCCTCTCTCTCTTCTCTTTTCTCCCCTCTCTCTTCTCTCTTCTCCCATCTCCCCTCCCTCCTCTCCCCTCTCCTCTCATTTCCTCTCCCTTTTCCTCTCCTTTTCTCTCCCCTTTCCTCTCCTTTCCCATCTCCTCTCCCCTCTCCTTTCCCCTTTTCTCTCTCCTAGCCTCTCACATTTCCCCTCGCTTTTCCCATTCTTCTACTCTCTTCTCTTCCTTCTTTCCTTCCCTCTTCTCTCCCCTCATCTCTTCTTTCTTATCTACACTCCGCTTCCTCCTCTACCGCCTTTTCCCCTCTTCCGCTCTCTTCTTCCCTTCTCTATCTTCCTCTTTACTATTTTCTCTCCCCTCTTTTCTCATAGTTCTCACTCCTCTTTTCTCGCCTCATCTCTCCCCTCTTTCTTCCTTCTCTCCTCTCTTCTCTCCTTTTTTCTTTCCCCTCTTCTATCTCCTCTTTTCCTTCTCTTTTTTCATCCTATCTTCTATTTTTTCTTCCCTTCTCTCATCCCTCTTTATTCCCGTCTTTCTTCTTTCCTCCTCTTTTCCCTCTTCTCGTATCTTTTTTCCTCCTCTCTTTGTTACCTCTTCGCTCCTCTCTTTTCTCTTTCTTCTCTCTTTTACTCTCATTACCTCTTTCCTTTGGTGTTTTACACTCTTCTTTTACTCTTTTCTCCTCTTTTCTCTGCTTTCTTAATTTCTCCTCCCCTCTTCGTTCTCTCTTCTCTTTTTGTCCTTTCTTCACTCCTCTCCCATTCTTCTCTCTTCTTCTCCCATTCTCTCCTCTTTTTCTCCTCTTCTTTTGCTCTTTTCTTCTGTCCTCTCTTCTTCATTTCTCTTCTATCCAGTTTTTCTTTTCTCCTCTTTTCTCTTCTTCCCTCCCTGCTCTTCTCTCTCCCTCTTCTCTACTCGTGTATCCTCTTGTGTTCTCTTTTCTCTTTTTCTCTCCTCTCCTCTCCTTTTCTCTCTCCTTTCCTTTCCTTTCCTCTCCTCTCCTCCTCTCTTGTCTTGGAATATAATACCCATATTGATATCGGTGGAGCTGGGCGCGTTTCTCAGCGCGTTTCTAGGTGCGTTCCTCGATGTCCTGACTGGCATAATTTTGCTCAGGACACCGAGGAACGCACCTAGGAACGCGACCAGCTCTGAACATCGGAATGTGATACGAACGAAATGTTTGTGATAAATTGATCAAAGAAATAGAAATATTGTGTCAAGAAAAATGCTAACAAAGGTGTTGAAAGTAAAGTGGGTGGGATGAAAGGGTTATAAAAACGCTGACGCGAATTGGAAAAAAGAGTGAATTTCTTGGAAAAAATATCAGGGATAAAGAATTCAAGATATTAAAAGGAAAAATAACTTAGAAAATTAAATTGGAAAGCTTGAGTGTAATAGAAATGTAACAAAGGAAAATAAATGATTATGAACATTGTATAGGTGTGTGAGTTTATATTTATATATATATACATATATATATATATATATATATATATATATATATATACATATATATGTAATGTGTATTAAGTATGTGTGTATGATTGACCTCGGTTTTGGATCACGCGTTGGACTCGTAATCGTCAGCTATTACCTACCCGAATGAAAGCTCAGAGCTCATATATGGCCAGATCTATGGGTAATACTGTGCCCTTACACACGCACACACACACACACACACACACACACACACACACACACACACACACACACACACACACACACACACACACACACACACACACACACACACACACACACAAACTCCTTGCCCACCAGATGTGGAGTACCGGGTTGCAGTGCAGCGATGCTGAAATTTTTAGCTCTGGAGGAGAATCCAACACGGGTCGCTGAATTGGTCGTCGAGAATTGTACTACCATACCATTTAGCTATGTGTGTGTGTGTGTGTGTGTGTGTGTGTGTGTGTGTGTGTGTGTGTGTGTGTGTGTTATAAGATTATAAGATTTCGCAACAATTAAATGCATGCTTCTTCTTGGGATTCATTTTTTTTTTATTAAACGTAAGTAATTTCCTAATAATGGGCATAAGGTGTGATTCATCATGGTCTTGGATCACGTGCTGGACTCGTAATCGACATATATTACACTCCTGGATGAGAGCTCAGAGCTCATATATGCCCGATCTATATACCAGTATATGCCCGATCTATGGGTAATGCTGTGACTTTACACACACATACACACACACACACACACACACACACACACACACACACACACACACACACACACACACACACACACACACACACACACACACACACGCACGCACACAACTCCTTGCCCACAAGGGTTAGAATGCCGGCTCGCAGTGCAACGCTGTTGAAATTATCTCAGCCCTGGGCGGGAATCGAACTCGGACCGCTGAACTAGTGGTTGCGAACGCTACCACTGCGCCGTTGAGCTGTTTGCGTGTGTGTATGGGGGGGGTGAGCAAATGTAAATTGCAATTCAGATGAGGTATCAGGCAAAAATAAGTTTAGAATCACTGTTTTATAGATCCGCAAATATATATATCCACAACTTACCAAGTTATCTTAAATCACGATATATATTTCGCATTTGTTTTCATATGAAATATAAATATCACATGATCGAAAGCCTAGCGTTGTCATATGGTGTAATACAGTATGAAATTGGTAAAACATGACGGAAGAGCAAAAAAAACCTTTGGAAAAAGAATCAATTTTGTGTTGATAATTTTCGGTCATTATTGTCTCATCCTGATAGCTTATGCTCTCCGAGAGAAAATGTGTAAAATATAAAGATAGTCACACTTTGAATTCTTTCTGTTTAGTCAGCAAATACCTCCTCATTTTTCATGAAAATTAAATGATTATATCGTTGTAAACTTTCTTTTCATTGCAGTACTGCATGGTATAGATTTGGGGTAAGCGCTAGACGATTTTTACGTTTTCTATTTGTATAAAAAATGTGAAGAGGATCCAGTCTTAATTTGTTTTATATAGGTTATTCTCCAACCTTAGGATAAATGGACTCATAGTATTTGACAAAACCTTTATACAACAACACAGAAATGATGTCAATATTATTTTGACACTGCTTCTGACCCAGAGCATTGGACAAGATGCAGGGATGACCCGTCATCCAGGAGGTGCCAAGATAAGAGGGAGGGAAGTGGAGTATGTAGGGGATGGAGTGGGTGGGAGTGCTTTCTATGCCTTTCTCTTTTGGCTACCTCCCGTGTGAGGGGAGGGTGCTTTTGATATATGTATATATGTATGTATGCAAAGTAGATCACTTGGAAGAAGAAACTAACGAAGCAGAGCGCTTTCGTATATTACATCTTCAGTGCACTGAAGATGTAATATACGAAAACGCTCTGCTTCGTTAGTTTCTTTTTCCAAGTGGTCTCTTTGCATAAGTGAACACACGTACCCATGTTCTTATTAACAGTATGTATGTATGTATTACCTTTATTTCCAAACGTGGGATGACCCAACCTTCAATTGTTTTATTTATGTTATTCTCCAACCTTATGATAAAGGAGTCATATAGCATTTGACAAAGCCTTTATACTACAACACAGAAATGATGTTGCCAATATTATTTTAATAATCATTTCTGTCTTCATTTTCCAACATCAAAGACACGATGAAAATTTTCTAATATGTATTCTTTCTTCCAACAGGTCTGTGACAAATAGGAAGAAGAAAAAGTCTATGGCTAGGGAGCTTAGAAAGGTGACGTGTCTCTCCATGCATCTGTGACGTGGTACGTGAAATGTGCTGACGTGATGTGAATAAATGATTACCATTGCTGGGACTCGAACCCCGGGCTTTCTGATTACGAGGCCACGACGGACTGGTAATCCCAGAGTACATGGTTCGAATCCAAGCAGGTGAAATTGTTTATTTAATGTCTCTTAAAAGCGAGTATAAAAACTACTTTTAAATACGTTAGTTTAAGATACGTAGAACCACAAGAACTGGGCGCGTTCCTAGGTGCGTTCCTGGTCGCGTTCCGCTTTAATTTAGCCGCAGTTAGCGCTCCCAAATTATTAAAGCAATATAGGTGCCAGTATAGTATGTGTCCTATCTTTTGGATGTGGCCTAAGAAATATTTCTTTTTGGTTAGTATGTGGCCCACCGGACTTTTATTTCGGTATGAACCTGTCTCTTAAGCTTTGATAGTTTGTGAGCTAACCCGCGGCCAAACTAAAGCAGAACGCACCGAAGAACGCGCCCAGCTCAGAAAATTAGTTTCGCACCCAGTCAAACGCCGATATCTCATCAAATAATAAAACCGACAAACCCGTGATGAAGCTTCTCTTTTTCGCTCTTTCTTTTCTTTGGTTCTGTTTTTATTATTTATTTCTGGTATCCCATTTTAGAAAATATTTTGACCGTCTCGTACGATTTACAAACCAGTCACAAGATACCTAACATCACTCCACCACAGACCCCGTCTCTCTCTCTCTCTCTCCTTCTCTCTCCTTATCTCTCCTTCTCTCTCCTTATATCTCCTTATCTCTCCTCTCTCTCCTTATCTCTCCTTATATGTCCTATCTCTCCTTGTATCTCTTATATCTCCTTATTTCTCCTTATCCCTCCCCACCCATTCTCTCTCTCTCTCTCTCTCCATCTCTCTCTCTCTCTCTCTCTCTCTCTCTCTCTCTCTCTCTCTCTCTCTCTCTCTCTCTCTCTCTCTCTCTCTCTCTCTCTCTCTCTCTCTCTCTCTCTCTCTCTCTCTCCGTCCCTCCCTCCCTCCCTCCCTCTGTCTCTCCCCCTTCCTCCCTCCCTCCCTCCCTCTCATTCCATCTCTTTCAATTTCTTTTCTTCCTTTTCCTGCACTGTGCGCGCGCGTGTTTGTGTGTGTGTGTATGTGTGTGTATATGTGTGTGTGTGTGTGCTTGTGTGTGTGTGTTCATGCTCGAAAGCTTGCGTGCACGCGCGTGGATGCATGCTCGCTCACATGAACGCGGCTAAATCATCCTTGCATCTCTACAATCGTTTCAACCTCTCTCTTGATACAGAGCCTTGTATCCCAGTGTTCCTCTTTCCGTACCTTATCTCTCCTTCTCTCTTTTTCTCCTTCTCACCTTTATCCTTTTCCTTTCTCCTTTGTACTATTTTAATTTTCCTTCCCGTTCCTCCTCCTCCACATTTTCCTCTTCCTCTTCCTTCTCTTTCTTCTTCATCCTTTTCTCTTTTAACTCCTTTACCCTCCTCCTCCACATCTTCCTCTTCCTCTTCATTCTCTTTCTTCTTCATCCTTTTTCTCTTCTTCCACTTTTCCTCCTTTCTCCTCCTCCTACACATCTTCCTCTTCCTCTTTTCCCCCTCCCCTCTTTCTCCTCCTCCTCCTCCACATCTTCCTCTTCCTCTTCCTTCTCTTTCTTCTTCATTCTTTTTCTCTTCTTCCCCCTTTCCTCCTCTCTTTCTCCTCTTCCTCCACATCTTCCTCTTCCTTCTCTTTCTTCTTCATCCTTTTTCTCTTCTTCCCCCTTTCCTCCTCTCTTTCTCCTCTTCCTCCACATCTTCCTCTTCCTCTTCCTTCTCTTTCTTCTTCATCCTTTTTCTCTTCTTCCTCCTTTCCTCCTCCCCTCATTCTCCTCCTCCTCCCCATCTTCCTCTTCCTTCTCTTTCTTCTTCATCCTTTTTCTCTTCTTCCTCCTTTCCTCCTCTCTTTCTCCTCTCTACTTCATCCTTTTTCTCTTCTTCCTCCTTTCCCCCTCTCGTTCTCCTCCCCCTACACATCTTCCTCTTCCTCTTCCTTCTCTTTCTTCTTCGTCCTTTTTCTCTTCTTCCTCTTTTCCCCCTCCCCTCTTTCTCCTCTTTCTCCTCCTCCTACTATTACTCCAAATCCTATCCTTCCTATTGCTTCATTCCTCTTTTTCCTCCTCTTTTTACTATTTTAATCTACTCCTTCTCCTCTTTTTTCTTCATTCTTCTCCCCTATTCCTCCTTTTCGTCCCATCTTTCTCCTCCTAATCCTATTCCTCTTTCTTCCTCTCTTACTCCTATTCCTGCTCTTCTTCCTACTCTTCCTCCCAATGCTCCTTCTACTCCAACTCCTCCTCCTCTCCTCCTAATCCTTCTTCTACTATTTCTTCTACTCCTATTATTGCTTCTACTCCTATTCCTCCTGCCCCTCCTATTCCTGTTTGTATTTCTCCTATTTCTACTTTTACTCTTCCTACTTCTCTTCCTTCTTTCATCCTCTTCCTCCTCTTCCTCCTCTTCCTCCTCTTCCTCCTCTTCCTCCTCTTTCCCCTATGACTGATTGACCATCTTTCATGATGTCGATATTTTGGGGATTTCGTTGACGTCACTGTGGACCAAGTAAATCGGTATTTTTTCGTGATTCGAGACTAATTTTCGTCCGAAATAGAAATCTGATCATTTTTAGTTCCTACTCTTCCTCCGTTCTCCTTCCAGACTTAGATCTCTCTCTCTCTCTCTCTCTCTCTCTCTCTCTCTCTCTCTCTCTCTCTCTCTCTCTCTCTCTCTCTCTCTCTCTCTCTCTCTCTCTCTCTCTCTCTCTCTCTCTCTCTCTCTCTCTCTCTCTCTCTCTCTCTCTTTCTCTCAATATTGTCCTTAAGGAGAGAAACATTAGTTATTGTTAGCAAAATATTAAATCTTCCTCCACTTCTCCTCCTCCTCCTTCTCCTCCTCTTCTTCCTCTTCCTCCTCCTCTTCCTCCTATTCCTCTTCTTCTTCCTTCTCCTCCTGTTCCTCTTCCTCCTCTCCCTGCCCTTCCTCCTTTTCCTTCTCTTCCTCCTCCTCCTCCCCTTCCTCCTTTTCCTTCTCTTCCTCCCCTTCCTCTTTCTTCCTCCTCTTCCTCCTCTTCCTACTCTTCCTGCCATTCCTGCTCTTCATGCCCTTCCTGCTCTTCCTCCCCTTTCTTTCCTTCCTCCCCTTCCTCCTCTTCCCCCTCTCCCTCCTGTCCCTCCTCTTCCTCCCCTTCCTCGCCCTCCTCCTCTCCTTCCTCCTCTTCCTCCCCTTCCTCCTCTTCCTCCCCTTCCTCCCCTTCCTCCTCTTCCTCCCCTTCCTCCACTTCCCCCTGTCCCTCCTCTTCCTCCTCTTTCTCCACTTTCTTCTCTTCCTCCGTTCCCTGCTCCTCCTCTCCCTACCCTCACCCCTACTCCTGCTTCTACTCTTAATGCTACTACTTCTCTCACTCTCTCTCCTATTCCTCTTCCTCTTTTTCTTCAACCTTTGCCTCTTCTCCCTCCTCTTCTTCCTCCTCTTCTTCCTCTTACTCCTCCTACTCCTTCTCCTCTTCCTCTTTTTCTTCAACCTTTGCCTCTTCTCCCTCCTCTTCTTCCTCTTACTCCTCCTACTCCTACTCCTCTTCCTCTTTTTCTTCATCCTTTGCCTCTACTCCCTCCTCTTCTTCCTCTTCCTCTTCCTCCTACTCCTCCTCTCGCTCCTCCTACTCCTATTCCTTCTCCTGTTCCTCTTAATTCTCCTACTTCTCTCATTTCTACACCTGCTCCTATTTTTCCCATTCTTTCCAATCCTATTCCTTCTACGCCTCCTACTTCTACTCCTACTTATACTCCTACTTCTACTCAACCTACTCTTCCTATTCCTACTATTCCTACTCCTATTCTTCATATTTTTCTCTCTCTCTCTCTCTCCTATTCTTCCTTGTTCTCCTCTTTCTTCCCTTTCTCTTTCTCCTTTTCTTTCTCCTCTTGTTCCTCTTGTTTCATACGAAAATCGACTTAAGCACATGAATCTGTTTTCCCTAAAAAAGCGTAGACTCAGAGGTGACTTGATACAGGTCTTTAAGATTTTAAAGGGAATTGACAACATCAAAAGTGACCAAATTTTCACATTGAATGAGAATCAGACAAGAAACAATGGTCTCAAACTGTCCGGAAATAGATTCAATTTGGAAGTAGGTAGAAACAACTTTGCCAACCGTGTAGTTAATGAATGGAATAAACTTCCTGCACAGGTAGTGCAATGTAGTTCAGTTCGAAGCTTTAAGAATCATTTAGATAAATACCTAAGTAAGATGCTGTAATGATTATAATTTATGTTATATTATTTGTTTTTGTTTTGTTATAATTTGTCTGTCTGATTTTCATTTATTATTAGTTATATGTCAATTTATAATCATTTACTATTTACCTTTTTGTTTGTTATTCAACTATACCTATGCATTTATTTATGTATTTTATTTGTTATTTTTACATTATTATAGTTTTGATTTATTATTAATATGATTTTTTTTTTCTTTTTTTTTTTGCATCCGACCTAGATATGGATCAAAAGGTCTCCTGTCGGCATGCTCCGCCTTTGTAATCCTTTGTAAATCCTCCTCTTTCTTCTCTTTTTTAATTAATTTTAATCCTTCTTTTTTTCCTCGTCCTTCTTTTTCTTTCAATCTTGTTCTTTTTTCTACCCTTTTCCTCATTTTCGTCATCACCTTTATTCTTTTCCTCTTTTTTTCCTCTCTCCTCTCTATCACTCCATACTCATCATTTTTGTTCTTCTTTTCAACCTTCCTTGGTTGTCCTCCGCTGTCCTAAACACGGCTTGTTTTAATTTGTATTATTTGTTTGTTTCTTTGATTGTTCGTTTGTTTGTGTTTGTGTTTGTTTGTGTTTGCTCGTTTGCTTGTTCGTTTGTCTGTTCGTTTGATTGTTCGTTTGTCTGTTCGTTTGTGTTTGATTGTTCATTTGTTCGTTCGTTTGTTCGTTTGTTCCTTTGTCTGTTCGTTTGATTGTTCGTTTGTGTTTGTTTGTTTCTTTGATTAGTGCAATATGATTCTCTTTCCCCCTTTGGCTTCCTTGTCATTACATTCCGATCCCTCTGTCTGTGTCTCCTTCATAACTTTTTTATATATTTCTTTGACCTTTTCCTCCTCCTTCCTCAACTATCTTCCCTCCTCTCTCTCCTCCCCTTTTCTTACTTCAATTTCTCTCTGACTGCTAAAATCTCTTCCCCGTCGTTAGCCTCTCTTTTATCTCTAGTTTTACGTTTTTTATTACTTTCAATTCTTTCTTGTGTTTCACCTCCCTCTGCACCTTATAACAGACCCTCCTTTCTCTCTTTCTTTCTTTCTTACCTTCTGTCTTTCTTTCTTTCTTTCTTACCCTCTGTCTTTCTTTCTTTCCTCCTTTCTCTCTTTCTTTATTACCTTCTGTCTTTCTTTCTTTCTTTCCTTCTGTCTTTCTTTCTTTCTTTCCTTCTGTCTTTCTTTCTTTCTTTCCTTCTGTCTGTCTTTCTTTCCTTCTATCTTTCTTTCTTTCTTTCTTACCTTCTGTCTTTCTTTCTTTCCGTCTATCTTTCTTTCTTTCTTTCTTACCTTCTGTCTTTCTTTCTTTCTTTCCTTCTGTCTTTCTTTCTTTCTTACCTTCTGTCTTTCTTTCCTTCTGTCTTTCTTTCTTTCTTTCCTTCTGTCTTTCTTTCTTTCCTTCTGTCTTTCTTTCTTTCCTTCTGTCTTTCTTTCTTTCCTTCTGTCTTTCTTTCTTTCTTTCCTTCTGTCTTTCTTCCTCAATTCCCCCGTTTCCTTTAGTTCTCTCTTCCCTCGCTTTACTCCTTCCTTCCTTCCTTCCCCTCTCAATTTTTTTTCTTCATTCCTGCTTTCCCTCTTCTGTGTGTGTTCTTCATCCCTTACACTCTTTACTTTGTTCCCAATATTTGTTGTTTCTCTTCTCATCTCTCCTGTGTTCATTTCAACTCTTCTTTCCATCCCACGTTTCTTCTCTGTCATTACCTTTCTTCTACTACTACGTCATCTCCTACGTCATCTCCTACGTCATCTCCTACGTCATCTTCTCCTTTCTTCCACTTTTCCCTTCATTTCTTCTTCGTCTTTCTCTTTATTTGTTCTCTTGCCCTCGTCTGCTTATTTCCTTCCTTCTTTATTTTACTTAATTATTACTACATCTCCTATGTATGTATGTATGTATGTATGAATGTATGTATGTATGAATGTATGTATGAATGTATGCATGTATGTATGAATGTATGAAATGTATGTGTGTATGTATGTATTTCTACCTCTCCCCAGCAGGTTAGGGCGTCGTAACTTGCGGCGAAGGACGAGGGGATGGTGGTTCGAATCCTGCCACCGGCGAAGTTGAGCCAAGGGCACGGTTCATTAAGTTCTACACTACAAAGTCCTCTGACCTCTCCCAAGCAGGTTAGGGCGTCGTAACTTGCGGCGAAGGTCGAGGGGATGGTGGTTCGAATCCTGCCACCGGGGAAGTTGAGCCAAGGGCATGGTTCATTAAGTTCTACGCTGCAAAGTCCTCTGTAAGGGGCACCGTCCTAGCCTTCCGATAGGGGGGAGTTTGTGACGTTAAACCATATCATCATCATCATTATTACTACAACCCTTATGTATTGCTGTGTCTCGTTAGGTTCTGGCCTCTTCTCGGTAATAGAAAGGGCTTGGGTCGATTTCCTTCGACTGCTGATGATTATCACTTGCTATGTCCGCTTCATGAAACCAAATAGACAGTAATGGTCACAGCCAAGATCCTCTTGGTGTAAATCTTTCACCACAATCCTGAAACGTCAAAAATTTTGTTTTTCGACCGAGTCCAAGCCGTGAAATGGATGGATTACACGAAAAAGAGGGAAGCGAGATCCCCTTTTGTGTCCCTAAAACCATCCATAGACAATCTTCCCCCTCTGCTGACCGTGAAAGAGGTCCTCTCTTTTTAAGATCTGCGATTGGTCGCTGATGTCTGTCTGCTTAAAGCTGATTGGTTCAGGGAATAGATTTTCGTGGAAGGTCCTCTGCCTCCTCTTCGTCCTTTTGGCGCCTTTAGTGAGTTAAGAAAACGGAGCCTTTAAGATTGGTTTGGTTTTCTTTTGCTGTTTAACTGTGCGTTTCATAATAATTCGGACGTCTGTGGGCGTTAAATCAAAGGGAAGGGGGAAAATATGTGGTACATCTGAGCGCAAGGTTCAGAAATGTCAAAGGGACATTCGCATAAATAAATGTAGATGTTGATGTCGGTCACGGTGGAAGGGAGTTTGAGATATGCGTCCATCCATGACGACTATGGAGTATAACATAAATCTAAAAGTCCCCTTACCTGAACGACGGGTATGTCTGAAACTCGGTGCACAAGAGGAGGTATATGTTCATGTTCGTCGTTCATTTGTTCATTTTCAAATGCGTACATGGGAAGTATACATACATGCTCTCGTACTTATATGTGCACATGCGTTATCAAAGGTATTCAGTGTATGTCCGCGTGTACGCACATACTCGCTCACAAACGTACACACACAGACACACACATACACACACACAGACACACACACACACACACACACACACACACACACACACACACACACACACACACACACACACACACACACACACACACACACACACACACACACTGTGGTTAGAGCTCTGGCCTGCCACTACGGAGGTCCGGGTTCGACCCTCGCCCGGGGCTGAAATAATATCAGTATCGCAGCGCTGAGGGGTGTTACTCCAACTCTCGTGGGCGGGGAGTTGGGGGTGTGTGTGTGTGCAAGGTCATAGCATTACCCATAGATCGGACCTACGAGCTCTGAGCTCTCTTCCAGGAGGGAAATAGCTGTCGATCACGAGTCCAACACGTGATCCAAAGACCAAGTGAATACACACACACACACACACACACACACACACACGGTGGCGCAGGTGGTAGAGCGATGAACTACTACCATGGTGGTGCCCGTAGTACTTGGTTCGAATCCTGCCCAGGGCCGAAATTATTTCGGTACCGCTGCGCTTCGGGTCGTTACTCTGACTCTCGTGGGCGGGGAGTTGTGTGTGTGTGTGTGTGTGTGTGTGTGTGTGTGTGTGTGTGTGTGTAAGGTCATAGCATTACCCATAGATCGGACCTACGAGCTCTGAGCTCTCTTCCAGAAGGGAAATAGCTGTCGATCACGAGTCCAACACGTGATCCAAAGACCAAGTGAATACACACACACACACACACACACACACACACACACACACACAGACACACACACACACACACACACACACACACACACACACACACACACACACACACACACACACACACACACACACACACACACACACACGCACAGAGAGGGAGAGAGAGAGAGAGAGAGAGAGAGAGAGAGAGAGAGAGAGAGAGAGAGAGAGAGAGAGAGCTTGCTGGTATTGTGGTTAACGTCTCAAGATCCTACTGCTGCGGTCCGGAGTTTGTGATACACTCGTGGCGTGAAAGCTTTCACTAATGCCTAATGTAAAAGTATATTTAAGTCTAACCCCGAAAATATAGAACGATGCATTTACTGTAGATAGAAATAATGCAGCATAGGATCGAGGATCGAAACTTATTTGGAAATACTTTAACTAGAAAACATATTTTTTAGATCAGTTAAGTAATGCATTCCTGCCTTATATAAACCAGATAGATTTTTTTCAGGTTAATTACACTACATCTGACTTCAAAAGCCCATTCAGAATCAACAGTCAAATATATATAATTAATTGCTCTGCATTTGGATTATGTTGTTTGAGCGTAAACATTAAGTATTCAAGGCTATTCACATATTTTCCAGACCTTGATAAGGACAAAGATATATTAGAAACGTTGAAACGAAGAACTGGGAGCCTGATGCCAGATGTTAGAATTAACAGGTTAAAAAGAACCTGAAGTAATTGAATATATTTGATCTTAAAAAGCGGATGAATCATATTGATTCACGTATTAATTATGTGATTTTTTTTTCATTTCAAGATCAAATATCTAAAGGCTTCACTATATTAGTAAATCGATTCAAGAGTTATGACTTTACTTTAAAGACATAAGTCCTATCCTTCTCCCCGTCTTCTCCTTTTCTGCATGAGGGGACGGAGAGGGCGGGTCGCCGACTTAATGAAGCGGCCTTGCTGTGGATGTGCTGTGTCTTGCGACACTGCTTCTGACCCAGGGCAGTGGACAAGATGCAGGGATGACCCGTCATCCAGGAGGTGCCAAGATAAGAGGGTGGAGGGGAGTGGAGTGTGTAGGGGATGGAATGGGTGGG
The DNA here is from genome assembly GCF_046742065.1 of Oratosquilla oratoria. NCBI lineage: Eukaryota > Metazoa > Arthropoda > Malacostraca > Stomatopoda > Squillidae > Oratosquilla > Oratosquilla oratoria. The sequence goes on from NC_134809.1 coordinate 16,312,261, forward strand.
AGTGGTTTCTATGTTTTTTTTTATTGTTTTTTATTTATTTATTTTTTATTTATTTATTTATTTTTTTTGCTACCTCCTTTGTAAGGGAAAAACCCTTTTGGTATATGTCCATGTATGTATGATTCAAGAGTTCCACTGAGCTTCAAGAAGAGTAGAGATTGACAGGTTAGATGTAACGTTACCCACTTGCACGAGGCGAAAGATCTGCGTCGTCTACTTCTGACAGGTCAGATATTTACGGGAAGAAAAATGACATCAAAGAAACATCGAGAGAGGGAACTGACGTCTCTTCTTCCCTGGTGTGAAAGACAGGATGTTAGAGACCGTCATTACAGGCCAATCAGAAGCCGAAGAAAAACTCAGAATGGGAGGAGGGAGGGTCGGAGGAGGGGGGATGGGTATGAGGAGGGAAGGAAGAGCGGAAGAACGTGGAGGGGAGATTGTCTCAGTAGCACCTTGGGAGGTCTGTATTAATTTACGGTGGTATTCTTAAAAAAATTCTTTCCTTATATAAATGCCTTATATAAATCTTATATAAAATCTTGGAAGGGAAATAATTATTTTAAGAATGCCACCGTAAGAATCTTACAGTGGTATTCTTAAAAAATTCTTTCCTTATATAAAATTTTCGTTATATAAATCTTATATAAATCCTTGGAAGTGACAGTTTTCTTTTTAAGAATTTACGGTGGTATTCTTGAAGAAAATCTTTCCTTATATAAATCTTTCCTTATATAAATCTTACGTAAAACCTTTGAAGTTGAAGATTTTTTTAAGAATACCACCGGGAGAATCTTACGAAGGTGCTCTTAAAAAATCTTTCCTTATATAAATCTTTCCTTATATAAATCTTTGGAAGTGAAAGAATTTTTCAAGAATACTACCATAAGAATCTTACGGTGATATTTGGTACTCTTGAAAAAATATTTCCTTATATAATTATATAAATCCTTGCAAGGGAAAGATTTTTTAAGAATGCCACTGTAAGAGTCTTACGGTGGTATTCTTTAAAAAAAATCTTTCCTTATATAAATCTTAATATAAATCCTTGGGATATATTTTTTCTTTTTAAGAATACCACTGTAAGAATCTTGCGGTGGTATTCTTAAAAAAAAAAAAAAAAAAAAAAAAAATCCTTATATAAATCTTATAAAAATCGTTGATTTTTTTTTTTTTTTTTTTTTTTTTTTTAATTATTTAATAAAAGGGTTTTTATTTTTTTTATTTTTTTAGTTTTTTTTTTTTTTGGTTTTTTTTTTTTTTTTTTTTTTTTTTTTTTTTTTTTTTTTTAGAATACTACCGTAGTCTTGTCAGACACCATAGCTCCAATGGTTCTCATCTGGGTGTCACATTCTCAGAGAAACACACGTCATAAATAAGATACCACAAATACTAAGTAGAATACATATTTACTTTAATAACAGACACAAAAATAATACTCTTCTATACAGGTCAGTGTTAACTTTTATTGTGTTGAATCATCAGGCGTTTGCCAAAAAATCTGTGGAAATACCACAAGTACTAAGTTGAATATATATTTTTTCTTTGATAACGGCTCCAGAAAAAAAACCCTCTTCAATACAGGTCAGTGTTAACTTTTATTAAATCAAATCGTCAGGCCTTTGCCAAAAAATCTGTGGAAGTACCACAAGTACGGCTCAAAAAAAAAAAAAAAAAACCTCTTCTGTACAGGTCAGTGTTAACTTTTATTAAATCAAATCATCAGGCGTTTGCCAAAAAAATCTGTGAATCTGTGGAAATATCACAAGAAATAAGTCGAATATATTATCTTCTTTAATAACGGCTCAAAAAAAATCTTCAATACAGGTCAGTGTTAACCTTTATTAAATCAATTAATCAGGCGTTTGCCAAGAAATCTATGGAAATACCACAAGTAATAAGTCGAATATATTACCTTCTTTAATAACGTCTCACAAAACACACACAAAAAAAACTTCAATACAGGTCAGTTTTAACCTTTATTAAATCAAATCGTCAGGCCTTTGCCAAAAAATCTGTGGAATGACACACCGTCCTAATAAAGATAAGAGACAGTTGTTAAGATAAAACGCGAAAGGAATAAATGACGAAATGGTGGAATGGGACGGGGCGAAAGAGATATATACGATCAGTGATTACGTTCTTGTAGGGAACGTGAGAAGATGAAGTGACGGTGGCAGTGTAGGGGGAGTTAGGTGCTACTAGCTGAACAGCAGAGAAGAACGTAATAAAGGTCGGAAAGAAGAAAGGTCAGAAGGTAGTAAGGTCGGGATGGTGGAGAGTGGAGTTAAGGGGAAAGGTCATTTATCAACATGGTGAAAGTAAAGGGAGGGAACAAAGAAGGAAGGAATATCAAAAGAAAGGTCAGAAGGAAGGTCGGAAGGTAGTAAGGTCGGGATGGTGGAGAGTGGAGTAAAGGGGAAAGGTCGTTTATCATCATGGTGAAAGTAAAGGCACGGGAGATGGGTAGGCAGCGGAATAGAGAGGGAACAAAGGAAGGAAGGAATGTCAAAAGAAAGGTCAGAAGGTAGTAAGGTCGGGATGGTGGAGAGCGGAGTTAAGGGGAAAGGTTGTTTATTGTCATGGTAAAAGTAAAGGCACGGAAGATGAACAGTCCGCGGAATAGGGAGGGAAGAAAAGAAGGAAGAAATGTCAAAAGAAAGGTCAGAAGGTCGGACGAAAGGTCGGAGGGGAGAGCAGGGGAGGGGAGGAGGGAACAAATGAAAGAAGGAAGGAATATCAAAAGAAAGGTCAGAAGGTCGGACGGAAAGTTGGGGGGAGAGGAGGGGAGGAGAGGAGGAAACAAAGGAAGGAAGAAATATCGAAAGAAAGGTCAGAAGGTCGGTCGAAAGGTCGGAGGGGAGGGAAAGAGGGATACTGAGAGAAGAAAGGAAGGAAGCAATGTCAAAAGAAAGGTCAGAAGGAAGGTCATAAGGTCGGACGGAAGAAGGGATACTGAGAGAAGGAAGGAAGGAAGCAATGTCAAAAGAAAGGTCAGAAGGAAGGTCATAAGGTCGGACGGAAGGTGGAAAGGTCGGAGGGGAGGGAAGGAGGGATACTGAGAGAAGGAAGGAAGGAAGGAACGTTAAAAGGAAGGTCATAAGGTCGGACGGAAGGTGGAAAGGTCGGAGGGGAGGGAAGAAGGGATACTGAGAGAAGAAAGGAAGGAAGCAATGTCAAAAGAAAGGTCAGAAGGAAGGTCATAAGGTCGGACGGAAGGTGGAAAGGTCGGAGGGGAGGGAAGAAGGGAAGGAAGCAATGTCAAAAGAAAGGTCAGAAGGAAGGTAATAAGGTCGGATGGAAGGTGGAGAGTTCGAAGGGGAGGGAAGGAAGCAATGTCAAAAGAAAGGTCAGAAGGAGGGTCATAAGGTCGGACGGAAGGTGGAAAGGTCGGAGGGGAGGGAAGGAGGGATACTGAAAGAAGGAAGACCGTGAAAGACACGGACTATGGATGGGAGAGGAAGCTTAGGGAAGGAGCTTTTGAAGTTAGGGACGTCGAAATGGCATAATGCAACACGAAGGAGGTGCGAATGGAGACTAATGGAGTTGAGAGGAGGGGAGGAGAAGGAGTGGATGGAGAAGGAAGGTGGAGGTGCAAGAGGAAGGTACAGGGTCAAGATGGAGAAAGGGAAAGGAGAGGGGGAAAGTGAAGAGAATAGGACAGGTTAATAACAATGCTAGAGTGATGGAGAATCACAGGGGAGTGAAAACGAAGAAGAGGAAGAAATAGGAGGAAGAGGAGGAGGAGTAGGAAGAAGAGGAAGAAGAACTCTAATCAGTCCTACGATTTCAGGTTAATAACAATGCTAGAGTGATGGAGAATCACAGGCAAGTGGAAACGAAGGAGAGGAAGAAATAGGAGGAAGAGGAGGAGGAGTAGTAAGAGGAGGAAGACCGGGAAAAGGAGGTAGAGGAAGAAAATGACCTCAAATCGGTCCTACAGATTCAGGTTAATAACAATGCTAGAGTGATGGAGAATCACAGGGAATTGAAAACGATGAAGAGGAAGAAATAGGAGGAGGAGGAGGAGTAGGAAGAGGAGGAAGACCCGGAAAAGGAGTAAAAGGAAGAAAATTACCCCAAATCAGTCCTACGATTTCAGGTTAATAACAATGCTAGAGTGATGGAGAATCACAGAGAAGTGAAAACGAAGGAGAGGAAGAAATAGGAGGAAGTGGAGGAGGAGTAGGAAGAGGAGGAAGAGGAAGAACTCAGATCAGTCCTACGATTTCAGGTTAATAACAATGCTAGAGTGATGGAGAATCACAGAGAAGTGAAAACGAAGGAGAGGAAGAAATAGGAGGAAGTGGAGGAGGAGTAGGAAGAGGAGGAAGAGGAAGAAGAAGACCCCAAATCAGTCCTACCATTTCAGAATCACAGGGAAGTGAAAACAAAGAAGAAATAGGAGGAAGAGGAACACAAAGGAAGAACAAACCACAGTAGGCCTACAGGCCCTAACGAGGCTGTTTGTGTTTACTATACTAAGCTACAGTAAGAAAACAGGGCAACTAGGCAATAGATGAACTAACACTACTGCTATCACTATCCTATCCAATTACAATTAAAAGCCGGGAGGAGGAGTAGGAAGAGGAAGAAAAGGACTCCAAATCAGTCCTCCCATTGCAGATGAATAAAGTCGACGAGTCCACCACAAAGACATTAGGTCAAAGTATCTCTTGAATAAAATCTAGTAGGACTTCGGGAATTCCTCATATATTCATGATGACGTATACACGCTTTTCAAAGAACATTTTTTTGAATACGGGTGATATTTTGGCTTAAGTCACCTAAAAGAGGATTATCCTGTAGTTTCCCAAGTCAGAACTCTTGGTAGAATGGTGATAATTGTTGCCCCAGGTTCCATTGGCAGGAAAAGCACAGCCCTGCATTAGTCAGCAACGATCCTCAAACTCTCCCATAAATCTCTCCAGGAAGAAACGTTGGAGTGTTGCTTGTGTTATGGTTGGAACAGAAAGTTGGTCATAAAGAAGATGAATATATATATATAGATAGAAAAAAATGAAAGAGAAAAGAAAGAAAGGAAAGAGGTAAAAACGGAATTTTAATCACTAATCTTGGGATTTCCAAATCTGGACCGACGCAGTAAAAAAAAAAAAAAAAAAAAAAAAAAAAAAAAAAACGGTTGAAAAAAAGTCTAATAAATATGGATGGAAAGGAAAGAACAGGAGAGAAGAAAAACGAGGAAGAAAATTCTGATAAATATGAATAGAAAGGAAAGAACGGGAGAGGAGTAAAACGAGGAAGAAAATGATGCAAAATAAATAGATTGATAGGAACTGGCGCATTGAAGAGTGATCGACCAGGCAGCGCTCGTGTCTGGCTGGTGGACTTTTATAAGAAGCGACTGAGAAGGGTCCGCGTGATTGAGGCTAACTTCGTGTGGTTGTCGAGTGTTTTGCACGTTGGGGAATGAAGGACGAGAAGTCAGGAGGGAGGACGAGGAAGGGAGGAGGACGAGGAAGAGGAAGAGGAAGGAAGGAAGACGAAGGAGTAGCAGTAACAGAGAACAGGAGGAGAGGGAGGAAAGGCAGTGGGGAATGAAGGACGAGAAGTCAGGAGGGAGGACGAGGAAGAAGAAGAAGAGCAGGAGGAAGGAAGGAAGACGAAGGAGTAGCAGTAACAGAGAACAGGAGGATAGGGAGCAAAGGCAGTGAGGAATGAAGGACGATAAGTCAGGAAGGAGGACGAAGAAGGGAAGAAGAAGAGTAGGATCAGGAGGAAGAAAGGAGGAAGAAAGAGTAGGGGGAGGAGAGGGAGTTTCGGTGGTGGGGAATGAAGGACGAGAAGTCAGGAAGGAGGACGAGGAAGGAAGGGAGGAAGAAGAAGAAGAACAGGAGAAGGAGGAAGAAGGGAAGACAAAGGAGTAGCAATAATAGAGAACAGGAGGAGAGGGAGGAAAGGCAGTGGGGAATGAAGGACAAGAAGCGAGGAAGGAGGACGAGGAAAAGAAGAAGAAGAAGAAGAAGAAGGGCAGGAGAAGGAGGAAGAAAGGAAGACGAAAGAATAGCAATAACAGAGAACAGGAAGAGAGAGAGGAAAGGCATTGAGAAATGAAGGACGAATATTGAGGAAGAAGGGAAGAAGGAAGAAGAAGAAGACGGGCAGGAGGAGGAAGAAAGGAAGACGAAAGAGTAGCAGTGACAGAGAAGAGGAAGAGAGCGAGCGAGAGGAAAGGCATATAAAAAAAGAGTAGGTAAGGTTTTGATAAGGAGTTATGGGTGACGCGCAGATAATAATCAGACCATGACGCGTTCCCGATAGGGAAGCTGACAAGCGATGATGAATGTAACGGGTAATGGTGGAGTATGGACAGTGAGTGATAAGTGGCTGATCATTGGCAAGAAGACATTGGTGAGTATGTAGCATCGCGCGTTCGGTAAAATCTACTTATTTCTTATACATGTACAGTTTAAGACATGAATAGAATCGCCAGTGACGGTAATGTCGATCAAATAATTCCAGGATTCGAACCGGGGTCTCCAGATTGGAGAATTTTATAGGATCAATAGCACAGTCGGTGGGGCGAAGGCACCGTGATTTCACGAACCCGGTTCGAATCCGGGGACGACAGTCGGAATTATTTGATCTCATAGAGTGAGAAATGAGGAGGTGAGGAGGAGAACAGGGGTGAAAAAGGATTTGGGAGATAGGGTTGATGAAAGAATATTAGGATGGTTTGGACACATGGAAAGAATGAGTGAAGAAAGACTAGTAAAAGAGGTATGGAAGGCAGATGTGGAGGGAGTGAACATGAGGGGACGTCCTAGGATGAGGTGGATGGATGGGGTGAAGGGGGCTTTTGGGGAAGAGGGGAATGTCTGTTGAGGAAGGAAGGGAGAGGACGGAAGACAGAGGTGAGTGGAGAATGGTTGTATATGGATGATGATGTGACTGCATGAGGAGGAATGGGCGGGGGGGTGGGGGTGGGGTAGTATGTGTGAGTAAATTTTGACGCAGCCCGAAGGGATTTCTCCCCGTCCTCTCCTTATATGCAAAGGGGGACGGAGAGGGGGGGTCGCCGATTAAATGAAGCGGCCTTGCTGTGGATGTACTGTGTCTTGCGACACTGCTTCTGACCCAGGGCGGTGGGCAGGGTGCAGGGATGACCCGTCATCCAGGAGGTGCTCAGATGAGAGGAAGGGTGGGAGGGGTGTGGAGTGTATTTAGGGATGAAATGGGTGGGAGTGTTTTTATGCCTTTCCCTTTTTGGCTACCTCCCTTGTAAGGGGAAAAAGCCTTGGTATATGTATGTATGTATGTATATAAATGATATGGTTTAACGTCACAAACTTCCCTCCTATCGGAAGGCTAGGACTGCGTCCCTCACAGAGTACTTTGTATCTTGGAATTTAATAAACTTCGCCGGTGGCAGGATTCGAACCGCCATCCCCTCGACCTTCACCGCAAGTAACGATGCCCTAACTTGCTCAGCCAGCGAGCTTCCGCCGGTATATACATAGCTATGAATAAACAACACGTCACAGCATAACAGTATACCACATAAACATATATGATATATAGCATATCATATGTCATATGATATCATTATATATAATAAAAATCGTATATATCATGTGATGTTTTATCAACCATTTCAACACTCTCTCCCAACCTATTAAACGACTCGCTCTCACTGTCTCTCTCTCTTTCTCTATATCCATCTTGTTTTTCTTCTCCCTCTCTTCCTCTCCCTCTCCCTCTCACCTCCCATCTCTCTCTCTCTCTCTCTCTCTCTCTCTCTCTCTCTCTCTCTCTCTCTCTCTCTCTCTCTCTCTCTCTCTCTCTCTCTCTCTCTCTCTCTCTCTCCCTCCCATGTCTCCTTCCCTCTCTCCCCCTGTCTCCCCCCCCCTCTCTCTCTCTCTCTCTCTCTCTCTCTCTCTCTCTCTCTCTCTTCCTCTCCCTCTCTCTTCGTCTCTCTTTCTCCCTCTCACCCCATCTCTCTGGTTTCTCTCTCTCTCTCTCCCTCCTTTCCCCCTCCCCTTCTCTCTCTCTCTCCCTCCCACCCCCATCTCTCTGGTTCTCTCTCTCTCTCTCTCCCTCTCCTTCCCTCTCCCTACCCCTCCCCTCTTCCTCTCCCTCCCTTTCCCTTTCCCTCTCCCTCTCCCTTTCCCTCTCACTCTCCCTCCCCCTCTCCCTCTCCCTCTCCCTTTCTCTGTTTTCTTCTCTTAGTTCTTCTCCTCTTCGCCTTTCTGGGTCCGACACGGTGCACTGGTGGTGGGGGGGGGGGGGAGAAGGAGCGAAGCTTCGGAAGGAATAATCAGTCTTTGGCTCGGTCGCTCACTCGTCCCTTTGGTCATATTTTTTCCCGCTCGACCACTTCTCTCTTCTCCCTTGTATAACATTTCTCTTTCTCTCTCTTTTTCTCTCTCTTTCATTCATTCTCTTCCACTCTCCCTCTCTTACCCTCCCTTCGCCTCTCGCCCATCTCTCTGCCCCTCTCTCTCCCTCCCTCCCCCCTCCCTCTCCCTTTCTCTCCCTCCCTCTCTCTCCCTCCCCTCCCTCTCTCTCACCCTGTCTCCCTCCTCTTTCCCTCCCCTCGCTCTCCCTCCCTCTCTCTCCCTCCCTCCCTCTCCCTCCCTCCCTCTCCCTCTCTCTCTCCCTCTCACTCTCTCTCTCCCCCTCTCTCCCTCTCTCTCCCTCTCCCTCCCCTTCCCTCTCCCTACCTCTCCTTCCCTCCCTCTCCATCTCTCTCCCCCTCCCTCTCCATCTCTCTCTCTCTCTCTCTCTCTCTCTCTCTCTCTCTCTCTCTCTCTCTCTCTCTCTCTCTCTCTCTCTCTCTCTCTCTCTCTCTCTCTCTCTCTCTCTCTCTCTCTCTCTCTCTCTCCTGTCTGTCTGATGTCTTTCTGTCTCTCACTCACAGGACTTTTATACGCAACTGCCCTCAAAGTCAAATGTTTCCAGGGACCTCTGGAAGGAGTCTCCTTAAAGCGGATCCCCTGTTCCAGGGGGGGGGGGAGAAGAAAAAGAATTCCTTCCGAAATGGAACCTGGAATACTGGAACAGGATTCTTCTCGGAGATGGTGTCTTGTATACCAAGGTGTCCTTCGGCCCTCACCCCCCCCCACACACCGTCCTCCTCCTCCTCCGAGAGAGAGAGAGAGAGCTCTTTCAAACAACAAAAGAGAGGATCTCTCTTTAAGAAAAAAAAAGAAGATGAGATGAAACACCCACAAGGGTGAGGTCGACTTCCGACGGCCCAACGTCCTCAAGGTGGAAGCTTCCTTCAAGTGGACGGTCTTCTCTACTTCAAGAACTCTTGACGTCACTCCCCCCTCCCTCCCCACTCCCCACTCCCTCCCTCCTCCCTCCTCCCTCCTCCCTCCTCCCTCCTCCCTCCTCCCGCGCCTCCTTCTACAAGGGCTCTCTGATCGCCCCAGAACAAATTATCAGACCAACTTTTGCCATTTCCTTTCCTCCCACCGGAGTTGCGCGGCGACCGCCGTCTGTCACTTCACCCTATGAAATAACCTGCCACACTCTTCGTCCTCCTCCTCATCCTCTTCCTCCTCCTCCTCCTCCTCATTTTCCTCCTTCTTCTCCTCCTCCTCTTCCTTCTCATTTTCTTGCTTCTCCTCTTCCTTCTTTTCCTCCTGTTCCTCCTCCTTATTCTCCTCCTCCTTCTTCTCCCCCTTCTCCTCCTTCTCCTATTCCTCCTCCTTCTTTTCCTATTCCTCCTCCTTCGCCTCCTCCTCCTTATCCTCCTCCTCCTGCTCTTCCTCCTTCTCTTCCTATTCCTCCTCTTACTCCTCCTCTTTAAACTTCCCATCCCCTTCTCCTTCTCTCTTATTCGCATCTACTATTCTTTCATCTAATCTTCTTTGTTGTTATCACTTCCTTCCACTTTCCTTCTTCCTCTTTTATTATGTTTTCTTCTCCCTTTCTTCCTCTTCCTTGTCATCCCCTTTATTTCTTTCTTCTCCATCTTAGTGTTCCCTCTCATCTATCTGCTCCTCTTACTAACCCTCCTCCTCCTCTTCTTGATCCTCTTCTTCCTAACCGTTCTCCCGATTTTATTTTATTTCTCGTTATACTCTTTCCTTATACATTTTTCTTCACACCTTCCCCTTTTTCTACTTGCTCTTCTTCCTTTTGTCCCTTCTCCTACTATTGTTCGTCTTTCTATACCTCTTTTCTTACTCCTTTTCATCTTATTCTTCATTTCCCCCCTCTTTCTTTTACCTTTAGTCATCTTTCTCCTTTTTCCCTTCTCGTTTTCCTTTCCCAATTTTCCTCCATCTTCCTGTTCCTATTCTTTCTAACTCGGTTCCTTCTTTTTGAGTTATATTTTAACTTTTATTCTTCTCTTCCCTGACCATCACCTCTTCCTCTTCCTCTTCCTTCCCCTCTTCCTTTGCACATCTATATTTCTTTCTCCTCCCTCCTCCTCCTTCCTTACTCCTTTTCCTACCCCTCCTCCTTCTCCTACACCCGTTCTTCGTTCTCTTCCTCCTCATTCTCTTTCCTAATTCCCTTTCCTCCGCTTCTTCCATAAAAGTCCACCTCTAGCTAGATTACAGCCTTCTGTCATTAAAATCTTTAACCTTTTCAGTGTCGAGTCTTTGGGCGTATTAGACTTGTAATGACCCTCATCTTTTCGTATCATGCCTCGCGCGTGCAGCAGCAGCAGCAGCAGCAGCGGCATAGCTGTTTCACCTTGACATGCATTTAAATTTTCGTTGTTTTTTTCTTTTCAACGGGATGGCGATTTTATTCAGTAATGGGGTTTCCCTAGATCACTGGTTCTCAGCCTGTGGTCCATGCTGCATAGCTGTTTCACCTTAACATGCATTTAAATTTTCGTTGTTTTTTCTTTTCAACGGGATGGCGATTTTATTCAGTAATGGGGGTTTCTCTAGAGTACTGGTTCTCAACCTGTGGTCCTTGGAACCTTAGTGGACCATTGTGGTTCTCAAGTGGAGCCGCCGGCCGAATGTCACTAGCAGTTAGTGGATGCAAAACGATAATATTTAGTGTTGAAGTCATCTCCAGGAAGCTAAACAATAGCAATTCATAAGCACGGGGTACATATGGAAATAGGTTTGCCAGGCATTTGTCCTGAGATGCCAAGACATCTTTTATGCTAATATTTTATTTTGCAAAATTATATGAATTCAATACAATAGCCATATATATTAACACATATACAAATAGATTATTTGGGTTGCGATCATATCATGAGGATCATATTGGGGTCGTTTAAAAAAGAAAAGTTTAGGAAACATTGTTCTAAGAGTCCTAGACTAGAGATCGTTTATCTTTTTCCAAACTCACTCCCTTCCATAACCAAAGGGACTACGACTGTTATACTATTGCAAGGAATAGACATTTCCAGCATCACCCGAGAATTTGTTTTCACAATCTTTTGGGGTTAAAAAACACTGATCTAGATTATTGCAGAGCTGGGCGCGTTACCATCGGACAGGTAGTGCGTTACCGAAAAATCTGGGGTGCATTACAGTCATTGCGTTACCGATTTTAATTTCCTTTAGAATGATTTTGATGAAAAAATGAAACGGAGAAGTATTTACTTTTTACGAATATTCTCAATAAAATAAAACCTAAACTACAACATTAGTATTCCCTATTCTAAAATATAAAGTAACCTGAGCTGGGTACTTGCGTTATCGCTAGCGTTACTGCGTTACTAACTTCCTGTCCGTTGGTAACGCACCCAGATCTAGATTATTGGCTCTCGGCTTGGGGTCTATAGATTCTAATATGGTCCAAATAGTTTCACATTGGGGTCTATAAACTAGAAAATTGGGATAGTTAACGGATAGGTAATTGACGGAGAGGCAGTTAGTTACGGGGCACTTAAGAAACCAGATAGCTTCAGACTGTAGTTCCATGACCTGATGAAACGCTTTTTTGAATATTTTGTCTATTGTCACATTTTTCTGATGAATTCTAGAAAATGTGTCAGAGGGGCTTTGGGATTAAAGAATCTAAGAGGTGACATGCACAGAACATTATAGATCTGATTTTTCATAATTAAATACTCCCGTCAGTATTTCTGAACTCCGTTTTCTGTTTTCGATTATTTTCAGTTCACAAGACGCTGCATGTCTCAGCTGCTCTTTTCGTGTCATTTCTTTTCATTACATAAGTAAGAATTTATCAAGATCAAAGGGACATAGGTAAATCATATTATGAGCAAATTAATCATTTCCGACTAAAATATTTACTTCCTTTGGGTAATTAAATATCTAAAACCTTTCAGCTAGATAAGGCCACATTGCGGCATCACAAAAACAAGCTATAAGTCTGAGAACGCTTGGGAAGGGTTGATTACGATAAGCTCGACACATAACATGAAATTTGTTCCTATCATAGGCCTCTGCATGTTTTCATCACTCTTCTATACTTGAATGAAAGAGCTATTGATAACGTGAAATATAATAGACCTTTGTATTTCCAACGAAAAAAGTGTTTGTTGTTATTCATAGGCCATTTTACAGTAAAACAATTATCTGTTGTTCCTCTGCTTGTCAACAATGGCACGGACGGGATTTCCAAATCGGGCTGAACGTGAGGAAAGAAAACGGAGGTGAAAAGAAAAATGAAAAATGAAAACATATCCGCGCGCATGCATGCAGCCGGGAGGGAAATAGCTGTCGATCACGAGTCCAGCACGTGATCAAAAGACCAGAGTGAATACACACCACACACACCACACACACACACACACACACACACACACACACACACACACACACACACACACACACACACACACACACACACACACACACACACACACACACACACACACATACACACACACATACATATATATGTGTGTGTGTGCGTGCGTGTGTGTGTATGTATGTGTCTGTGTGTAAATACATATACCTAAATGCAAACAGCCACCCACCCATCCACTGTCCATTTGCTGTTTCTTTTTTATTAGCTCCTTGTTGATCGAAGGTCAACCTTGTCATCTGTCAACTACACGGGTCAGAAGCAATACAGCAAAATACATATTACCTTCTCAGAAGAGCCCGATAGCTGAGAATGGATTACTCCCACTGTTTCATTACATAGTGTCTCTCTTCCCTCATCCACTCCCGAAGTTCCAGAGGACACAAGAAGAAATCCCTTTTTGGGGTCGCGTCAATTTCTCATTTATTTACATTCATTCAACACTCAGACTTATCTCTTGTCCTCTTCCTTCCCTGCTCGACAGACATTACCATTTTACTCAAAATCCTTTTCACCCCATACATCCCATTACATCAGCCTCTGCCTTCCACACTCTCTGTCCATTCATACTGATTTATTTATAAATTGATTTTGTAAACGATCTATTCATTTACTTATTTTTATCTAACTTTTCCAGCTTTTAATTTTTCCTTTTTTTCAACTTATACGTGCCTATGTCTGTTTCCTTCCTGCCATTTTGATCGGATCTCATCTTCGTCCTCTTCCTCATCATTCTTCCTCTTCTCTCCTCTTCCTCTTTCTTGTCCTCTTTTATCTATTTTTACTCGTCCTTCCAATCCATCTTCTCACGCCTCTCTTTCCATACTCCCCCTTCTTGTCCTTTCATTTCTCCTACTATTTGCCCTTCATTTTCTGGTTCTGTTTCGACAAGGTACCCCACCAGAGACCACTAAATAAAGTCAAAGCCCATGGC
>NC_134809.1:16333417-16345917 GCF_046742065.1 Oratosquilla oratoria
GAGATTTTGTAATATTAGCATGTCTTCTTGTATTATGAAACTAAAATGAATGTACATATGATACATACATACACACACATGTATATACCACAACAAAGTATTGTCGTAGCTCATTGGTAAAATCATACTAATGATCCACTTTCGGAGAGGAGTGGGCGAGAGTAGAAAGATCCACATAGGCTTAAGAGAATCACAGATAGTGATCGTAATATACGGACCTTTTTTACTTTCGCCTATTCTTCTCCGGGGGAGGGGGGATTATTGGTATAATATATATCTGTGTATATATGTATATATATGTGTATATATATATATATATATATGTGCATATATATGTATGTATGTATATACATATATATATATATTTATATAATACATATATATGTATGTATGTATATACATGTATATATATATATATATATATATATATATATATATATATATATATATATATATATATATATATAAGGTGAATCTGCGATGCTGACGGGGCGGATTGTCGCGATCCTTCGCTTCCGCTGAGCTGAAAGTTTTTGGCGGCGCGTAATTTTCCGGCGGGTACGATATACACAACTTCGGCGCGAAAACATCGACAACTGCGGCGTCGTGGAGTCTCCCCCTCGGCTTCGGGGTGACTCGACGGTCGATGTCCTCGGCGCAGGATTCCTCGGAGGGACTCCGTTGCGCGAATACCCCATCGAGGACTCGGCTCCCATGGGATGAAGGACACCAGGACACAAGGGACGCGGCTCCCTAGGATCGTTGCGCGACACGCAGAAGAGAGCGAAATGCCCCTGCGTGTCCTCCGCGAGGTGGAATCCCGCGGCGAGGAACTCCCGTCGACGAGCATCGAAGCCCAGGAGGAGGCTGCACGATGCATAAAAACAACCTTCGGCGCGTATCGAAAAAAAGCGAAAAACCGGCGCGAAATACGACTATCCGACGCGAACTACGAACTATCGGCGCGAACTACGACTATCCGACGCGAACTACGAACTATCGGCGCGAAATACGACAAATCGGCGGGAAATACGACATACGGGCGCGAATTTTTACGCCCATGTGTGTGTGTGTGTGTGTATGTTTATGTAATCAGTGAAAATCCTTATATAACCCATTATTCTATATCCTTCCATGAAATCATTGAAAAGTCCCACTATACATACATGCATATATATATATATATATATATATATATATATATATATATATATATATTATTTATATTATTATAATTTTTATATTATTTTATTTATTTTAATGTAATTTATTCATTTTTATCATTATATATATATATATATATATATATATATATATATATATATATATAATATATATATATATATATATATATATATATATATATATATATATATTCGCATCCGGCTTGGTTATGGACCAATGGGTCTCCTGTCGGCGTGCTCCGCCATTGTTATCCTTTGTAATGTGTGTGTGTATATATGGGTATATATATAAATATATATATATATATATATATATATATATATATATACATATATATATTACACTCCTAACATTACTCTTCCATGTAAGGGAGTGTGATTAAGGTACATTGGATACACAGATAAAATAATGAGTGTGATTGTAAAGCAGCATAAGTATAGTGTCAAATATAATTGGAATGGGCCAATTGTCCAGTTGGATTTTAGAAATAATAAAGTACTGCGACGACACCAAGACAATTGTATCATCCAGCTCGGTTCTAGAAAGACAAGTTATTGAATTTTGTTGTTTTAAGAAACACTTTGATCACAATATGAATGCTCGCTTGTGGTTGAACAAGTTTATCGTTAATAAAATTGTAAATAGTTCAGCAAGTCGCAGAGAACCTAAGACAGGTTAGGTTCAGCGTTTCTCAACCAAGGTTCCCCGGAACCCTAAGGTTCCGCAAAAGGTCCCTAAGGGTTTCGCGAGAACAAGTGTTTGTTTATCATTTAACTATACCTATGCATTTATTCATGTATTTTATTTTATTTGTTATTTACATTATTATGGTTTTTATTTATAATTTTATTATTATTATTATTTTTTTTTTTGCATCCGACCTAGATATGGACCAAACGGCCTCCTGTCGGCATGCTCCGCCTTTGTAATCCTTTGTGAGATAAGCTAATGCACTTTTTATTTTTTTATTTAAATTCTTATGCGTAATATAATTAGACATGCACGACATAGTTTTGGTTATTGTAATAATGTAATATAGACATCATACTATCTAACCTATTATTACGATGAAAATATAATGAGAAAGACATAGTATATGTTGTTATGAAGGTAAGACAGATGAGTGGAAAAGGTGGTAGAGAAATGCGAGTTAGAGCGAGAACACTACATTCCTGACGTTTCGACTACAAGAAGACTTGTAGTCGAAACGTCAGGAATATAGTTTTCTCACTCTAACCCGCTCTAACCCGCGTTTCTCTACTACCTTTTCCACACATAGTATATGTGTTCTTTTTTGCGCAGGGGTTCCTTGAGACATGCAATTTATTTTAAAGGTTACGCGAGGGTAAAAAGGCTGAGAAACGCTGGCCTAGGTACTCTAAAATCCTCTTGAGTGAGGTCACTGTGTGACCTCGTGTAGTTCCTTTCATTCTTTTTTTTTCTTATTTTTATATTCTTATTATTTTTTGTCAAATATCTGTATTCCCTGAAAATGTCAATATAGACCAATGGTTCCTAGCCTTTTCTGGCTTGAGGCACCTTTGCCAAGCCTTTCAGAAGTTCCCGGCACCCTTATTAGAAAAACTAAATTCTAGTTTGTCCGTATTTTGTTGATGCAACATCAGTGTAAAAATTTTTTGTCCCTGGATAATATGAAAAATACTCACCTTTACACTGATGCTGCTTTAATGAACAAAAATGGATGACAGAGAGAGTCGATAATACGAAAATTATTTTTGCCCTCAATTTCGGCGGCACCCTCAGTTGATCTCGCGGCACTCTGGCGCCGCGGCACACCGTTTGGGAACCACTGATATAGACGAACACGCGTGGAACACGTCTGTCATTTCCCAGTGGTTATTAGTAATTTTGATGTTCACGTGTTTTTGTGAATGTTTTTTTTTGTATGTATGTATATATACATATATACAATTGTGTGTGTTTGTGTATTTGTTTTTCAGGCGACGTCAGGAAGAATTTGCCGTTAGGTTCCCGGCATTGATAGTCATTAAACAACCCTTTGAGTATATTTTCTAACCATTATTATAGATACTGGAAGAATATAGAATAATGGGTTACATGGGAGTTTTCAATGATTGAATAGACGCGTACACACACACACACACACACACACACACACACACACACACACACACACACACACACACACACACACACGGCAAATAATGAGCTCTGAGCTCACTGCCGTAGGGTGGTGTCTGGCTGTCTCGACAGAGACTGCAGCAGATCCGAGGTGAATACACACACACACACACTCTTGTTACGTTTACTTCTCTTTTATGAGGGAGGCTATCTCTAGTGTATAGTAGGTTTTCTCCTTTATTTCAACCAGATTGAGAGAACCACGTAAATGCCTTAAGGGGGGTTAAAAAGTGTAATGAGAAATAGACACTTGGTAGTAGATGAAGAGATTGTATGAATGAGTGATTGCATTGGATGCCAACCGTCAGGTCCTTGGTGTTTTATTAACTTTCAGTTTTTCTATACACTTTTTAATTTTTTCTTTTGTTATATTTACCGTCGTGAGTTCACCCTAGACTTTCCACTGGTTTCAATTTTGAGTTGACTTTAAGGTGATTCGTTTACGAATACCGAGCTAAGATAGTTGTTTAAGATATCACACATTGCTTCATTTGAATATTCAAGTTGACCGTCAGCAGATAATATTTGGCCAACGTGATTCCTAATAACCTTTTCATCTCTAATGTAACTACTGTATAGAATTCTTTGGGATTCTCTTTAAACTTATCGGTGATATTCATTTTTTTTTTTTTTTTTCCAATCTCTTTATTATTACATAACTTAGTTATTAGGTGCACCCGAGCACTTGTATTTCTTATAAGTCTGTCTCTTTTGTCAAGCCAAAGTAAGTATGAAATATTTCCCACATCTGATCTACAGGCCTTTCACTTAATTTTGCCTTCCAATCTGTTAGCCGAAGCTCCTGACGTAGTCCTATGAACTGAGCTTTACTGAAATTGGGTAATTTAGATACATATATTTGTACACACAAAAACACACACACACACACACACACACACACACACACACACACACACACACACACACACACACACACACACACACACACACACACACACACACACACACACACACACACACACACACACACACACACACAAACGTGCGCGCGCACACACACACACACACACACACACACACACACACACACACACACACACACACACACACACACACACACACACACACACACACACACACAGTGGCGCGGTTGGTAGAGTCCCAGACTGTCAGTACGGCGGTACCGGCGGTACCTGGTTCGAATCCTGCCCAGGGCTGACATTTCAGTATCGCTGCGCTTCGACTCATTACTCCAACTCTCGTGGGCGGAGAGTTGGGTTTGTGTGTGCGTGTAAGGTCATAGCATTACCCATAGATCGGTCATACAAGCTCTGAGCTCTCTTCCGGGAGGGAAATAGCTGTCGATCGCGAGTCCAACACGTGATCCAAAGACCAAGGTGAATCTCACACACACACACACACACACACACACACACACACACAAAGGCAAAGGCGGCGCATGCCGACAGGAGACCTTTTGGCCCATATCTAGGTCGGATGCGAAAAAAATCATAATGATAAATAAACAAATCGACAAACAAATGAACAAATAAAAACTATAATAATGTGAATAATAGATAATAAACAAAATACATAAATAGATGCACGCACGCACGCACACACACCTCTGTCTTAAGTTTTCTGTTCTCGCAATCATCATTCCTTCATTGCGACCCTTTCGTGTTTTCCGAATAGTGATGAGGCTAATTTCAGTGTTCCTCTTATCCTCATGAATCGTCGCCACGACCTTCAGCACTCCAGCCTCTGCGCTCTGGAGGACATTTTCCCCTGGTCCATAAAATTGTCCAACACCAGGAAGAATAAACAAGTAAAGTAATAAAACTCCGAAAGAGCTAATTGAAATAGGCTCGAAATAGTTTTTAACCATTTAGCTTCGGAGAGGATTTTCCTCAGTTCGAGAAGAAAGAAAGAAAGAAAGAAAACTGAAGTCACAAAAAGAAGGTGAAGCTCTTATCAGCCAACTCCTCTGGAAGGTTCTGAAGGGGTGTCTGAACCCCAGTGTCTGTTATTCTCCAAAGCGTGAACCCTAATATATTGTGAAAAAAATATGTATACACATTTAAAATATAAAGACCCTTAGATTCGATTAAATTCTTTACGAAAATCTTCACTTTTTTTTTTTTGACCCGATTTTTCTTCTGACTTTTTGACTCCCTGTGAGAGTTGCCTTCGTCAACATTTTTAGTGGGCAAATAGTTATGGCAAATTTCTTTATTTCTATATCTTTCACAGTTGCGGGTCAATTGTCTTGAGTATTGTGAGTTTATGGAAAACACAATGAAACAAAACGAATAAACGAGTAAACAGGATAAGATGAAATAAGGTAAAACAGAGCAATGTTTTCGGTCTTACTGAAGTTATGACATCATCAGAACAACTTCCAAGACACTACAAATTCATCCACAACTAATACGTCAATAGAAATCACCTAGACAATTTAATAGTTTGACACAACATGCATGGCTAGCCTTCAGAAATACTCAGCATCAAAGAGAAGTCCTTTGATATCCATTCAGAAACTGACAATCTTCTTCCCCTTTCGAACACAAGGTACATTACCTCATACCGCCTCATACCTCATACCGCCTCATACCTCATACCACCTCATACCTCATACCGCATACCACCTCATACCTCATACCGCCTCATACCTCATACCGCCTCATACCTCATACCGCCTCATACCTCATACCGCCTCATACCTCATACCGCCTCATACCTCATACCGCCTCATACCTCATACCACCTCATACCTCCTCATACCTCATACCGCCTCATACCTCATACCACCTCATACCTCATAACGCCTCATACCCTATCGCAAGTCTTCTTCCCACGGCGCGCCACGTCGGCGAGCGAGCTTCACCAAAGGCCTCCCCTCAGCGAGCCACGATCTGAAGACCCTCTTTTCTGACAATTCTATTTCTTAGTCATGCTTCTATGGGACCTTTACCAATTATACATACATACATACATACATATATATATATATATATATATATATATATATATATATATACATATATATATAAACATATATATACACACAGAAAAAAAAAAATATGTATGTATATATATATATATATATATATATATATGTAAACATATATATATATAAACATAAATATGTATGTATATATATATATATATGTATGTATATATATATATATATACATATATATATATATATATATATATATATATATATTTATATACATATATATATATATATACTTATATAGAAATGTTGAAATGAAGGATGTTATACAGTTTTCTGGATGACCCTTGCGGGCGCATAATACGGTCCCGAAGGCGCCATGGTGCCCGCGAACTACAGGTTCGGGACCACTGTCCTTCAGTAATTTCATTTCTTCCAACAGCTCCTGTCTCGACTACGCTCGCCATCGTTTTTATCGGTATTTTTCCCTCAACATTTCCTCACTTGGTCTCCTGTTTCTCTTCACCCTCATGATATTCTTCTCTTTGACATTGTTACCTTTGTCGACAATACCTCCTCTTCATTACAATTGGTTGCGATGGTATCATATACTGGTAGGAAACTTTTCTAAAGGGAATTGACAGCATCAAAAGTGACAAAATTTTCACACTGAATGAGAATCAGACAAGAAACAATGGTCTCAAACTGTCCGGAAATAGATCTAATTTGGAAGTGGGTAGAAACAACTTCGCCAGCCGTGTAGTTAATGAATGGAATAAACTTCCTGCAGAGGCAGTGCAATTTAGTTAAGTTCGAAGCTTTAAGAATCATTTAGATAAACACCTAAGCTTGATGTTGTAATGATTATAATTTATTTTATATTATTTGTTTATTTGTTTTGTTATAATTTGTCTGTTTATTATTATTTGCTTGATACTCATTTATTATTAGTTATATGTCAATTTATTATTATTTACTATTTACCAGTTTGTTTATTATTTAACTATATGCATTTATTCATGTATCTTATTTATTATTTACATTATATTTTTTATCTATTCACTGTATTTATTTATTATTATTATGATTTTTTTCGCATCTGACATAGATATGGACCAAAAGATCTCCTGTCGGCATGCTCCGCCTTTGTAATCCTTTGTACTAGGTCGGGCGCAAGAAACTAAAGTAAAGGATGAGAACAAGTAAACAGACGCCTAGACGGGCTAATAAGATAAACCAAACAAAACAACCCATTGGCAGATATTACAGCATATTGCTTGGGTGTTTACCCAGCTGAATAGCGTTCTTCGCACGCGTCCGAACAGTCGTCTTGATATTGAGCTGAATGCGGTTTGCGAGAGACCATTTTCTTTACCTCCAACATCTTCACCTGATGAACTAAGACAAAATGTGGTAGTCTTAAAAAAAAAAAAAAAAAAAAAAAAAAAAAAAAAAAAAAATCTTTCCTTATATAAATCTTATATAAATCCTTGGAAGGGAAAGTATTTTTTAAGAATACCACCGTACAGATCTTAATATAGTATTCTTAAAATAATTCTTTCCTTATATAAATCTTATATAAACCCTTGGAAGGGAAATATTTATATAAGGAAATATATATATTTTTTCAAGAATACCACCGTAAGATTCTTACAGTGGTATTCTTAAAAAATTCTTTCCCTATATAAATCTTTCCCTTCCCTTCTTACGGTGATATTCTTAAAAAATCTTTCCTTATATAAATCTTTCCCTTCCAAGGATTTATATAAGATTTATATAAGGAAAGATTTTTTTTTAAAGGATACTACCGATAGGGTTTTAGTCCTTACAAAGGGTAAGAGAGTCAAAGCACACACTCATACCAAAAGCTTTAATCACACAGCCCATCCCATTAAAAGTGAAAGTCGTCTTCAGGCTTTAAGGAGATTTTTGTCGATGTTCGAAAAAGTTTCTGAGATGGAAAGAAAGCAGTCTGTTGTTGTAGATGCTTAAGGTGATGGGGGTATCACTTCCTCTTCTTTATGATATGGTCATAAAAATGAGAATACAAAACAATTTTCCCAAAGCTGTAGGCCATGTTTTATCTTTGTCTTGCCGTTTTTGTTTTTTTGATTATTATTAAGATAAAGCTAAGTCTACTGATGAGGTGCTCATTATTTCTTAGTATTTTTCTTGTTGAACTTTGGTAGTGAACTAAGAATCAGGTTCATAGTAGCTTTACATTATGAGATGATCTGGTGTCCCTTGTTCGTTCATTCGTTCGTTATCGCACTAGTGATTGTCACCTTAACTGTCATATTGCTTGGAGGAGAGATTCGTCCCTTCCTGGGAAGATTGCAGAGATTGCCACGGGCAGGGTCTCTACGTGATCTCCCTGTGATCTCTCTATACCAAGTGTAACATCTGCTAAAAAATAAAATTTTGAGACAACGTTGTTCAAAGGGATGATGGCTCTCCAGTTAGCGATGGCGGATTAATGAAGGCTGGTTACAAAAATAGACAAGGGTTTCATGGTTTTTTTTTTTTTTCTTAAAGAATGTGAAACTGGAGAGGTGTGAAAGACAGGAAGTAGTCATCGTTTGTTTTGTCATCGGTTTGTACGATCTGTTTCGTTATAACCAAAACCTTGTCATCGATTTTCCGCTTCATTATTTTGACGCGATATAAATCATCACCATCATCGACTTCACCATCATCATCAATATCACCACCACTATCACCACCATCACCACCTCCACCACAACCATTATCAATGTCACAATCAATTACCACCATTGTTCCTACCACTAAACACCACCACCACCACCACCACAATCACAGTTACCAACATGATTACAACCACCGCTACCATCATCCACCATCATCCACCTCCTCCTCAACTCCTCACCACCACCGCCTCTACTCATCACCACAATCACCCCAAACCCCATCACTAACACCACAATCACCTCACCACCAACAGAACAATCAACACCACCTCATCACCACCATTGTCATCCCCAAGCCCACCACCAATACAACAACCACCACCGTCATCATCATCATCACCACCATCACCATCACGGCAATTACTATCACCACCAACACAACAATCAACACAACCTCTTCATCACCATTATCATCCCCAAACCCACCACAATCATCACCACCATCATCATCACCATCACCATCACCATTACTAACCGCCACCACCGCCACAACAATCAACACAACCTCATCACCATCACTATCATCCCCAACACCACAACCACCACCACAATCATCACCATCACAACTATAACCACCTTCACAACTACCACCGCGACCGCAGTTACTATCACCACGATAATCGTACTCGACTCGCGTGGCCTCCTATATGGGTGCCATGAGAAGTGTCATAGCCGGCGTCGGAAGAGATGAGCAGATCCAGATGTTCCTCTTGTGCCTGAAGCAGGAGCCAAGACGGCAGAGGAGAGAGAGAGAGAGAGAGAGAGAGAGAGAGAGAGAGAGAGAGAGAGAGAGAGATAGAGACGGAGGAGCCTGGTTTTCGGGTGGTGAAAGAGGATGGGAGTTGGAGAATGAGATGAAAGGACGGGTGGGAATAGAGTGGGGGAGTTGAAGGGAAAATGATATTGCCAGGGAGTTTTTGATCTATGGGAGTCTCCTTCGGTGAAGTGAAATTGTCATTTGGTAACCAGAACAAGTACATGAATCAGCGTAGAAGTGATCGTATTAGTTTTATCTTAGTGTGGAAGGTTATGCTCTCAGTTGTGTTGAGCCAGATGGCGGTGGACACAGTTGGTGAACAAGTCGGTGGGGACATAGCGAGAGAGAGAGAGAGAGACAGACAGACAGACAAAGAGAGAGAGAAAGAGAGAAAGAGAGAGAGAGAGAGAGAATTAAAAGCTTATCTTTTCATATTTCAAAAACAATAAAATGTTTTTAAGTGAGATCGCCTCAAATGAATATTCAAAAAGTGCAGAGAATAAAAAGGAAAGTGTGTACTGATGCAGGCCAGAGGTTAGTCTAAGGGCATCGTGTGTCGAATGGGACCGCGATGACCTGGGTTTTGAAAAAGAAAAAGAAAATGTATTCAAGACACTTGAGAGAAAGAAAAAGGTGAAGTTTTGGGAGTTCGCTTTTCAACCTACACCTCCCTCCCTCTCTTTCTCTCTTTCTCTCTCTCTCTCTCTCTCTCTCTCTCTCTCTCTCTCTCTCTCTCTCTCTCTCTCTCTCTCTCTCTCTCTCTCTCTCTCTCTCTCTCTCTCTTAACTTACACTCTCTGGAAAGACGCAGAGTGCGGGGTGATCGAATAGAGGTGCTTATGTAGATCAAAGGCTTTAACAAGGGTGATGCAAACAAGGTCATCATGTTAAAACAACAGGGCAGGACTCGCAGTAATGGTTATAAACTGAATTAAAAAGGAAATGGCAAGAATTGGTTTACTAATAGGGTGGTCGACGAATGGAATAAACTTAGAAACGATCAGTTGTTTTAAGAAACGATTAGACACATTTATGGATGGGGATGACAGGTGGTGATGGATACGGAGATGCCTAGTGTAGGCCTTATGGTCTCTTGCAGTCTCCTTCATTCTTATGTTCTCTCTCTCTCTCTTTCTCTCTCTCTCTCCCTCCCTCTCTCTCTCTCTCTCTCTCTCTCTCTCTCTCTCTCTCTCTCTCTCTCTCTCTCTCTCTCTCTCTCTCTCTCTCTCTCTGTGTGTGTGTTTGTGTGTCTTTCATGCAGTCATTCTTTTCCTCTGGGTTTAACTTGTCTTAATTCGCCATTCAGCTTCTCAACATATGATGGAAAGGTAAAATGACATTTGGAGATTCGAAAAATAGAAGAATTGTAAACGAAGTCGTTTCTACTCCAACGAACTCACTCGAGTCGTGATAGCGTGACCGGGGCTTAAGAGAAGACGAACGTTAAATACGATTTTCTTGTTCACGGTTGAAGGAGCCGAGTCGCCACTAACCCAAGCACATGCCACAGACATCCCTGAGGTTACGTGCAATGCTGGTTTGCTTAACAAATCCCACCTAATGTCCCGCGCGTCTAGATGGAACAGAAACCCAAAGAACGACCACAGCGTCACACGAGGAACTGCCTTCGGTGCTCCGTGTCATGTTCAAGACATTCCACGAATGTTGTGTCACATTGGAATTTCACATCACAATGGATCTCCCTATGAAGCTAAGGACGTCGTGCTTGCGGAGGAAATAAACGCGGTGAAATACACATCATGTCACATCTTGCGCCGTGCTGAATGTGACGTAGCCGTGCTGAATGTGACGTGGTCATGTTTCGATCTCACATCGTGTAAGTAGTTGAGAGATCTGATGAAATCACATGTGGCTCTGTAGCATGTCACGTGTGGCATTATGTATAGTACTGATTGCATCACACACGTTCTTTTTCAACATCATGAAGGTTACAAAGTGCCGTGGCACGTCACATTAGAACGACGGCGTGACACTCAGCCCTTCACATGACATCGAGTGGCATTGAACACTTTGTTATGATTGTCCCTTTCACCTTGTAGTCATCTTTGTAGATTATTTTTGGTTGGCGCAAGGTAATCTTATTAAGCTTAGCTGTCTTAGGATCTCGTGGAGAAGTAGTTAATAGCCTACGAGGTAGATAGGACCAGAAGGAACATCCGATTGATTGATTGATGGTTTGATTTACAGATTTGTAGGACTTCCTTCATATTCCCATTGTTTTTTACTTTTATGTATTCACTCATTCTAATGTACTGACATAGTTATTCAACTGTTTTTTTTTTCGTTGTAAAACTTGAACAATTATGTGACCTAATTTTCTGATGAGCTGCGCTTTCGTTTTATCTTTCGTAACTGAAGAGGTGCTACGAAGATGAAAGGAATAGTATTGCGGCAGTGAAAGACTGACTCTGCCACAGTACGAGTCAGATTCTCGTGCGCAGTATGGGATGCCTAATGTACGATGCATCACACAGTATGGATGCCTAATGTACGATGCATCACGCTACAGTATGGGATGCCAGATGTACGATGCATCACACTAGTATGGGATGCTTAATGTACGATGCATCACACTACATTATGGGATGCATAATGTACGATGCATCACACAGTATGGGATGCCTAATGTACGATGCATCACACTACAGTATGGGATGCCTAATGTACGATGCATCACACTACAGTATGGGATGCCTAATGTACGATGCATCACACTACAGTACGGGATGCCTAATGTACGATGCATC
>NC_134809.1:16350917-16390917 GCF_046742065.1 Oratosquilla oratoria
GCCAAACCTTTATCCTTAACCTTTGTTTTTTCTGAATTTCACCCTAATTCCAAATTATTCTTTATCTCCTTTCTTCCAGTTTTCTTCTTCTTTCTCTTCCACATCCCCTTCTTTCTCCTTCTCCTCTTTCACCTCCTCCTCCTCTTCCTCCTCTTGCTAATTTTGTTTCACTTCCTCTCTAGCCTCCTCCTCGTCCTCCTCCTCCTCCTCCTCTTACTCCTTTTGTTTCACCTCCTCTATAGCATCCACCTGGTCCTCCTCCTCGTCCTCTTACTCCTTTTGTTTCACCTCCTTACTGGCCTCCTCCTCCTCCTCCTCCTCCTCTTCCTCCTCCTCCTCCTCCTCCTCCTCCTCTTGCTCCTTTTGTTTCACCTCCTCCCTATCATCCACCTTGTCCTCCTCCTTGTCATCATCCTACTCCTCCTCTTGCTCCTCTTTTCCTCCGCTTCAGCCTCCTCTTCCACTTTCTTCACCACCTTTCCAGTCCAGTACTTGTCTTCCTCTTCCCCCGTCTGCTGCTTTATTTCCTCTCCATTCTTTTTCTCTTCCTCCTCCTCCTCCTCTTCCTCCTCCTCCTCCTCCTCCTCATCTTCCTCTTCCTCCTCCTCTTCCTCCTCCTCTTCCTCTTCTTCCTCCTCTTCCTCCTCCTCCTCCTCTTCTTCCTCCTCCTCTTCCTCCTCCTCTTCCTCCTCCTCCTCCTCTCCCTCCTCCTCTTCCTCCTCCTCTTCCTCCTCCTCTTCCTCCTCCCATTCCCTTTGAAGAGTTCCCACCCTTCTTCCGTTCAAGAAGGCTAATTTTCCCCAGCTGCTCTTAGGTTAATGTTCTTTCCATCCATGTTCCAGACTCTCCCTCGCACGAGGGTTCTGCTTTTCGTCAGGGTTCCGAGAGCGCTTGACCGCGGAGGTGTCTGCCGATTCTGAATAAATCCCTCTGGTTTCTGCTCCCCCCCCCCAAAAAAAAAAAAAAAAAGTGGAGGTGTCTGCCGATGCTGAATAAATCCCTCTGGTTTCTGCTCCCCTCACCCCCCCCCAAAAAAAAAGTGGAGGTGTCTGCCGATGCTGAATAGACCCCTCTGGTTTCTGCTCCCCCCCCAAAAAAAAAAAAAAAATCCTAGATCGTAACAAAAGTATTATTTGAATTAGCGTTGAGGCTTTGACTCCGGAAGCTTCTCTCTGTTGGCGGAGAGACACAAACAAGTTAAAATTCGTCTTTAGAAATCTTTTAAACAAGTTCGCAATTTTCAAGGCACAAACATAACGTCAATAGATATTTTAGCATGTATCATATATAGTGCTTACGCTTTAAGACATTGTCTTGTATAAGAACATTCAAATAAATTGGTCAACCATGATTATTTTAAATTTTGGAAATAATTTCATGGCTCAAGCACTTTGGACATGAGTGTTCATGATCCGATTTGCAGTGGTACAATGATTACTTTATTCTGGTTAGTAGTAGATTATTTTTGTCTATTTCACTTGAGGGTTTGGGGATAGAAGGAATAACTTTTCTTCTATATATCTTCCAAACTTCGCCTGATATAATCCACAGAAATTCACTACAGAAATCGGCAAACTTTTTTGATAACAAGACTTGCTCCTTAACTTCCTTAACAATGCTTCCCAGCTCTCTCTCACAATGGCGTTCCCAATTTCCGCTGCCCTCTGCCTCTCCCCCCCTCCCTTCTCCTCTCCCTCCCCTCACCCTCTCCCTCCCCTCACCCTCTACCTCCCCTCACCCTCTACCTCCTCTCACCCTCTACCTCCTCTCACCCTCTACCTCCTCTCACCCTCTACCTCCTCTACCCTCTCCCTCCCTCACCCTCTCCCTCCCTCACCCTCTCCCTCCTCTCACCCTCTCCCTCCCCTCACCCTTGCCAACCCTCCCCTCACCCTCTCCCTCCCCTCACCCTCTCCTTCCCTTCACCCTTTCCCTCCCCTCACCATCACCCTCTCCCTTCCCTCACCCTCGCCAACCCTTCCCTCACCCTCATCTTCCCTCCCTCTTCTCCCTTTCCTTTTCTCTCTCCCTCCTCTTCCCCTCCCCTCCTCTGTCCCTTCCCCTCAATTTACCCCTCCCCTGTCCCTTCCCCTCCCCCTTCCCTTACCTCTTCTCCTCCCCATTCCCCTCCTCCTTCCTCTCCCCTCCACCTCCCCCTTCCCTCCTTATCTTTCTCCCCTCCTCATCCCTCTCCCCTCCGCCACCCCATCCCCGTTCACCTTCCCCTCCTCTTCCCCTCCCCTCCCCTTTCCATTCCCTCTCCGTCTCATTCCCTCTCTTCTCCTCCAGCTCTTTCCTTTCTCCTCTCCCTCCCCTCCCTTCCCCTCCACCTCCTATCAACCTCTCCTCCCTCCCCCTCCCCAACCCTGCCTCTTCTTCTTTCCTTCTCCCTTATTCTTCTCTTCTCTTCCCCTTCCCCTCCCTTTTCCTTTTCCTCTTCCCCTCCCCATTCCCCTCCTCCTTCCTCTCCACTCCCTTTTCCCTCCTTAACCCTCTCCCCTCCACCTCCTCCATCCCCTCCCTTCCCATTCCCTCCCCGTCTCATTCCCTCTCTTCTTCCCCCGTTCTTTTCTTTCCCCTCTCCCTCCCTTTCACTCGACCTCTCCCCGTCTCTCTCCACTCACTCCTACTTACAAAGCCCTCCCCGTCTCACTCTCTCTCTTCTCCTCCATCGCTTTTCTTTCCCCTCCCCCGGCCTCTCCCCGTCTCCCCTCCTGTCCTTCCTTCTTACAAATACGCGAGAGCTTACATCCGACCTCTCGGCGGGCACCCAGACACAATTCCCCACTCTTAGGGAATTGGTATGCCTTCCGCTGCAGAGTTCAAACTCCCGGATCTTACACAAACTCCTCCTTACTTCGCTTCTTAGTCTCCCTCTGTTTTTTTTTTTTTTTTTTTTTTCGTCTTCTCTTTTTTTCTTTTTCTTTTCTTTCGTCTTCGCTTTTTTCTTTTTCTTTTCTTTCGTCTTCTCTTGTTTTTCTTGTTATTTTCTTTCGTCTTCTCTTTTTTCTTTTTCTTTTTCTTCTCTTTTTTTCTTTTTCTTTTCTTTCGTCTTCTCTTTTTTCTTTTTCTTTTCTTTCGTCTTCTCTTTCTTATTTTTCTTTTCTTTCGTCTTCTCTTTTTTCTTTTTTTTTCTTTCGTCTTCTCTTTTTTCTTTTTCTTTTCTTTCGTCTTCTCTTTTTTCTTTTTCTTTTCTTTCGTCTTCTCTTTTCCTTCTTGTCTCGTTTCTCCCGTTTCCTGACCTCGTCCTCTCCTAAAATTGCTTTCTTTCATGTTTTTCTTCGTCCTCTTTTTTATTTCTTTGTGCTGTTGTTAAAAACATTTTTTATACACTGCTTCTTTCTTTACATTACGTCTTGTCTGCTACGGGTGTTCAATTCATGCTGCTTCGTTTTTTTTTTCTTCTTTTTTTCCCCGTCTCCTTCTCATTTGATCATGATCATCCTCGTCATCGTCATCATCGTCGTCATCATCGTCATCATCATCATCGTCGTCATCATCGTCATCATCATCATCGTCGTCGTCATCATCATCATCATCATCATCGTCGTCGTCGTCGTCATCATCATTATCATCATCATTATCATCATCGTCATCATAATCGTCGTCATCATCGTCATCATCATCATTATCATCATTATCATCATCATCATCATCATTGACATCATCATCAACAGCAACACCATCTAACATACACAACAGCATACCCTTCTGTAACAAAAATATAAAAAATAACAGAAAACACAACTGAAATAATTACTGTCTGACGAAAGATAAAGAAATACACTTACAACATGAAAAAATATTTATATACCACCCAACACATCAACCTTCTAGGTGCTACATCCCTCATCTCCAACCTCTCTGTTGATTAAGAAACCATGCTGACAGAAGAAACGAATGCACACTACCCAATTTGCCTGAACGCGTAAACAGCGGTCCAAAAAGGAAATAAAATACTGAAGAAACTCCCTCACCTAAACATATCAAATGCTAGATCATCCCATCAGGCTAAGTACCCTTCCTCTCCCCCTCCCCCCTCCCTCTTCCCCTCCTCCTCCCTCTTCCCCTCCCCATTCCCCTCCCTTCCACCCACCTCCCCCATCCCACCTTATCCCTCTCATCGCGTATAACTAACAAGCAATATCCACTGATATAACAATGTGCTCATTATCCCTCCCCTAAACACAAAGAGTAACAGAAACCATACATTACTTTCAGCCGTGTAGTTAATGAATGGAATAAACTTCCTGCAGAGACAGTGCAATGTAGCTCAGTTCGAAGCTTTAAGATTCGTGTAGGTAAACACCTAAGCAAGATACTGTAATGCCTGCCATTCATTTTATATTATTTGTATGTTATTATTTGTCTGTTTTTTATTATTATTTGATTGATTTTCATTTATTGTTATTTATCTGGGAATGTATTATTATTTACTATTTTCCTGTTTTATTTAATATTTAAGTATACCTATGGATTTATTTATTTTGTTTATTATTGTTTATGCTGTTATATTTTTATATGTTTATTTATTTATTTATCTATTATTATTTTATTTTTTTCGCATCCGACCTAGTTATGGACCAAAAGGTCTCTGTCGGCATGCTCCTCCTTTGTAATCCTTTGTAATCCTTCCCCTCAGACCACTTCCTAACACAGGTCATCATAGAAACTAGAATTAAGAATATAACGTAACATTCAAGGGAACATTCATAAACTAAAAAAAATCAAATTTACATGAGTACACACAGACATGGGGGAAAATTTAGAAACCTTCCACACAGACCAGTTTCCAGCCATTGACAGAGCACTGGATGAGATAGGAATGACTATTCGGGGGGCCAGCAAGTGATATATCGCAAACGACCAAAAAAAAAAAAAAAAAAAAAAAATCACAGGAGAGGGGCGTACTAAAACAAGTAAACAAATAAAATAATGAATAAATATATATAAGTTGATAAATAAACTAATTCATAAATTAAACAAAACCTAACAGAACGAGAAAAAGAATTTCTAAAACAATTGAGCGGACACCACAGAATTAATACACAAAATATAAGAAAACTGGAAAAAAATTCAAATATAATTGATGGAAAACCAAAAGCCAAACAGATATGGGTGACTATAAAAAAGCGCGATAAAAGCTCAGAACTGAACCCATTTAGACCGATGTGTTTTTAGATGAATGTTTGAAGTCTTATCTGGTTCTTCAGCGCGGAAGTTTTTCAATTTCTTTATTGCCTTTTCCACCCCTTTGTTGGAGAAGGGAGATAGTTGTTGGAGAAGGGAGATAGAGGTGGGGATATCAGTGTCGCGTTTTGATTTTTCGAAAATTTTTGTTGTTTTTTCTGTTTTCGAGTTGTAAGCTCGAAACTTCTTGTGAGGAAGTGTTTGTTGGTAATGATAATGCATTGGTGTTTGTTGATGGTATTTTTCCTTGAGTTGCTACAATTGACGCAGCCCGAAGGGATTTCTCCCCGTCTTCTCCTTTTCTGCATTGAGGGGACGGAGAGGGGGGTGGGGTCGCCGAATTTATGAAGCGGCCTTGCTGTGGATGTGCTGTGTCTTGCGACACTGTTTCTGACCCAGGGCAGTGGACAGGATGCAGGGATGACCCGTCATCCAGGAGGTGCCAAGATAGAAGGGAGGGAGGAGGGTAGAGGGGAGTGGAATATATGGGAAATGAAATGGCTGGGAGTGATTTCTATGCCTTTTTCTTTTTGGCTACCTCCCGTGTAAGGGGGAAAAAGCCTTTGGTATATGTATGTATGTATGCTACAGTTGCTTCATGAATGGGGAGATCGGTTCAACCCCACTCCCCTGACATCAGAACTACAGAACCAAAACGGTACGTTTGTGTTTAGATCATCATCCAGCACTAAGAGGATTGACTACAGAAACAAATGCCTCAAGTACAAGCATTAAGTACAAGGGACTCTCCTAATTCCTTTTGTACTCTTCTTCTGTTTATTCATGTCACATATTTGTGATTTCTTTGTACTTTTGAAGATGTCTTAAATAGACGAAAGCGTTCGGCCACCAGTTCCTTCAAAATGAAACGACTTAGATCCATTTTGAAGGGTCGTTGTGGCACGATGGTACGGCCTTCGTCTTATAAAAAGCAAGCCGCTCAAGCGAGGGTTCGAATCCCAGTAGAGGAGTTTAATCTAAATGTTGTTATGAAACAAAACACACGCACACACACACACACACACACACACACACACACACACACACACACACACACACACACACACACACACACACACACACACATATATATGTATATATATGTGTGTGTGTGTATGTGTGTGTGTGTGTGTATGTTTGTAAGTATGTGCGTGTGTGTGCGCTTACCTGGCCACAGGTAACAAATTAGGGGAGGGTAGATAAAAACGACTCGGGCCAAGGATCGAGTTTCGTTCCTGAATAATTTCGTTCAAAAGGGCCTCTCCACAGTGAGGACACGTCAGCGCGAACGTGTCCGTTGTAGTTTGTCGATGCTCCATCTACTCAGACCCTCCGGGAAGTCGCCACGGTCAGATTGGATAGTGGCAGTCATGCCGTTTTAATGGGTGGGACACTTCATTCTACGATGTTGTTATATACACTACACAAATGTGCATGTACAAGGGCGCGCACACACAGATACACACACACAGACACATACACACACGCACACACACACACACACACACACACACACACACACACACACACACACACACACACACACACACACACACACACACAATATGTGTGTGTGTGTGTTTGCGTGTTCGTGCATGCAACCCAACATCTCCACATATCAGAAGAAAAACGAACAAGATCCCGTCTTCACCCACTTCTTTTGCATGGAGTGACGTCTTCGTCGGAAACGAACGACAAGTATAAGCATAAAGCGAGCAAGTAAGCAAGATAGCAAGTGTGTGTGTGTGTCTGTGTCTGTGTCTGTGTGTGTGTGTGTGTGTTGGGAGGAGGGCACGTTGAATGCAGGCGTTGCTGAAGTGTACAGCAATGGTAGAATTGTTCAGTTTGTATGAAGTCCTCTCTATACGTCGTATGAGAGAGCGAAAGCTGATAGTCAGGGTATTGATAGATTCTCCAAGGTACATGTTCCTTCACTCAAGACGTCTTTCGACCCGAACAGGGGTCATCTTCAGCAGCTACACAAGTTATGATAACATGAATACAAGAATATTAATGATACATGGAGCGTGACAGGCAGCGGCGGCGCCAGGAATTTTTAGTTGGGGAGGCTAAGGGGGGGGGGGCTGAGCAAATTTTGGGGGTGGCTTATACATACATACATATACCAAGGCTTTTTCCCCCTTCCAAGGGAGGTAGCCAAAAAGGGAAAGGCATAAAAACACTCCCACCCATTTCATCCCTAAATACACTCCACACCCCTCCCACCCTTCCTCTCATCTGAGCACCTCCTGGATGACGGGTCATCCCTGCACCCTGCCCACCGCCCTGGGTCAGAAGCAGTGTCGCAGGACACAGCACATCCACAGCAAGGCCGCTTCATTTAATCGGCGACCCCCCCTCTCCGTCCCCCCTTGCATATAAGGAGAGGACGGGGAGAAATCCCTTCGGGCTGCGTCAAAACTCACTCACACACACTACCCCCCCCCCCCGCCCATTTCTCCCCATGCAGTCACATCATCATCCATATACAACCATTCTCCACTCACCTCTGTCTTCCGTCCTCTCCCTTCCTTCCTCAACAGACATTCCCCTCTTCCCCAAAGCCCCCTTCACCCCATCCATCCACCTCATCCTAGGACGTCCCCTCATGTTCACTCCCTCCACATCTGCCTTCCATACCTCTTTTACTAGTCTTTCTTCACTCATTCTTTCCATGTGTCCAAACCATCCTAATATTCTTTCATCAACCCTCTCTCCCAAATCCTTTTTCACCCCTGTTCTCCTCCTCACCTCCTCATTTCTCACTCTATCTAGCCTAGTAACCCCCACCATACTTCTCAGACACCTCATCTCAAACACATTCAAACTCCTTCTCTCTTCTTCTCTTATGTTCCACGTTTCTGCCCCATACAGTGCTGTTGGCACAATCACTCCTTCATACAGTCTCCTCTTCGCATCCATTCCCAAATGTCTATTTCTCATTACACTCTTTAAACCACCAAGGCATTTACTCGCTTCTCTCAATCTACATTCTACCTCCACCTTCACTCCACCTTTTCCTGCTACACTTGCACCCAAGTATCTAAAACTATCCACTTCCTCCAGTCGCTCTCCCTTAATGTTCACTTCCAGTCTACTGCCACTTTCACCCCTTGTACATCTCATCACCCTACTTTTACCCACATTTATCTTTAGCTTTCTTCTATCACATACTCTCCCAAACTCTGCCACCAGCTTCCTCAATCCCTCCTCTGACCCTGCCACAAGCGCAGTGTCGTCCGCAAACAACAGCTGGCTCACCTCCCACTTTTCTCCATTTTCTTTAACCATCTCCAATCCCTGACTCACTACCCTAGCATTCACCTCTCGCACCACCCCATCCATGTATAAGTTGAACAGCCAGGGCGACATAACGCATCCTTGACGAAGTCCCACCTTTACTTCAAACCACTCACTCTCTCCATTTCCAATCCTAACACATGCTCTACTACTCACATAAAAACTCTTGACAGCTCCCAAAAGCTTTCCTCCTATCCCATAAATCTGCATAACCTCCCACAGTGCCTTTCTGTCAACCCTATCATAAGCCTTTTCCAGATCCATAAAAGCCCAAAAAACATCCTTCCCCTTTCCTATAGCTTTCTCACATATCTGTCTTACCACAAAGATCTGATCTACACAACCTCTACCCGTCCTAAATCCACACTGTTCCTCACCAATTACTCCTTCTGTTCCTCTCCTAATCCTCCCAATCAAGATTCTCCCATAAGCCTTCCCTACTACACTCAACAGGCTAATCCCTCTGAAATTACTACATTCACACTTGTCCCCTTTTCCCTTGTAAAGAGGAACTATACATGGAGGTTTCAAATTACTCGGGCCAAGGATCGAGTTTCGTTCCTGAATAATTTCGTTCAAAAGGGCCTCTCCACAGTGAGGACACGTCAGCGCGAACGTGTCCGTTGTAGTTTGTCGATGCTCCATCTACTCAGACCCTCCGGGAAGTCGCCACGGTCAGATTGGATAGTGGCAGTCATGCCGTTTTAATGGGTGGGACACTTCATTCTACGATGTTGTTAATAGTAAAATTAGCTAATAGTAATATGATAATACACATATATTTTCCTCATTTCAGAAGGGGAGGGGGTTAATGGTAGGGCTAGCACTGATGGCTGACAAATCTTTAGCCCTGGCAATTAAAAATTCCTCTTAATAAAATTATTTCAATGAGTGTTTTAAATTTTCAATTTGCTCATTTCAGTTGGGGGAGCTAATGGGGGGGCTGGCCACTTTTTTGGGAAAGCCCCCCCCTGGCGCCGCCACTGGTGACAGGTGGGATTTTGTACCCACGAAGAATCCTTGGGAAAGGATGTCGGTCGTAGCTACCCACGGAGCACCACCGACTTGCCCATAGGTTAATGATGAAATTTCTTCATAGATGGGAGTGAAACTTCTGGTTGTAGTTATATGTTGATGGAAGGTTTATCTAAACAAATAAAAACTGATCCAGCCATCCTTAATCTCTTCTCATCTTGTTCGCGGTAAAGAATTGATGTTTGTGTTTCCAGTTGTCTGGTGAGATGGAGTGTCGGTGGGTGCTGTTGGTGTGGCAGAGGATAGCCCCATCCTGCAAATGTGCTGTCATTCTTTTAGACAAGGTGGTCGTAGTTGAACCTATATACCGAGAATTAAGGCGACTGCAGTCACCAAAGTTAGTTAAATTGGCATATAAGGTTAATTTCCTACAAGGGGCTTATCCGTGGGAGGCAGCTATATATCATGACGAGGCTGGACATCCTTTTAGTTTTGTTAAAAAAAAAAAATAAAATAAAAAGTTTTAGAGACCACACCAGAAGAACGGTTGAGCTACTTGAAAGAAGAACCACAGAAGAAAGAAAAAACCGTGACTAATTTGAAACCTGAATTAGTCAACTTGTACCGGGAATGGAGCGTAGGGAGTATCCCTGAAGATGTGCATTCTAATATAAAAAACGTACTTACCAATGTCACCAGTGCTCAACTCAACAAATCTAGAAGGAGAGGTGGTCGGAAGCTTTCTGCCTTATATGGTGGTTTCGTTGAAGTGTCACAACAAATCGACCAGCTCGTCACTCTTAGTAGCACGGATTCAAATATATCAGGATGAAGATTGCTGTCATATTCAACTAAATGTAGTACCAAATTTGTACTCAAAACCAAAACAACATTCGGAGCAGAGGAAAAAACTATATTACATATATATATATATATATATATATATTATATATATATATATATATATAATATATATAATACATATACATATAGTGTGTGTGTGTAATGAAAACCACTTGGAAAATTAAATGAAAGGTGAAAATGTCTTAAATAGACGAAAACGAGCGGTTATCTTTAATTTTATTTTCCAATTGGTTTTATTACACATTTTATGATTTATTCGCATATATATATATATATATATATATATATATATATATATATATATATATATATATTTATATATATATATACAAAGGATTACAAAGGCGGAACATGCCGACAGGAGACCTTTTGGTCCATATCTAGGTCGGGTGCAAAAAAGAAAAAAAAATCATAATAATAAATTAATAAGTAAAAACTATAATAATGTAAATAACAAATAAGATACATAAATGCATAGGTATAGTTAAATAATAAACAAACAGGTAATATTAAATAGTAATGAATTGACATATAACTAATAATAAATATATATATATATACATATATATATATATAATATATATATAAATATATATAATATATATATATATATATATATGTATATATACATACATACGCACAATCAGATTGAAGAAATGAAAGACACTCATTGCGGAAGATGTTAAGAAAGATTTCGAGGAAACACCTAATCCGCCCTACGGAAGCCCGACGGTTGAACAATCCAAGCTTCCGTATATAAGAGTTGATTCATTTTCGACGAAGAAGCCGAAGGCTGGGTTTACCAATGTTCCAGTTACGGAACACAGTACACTTATGGTTCTCTATTTTACAAAAGGGGTAATATGTAAATTGTGGTGATTGCTGTGTGTTCTGAGATGTGTAATGTTTGTATTGTATACGAGGAGTAAGTACGGGACGCGTGATTAAAAACTCACTTGAATATTCTTTGTATAGGGACTGGCTCAGAAGGTAAAGAAGACCACAAAGCCAGTGTATTGGGAGCTCTGGGACTTGTTATTAATGTACCTGGTTTAAGACGTGACCCACATTACCCTAGATACTCCTGTAAGTAGGTTGTGTCTCGCAATCACCTTCCTGATCTAGTTTTATCTCCATTTTTCTTTTCTCCTTCTCTCTTTTCTCTCATCCTCTTCCGCTTCTTCTGTTTTTATTCTTCGTTTTCTTCTGTTTTGTTTGCTTTTATATATTTATTACTTTGATTCATTGTTTATCTTACAACTTTTCTATTCACTTATCTATTTATTCACGTATTTACGTGGTTATTTTTCTTCACATTTTCATTTGTTGATTGATTTACGTGACTTGTTTTACTCATTCCTTTAAAAAAGTTACACTTATTTTCTGTTTCTTTTTCTTTTGTATCCGGCTTCATTACGGACTGGAAAGTATTTTTCTATTTATTTCTTCATCAACTTATTGTCCTTTATGGTATCGTGCCTCTTCAGTGAATCAAAGTCATTCTTTTTCGACTCACCAGAAACCGCAAGGTCACTGCTCCCAGATATACCGGAAATCGAGATGTCTTTCCTTATTCTTTTACTTTATTTCTCTTTCTGTATTTCGTCCCTCAGCTTCCCTTCTCTGCTCTGAATGGGCTTTATGACGAACATCCAATCGGAAGGCCCCCACGTCTCCAGAGCTCTTGGGATCTTCCCTGCTGCCAGTCCTTCCCACTCGTTCCACAAATCATCCGCCCGAGTTTGATCGGCAATCCATTTCCGCCTCATCCATTCCTGGATGACGACAGTGGCAGTGGTGGCAGCGGTGGACGCTGGAAAGATGGAGGCTATACCGCTGCCTCACGCTCTCTTTTAACAATGTCAAAACCCCTCTCGTTCTTTCCCTCCATGGTTCGTTTATACAGCCACACTTTTCCGACAGTTGACTTTATCTTTGGGTCATGTAGATTTCCTTTAATCTTCGTCTCGCTTGACCTGGGTACAGCCATCCCGCACTTGACTTCAGCTATACATTCTTCTCGCTTGACTTCTCCCACATATTCCCTTCACTCGACTTTTTCCTTGACTTTCGGCCAAACTCGGGTTTTCTTTCTCCTTCACCTCACTCTGCTTGTCTACGCCCTTTCCTTACTCGACTCTCCTATAGTTTCTCCTCACTTGAATTGATATATTTCTCTCAAAACGACTTAACTTCACTCAACGTCTTTTACTCACTGTCTTTACCCACTATGCATTTTCTTTTCTTTACTTCACTTGTACCTCATTCTGGCTCTGCTTTACATAAATATGCAAAAGAGAGGCAGACATATTTTTTGTGGTCGATAAAAAATCGGCCTGAAAAAAGGAGAGGGGGAGAATGACAGCATGGGGTTTATATGCTTGTTAAATGACCCTTAAACTTCGAACTGTTGCATATTTTAGAAAAGTTCTTTTGAGTTACTGATGATGTGGTATTCAGAAATATATTTAGCTAGTTCAACATTTAAACTTTAGTACTCCATGCTAACTTAATCCTTTAGTTTCTGGGAAATTTCTTTCTGTTAAAGATAAATACTTGGTAGCGGGCAGAATGCATATATAAATCGAATAAGGTACTCAGACTTAACTATATTGGTTCTTGTATGAAATGTAGTTGAGAAAGACGTCTCGTTTTCATGCTTGTAATTTCTTTAAGAAATTACGTCTTGAATTAAAGCCAGCCCCTTTGATTGCCGGTATTAAGAAAAAAAAAGAAGAAGAAAGAAAACAAAATATATATATATATATATATATATATATATATATATATATATATATATTGGTATACTTCAGATGATATTAAATGGATTTATCTCATATCTAACAAAATGCAGGGATGATACCTCAGGAACATATTCCAATTATACATATGATGGTTGATGGTGACTAAAGACTTAGATTTTTGTGTGATATTTCCTAAAATCGTTTGTTTGTTCTGAGGCAAACATATTATGCTGAATTAATGTATAATCCTTCCTAACAATTGCATCTAGATCTTCATCGTTCTCCACATCGATCAGAATTACAAAGAATCTTTAAATGTTGTTCCTTTTACTAATACCAATAAATGTATCAGTGTTAATATTTGTCAACTACTTTCCAGATTGTTGTAATAGAATTTTTGATTTTTTTTTTGAGTGTCTAATAGCTTTGAATAGTAATTTCTTATCCCACATAGTTTGAATCGTTAGCAAATCTAGATTTCATTTCAAGATGTGGGGCATTCCTCTATGTTGTAAACAGAAGCGACAAATTAACGAACCTTTGAGGAAATCCATTCCCAGAAGTTTTCTAGTTAAAGACTTGATACTTGGAACAATGCCATGTTTGTTATTATTATTGCTTGATTCAACCTGACAATTTTCCTCTCATGCCACGAGATGCTGCTCTGGTAATCTTTCGTGTGTGACAGGATCAAGGTTTTTAGAAAGTCGAGGTATATCAGATTTATCCTGTTTCTCTTATCGTAATTCTAAAAGACAGACCTGTGAAGCTAATGTAGATCAGTTGCAGAAGGACTTTGACCTCTAAAACGGCATCACCTGCCATTCCTTAAATCATTCTTTTATAAACAACGATTGATGGCGTTTCTGATCATTATTTCCGATCATTTTCATAAGTGATGTAAGGCGGTTCCTGCTCTCTATTTCATATTTGTTTTTAAAAAACATGATCACTGTTTTGGCTAGTTCGGTTCATCAAGTGTATCTCGTGTTGAAATTTTACAATTTGTGGTTTAATAATAATTTGATTTCTGGTTTCGTATGGATATATATGTATAATACATATATGTATACATGCATATATATATACATATATATATATATATATATGTATATATATATATATATATATATATATATATATATATATATATACACACACATATATATAAATTATTTCGGACAAATGAGAGAGAAATGGGTGGGGAAGGGCAAATGAAGATGTGTTGGGAATAGAGTTTATTGCCCTAACGTTTCGACCAACTTGGTTTTCTTCTCTGAAGAAGACCAATCTGGTCGAAACGTTAGGGTAATAAACTCTATTCCCAACACATCTTCGTTTGCCCTTTCCCAACAATCTCTCTCTCTCATAAATATACATGTATATATGTATATATATACAGATATATATATAATGTATATATATATATATATATGACGAAAACGGGAGTAGGAAACACAGGAATCTTAGACTAAATTTATTCCTGACTAGTTTCGCAGGTCTGCTTTCTCAAAAGCATAGAGCAAAAGTAATCAAGAATAAACGATTAAGAATCCTGTGTTTTCTACTCCCGCTTACGTCAGCGTGTCAGAACATCTCAATATATAAATACATATATATATATATATATATATATATATATATATGTGTATATATATATATATATATATACAGTATATATATATGTATATATATATATATGTGTGTGTGTGTGTCTCTTGATAGCGTAGTTGGTATGTCACGGCGTCACTTGTCATGTGAAAGCTGA
Source organism: Oratosquilla oratoria (assembly GCF_046742065.1). Classification (NCBI taxonomy): domain Eukaryota; kingdom Metazoa; phylum Arthropoda; class Malacostraca; order Stomatopoda; family Squillidae; genus Oratosquilla; species Oratosquilla oratoria. Next base: position 16,365,759 of record NC_134809.1, read on the forward strand.
GTTCGACTCCTCGGCAGTACCACATTTCAGTTTCTGGTTGAGGCCTCCTTTGGGTCTCCCGATGTTGATGGCTTAGAATTAAAGTGCATTGTGGTTGTTAATACATATATATCTATATATATATATATATATATATATAGATAGATATATATATGTATATATATATATATATATATATATATATATATTTATATATATAATATTCTGCAGTCACTTTTACCAATCTTAAAAAGTTTTTGTTTAACATTTAACATCACGAGACTAGGGTTAATTTCCTCTCAAGCAATGGGACTCACTCTTTATTCAGATTCCACCCAACGCACTCGTTCCCCACATTCTAACTGACCCACACACTTCCCTCACCCGATTAGACCAACATGTTCCTGTTGCTGTACTTGACCCAATTAGTCTCCACACTCGACCTGAGTTATTTATTCTCCTCACTCAACTTGACCAAAAATTCTCTCTCAGTTGACTTGACCAACATATTTCCCTCATTCCACCAGCATGTAACTTTTACTCGACTTAGGCTGAAACTCTTTTCGTTCGGTTGGACCCGTTCATTCCTCTCAATCTAACTACGACACATTTTCTTCATTCCTTTTGTGCAACGGTTTTCTCAAGCTGGTGTCAGCCACAAGACACTCCTTAAACGTAAAAAAAAAAAAGGAAAAAAAAAAAAAAAAGAAACACCGGCTGCATTCGCGCCTATTCGGATGCCATGTAAATATGACCCGCTTTCTCGCGATGGTCAAGGTCCCAATCCTGACATCGATTCGGTATTTCTCACACTTTCGCAAGGAAATGTTCGAACACATATCATCTTCCCCGGTCACTTGCCTTTCCTCCATCGATGCCATCACCTCCTCCTCCTCTTCCTCCTCCTTCTCCTCCTTCTCCTTCTCTTCTGCCTCCCTCTTCGCCTCCTCCTCCCTCTACCTTTTCCTACTCCTCTTGTTCCTTTCTTTTCCTATTCCTCTCCTCTTCCTATTTTCCTCCTCCTCCATCTACTTCTCCTCGCACTCATCCACCCACTCCACCTTTTCTTCTACCTCCTCCTCCTCCTCCTCCTCCTCCTCTTCCTCCTATTACTACTTATACTACTCTTACACTTACTCTTCCTCTTCCTCCAATCTTCCTGCTCTTACCCTCCTCCTCATTATCTTCTACTTCCTCCTCCTGGACGTCCTCCTAATCCTTTTACTCCTCCACATCCTCCTTTTATTCCTTTTCCTCGTTTTCCTCCTCCTGCCTCTCCCTCCTCTTCTTCCTTCTCCACCTACTCGTGTTCCTCTCTATAGAGAGGAAAGACCTGAAAGACTTAAGAGACTAGATGAATTAGAGAGTAGATAGACTAAAGAGAAGAGAGAGAGTGGAGACTTGAGAAACAAAAGAAAATAGAAAGAGTAGAGAGACTAGAGATAAAAGAAAAAATAAAGAGACTAATGAGACTGAAGACTAGATAGATCAAAGAAACATGAGAGATCACAGAAACTAAAAAGAAACAGATTAAAGAGACAAATTAGATGAGAGAATCAACAGAGACGGGAGAGAAAAGAGAGACGAGAGACAGAGAAAGAGGAAATGGAGATATGTGTATGTTGATTGAATTGGGGATTGCTTGATGTCATAGATCCGGTAGAGACAATCGGATTCATTCATCTTCTCCCGGTATTTATTTCATTTATCTTTATTCAGTTTGTTTACTACCAGCACTTCTCTACCTCTCTCCCATTTCTCCACCCTCCACATGTTCTTCCACTCTCAATTCTCCTTGTGCCAGAAAAGTATCCCATATTTCCTCCTCAGAATACATTTACGTCCAGAACACTTTCATTCCTCCTTATAGGTACCACTACACAGTCCATTAATACCTCATCAACCACCCTTCACTCCGCCAACTTTTCACACGTATACTTATGCTTGACTCTCTTCTTAAACACTGTTTGCTATCATAAATTTTCTTTCTGAGCAAATCTCTAACATCTTCTCTTCACTGTAGTTCTTTCCTGACACCCTGAACCTCCCTACTACTCAATCAATTGGTTCACATCCTACTATAACATTATCTCCCAGCACCATTACTTTTTCATTCTGCCCAAAATTCGCCATACAAAAGTTTGAATTAATTAAGAATTGCTTTCTTTTCTCCTCGCTTGTCTCACTGCCGTGTGCAATCACAAAAGTCCTTATCTTCCATCTTAATTTCACTCTCTCCCACATTACTTTCAAAAGGCACTTTCCCCTACTCCACCAATCACTTCCCTGTCTCATCTCCTACCACCAGAGCCACTCCTTCCTTTCAACTTCCATTCATCACTCCTGGCACCTTCCCCACCACCCCGAAACTCCGAGTCACTCCTTTTTTTCAATCTAATAAACAGACAAGCAAGCGAATTGTATTGGGGTGGCTAATGAGTGCGCAAAATTAAGAGATTAGTTTTACACTTAGATACACACAACTGACACAATCACAAATGCGTGCACCTGCTCACAAGGCTGCTTAGATACTAACGCCACGCTCTCCAATTCGTGCCAAAACAAAGGCACGCATTGCATCTGCGATATACAACACAACCAACTCTTATAATATAAATACATAATAACATAATATAAATAATACAATAAATAACAAAACAACAAAATACAATTCTACACCACACCAACACATCATAAATACGCAGATAGACGAATAGACAAACAGACGAATGAATCAAATAAAAACAAAAATGAATAAAGGGAAACATAAATAATCTGTAATCCCCCTAATGCATTCAGGTTTTTGTTTCGGATCCTCTTCAAACCTAAATCCTCATCCTGTTGCTAGTTTGCTTATTCAGAACAGGCATTTCAGCCCTAGGCGGGATTCGAACCCGGCCCGCCGTATTGTGTATGTGTGTGTGTGTGTGTGTGTATGTGTGTGTGTGTGTGTGTGTGTGTGTGTGTGTGTGTGTGTGTGTGTGTGTGTGTGTATGTGTGTGTGTGTTACCAGGTTCAATGTCGCTGGCCAAATGTCAGGCATCCAGGTATGGCACCGGCTTTGAATCTATTTGTCCATCAACTGTCAATTAACTGGATGGCAGAATGGATGGCCAGGCCCAGCCAACCATCTTTCAAGTTAAATGGCCCAGTGTTGAACTGTCGTTATTAATCTGAATGATATAAGAGACATATATATATATATATATATATATATATATATATATATATATATATATATATATAAAATTTATCTTTATCTTTTGTAACATGTATTCGAATACTAAATGGTTTCACTTCCTCTTCAAGGAAACTGTATGACCTCTTAACCTCGAGAAGGTCACCCATGAATGGGTTGTCTGATAGTGGTGCTCGTTTTAATCCAGCGATTATTAACCTGGGGATTGTGACCCCCTGGGGGGTTATGAACCCCTTGGGGGGGGTCGTGACCCCCTTGGGGGGATCGTGACCCCCTCGGGTGAGTCGGTTGGGTAATGCAAACAAGGTCATCTTATTAAAACAACAGGGCAGGACTCGCAGTAATGGTTATAAACTGGACAAATTTAGATTTAAAAAGGAAATAGGCAAGAATTGGTTTACTAATAGGATGGTTGACGAATGGAATAGACTTAGTAACCATGTAATGAGCGCTGAAACTATCAATTGTTTTAAGAAACGATTAGACAACTTTATGGATGGGGATGACAGGTGGTGATGGATACGGGGCTGCCTAGTGTAGGCCTTATGGTCTCTTGCAGTCTCCTTTATTCTTATGTTCTTAGGGGGTCACAAGTGTGTTGGCCTGATACAGTAAACATATCAACCACAATCAGCGTTCCCAAACTAACACGAAATGTGCTAGTTCTGTCTCGAGTGCATTGGCTAGTGGTTACGATAATACCCTGAAGAGACTCGGAAGGTCGTAGGATGAAAAAAGGTTTCCCTAAGCTGAACAAAATCCTTTGTACGCAGCCAGAATAAGATTCACGAGGTGATTTTTAAAATAAAACGATTAAAACATTCTTTTTGTTTTAAAAAAGAACCCCGGAAATATCTTGGCTACCGACAAGGAGTTTCGTTCAGCTAAGGGAAACCCAAGGATTATAGAAAATTACGAAACTGTCTTTGTCAAGTACATAATTATTCTTCGTTTATCTATTAATCATAAGTTGATAATATGCTTGAAATTTTGTTATTTATTCCCCTGGTAATGCATATTATATGACGTTTATGGAATGAGCTAAATGTCAGTCTAAATTCGAGATCGTGACGAGGATGAAAGGTACCATTCCTCTCTATCATCAATTTGTTCTTCATTTACTGATTTACTATTCATTGATGAACAATTTTGTTCTTCATTACCCTGGCATTGGGTATTTGCTGAACACGAAAACGAGGCGTTCATATGATGAACTACATTTGAACACGAGGTTGTGAACAGCATCAATCAAAATCTGCGTTTATTATGTATTGAAAAACGGGTCGATGTTTCACTTCACAGACAAATTGGATGAAACACTGTGTGTTTGTGAGGCGTGGACATGAAAGAGAGGGAATGGGAATGTGAATACATCATAGTAGTACTGATCTATGTAAAAATGTCGAGTGAAAATAGAACCCACTATCATGAAATAACTCTTCAGATAAACTAGATTCCCTGATGGTAGCAATATATATATATATATATTTATATATATATATATATATATATATATATATATATATATATGTATATATGCTAATAAGAACACGGGTACGTGTGTTCACTCATGCAAAGTAGACCACTTGAAAAAAGAAACTAACGAAGCAGAGCACTTTCGTATATTACATCTTCAGTGCAAAAAGTACTTTTTGCTCTGTATATGTAATATACGAAAGCGCTCTGCTTCGTTAGTTTCTTTCTCCAAGTGGTCTACTGCGCATATATATATATATATATATATGTATACATATATATATATATATATATATATATATATGCACAGCATAGACTAGCAGATTCTCCCAACCCGAAAGTGCATGTGACCTCCCCTAGTGGTTTCTGATGACTATGGAGCAGCCAATCAGAAAGACCGTTTTACACGACACCAACTAAGCAAACATAAATAAGACAGTATATAAACGTCACAAACATACGCTCAAAACAATCAGCCTGAAGATGATCTCCAGAGAAGACCGAAACGTTGCAAGAGAAGCACAATGGAAATTGAAACAATGCACAAATAGCAATATCATTCAATCTCGTCTGTCTACTAGAAAAAATATATAGATACGAGTATGTATATATTTATGTGTGTGCGTATATAAGGTCTTTATTGCAATACTGTCACGGCTAATTACAACATGTATCTTTGTCCTGGTTACCATTGGACGTTTTCTTGTCTCTCGGGAAAAACAAAAAACAAAAAAACAAAAAAAACAAAAAACACGGAAGGCCCCGTCGGTTAGTTTGAAACTTTCACTTCACTTTCTTAAGTCATGGTCACTTAGTTCTACTAATGATATTAACATAACACAAAAGAATATCGGTGAATTAAGAAATTCATGACGTGAATGAATAAATGAATAAATGATTAAGTAGATAACATACATGCATATGTATATACTGTACATACATGCCTATATATATACATACATACTACATATGTATATACATACATACATATACATGTATATACTGTATATGCATACATTCATACATACACACATACATGCATAGAGCATCAAAGGACCCTTTTCCCTTTATAATCGGTTGCCGAGCCAAGTCATGCACCCTTCACTCAACCCACACCCATCGAACACTCGTTTATTGTCCTTGTGGATGATGAGTCGTCCTTTTGTCTTACACACTTTCCGAGTCAGAATCAATGCAGCAAGACACAGCACCTCCACAGCAGGGCCCAGCAGCTGAAGCTGGCTCCCCTCTCACCCCGCTAAATTATAATGCGATTCTACCTCCCCTCTCATTCGCTCAAAAATTGACAGAATAGACAAGAGGAAATCCCTTTGGGGTGCTTCAGTGTACCACACATTCACAAAACCATTCTACACTCACAGTTACCTCTTATTTCATTCACTGCTTAAGAGGTATTTTCTTTTTATCCAAGACTCTATTCACCTCTTCATCCATCCCATTCTCGGTCTTTCCCTCAAGTTCACCCCATCCACCTCTGCCTTCCACATTCTTTTTGCTAGTCTTTCTTCACTTATTCTTTCCATATGCCCAAACCATATTAATATTCTATGAAGAACTCTGCCAGATCTCACCCAACAGCCGCTTTCCTCCTCACCTCCACATTTATCACTCTATCAATCCTCGTAACTCCCATCATAAGTCTTAAATACTTAATCGCGAACACATTTTACTTTATCTTTTCTCCCGCCCTCAGAGTCCAAGTCTCTGTTCCTTACAGTGTCTTGGGTACAGTCACCTCTTCGTACAATATTTTCTTTGTGTTTATCTCTACATACCTATTACTCATGACGTTTTCTATTACCCCAAGACTGCTTGCTTCTCTTACTCTATAAGTTACCTCCACCTCCACCCTGCCATCCTCTGTTACATGTGACCCTAAATACTTAAAACTCGCCACTTCCAACCTTTCTCCTTTAAGACTCGACTCCAACCCACAGTAAGTAAACAAGTAAATGAATAAACAAGCCAGTAAACAGATAAACAAATTAATTGATATGGCCATGCTCTTAGAACGCTGGCTGGTAAGAAACTGACCGGCTTCCTTGGGTTAGGATATAAGGAAATAATTCGTATCTATTTTTACTTCCCAGCAACCAACTCCGTGCCACAGGGGAGGCCGCTCCATCGTATGTCGAAACGGGGGAGACTACACGGTCACCTTGATTCAATTTTTCAAATTAGGGTCAGGCCGAAAGAAGACTCAGTGTGAGAGAGGACACAGGGGCAAACGGTCACGGGGTTTAAGTGATGTTCGACCAAAAGAACCGGACTAAGGATCGTTTGATCTGTAGCAATTGAATTCCGTTGCCGTTTGACTACTGCTCCATCCACCAAAGCGCGCCTTTTCCGTCGCCTGCGATCATCAAGTATTCTACGTTAAAAAAAGGGACATGGGGAATACTATTGGTTCTTCCCTCACATTCGTCTGTATGTGTGTGTGTGTGTGTGTGTGTGTGTGTGTGTGTGTGTGTGTGTGTGTGTGTGTGTGTGTTTGTGTTATCTCAACAGCATCGGAATGGACAGCACGTCCGAGGTCAGAGATGTCTTTCATCCCCATAGTGCTGAGATAGGAAACACGTGCAACGGGGTCATTTGGTGTGGTTGGGTACTGTCACCCGGACACGCCCTTTATTGTAAAGGATATTACGTTCGTATATGCATTGGCACACTTCCTGTATGACCAAGAAGATGAAATATTAAGAAAGTGTCTTTCAGTAGAGATTTAATTACAATCATAAATGCAAAGGCGAGGAAGTACTACTAAATATTGGGGGTCCCAGTTTTAACATTACATGGTTCAGACGAACGCTGTGGGTTGTCTAAGGAGAGGTACTGTAGATGGATAAGAAGCCTTATATACGATAGTGAATAGTTGAAAATTGTGTTTTTGCGTCCTTCATGCAACCTCCAGTCCTTTCCTTAATCCAGTGTTTCTCAAACTTTTCCAAGACGTGACCCCTTTCAGTGTTAGGAAACCTAAAGGGTCATTTAGACGATCAAACAGTTTGACAAACCCGGTTTGTCAGACAAGTGTTGAAGTGATGTTTGACCGTGTGACCGGGTTATTTGGTCGTCAAACACGTTTGTCGAACGTGTTTGACAACCAAATACCCTATTCACACGGTCAAACATCACTTCAAACACTTGTTTGACAAACCGGGTTTGTTAAACCGTTTGACCGTCTAAATGCCCCTTAACACGACCCCCACCTTTATAAGCCTTCTGAAAAACGTACTAATTTTTAATATCGCAGATACATTACTTTAAACTTTAATCATAGCAAAGAGAGAAATAAGAAATATATTTTATTGTTTATTGATGTTTATTAACAAGGATTGATCTGATAAGATATCTTAATGAAAAGGATATATTTGCTTTTTTGATACAAGCAAATTAATAGGCGGGTCTGTGTGGCTGAATATACATCCAGTTGAACCTTTCATACACCCCCCCCAGATAAACCCTCATGACCCCTTTGGGGGTTCATGACCCAGTTTTGGAAGAACCCCTGACCTAATCGAATGAAACTGTCAGAGTTTAGCCAGAATATTCTTGTTATATCTTGAAAAAAAAAAATCTTAATAAAATTCTTAATTTTTTTTCTTCTGTTTTCCGTCACATTATTTTCTTTGCATTTCAGGAGTTGTAGCTTGTCTCTACATGTCAGGTGGCACTTGTCATCTTCTTGAGGCTTCCGATAAGCTAAATTGTCCTATCCATGTTCCTTCTTTTACTGTTTATAAGACATGCCTTTTGCTCCTCTACTCTGTATTCCACTGAAGAGGATCACAGTCCGTGATCGAAATATATGGAATCTATTTATTTCATTTCTTCTTATCCAACACAGTGGGTTTTTGTTGAAATTTACTAATGTGTTACGACATTATTTTGTAGTTCATTTGTTCATCTTCACAGCACAGGAAAGAGGTTCTAAGCATCTAAGCATATCAGTGTCACATATTACGCAGAAATACTGAGGACACAGAAAGGATTCTCGTGTTGTGTACACCATTGCCCATGTCAGTTCTCACCTGCATACTGAATAGACAGACAAGTAATAAAAATATGAAAGATTCATGAACAACTTTAATACGATGCGCTATAACACAAGCGGCTTCGTATTTCTAGAAGGTTATCCAGTGAAGGGGTTAAGAATAAAACATTCAATTCAGGTGGCAGCATCCACAGTAACTAAATAAAGTAAAATAGATAAAATAAGCATATAGATAAATAAATGAATAAAATAAACACACACACACTTCTATCCATCGTTCTATTTATCAGTATATATATATATATATATATATATACATATATATATATATGTGTGTGTGTGTGTGTGTTTGTGTATGTATGTAATGTGTGTGTATGAATGAATATACACGAGTATACTTAAATGAATTCATATATTGCATTCATATTTGTATCTAACTGCATATATGTATGTATATAGAGATTATTTGGAATTTTCCATAAAGCATACGTGTATTAATGGCGACAAACCTGAATGGAGCCGATATTTTCTCTGGCGTACCTTTTGGTGGCGCAAAACATCAGCGATTTGGTCGTTTATGGTTGACAAAGAAAAAGTTTAGACGTCGTTTTCTACCACTATATCTCTTTCTTGTTAACCGACAGTTGTGCGGTTTATTGCTGTGTACGTCTTTTTTTCCTGCTTTTTTTTGTTTGCATGTTGGTGGATGTGCATGCCTGTGCATTTTGTTTCTCTCTTTCTCTCTCTCTCTATCTGTGTGTGTGTGTGTGTGTGTGTGTGTCCTTCTCTCTCTCTCTCTCTCTCTCTCTCTGTCTCTCTCTCTTTCTGTGTGTGTGTGTGTGTGCGCACGCGTATGTGTACGCAAATGTGCGTGTGTGTACGTATGCGTGTAATGCGTCCATGTGTGTGTGTGCCAGCGTGAGTGTGCGCGCGCGTGTTCCGTGTTTTCTTAGGCACAATTTTTAAATACTTTCGAGTTCCGTTTTCTTCGCGTACGTCCGCCAATGTGTCCGCATTTTCATGCCGAAGCGCGAACGAAATCCCCGAAGTCCGACCGCCTCGTTGGCGCACGGCACGATCGAGCGTTTCCCGCGATTATCATACGGAGATAGCGCTGTCCAAGTTCCTGAATAGTTTTCAATTTGCATTAGCAAAAGACTTTTGCCAAATTCGGACTATTATCGATAATGAGTTTGTCGTCACTATTACGGAAATGGTTCGTTAGCGTCTCGGCCGTCGGCGGTTGCCCGATACACGGAGAGGAGTCGGCCAGATAGCTCCTCCCTTTTTCGCAGGTCACGTGTTAAAACTTTATCAAGTACCATTATCGGTAATGGATACCTTAATATCATATATTTCATATATCACCTTAATCGATCACTATTGAACTATCACGATAGACCGGTGATTATGCACTGTGTACTAGCGTATACTTAACTTTCGCAGGTCACGTGTTAAAACTTTATCAAGTACCATTATCAGTAATGGATACCTTAATATCATATATTTCATATATCACCTTAATTGATCACTATTAAACTATCCCGATAGACCGGTGACTATGCACTGTGTACTATCGTATACTTAACTTTGTTGAATTATAGTTAAAACAGGATTTTCTTTGATATCTAACTTCATGGTGAATATTGGAGATTTAATTATTTTAGAGGTTCTTAGTCGTGAATTATCACATATGCCTATGTTTAAGCTTATTGTAGCACTAGATAGTTGTCAGTCTTTTCAAAGCGGGGACATTTTTTAATCTGAAACCTTTACTTTAAGGTCAGAAAAGTTGTTTTTGTACATAATGACCACATTGAGTCGTACACGAAACAAACCCACTGATCTGTTCTCAGCCGAAGAAAAACATAAATCAAAACATAAAGGATTACAAAGGATTACAAAGGCGGAGCATGCCGACAGGAGACCTTTTGGTCCATATCTAGGTCGGATGCGAAAAAAATCATAATAATGATAAAATAATAAATAAAAAATTTAATAATGTAAATAACAAATAAAATACATAAATAAATGCATAGGTATAGTTAAATAATAAACAAACAGGTAAATAGTAAATAATAATAGACAAACAGGTAAATAGTAAATAATGATAATAAACAGGTAAATAGTAAATGATAATAACACTTGATTAGAATAAGAAATGTGCCAGAAAGTGTAAGTAACATGAGTGGAAAATAAGTCCTAAGATTGAAAATATGATAAAATATGAAAACTCGCTGGCTGAGCGGGTCAGGGCGTCGTTACTTGCGGCGAAGGTCGAGGGGATGGCGGTTCGAATCCTGCCACCGGCGAAGTTAAACCAAGGACATGGTTCATTAAATTCCACGCTACAAAGTCCTATGTAAGGGGCACCGTCCTAGCCTTCCAATGGGAGGAGTTTGTGACGTCAAATAATAATTAAAAATAAGTAAATAAATAAATAAATAAATGGGTAGTATTTTTCGATCACCCGAACCTTATGTGTGATCTTGTTGAACTATGCAATTATGCTTTTCGCCTTTAAACACTTAATACTTCTTATAGACAGCCGTTCCATTATAATAAAACAACTTTCCATAAAAAAGGATTGATACAGCACTAATAAAAGGCTCTTTTTTTTATACAACTGTTATATCATGGGTGTCTGTAGTAATATTTATATTATTCACTTTAATCATTTGTGCATAAAAAGTAAAAATTTTATATTACAAAAGTCATTTCCCCCTTTGCAAGGGTTGTCTGAATCAGAACATAACCATATAAATTTTCCGTAAAAAAAGGATTGATACACCAACAATGAAAGATTCTTTTTATTGTGAAACTGATATAGCATGGGTGTTTATAGTAAATTTTATATAATTCACTTTAACAATTTGTGAATCAAAAGTAAAATTTATATGTAGCACACCTCCTTTCACCCTTGTAAAGGTTATCTGAACAAGACAATGAAAGATTCTTTTTGTTGTATAACTAATGTATCATAGTTGTCTATGATGATATGGTTTAACGTCACAAACTTCCCCCTATCGGAAGGCTAGGACAGTGCCCCTCACAGAGAGCTTTGTAGCGTGGAATCTAATAAACCATGCCCTTGGTCCAACTTCGCCGGTGGCAGGATTCGAACCGCCATCCCCTCGACCTCCGAAGCAAGTCTTTTCACCCTTGTAAGTGTTATAACCCATTCAACCACTCTAACCATTTCAGAATCTCGGGGAGGAGGGACATCCCTGACCCCGCCACACTGTTCGAGTCAAAGGCAAGGTTCCGAGACACAACTTTTCCACAGCATATCCCGAAAGCCGAGGCTGGTTAACACCCACCGTTTCACCACATAGCGATCCGCTCCTCATACATTCAAAATAATTTATGAAACAAACAAGAGCTCCTAGTACCACGTCGTCCTTTAATCCCTTTATTCATTTACATCTTTCCTCCTTTCCTATATTTTACCTTTTCTCTTCCCTGCTCGACAGACACTCCGCATATATCCAAGGTCCCGTTTATCCCATTCATCAATCTTATTCTTGGTCTTCTTCACAAACTCGTTCTATTCACTTTTTTCTACACTCCCTTTGCTAGTATTTCCTCAATATTTCTTTCCGCATGGCCAAAGCCCCTCACCGTTTTCTGTTCTTCCCTATTCGACAGCTCCCAACCCACCCCCGTTTTCTGTCGTATCTCCACATTTCTCACTCTATCTGTTCTTGCATCTACAATGATAACTCGCAAACATTTCATCTCAAAAACGATCACTCTCTTTCTTTCCGCTTCTCTTGACTTCGATGTCTGTTCCGCACAGTGCCGTAGGAACGATCAATCCTTCATACAATTTTCTCTTGACATTTATCCATAAATGTCTCTTCTTTAGACGTTAAATTTCTCCCTTTACTTTATTATTTCTTTCCATTTCTGCTTCTGCATTCATTAACGCATACAATCCCACATAGTTAAAACTTATTTCCACCAAGCTCTCAAGACTAGCAATCAACCAAATATGTTCTCCTCATATACGAGTGGGGATTGAAGAATTCGTGGTCTTTGGTAGAAAGACACGATATGCAGACTTGTAGTCTTTTTCACACAAAATCTAGTCTTTCATAAACCGGTATAAGAATTTTGAAGCCTTTAATGTAATATTTTTTTTTTCGTTTTACAGATAATTGATATGGGACAGTAAGGTATTGTAGTTATCTGTCAATTTACTATTATTTACTATTTACCTGTTTGTTTATGATTTAACTATACCTATGCATTTATTTGTTTTATTTATTATTATTCATATGATTATAATTTTATCTATTCTTTTTATTTATCATTATTATTTTTTTGCGTCCGACCTAGTTATGGAACAAAAGGTCTCCTGTCGGCATGTTCAGCCTTTGTAATCCTTTGTAATCCTTTGAGAAAATGATAATCTGTTAGATGGTGCAATTTATCTACAGAGCACAACTTTGGTGAAAAAATTGGTGAAAACAATACCACGTTTGGTTGGGATACTGAATAATGTGTGCTATGTGACGTGTTGGTTTGAACCTTCCTTCACATTTCGTGGACCCGGGTTCGAGTCCTAAAGCTACAAGAATCTACCAACAGTTCTGGCAGTCTGAGTACATAAAGCAATGGTTGCAGTTTTGGACAGAGATCTGCGCCTTTTGACGAAAGCTTCATACTTTTCTATTTTGTTTTATTATTTTTTCTTTACTATGTATCCGTTTCAATGGCGTATTGTCTACTGAAGATGAAGCATTCAAACGTTTTCCTGTTATTTATATTATTATTTTTTAATTTATTTTTTTATTTATTCATCATTATTATAATTTTTCCGCTTCCGACCTAGTTATGGACCAAAAGGTCTTCTGTCGGCATGCTCCTCCATAGTAATCCTTTGTAATCCTTTACACAGAGTTTATGTGATTGTGTTGCATAAATAATGGGCATTTACTAAGGATACTTTCACCATACAAGACTTTGTATTGATGTGCTCTTCAATCTCTTCTTCTCAGAATAACCCATTGTGTCATTTTATTTTCATAGTTTTCCCTTTTTCTGACGCTCACTGAAATAGATGATGGAAGAACAAACTATTTGCAAACTAGAACGCATGCAGACAAGTACGACAATGAAATCTGAGTGTCAGGTTGTTTCAGATGTATGATATCGGAATTCCAAAACGGCTGAAAAGAGAGAGAAAGAGAGAGAAAAAAAAGAGGACAGTAAGGTAGCAGAAACGACGTGTAGGGAAGAGAGGGGAGGGAAGCAAGGGGAGGGGAAGGAAGGGGAGCGAGGGGGAAGAGAAGGTAATGGGGAAGACGCAAGGAAAGAAGAGAGGGGTAGGGAAAGGGAGAGGAAGGGAAAAGAGGAGAAAAAGAGGAATACTGAGGAGATTAATTGTGATGGTAGAGGGATCCGAGAAATAAGGAAGCCTGGAAAAGGCTATGGAAGAAAAAAAAAAAAAAAAAGGAGGGACAGACAAAATGAGGAATAGGTGGAGGGTAGGGTGGAGGGAGAGAGGGAAGGAAGGAAATGGAGAAGGAAAGAAGGAGTGAGGGAGAGAAAGAGTGAAAGAGGGAAGGCATAGTGAAGGAACCCAGAGTGAGTTATAGTGCCCAGAACACGGCGACGAGAAAGGGATAAAAAGGTGAGAAGATAAGGAAAGAGGAAACAAACGAGAAGAGAGAATGAGAGTGAGAGAGACAGAGACGTATGGAGATATAGGGATGGAGGTAGAGATAAAAACAGAAATAGACATTAATGCTATCTCGATTAATCTTTCCATTGCCTTCTCCGGCTTTGATGTTTATTCTGCCTCCAGATGTTATTATTCGGTTAGAGAAGTCTTCTCCGTCGAGTGAGGGTTAAAGGAAGGTCTGGAGATAGACTCTTTAATCCCCTCAGCACTGGATCCGACCATCAGCTTTACTCACTTGAGTCTTTTTACGTTTAAAAGTTTCAAAACATATGAAGTACGCATCTAGGCGGATGCCGCTAACCTTCTGACGTCTTGAGTTTGAGGGTAACAGGGTCTGTTTCAGCTGAATAGACACGTCTGATTTCGACCAAAATGAAATTAAAAAAGTCGAAAACAGACATCAAAATGCTTAGTAATTTGATTCACGTAAGGAATACATTAAGGCAGTTATTACATCGACAATAGATTAAAGCGGTTTCGGTATAATCGGCCTTATTGACTCAATACATACAATTGATACTATTGTCCTCTTGATCTCCATTAAGTGGTTCTTCAGCATTATCCCTGCATATGTCATATTTTTGTGCAATATGAATTATTCCTCAGTATTACTTATCGTATAAGGACCAATCAAGTACTCAGGAAAAAATAAATAAAAAAAAAGTTATGATTGCAAAAAGAGCTTCGGCATTTTTGTCCGTGAGCACTGGAGGTGAAATTTTGGTGTGGAGGATGAAGGGGAAGGGGAAGGGGAAGTGACGCCAGGGAATTGGGTGTGTTGGCTGTCACAACGAGTTAAAGGTATGGAGAAGTTGCAGGGTAAGTGGTCAGAAGGCTGACAGGCTTTGGAGGCCAACAGGGTCGGGAGGCTGACAGGGTCAGAACGCGTGGGGGGGCCAAAAGCATCTGAAGTGTAAAGCCGTTTTAACCTTTCCATTTTTTTTTTTTTTTTTACCAAGTTGGTCCTAAATCTAAACGGATTTGACGGTCACCAGCGAGGAATTTGAAACAAGGTCATATTAAGCGGAATAGGTTAACATGTTACGTGGAGAGGCTGAGGATAAGTGGTCAGGAGGCCGATAAGGTGAAGAAAGGTTATGACCAAAGTTAATTAAAGTTTATTGCCGATTAAACATTTTACCAAGGAAAGAAAAATATTAAGCTAAATAGGATTGGCTGTCCCCAATCAGAAGATTAAATCGAAATGATTTTAGCCACGGAATAATTTCAGCAGGCAGAGACCCGCAAACCATCAATGTAATAAATTTATTTGGCGACTCAGGAAAAAAGAAGAAAAGGCTGACTCATAATAAGATTTAAGGTTTTTGAATTTGGAGGATTGTTGTCGTTGTTGGGTAGCCCTTGGGTTATGACACGAACGTTACGTTGGGAACCGATTTCCTTTTCGGGCCACTGGAAGAGGTCCTCCGACCCGGATATGTTGTGTTCGTGTCATTGTGCTGACAGTGGTGAGCAGTCTATATGTACTTAATGGTACATGATATACCTTATCGTGTTCTTTCTTAACATGTGTTTCTATACTTGAAGTGGTGTATGGGTTTAGGACAGTGGTTCTTAACCTGGGGTACCTGTACCCCAAGGGATACGTAACCTTAACCTGGGGTACCTGTACCCCCAAGGGATACGTAACCTTAACCCTGAGGGTACGAGACATGATACCCTTAGTGCAATGGTACTGTATATTTACAATGAGAAAGCAAATAAGGTTTGTATCACTCATCTTTTTCATATATTTGCTTTGTATTTGTATTGGTTGGGGGTACGAGGAAATTTTCTGAGATATTAAGGGGTACTAAGGGCACTGGAAAAGGTTAAGAACCACTGGTTTAGGAGCTGAAGGTATACGGAAACGCCCTGAATGCGCTTGGAGAGGTCTGAGGATGGGCAAGGTGCGGCTGGAGATAACCTGAAGAAAGTAGAGTAAAACACTGTCCTCAATTGTCATATTTAACTCTCAGGGCCTTTTTCAACTGAATGAATTTACCTGTCAATGGACAGGATAGTCTTTGAAACGACTTACATTTCCTTTCCTACGGGAGGTCCAGGCCTTAGTTGGATAAAATCACCTCGTACTCACCATAAAAAATTCTTCAAGTGTATCATCGTAGAAAAAGGGCTTAAATGATACAGCCTCGACCCGGAAACGAGACGAGTTTCTTTCAGCCGAATAAGAAAATTTAGAACTAACTAGAACGAAATTGAATAGTTGACAGCGTCGAAAATTGTAAGAATTGGTTGGTATGTACACATCCATGAAAGGCTGCCATTGAATGACGAGTACAGAAGCGTATGAAAAATGAAAACATTATCTTGGATTCACCCGATTTTCATACATATCAGACGGATGTAACTACTTTTTATGTCAATATCTCGTCATTTGGCAATCCCAGCTGAATACAACGAAATTTTTTACATGTTATCTGAACAGTTATTGGGCCAGTAAGACTTTTTCTTTTATTATTAGAATGTGTTTGTGCCTTTTTCACCATTTCAACCATTACTCTCTTTGAGGTGGCTAGGCGTGATAGCCCTTATTGGAGATAGTGATTTTAGACCAAATACATTTACTGACGGTACAAACCAACTCTTGGGTGTTCAGACCGATTACCACGTTGGTGTCCACGCCCAGTGAGTCCGCCACGATCCTTTGATAGTGTTTCTTAAACTGTTTCGATATCAGTCACCCATGAGTGTTTATCACAAAATTTGTATTATCATCTACTTTTTTTTTCTTTCTTTTTTTTTTAGTATCCTATTCCCCCCCTCGTGTTCTTTGTAGAAAAGGTTTATGCAAAAAGTACCGCTGTAATTCGACTACAGAAAGATGCGGAAAAGATAAAGATCGAGAAAGGAGTACGGCAAGAAGATACAATTTCACCCAAATTATTCACAGTTTGCTTGGAAGAGATTTTCAGAAGGCTGAGCTGGGAAGAGAAAGGTTTGAAGATTAATGGTGAATATTTTAACCTCTTAAGATATGCGGATGACATTATTCTTATTTTAGAAAGAGCAGAAGACTTGCAGGATATATTGAGTGATCTGAACAAGGAGAGACTCAAAGTATGTTTGAAAATGAATAATAGTAAAACCAAAGTAATGCTCTACACGAAAGTTTAAAGAGATTATAATCGATGGTGAGAGTCTTGAAGAAGTTGAAGAGTATAATTATTTAGGTCAGATATTGAAAGCGACTAAAGATCATGATAATGAAATAAAAAGGTGTTTTACAATTTGGTTGGAAAAGGTTTGGTAAGTATAGTAAAATCGTCATAGGCTGTCTACTTTTATATTCAAAACGTAAAGTTTACAATCACTGGATTCTGCCAGCATTAATCTACGGGTGTGAGACTTGTAAACTGACGAAGGCGATGGAGACAAAACTAAGAAATGCACAGAGGAGAAAGGAGAGTTAAATGGTGGGAATAACGCTGAGAGACCGAAAGAGAGCAAGTTTGGTTAGAGAGCAGACTAGAGTGGAAGATATTGTGGAGGCGGTAAGAGAGAGGAAGTGGGAATGTGCAGGTTAGTATGAACGACTGATGAACGATGGAGCAAGTGTGTTACTGAGTGGACGCCGAAAAATGGGAAGCGTGGAAGAGGGAGACCAGACAGAAGGTGAAGAGATGAGATAGAGAAAGTTTGCAGTAGTGACGTGGCAGAGGTTGGCGCGGTCATATGAGTCATGGAATGCTAGGATGGCTGGTTGATATATATATATATATATATATATATATATATATATATATATATATATATATATAGTGTGTGTGTGTGTGTGTGTGTTTATATGTTAAATTATGGTATAAATTCAGCAATAAACGTTTTTTTTTTCCCGAATGTTTTTGAGGAATTGTTTCAGTCGTACATTTGCTGATGGAAACGTCTTTGGACTCTGCCGTCCTCCCATTCGGTTCCTGGAAATTCCATCTCTGAATCTTTCAGGCGCAAGCGATGCAACATGCAAAAGGAAAACATCATCTCTAAGTTAGGCATCTTTGTCGGAGATCTGGAAGGGAAACTGCTCCCACTGAATTATTCATGGGTTGTTTGCACTGGCTTAACTCAGGAGGAAAGAATACCCGAACCCTAATTACTGGCAGGTGTTATGTTCGTATCTGGGGTAGATGGTAGTGATGGTGGTGAGGCTGTTGTTGTTGTTACAAAGGATTACAAAGGCGGAGCATGCCGACAGGAGACCTTTTGGTCCATAACTAGGTCAGATGCAAAAAAATGTATATAATAATGATAAATAAAAAAATTGATAATGTAAATAATAATAAATAAAATAGATAGATAAATGCATAGGTATAGTTAAATAATAAACAAACAGGTAAATAGTAAATAATAATAAATTGACATATAACTAATAATAAACGAGAATCAAGCAAATAATAATAAACAGACAAATGATAACAAAACAAATAAACAAATAATATGAAATAAATGACAGTCATTACAGCATCTTGTTTTTGGGCCTCCGTACAATATATATTTATATATATATATATATATATATATATGTATGTATATATATATATATATATATATAATACTGATAACCCACTTTCGGAGAAGAATAAGCAAAAGTATAAAGATCTGTATATTTCGATCACTAACTGTGATCCTCTTCAGCAGATGTGAATTACAGAGTAGAGAACAATGTGTATTTATAAATACACATTGTTCTCTACTCTGTAATTCACATCTGCTGAAGAGGATCACAGTTAGTGATCGAAATATACACATCGTTATACTTTCGCTTATTCTTCTCCGAAAGTGGGTTATCAGTATTATTTTACCAATGTTCTACGACATAACTTTGTTGTGATGTATATATATATATATATATATATATATATATATATATATATATATATATATATATATATATATATATATATCTTTACTTATGCTACCAGCAGTTCCAACATTGACAGCCAAAACCTTTCCTGTTATTTCAATAATTCTGCCCATCTCTCTAGAATTTTTAACGTCAACCTTATGCAACCATTCTTACTGAAAATATCTGAAATACTGTCAACCCGTGTTTATTGTGTCAAGGCCCCTTGCACGTTCGCTCACCGTCGAGATACATATCGCATGATACATATTGAGATCGTGACGATATGCTCAGGCGTCTATGGGGGCCGGCAAGTCTTTGTAAACCT
The DNA here is from genome assembly GCF_046742065.1 of Oratosquilla oratoria. Classification (NCBI taxonomy): domain Eukaryota; kingdom Metazoa; phylum Arthropoda; class Malacostraca; order Stomatopoda; family Squillidae; genus Oratosquilla; species Oratosquilla oratoria. The sequence goes on from NC_134809.1 coordinate 16,385,306, forward strand.
CGTCGCTAACAGCGAGCAAGGAGACGCGACAGAACAATGTGACCAAAATATAACGAAGTCAGTGCTCGCTGTCCAGAAAGACTCGGGGTTCGAACGACAAACGTACACACAGAACTCCCCCCCACACGAACTTGTTTTGAATGATTGTGGCTCTAACGAGAGATGAAAAGGGCATTGTGGGTAACGGAGGGGAATATGAAGCTTCTCGTTTTGCTAAATTAAGACAAGGCTATCGCTGAGATAGTTGTCATTTTACGAGCTTTCAGAGAACTTGCGTTAGGATAGAAGAGGATAGGAAAGGATTAGGACAGGATGTGATAGGATAGGATAAGGTTAGGAAAGAATTAGGACAGGATATGATAGGATAGGATAGGGTTAGGACAGGATATAATAATACTAATGACCCACTTTCGGAGAAGAATAAGTGAAAGTAAAAAGATCTGTATATTTCGATCACTAACTGTGATCCTCTTCTAGGATATAATAAGATAGGATGAGATAGAATAGGATAGAATAAGCTTAGGATAAGTAAAGTGTTGATAAATGTTGACTGGGATTTGCAAAATACAGCTTTTATTATTATTATCTAAGGTTGGTATACATATTCTTCCAGCGCATTTGTTTTCAAAGAATAATTCGCATATAGCATATATTATTATTCTTTGGTTCTTCCTAAATTACATCTAGCATATATTCATTGTTATTCTTAAGTTATCCCACGTATAATTTTTCTTTTGTAAACAATATTTTTGTAGTTTGTTCGGTTGTTGTATGTCTATATTTTAGTGTTTATATTTGTTTTCTTAATATTTCTGTTCCTTTGCATTGGTATGTATTTTGACGGTGCCTACATTGCATGGCATTTTTCGATTAATCTTTCTTGGGTTTTTAAAGCTTTTGGATATGCTAGTCTTATTCTTTGTAATATTTTTCTTAGCCACAGTAACCTCACTGATGATGACAGAGTACGGAGGTATGCGAGCGTGGCGCGCTGTGCTCTGATTGGCCCGCTGAGATACCCGAGACAGCCAATCGGGAATCGCAATGCCCTCTGAGGTTTTTGCCCAGGTGAAGCTACCAGCCTTAAGGATGAAACGCACGAGAGGCTGTTTAGCCGCTCAACCGCTGCGGCTATTTAGCCGTTTTTATAGAACACACTACTTTCAATGGAATTGCGCGCATTAGCGGTTAAGTAACTAATGCGCGCAATTCCATTAAAAGTAGTGTGTTCTATAAAAACGGCTAAACAGCCGCAGCGGTTGAGCGGCTAAACAGCCTCTCGTGCGTCCGTAGCCTTACTGTTGATGTTGGGACGGGTAGTGATATATGCAGCTTTTATGGATTTCCTGGTCTTTTTCTTCATATCTTTGGGTAATACCTCGGACCGGTTCCATTGTGGGAGGTGTCCAGATTTGTCCACATGCACCACCATAGCGTTGGTAAGCCTATGGTGACGGAGGTCGGTCTTATGCTCCCTGATCCTTGTGTTTAGCCCCCTCTTCGTCTCTCAATTTTGAATATTATTTCATTGGGGGTTTCCCTTCAGGGCAGTGATATTGTTCCTTTTTTCACAATGCCCGAGTTGACCTCAGTCACTGTAGTAATTCATGATTGTGGAGGTGTGTATCCGGGAGATAGATCGAGTCTATGCCCGGATGCCACGTTGGGATCACTCCCCAATGTGCCCATCTTGTCATAACTCACCCCAAGATACAGACCATCTCGTACTGCACTGCCCAATCACAGCAGTGCCTGGGGGTTACCAGACTATCTATGAAGCAAATCAAACATTCATAGATTGGCTAGCAAATACAAAGTTGGAGGTGTAAGAAAGCCATACGATACTACTACTACTGTAGTAATTATAAGTAAATCCAACCATACAGGTGAAACAAATGGACATAAACATACGAATAGATACAAGGACCTATAAATGCATAAGAGGGACAGGGAATACACCAATAGTAAATCTCATATGACCCGTCCAGGAGTGATGGTGCCTTTTTTTTTCTAATTCCGTCATGGTGGAACTGTGTCTTGCTGCACTACATTTGACCTGTTTATTATAATTGACGGAAGCTTTCCTCCTAAGGGACTAAGAAGGGAGGAATTCATGAATGGGTCTCCAGGAGTTCGTCTTTGACTCAGACATCCACCGTTGTAAGGGGATTGCGGTCTTGGTTTAACCCATTCAACTCCGATGACAAGATGTCTTGTCATTTGGTCAAATAAAACAAAAAATCATAAAACACCAAAATGTTTGATCAAACACCAGAAAAATATGACGTCAGTCCTCGCTTCGCTGCGAGCGAAGCGAGGATTGACGTCATATTTTTCTGGTGTTTGATCAAACATTTTGGTGTTTTATGATTTTTTGTTTTATTTGACCAAATGACAAGACATCTTGTCATCGGAGTTGAATGGGTTAAAGACAAATAAATAGATAAACAAACTAATTAATGAGGTTGGTGGGAGGCGGAAAGACTGGAGTTCTGTTCCAAGTTTTATTCTTGACTAGTTTCGCTAGAAGCTTTTTCAAAAGAATGTTGCTACCGGGCTAGAAGTGGCGCACATGTACGCGTACATACATTTCCGAGTGTGACGGAGCTCACTTATTACAATGACAGAAGAACTATTTAAATGGCAGTGGAAATTAATAATAATAACAATGTGGCAAGAAAAATAGCATTACTAGAAAAGAAAAGAAATAATGATAACAAAAGAAAAATGAAAACTAGTTAATGAATTTATCAAATGAAATACGAATAAGTGACAGTAGGTTTATTCACATGAGGGGAATCTCAATATCCAAAGATTGGAGAGGCGATGTCATTCACAGACACTGTGCACCCGAGAACTGGCACAGTGGACGTGTGCACACATGTAACGAAATGCAGACCAAATCCTTTCAGAGGCATGCGCTTCGAGAAAAAAGATATATCCCACAAAAATGAATAGTAAAAAAAAAAAAAAAAAAAAAAAGGGGGGGGGTGGGCCTGGAAACAAATTTGTCAGTCCTGGTTTTTGTTCTTTCGCGCGGTTCTGTAACCTAAGCCCGACCGACCACTTTGATAGCGGTGTTTGCATGGAAAAGAGATCCAAATACAAAAAAAAATAAAATAAAAAACGAGAGCCACGAAACAAAAGCGAAGCGTCAATTGATGAAATGTTTTGGTCTGTGTCCGCCAGATTAGATTTACGCTGGTAAACTTTATCTATATCCGCTAATATCTCCCTCATAGATTTTCGTTGATAATGAAAAATATGGTCACCACTTCCAGTGATCCTGTAGCGGTGAATTTAAGCCTAAAATAAACTTGCATATTGCCTAACATCTGCAAAGATAACGATATATTATTCAGTTAGTGATTTTGGCTCCTTTCGTCCGAGGTACCGTCGAATATGACGACACATCTACACTACAAAATGCGAAAACGGTAATCTTCCTTTCTTGTCGAAGGCCGACTCCTATCCCACAGCCTCGCCATGATTAAATTACCTTTCTCATTTCACCATAAGGATCTGGATGCACCTCTACCTCTTACACCAGTGGTTCTTAACCTTTTTTGGCAGCGACCCAAAATTTTGCACAAATCAAGCATCGCGACCCAAGCCTACATAGATATACATTGAAATTTCAAAACACTTCAAATAAATTTTCTGCTTTGGAGTTTTTATTTAATCATGGTCTGCTTAGAATCCTAAAACTAGGCATAATGTATTTTAATTATTACAGTATATAATTATAATATATTTGTAGTGGGAAAATAATTATTTTCTGCAAACCCTTAGCGACCTAATAAAATGGCTTGGCGACCCAAATTTGGGTCGCGACCCAGGGGTTAAGAACCACTGTCTTACACCATCAAAATAACAGTTTCCATCAACAACATCGTCGTTAGAACCATCACTGTGGTCACTGGTTAGCAGGATCATGGCTGAAATCACTAACCGAAATCTCAGCGTCGTCGTCATCAGCATACACCAGAATATCGTCCTCGCCTTCAACAACAACGATAGCCACCATTGTAAGAATCTCTAACGGTGATATAAGCATCACTGCAGTCACCGTTCTCGACCCTTGCTATCACCATTGTCATCACTATCGCTGTAACCATCGCGGTTAACCATCACCATAACCGCCTTCACTGTTACCATCACCATCACCACCATCACAACCACCACCACTTATCATCATTATCCCTATCACTATCAGTATTACTATTACCATTACCATCATCTAACATGTCTAGTATTAGAACCACAATCACTTATTATAGTTAAGATTCTTGGTAGGACTATCACCGTCACCATCATCTTCATCTTCGTCACCATCGTTAGGCCTCCCATCACAGCCGCCACAATATCGACATCCAACATCAGTCTCATCGGTGGCATGACACCAACAACGGAAACTGGAAGAAATAGGAGCAATAACACAGTCCACAACGTTGAAAACGCGCCGCTGTTTGCCACCAGAAAACACTGGATGAGATCCAGGCAGTTGGATGAAGGCCGAGCGGCAGCATGAAGGCCGAGCGGCAGAATGAAGTCCGGGACTGTTTTTTTTTTTTTTTTTTTTTTGTCATCCAGGGAACAGAATTTAAAAGATTTCTTCTTTTGCTGCTCCTTTTTTCATATTTATTTCGGTTTTTCCGGTACAACAAAAGTCCTCAAACACTTGCATCATCACAGTTTCCATGAACAGTCAATAGGCGAGATGTAAATTTTTTGTTTGCTTTTGTATTTTTGTTTTGTTTTCCCCTTTTCTTATTTTTTTAAATTTCTTTCGCTCTACGATTCGGCAAAACCAGCGAGTCCAAAAACACCTACATTGTTGTGATTTTTATAGACGACTAGTAATTGTCTGATGACTCTCATTGTAATCTCTTAAAAAGATTCACTTCCATGTTGTGCAGTAATGAAGAACTCTTGAACTCGTTTTCTCTGCATAGTATGATATCTCATGTTACTCTGTCATTTGGTCTTGTGTCGAGTAATGTAAGTGCGGGGCTTTACCCTCCTAGACCTTTGGTCAAGGCTTGTCTCACTTTGCAGGAGGGCTCTCTTAAGCCCTTCAGCCCGGCAGCCAAAAAAAAAAAAAAAAAAAAAAAAACGGTGGAAAATGCATAACGATCAGACAAAGAAAGTAAATCTCACGAGAGGTTGGATGTGGCCAGGGTATTGATTTCTGAAACGCTCCATGTGAGAACTTATTTCATCTAGTGAGTTGACAGTATGGCACTGAGTGAGCATGATTAACTTTAGGATGTTGTTTCGAAAATCGTAGAAAATAACCGTTAAGATGGTTAGGACATTCAGAAAGAATGGAGGAAGAAAGAATTGCAAGGGGATGCTGGGAGTGGATGGAAGAAGGCCAAGAGGAAGACCGAGAGAGAGATGGAAAGAAAATGTTGAAGAAGAAGCCCTCAGCAGGCATGACTTGCCCAACATCGAAACTCTGAGGGAGGAAGGGGCCTTCCATGATAGAGCCAGATAGAGGGACATGCTGGGACCACTGACAGGCATAACGCTTACTACTGGGAGCTGAAGTAAGAAGTAAGAACCGTTTAGTAATCTTTTGGGAGCACCCATTTATTGTGATACGATGA
>NC_134809.1:16395917-16438417 GCF_046742065.1 Oratosquilla oratoria
TTCAGAAGACCTATCGATATACAATCTTCCCCATGTGATTTACTCCTTAATATTTCAAAACACCTAGGTTCTCCTTGCGTTTTCCTTGTTTCATACTTTTTAGAATAATCATTATTTTTTCATTAGTAACTACTTATATGCAACTATCGTCTACAGACAAATTGATCGACTGGGCTGTAGTATTTGAGGAAAACATTTGGTGAAATTACTTTTCTTCTTTACCATTCTGTCTGCATTTAGTGTTCCCATTTACATTTTACAAAGAAATCGTCTATCTCACTACAGCTAATCTGCGCTAGGACTGGTTAATTCTTTTATCTTTCCGAATAGTTTTCTCCATATAATCCTTATTTTTCTTTCTTTTCTCTGATATCTGCATGTTGATAAGGCTGCCCAGTTATCTTTCGAATTCATCACTTTTGCTTTTGAATTGGATGTTCCTTTTGTACTCCTTACTCTGTCCGTAGACTCCCTAACTACAATAGATTCCAACTCATAAATTCGATGGTGTCATGTTTTATTTAGAACTCCAAATTTGTTCCCAATTTCCATTTGGGATTAATTGTTTTCCTGTACCTTTATATGACATATTTTTCTGTTGAAGACTATTTTACTTCTCTTAGTTCAGAAACTAGTTTAGCTGTGTAACCTACAGTTATATGGTCACTTCCTATATTTACATTTTTTTCTATCATAGTGACATTACTTACGATTTCACTTGTAATATGACGTCTATTTTGTTGTTGTTGTTGTTTCATTTGGACATCTCCAAGTTGATTTGCAATCTACTAGTTTTTATGAGAGGGAATTCCTTATTCTCGCATTCTTATATATTTTCAGCAAAATTAACTAACATTTCGTCTCTGTCATTTCTCCCATCTACTTCAAATTTTCTAAAGCAAAAATTACCTGCCATATTCTTCCTCACTTTAGCACTGAATTCACCGACTTCGGACGTGGATTTAATTTTTTATCGATTCATTACTTGACTTCCATCATCACAGACTCAGTTTCGTCGTCTGAACTCTGTGAAGTTGGTGCATAAACCTGATAGTAGCCCGTAAATTACTCACAAAGATGAACTGTTAGTTTGTGCCTGACTTGGCATAGCACGTAGCAGAGTAAACTATTAGGAATCAAGTAGGAGTGGAAGTTCTTGAATAAAGCATTGTATTTCATATATACAAACACACCAATACACACACAACTCGTGGCGCAGTTGGTAGAGTTCCCGGCTGCCACTACAGAGGTCTGGGTTCAAATCCCGCCCAAGGCTGAAATAATTTCAGGATCGCTGCGTTGCGGGTTGTTACTCCAACTATCGTGGGCGGGGAGTTGGGTGTGCGTGTGAGGTCACAGCATTACCCATAGATCGGTCATATACGAGCTCTGAACTCTCTTCCGGGAGGGAAATAGCTGTCGATCATGAGTCCAACACGTGGTCCAAAGACCATGGTGAATCACAAGAACGGCCTTGCAATTAATGAGTCGTGGTGTATATGTAAGATTTCTTGTAGCAGACGATGTGAGCAACGAAAAAATAGATTAATATCGTTCGTTATGCCACAAGCAAACATGGAAATGGATCGTGGCGAAAGAAGTCAGAGGGAGACGTCTCGAATCTGCTAGTCAAAGAGTGACGTCAGTAATGATACACGGTCTCAACTGTCCAAAATCTATCAAAGGTATTCATACCCAGTCACCTATAAAAAGATAACGGCTGAAAAAGAAAGGAATATATATAAGTACATTTGGGCAGGAGTTTTTCTCTAATGCATATATCATTAAAAGTGATGGCTAGTTGTGCATTAATTATTTTCTTAAAGGTATTTTCCATTTACCTTATTATAGAGTTGTGTTCCTTAGGAAGGAAATTTATGACTTGCCTGCATGTAGTCATATTAGCTAGTATGACTACTTACAGCCAAGTCATAAATTTCCTTTCTAAGGAACGCAAATCTATAATAAGGTATATGGAAAATACCTTTAAGAAAATAATTAAGGCACAACTAGCCATCACTTTTAATTATATATATATATATATATATATATATATATATATATATATATCTATATATACACACACACACACACACATATACATATACATGGAGTGGTGAAATGTCCCTACTGGAGGGAAGGATCAGGAGATCACCACTCTTGATGTTGATTGAGAGTGATAAATCTTTTATATAAAGACCTTCTAATAGGGAAAGGCGATGGGCATCGTCATTCTGGTCCAGGATTATATATATATATATATATATATATATATATATATATATATATATATATATATATATATATATATATATATATATACATATATGTAAAACACACACACACACACACACACACACACACACACACACACACACACACACACACAAGACGTAGAGCAGTTGATATACATACATACAAACATATACCAAGGCTTCTTCCCCCTTACAAGGGGGGTAGCCAAAAAGAAAAAGGCATAAAATCATTCCCACCCATTCCATCCCTGAATACACTCCACACCCCTCCACCCTCCCTCTTATCTGAGCACCTCCTGAATGACGGGTCATCCCTGCACCTCGTCCACTGCCCTGGGTCAGAAGCAGTGTCGCAAGACACAGCACATCCACAGCAAGGCCGCTTCATTAAATCGGCGACCCCCCCTCTCCGTCCCTCCATTGCATAAAATGAGAGGACGGGGAGAAATCCCTTCGGGCTGCGTCAAATTTTGCTCACACATACTACCTCACCCCCCATCCCCCCGCCCATTCCACCTCATGCAATCACAACATCATCCATATACAACCATTCTCCATTCACCCCTCTCTTCTGTCCTCTCCCGTCCTTCCTCAACTGACATTCCCCTCTTCCCCAAAGCACCCTTCACCCCATCCATCCACCTCATCCTAGGACGTCCCCTCATGTTCACTCCCTCCACATGTGCCTTCCACACCTATTTTACTAGTCTTTCTTCACTCATTCTTTCCATGTGTCCAAACCATCCTAATACTCTTTCATCAACCCTATCTCCCAGCTCCTTTTCCACCCCTGTTCTCCTCCTCACCTCCTCATTTCTCACTCTATTTAGCCAGGGGATATTCCTAAAAAAAAAAAAAAAAAAAAAAAAAAAAGAGCAGTTGATAGTAAAAAATTTTTTTTTATTACCAGGTTGTGATTCTTACACCATTGTTTTTTTTAAATCTTAGATAACACAATGTAGAAAGATTGTTTTTGTTAAGCCGTAACAGCCCATTGCAACATTAAACTAATTCACACACAACTACTAAGTTGTGTGTGAATTAGTTTAACGTTGCACTGGGCTGTTACGGCTGAACTCACGAACATATCTAAAAAAAAACTATTATTGAACATATGTGAATGTTAATTCAAAACACTTGAACGAAGATTTAGAATGACCTAATATTAAGTCAGAAAAATCTAAAGATGAAATAGAAAAAACAATAATTTGAAATATATCGATGTCATTTACAAAAGGAAATTGTATTGAAAACAATTGAAAAATCACTTTAAGGTATACAAATTTCGTACGATATAAAATTCATATTTAATCTAGAATCTTACTAAATGCATATCTTAAAATTTAAGAATTAATTATTTTAAGTATAAACTCCTCAGTTTTAAATTAACCCTCATATGTTTCTAGTTAGTTCATTTTTTTACCTTCATCTTCGTTTTTTAGTGATTTAATTATTCACTTATTTATCTGCTTATATATTTATTTACTTATCTTTTTATCATATCAATAAAAAGAATGATGTAATCATTCACAATGGAAAATCTGTCTGATGCATTATAAAGAAAAGCAACCTGAAGAAGCAATCAATAACTATCAAAAAAAAACTTTCGAAATTCCTTCGTTTGCTTTCCCCAACCTCACCACTGTGGCTGAAGCTCTAAACTATTAAGAGCATTTAAGGGAGTCTTTTTGTCTAGTTAAGCTAATTAAGCAAATAACTTCAGTGACTCTTTGCATGTCGAAATCCATAATTACCTGCGACAGTCTACTGACGTTTGTTTTGAGTGTCGACAGACCTCCATTTTTTTTTACTCGGGCCTTGAGGCGTTCGCTGTCCTTTACGACTCGCGGTTGCACCACGTCCGCATTGACCTGTAGGCGAAGCAATAATGACTTCCTGTCAAGCGCTTTGGCGAGGTCGTGGTTTATGGAGGAGAAGGATAAAGGGAACGGAGGAGGAGGAGGAGGAGGAAGGTGGGAGGAGGGAAGGACAGAAGGATGAAAGAGAGGAGGAGGAGGAGGAGGAGAAGGGAAGGAAGAAGAGGAAGAGGGGAGGAGGGAAAGATAGAAGGATGAAGGGAGCGAAGGAGAAGATGGAGGGAAGGATGGAGGAGAAGGAGGAAGAGGGGAGGAGGGAAGGATGAAGGGAGCGAAGGAGTAGGAGGAGGAGGAGAGAAGACTAGAAGGATGAAGGAGAGGAAGAAGAGGGGAAGAGGGAAGGATAGAAGAAGAGGAAGAGGAGGAGAAAAAGAGGGGGAGGAGGAGGAAAATGAAAAAGAAGATGAGAACGAGGAACATGAAGAAGATGAAGAGGAGGAGTTGGAGGGGAGAAGGGCTAGGAGGAGTAGAAAGGGAGGAGAAGGAAGAGAGAAGGAGAAGGAATGGTGAAAGAGTAGGAAGGGAGAGGAACAGGAAAGAAATGAAAATAGGAAGAGGACATGAGTTAGTTGGGGAGGTGGAGTAGGAAGGAAGGGAGAGTAGGAGTGGGAGTGGTAGGAGGGGGGAAGAGAAAGAGGAAGAGTAAGGGAGGAAGAGGAAGGGAGGAAGAGGAAGAGGAAGGGAGGAAGAGGATGAGAGGAAGAGGAAGGGAGGAAGAGGAAGGGAGAAAGAGGAAGAGAAAGAGAGGAAGAGGAAGAGAAAGGGAGGAAGAGGAAGAGAAAGGGAGGAAGAGGAAGAGGAAGGGAGGAAGAGGATGAGAGGAAGAGGAAGGGACGCTAACGTACAACTAAAGCCGCACACTCCTTGCGTAGTTGCGATCTGCAATTCGCGCAGTAAGACTCACAACAACTTGGCCCTCGCGTAACCAGAAGAATCACAATAAAAAACCCTCATTTGGTGAGCAACCTTAAGTATCTTTTATTTTTCTAAAAGAATTAATAAATAGAAAAAAAAAAAAAAAAAAAAAGGATACGGGTCTCCTAGTTCCCTTTATTAAAGGTCATCGTTATGCTGATGTCTTATGGAGTTGCTAAAAAACGATATAATTATTCAGAACTGGGCGCGTTCCTCGGAGCGTTCCGCTTTAGTTTGGCCGCGTTTAGCGTTCCCAAACTATTAAAGCTTAAGACACAGGTTCATACCGAAATAAGAGTCCGGTAGGCTACATACTATACCAAAGAAAAATTTCGTAGGCCACATCAAAAAGATAGGCCACATATTATACCGGCACATATATTGCTTTGATAGTTTGAGATCGCTAACAGCGGCCAAACTAAACCGGAACGCATCTAGGAACGCACCGAGGGACGCGCCCAGCTCTGTCATTATTATATCTTTGCCACGTGCCCGATCAAGATTTAACGAATGTGTCATTGGAAGTAAAGGGTTAATTGTCATACTTTTCGCCCCTTCAGTTTGAATTTATTTTCCCTCATCTGGATAGAATGCACCGTAATGGGAGAAGTTAGAAACCAAATGATCGATTAATTCACGAGAAGTGAAGAAAGTATGCATTCTGAAATATCAAAGGATTTATTATCAAGAGGTCGACTATGGAACCGTCTCGGACTTCAGCTCCAATGGAACCATAGGAAAGCTCCGCGGAAGCTCCAATATAATCATAGGAAAGCTCCACGGAAGTTCCAATGGAACCATAGGAAAGCTCCAATGGAATCATAGGAAAGCTCCACGGAAGCTCCAATGGAACCATAGGAAAGCTCCAATTGAACCATAGGAAAGCTCCACGGAAGCTCCAATGGGACCATAGGAAAGCTCCAATGGAATCATAGGAAAGCTCCACGGAAGCTCCAATGGAACCATAGGAAAGCTCCAATGGAATCATAGGAAAGCTCCACGGAAGCTCCAATGGAACCATAGGAAAGCTCCACGGAAACTCCAATGGAACCATAGGAAAATAAAGGAGGAAATAAAATGTGTGTAGACAGACGAGTCTTTGTGATTGCAGAGAAAGAAAATGTTTCAGAGGAGAGAGAATGCATCTCTGGGAGGATGATGGTGATAATCCTGTTTTGTAAGATGATTACAGTAATGGACATGGAGTTGAATCAAAGGAGATACTTGTATGGAAATATCTACCAAAAACTGCCAAAACATGTCGGGTATGACTCCTATATACATACATGCTACATACATACATGCATACACACACACACACACACACACACACACACACACACACACACACACACACACACACACACACACAGACACACAGACACACACACACATGGCGCTGTGGTTAGAGCTCTGGCCTGCCACTACGAAGGTCCGGGTTCGACTCTCGCCCGGGGCTGAAATAATATCAGAATCGCAGCGCTGAGGGGTGTTACTCCAACTCTCGTGGGCGGGGAGTTGGGGGTGTGTGTGTGCAAGGTCATAGCATTACCCATAGATCGGACCTACGAGCTCTGAGCTCTCTTCCAGGAGGGAAATAGCTGTCGATCACGAGTCCAACACGTGATCCAAAGACCAAGTGAATACACACACACACACACACACACACACACACACACACACACACACACACACACACACACACACACACACACACACACATATATATATATATATATTTATACAAAGTATATGTGTATGTATATGTGGATATATCATGTGTACATGTAACATACATACATACATACATGCATATATACAAAGTATGTGTATTTATATGTGGATATATTATCTGCACATGTGACATAAATGCATACATACATACACACACGCATATAATTGATATATTTTTTCAATGTTTATATAATATCACACAAGCACATCTATCGTCTAAAGTTTGTCAGTCATCATGATTCTGAGTAGAGATGTGTACATACACACACACTTTGGATAAGTAAATATCAGCAATTTTTATTCAGTAATCTCTAAATACTTTCAATTCATGTAATTTAGAATTCTGTGAACGCGATTTATAATCTAGAACTTGTATCTATTTACTAATGGTGCTGATTTGGTGTGCAAGCATGCATAATGTCTGAGGCTTATGTTAATTGATTCATTAAATTCTTACATACCAGGAGCACTTCCATTAACTTTGCCCACGCATTTATTATTTTAATTTGAATATCTTAAAAAGATGTTGAAAAACAAGGCAGAAAAATAAAATCTCTACACAGGGAAGTAAAGGTGAAGAGCCTACGACAGGAGGCGCTTAACTGCGGCTAAAGCTGTCAGCTTTGCCCCTTGCACTTGTTCTGTTGCTGGGAATTGGAGAGGAGTGCGAGATTCGAACCCACAAGTAAGCGATTGCGAGACCAGCACGTTTCCGATTACGCCACCAGCGAACATTAAAGCGACACAGAGCTGGTCTGGTTAAGAAAAACAAAAACAAAACAAAAAACCCGCAAAGTAGTCGTTTCTAAATTCGTTTTTTGAATCGCAGTCTGCGAGTCGAATCGTTATAGTCGTTATACGAGTAATTCGACTCCAATAAATCATAACTATTCACATCGACGGATTCAAAATAAGTCAATCACTGCAATATCGAAGTGTATGGACGCGTGTTCTTTCTTAAGAATATAGGCACTAAGACTTTCCCGCCTTATCTGTTTAGACCTTACCCCAGAAGATACCAGGATTTAGATAAAACTAGAATATACTTCTGAAATGCTAGTTAAAAAGATTGTGCCCTTCAAACATCAACGATATCTGAAACAATAGTTAAAAGTAACTGTCTTTATATTTGCGGTCAATACGAAGACAGTTTGATTTTGGTGACAATCTCGATGATAGGAACAATTACGTTGTTCAGGAACGAGTCTGGTACTAACAAGAAGCACAAGGTGTGTTGGAAGGTGTGTTAAAAAAGCTGTGTTTGTTACATAGTAAGTTCGTGTAAGATGTGTTAGTTTGTTATATACTGGGTAAACATTTTGTACCCCCAAGGTAAGGTTGTCGAGTTGCAAACAAAATAATTTACAATGTGTACAGTATTCTAGGGGAGAATGAATCTGCTGTCTCGTTTGTACATTTCAGTACAACATCTATTTCTGTACAGCCGCGTCAACCACGTGGCGTGGAACGTGCATTGTCACCCACATGGCTGGACCTGACGCTTCTTTGACAGTGTGACCCTGCTTGACCCGACCTAACCTACTCCAGTACAATTATGTAATTATGCACCACGGGTCACTACCTGTGCCGTGTATATATATATATATATATGCTCCTGGCCGCATGTACAGTCAGTTCACTCGTACATACATACATATACCAAAGGCTTTTTCCCCTTACACGGGGGGTAGCCAAAAAGAAAAAGGCATAGAAATCACTCACTCAGTTCACTCGTACATTACAATAAAGGAGACGAACTCACCAAAACCCTCTTTCTCTTCCCGCAGTAGTATCGCTACACCTATGTCGAAGCTTTTACATCCTGTTGGCTACAATCGCTAGGATTGGAATCTTAAGACGGTGTTAAATCAGATTTGATAAACAATAGAATGTCCTTTACCAGTTGACACTTCCACAAACTTTTGAAAAAAAAAAAAAAATGCTAAGCTTTTCTTGTGACGTCATGACTCGTTATGGCATGAATCAGACTGACTCGATTTGACTCGATTCATCTCGTATGAACGTTTTCTCAAGAAAATGGATTGCGAATGAGATTGAGTTGACTCCTAACGAGTCATGAATCTTACTGACCTGACACAACTCGTCTCGTTTGGTGTAAACGCAGTTGAAATCTCTTGCTCATATACATAGACAAATTCTGAACAAAGGAAAAGATGCGTGGTATTCATTAAATGGTAAAAGGATCCAAGTGAAAATCTAAATATACTAGATAACGAAACAAGGACTGATTAATCCCTGGTTCTCAACAACGGAAACTGTAAACAGACTGTTCAAAGAGAACAAAAGATAAAGGAATGGAAAAGTGTGCACAACCCGCTCATGTATGTGGAATCACGCATGTGTGTGTGTGTGTGTGTGTGTGTGTGTGTGTGTGCGTGCGTGCGTGCGTGATTCACCATGGTCTTGGATCTAGTCATCGACAGTTATTTTCCTCCCGGAAGAGAGCTTAGAGCTCATATATGACCGAACTATGGGTAATGCTGTGACCTCACACGCACACACACCCCGAACTCCCCTCCCATGTTACGACTCGCAGCACAGCGATACTGAAATTATTTCAGCCCTGGGCGGGAGTCGAACCCGGACCGCCGTAGTGGCGCCCAGGATCTCTCCCACCGCGCCACCGTGTGTGTGTGTGTGTGTGTGTGTGTGTGTGTGTGTGTGTGTGTGTGCATACATTCGTGCGTTCGTGCTTGCAAGCCCACACATGTCGCTGTTTCCCCAAATATTCAAAAGAAAATATTGACAAAGTCGGCCAAGGTGGAAACATTATCGAAGATTGAAGAAAAATTTCTCCAGAAATGACGACATCTGAAGACGATGAAAATGAATTTACGTTTACTATTTTTCTACGTTAGTTCATAATTTGATAGTATACTAATAGAATGAATGAATATCACACCTCATTATGAATTTAAAATGTTATTATTAACGTAAAAAAACATGTGTAAGGAAAATAATAGTAAAAAAAATATCTCGCAAGCATAAATAAAATGGTTTAAATTTTCGCAAATATTGAGATTTTGATTTAAGAGATAGATTACATGATACACATAATATCGTCAAGTAAAAATGAAATGTGCAAACTACTGGAAAAAAAAATTGCCGAGGACGAAGGCGACGAAATTCTAAAGGAAATGTGCCCCAAAGAAAGTTTGAGAAGCAAAGATTTAAATATGCAGCAAAGAACGAATTCTAAATGCTTCCCTGTGGAAACTTTGTTTATGGATACGTAATATATATATTATATATATTTATATATTTGTGTTTGTGTGTGTGTATTCACCTTGGTCTTTGGATCACGTGTTGGAGTCGTGATCGACAGCTATTTCCCTCCCGGAAGAGAGCTCAGAGCTCGTATGACCGATCTATGGGTAATGCTATGACCTTTCACACACACACACACACACACACACACACACACACACACACACACACACACACACACACACACACACACACACACACACACACACACACACACACACACACACACACACACACACACACACACACAACTCCCCGCCCACGAGAGTCAGAGTAACGACCCGAAGCACAGCGTTACCGAAATAATTTCAGCCCTGGGCAGGATTCGAACCAGGTACTTCGAGCACCACCGTACTTCACAATCCAGCGCTCTACCAACCGCGCCACCGAGTCGTGTGTGTGTGTGTGTGTGTATGTGTGTGTGTGCGTGTGCGCGCGCGCGTAAGGACGTCCTACACAAAAATATTGCGTCGAGTTTTGGAGGCTCAAGGAAAACAAATAAAGATGAGTATCCTGTTGCGAAACCGCCAGAACCAGGGGTCCACATACAAGTGGAAAATTTTACGAAAGTAAATATTGATAAACTTGGATTGTCTTTATGTTATATATATTTATATATACATATATATATATATATATATATATATATATACATATATGTTTTGTGTCATTTTTGACATTTGGAAATAAACTCTCCGACTGAGATTCGAACCCTGGCCTGAGCGGCTTGCTTCGTAGAAGGGTCGTGGTGACGTGACGGTACGGTCTTCGCCTTCTACGAAGCAAGCCGCTCAGGCGAGAGTTCGAATCCCAGTAGGAGAGTTTATTTCCATATATATATGTATGTATATATATATATATATATATATATATATATAATGTACATATATATATATGTATATGTATACATATGTATATGTATACACATATATATATATATATATATATATATATATATATATATATATTTTGATGATATGGTTTAACGTCACAAATTCCTCCCATCTGAAGGCTAGGACGGTGCCCCTTACAGAGGATTTTGTAGCGTTGAATTTATTGAACCATGCACTTGGTTCAACTTTGCCGGTGGCAGGATTCGAACCACCATCCCCTCGACCTTAGCCACAAGTAACGACGTCCTAACACGGTCAGCCAGCCAACTTCCGCATATATATATATATATATATATATATATATATATATATATATATATATAATGTGTGTGTGTGTGTGATTTCAGTAACAATAAAATATTAACAATTCTTGTCGGTGCAAATATAATTACTTTCAATCTTGTCACATCTTCACGCATTAAATGCTTATTCTACACCACGTATTTTAACGGGGGGGAAAAGGTAGGGCGCAACTCTGTCACGACTACCAACTGTACAGGAACATCGATTCTGTTGTTTCACTCGTGTTGAAAGTGATGTGTGAACGGGGTATTTGGTTGTCGAACACGTTGGTTAAACCCCAAATACCCCTTTCACACGTTCACACATCACTTTAAACACGTGTCTGTCGAACTGCGTTCGACGAGCCGTTAGACAGTGTGCAACCCCTCTAAAACCACCAACCGATACTTTTTTGAGTTAACTTAACTCCGTACTTAAACGACCAATGTTCTACTCTGCATAACATCGTGGTAACTAAACTAGCTTGCCATTGCCGAAATTTTTATTCAATCAATGTAGTAGTGTTATATTCAACCAATGTTTTGGCGTTTTGTCTACTGCGGGTTTTGTCTATTAGGCTTTTGTCATGAAGTCTCCGTGATCGTATTTTAAATCTATTTCTATGTTTTCAATTAAGTTATGATAATAGTCGTATTTTGATTACTTGTTTGAATAAAGAAACATTCGTGAAGTTGATAATATAACATGAATATTTACAAGAAATTTCGAAGGTATGACTGTTGGCGGAATGATACAATATTTCAAAATTTACTAGTTTCGAAGTTTTTTTTTCAAATTTGACCCTCATCTTGTAGTCACCTTCATGTTTTAACATGACTATATTATACTGTAATAATGTTAGTTATTTGTATAGGATTGAATAGATTAGTTGATTACGATAATCGTTAGTACTAGTTTTCAGAGCGTATTAATATCAAGTACTTTGAGGATGTTTATATATTTGTGGCAAGAAACAGTTCAATATTAGCCATGTTTTTTTACTACTGATTTAAATAAAGAAACATTCGTGGAATTAATAATGTAACATGAATATTTACAAGAAATGTCGAGGATATGAATGACAGCGGAAGGATAATTTTTTTTAAATATTTGTCTAAATTCGTAAAGTTCTCTGAAATTTGACCCAAATATTGTAGTCAGTTTTATTATCTAACATAAAGATAATATATTAATGTTAGTTATTTGTGCAGAATTAAATTTATTATGGTAATCGTTGGTACTATTTTTCAGAGCGCATTAATTTCAAGTACTTTGACGCGGTATCTATATTTGTGCCAAAAGACAGTGTTTGTGTTGCTCGTATGTGAATCGTGTGTTGTGAAAAAAATTACGGAAAGTGAAATAGTGTATAGTGATTCTTTGATAGAATTAAGTGACAAAAGTGATTTTATTCGTCTTAAACCAAAATGGATTATCATCGCAAATATCAGGTAAGGATGTGCATTGTTTATGATTTCTATACGAATAATTGTTAACTGAAATGTGTACGTGACTGGCAGTAATGTCGATGACGTCACGTCAGTAGGAAGTTAAAAGGTAAATGTATCATCAGTCGATTGCAAAGTTATTTTTTTTCTCACAATTTATGCCATAATTGTTCGCAAATATGTTAAAAGAAAAAGCTCAAACGTGGTCACTAATTCAATCTGCCAACAAACGTTTAGAAAATAAAAGATATTTTTCGGATGGGCCACTTACTTATTAATTGTCGCATTAAAAAGATTATTAGTGACGTAATTATCATTACATTGGTTCAATAAAAAATTTCAGTTATGGCAAGCTAATATAGTTACCACGACATTACACTGAATAAGACATTGTTCGTTTAAGTACGGAGGTATGTTAGATTTACTTTGATATACTAGTTTGTATGTCACGTGTACAGTTTCATGTGTACAATTATTTAATATAATCTGCATTTCCGTAGAAATTGTTTTGTTTAGAAAAATAAAAAGAGCAAAATCTCCAAATGAAGGCGACAAAGGTTAGCCGAATTGATATTCGTATTGTGATAGTTTATCCTACTACATTATGTCAAATATCTAAATATCGGTAGGTTGCATGTCGAGTGTATTATGTGGTCACGGCATTGTCCGAATGAAAACGAGTTCGTAAGAAAAAAAAAATCTTAATTGATCTAGGCAGAGGAAAATTATCTAAATGTCCATTTCAGAAGTTGAAAGATTAATTTTATTCACTTTTTACTCACTCTCTCACGCTTTTTCACTTATTCACATATCTGCATCTTCCCATCTACCCACCTATGTGTACAAACATTTTAGTAATATTAGCAAAACTATAACAATGTTTATGTGTCATATGTGTTCTGACTGGTATTACTCATGATTGTCTCTGGTCCCCTTAACCCCCTACGTATGTTGTCAGTGTGATTAGTGTAGAATAACAATCTGATGAGGACCACAATGGAAATAAGCGTACATGCTTTTTGTGTTATACTCGGCAATTTGCATTTATTATTCCGGACTATGTGTTCTTGTCATTATTTGCACTTCATGTACATTGATTCATGTCCAAATAAAGTCTATCTATCTATCTATCTATCTACCATATTCCTCACCCACACCTTAACACCTACACTCAGTCACTCACATTCCATCCAACCACTCCTTCTTAACGACTCACAGAACTTCTCAGTCATTATGACCCATGCCTTACCACGCATTCATCCACTGACACCTTAGCATCCACTTATCCACTTGTAGTCTATCCATCACCATCCACATGCCTCTTGTAATCCACCTACACCTGATCACCCACTCACACATTTCCACCCATCTACATCTTGTTCCAATTCTTCACCTTGTCACCCATCATTTCCCTACCACCCATCCACACCCTAATTCACCCACCCTCACCCTACCACTCTCTCCCACCCTTCCACCATCCACTCGCACACTATACCACCCAACCACATACAAACACACACACCCTAACCAACCACACACTTACACACCCACATCGTAATACTCAGTCAAACTAAGATTACGACCATACCAGCCATCCGTCCACGCGTACGTTCAACTACCCACACCCTATTGCCTGTGTTTATTGATTTCCATATGCATATAATATTTGTTAAATTTGGGTATGTATAGTCGCTCAAAAAATATCGGTTGGTGGTGTTAGGTGTTCGTGGGAGACGAGTGAAACAACAGAATCGATGTTCCTGTACAGTTGGTAGTCGTGACAGAGTTGCGTCCTACCTATTTTCCTCCGTTAAAATACGTGGTGTAGAATAAGCATTTAATGCGTGAAGATGTATGTAACAAGAGTGAAATTAATTATATTTGCACCGAAAAGAATTGTTAATATTTTATTGTTACTGAAATCACACACACACACACACACACACACACACACACACACACACACACACACACACACACACACACACACACACACACACACACACACACACACACACACACACACACACACACACACACACACACACACACATACACACACACACATATATATATATATATATATATATGTATATATGTATATATATATAAATATATATATATATGTATATATATATATATATATATATATATATATATATATACAATAACGTAAGGAAGAAGGAAACTGCGAAAGACCATAAGGTGTATACTAGTTAGTTCCATGTGTTGTAATCACACATTTGCTTTTAAATGTATATATATATATATATGTGTGTGTGTGTATTTATATGTGTATGTAAATGTGGATGAATGTGTATGTGTATGTAGACATACATATAGATATGCATGTAGATATACATGAAGAAATGCATGTAGGTAGGCAGACATGTAGGTAGTGTGAGTATGTGCGTGTGTGTGTATGTTTTGTGTCTTGTGCGTGCATCTTGTCTGTATGTGTGTGTCTGTGCATTCGTGTGTATGCATGCTTTATCTCACTCGGCATGCTGTGCCACTATAAATTCATTCAAAGTGCCCTTCTTATTACGACAGAGAAGGCAGGAGCCTTGTAGTGCTACAAGTATTTGTTGAATTCATTTAGGCAATGTCTTGGATTTGTGAAATTAATACTTTCGGAGTTAGTGAAAACGCCCTGCTTGTTAGATATACAGTGGTATTTTTTAAAAAGATATTTCCTTATATAAATCTTATATAAATCCTTGAAAGGAATATATTTATATAAGGTCTCTTTCAGTGAGAAAAAGTATTTTTCGAAATTAAGATATAGTTTGATAGGAATAGAATAATTTTCATATAGGTAGGTAGGATTTAAGTAAAATAATTGATAGGGGAATGGAAGAGTGTTTGACTACATACATGACTTAGAAAGTATATTTAGGACTGTACATAATCTTGATGAATACTCGATTCTTTGAACAGAGGGAGATGAAGAGACAGATAAAATGTTGCAGGAAGGAGGCGATGAGTGGAGGAAGAATTAAAGAAAGATGGAGGAGAGAGGATTTAGAAATAGCTGGTGGAAAAAATGAACAAATATAGAAGAGATTTGTGTTCTTGCACCATGGGGAACAAAAGTGATTGATTGTGATGAATGAAGAGTCAAATGTAAAATTTATAAGATAGGATGACGAATTAAAGAAAGGTACAAGAGAGAGTTAGGACGTAGAAATAACTAGTAAAAAAAAGGAAAAATATAGATGTGGTTTACGTTCTTGTACTACGAAGGACAGAAGTGATTGCCTGTGATGAATGAAGAATCAAATGTAAAATGTATAAGAGAGGGTGAAGAATTAAAGAAAGGTACAAGAGAGAGTTAGGACGTAGGAATAGGTAGTGAAAAAAAATATATATATAGAAGAGGTTTACATTCTTGTACCACATAGGGCAGAAGTGATTGCCTGTGATGAATGAAGAATCAAATGTAAAATGTATAAGAGAGGATGATGAATTAAAGAAAGGCACAAGAGAGTTAGGACGTAGAAATAAATAGTAAAAAAAAAAGAAAAAAAAACATATATAGAAGAGATTTACGTTCTTGTACCAAAGACAACAAAAGTGATTGCCTGTGATGAAAGAAGAATCAAATGTAAAATGTATAAAAGAGGGTGAGGAGTTAAAGAAAGGTACAAGAGAGAGTTAGGAAGTAGAAATAGCTAGTGAAAAAATGAAACACATATATAAAGAAGAGGTTTACGTTCTTGTACCACACAGAACAGAAATGATTGCTTGTGACGAATGAAGAATCAAATGTAAAATGTATAAAAGAGGATGAAGTATTAAAGGTATACGAAAGAGTTGGGAAGTAGAAATAGAGAGTAATATATATATATATATATATATATATATATATATATATATATATATATATATATATATATATAAGAGGTTTACGTTCTTGTGCCACAGAGAACAGAAGTGATTGCCTGTGATGAATGAAGAATCAAATGTAAAATGTATAAAAGAGGATGGAGTAGACGTGACAGACACTAACCCCCGGGAGGAATCGGATGAATAAATGTTTGAACAAATGTAGACAAGATGTATTGCACGCGACATGCTGGTAGCAATACTTTGTTAGCACAGGTCCCCTTGCAAGCGGCCAATAGACTTAGAGAAGTGAAGAGAGAGAGAGAGGAAACGTTTCCTGGAGGGAGAGAGAGAGAGGAAACGTTCACTGGAGAGAGAGAGATAGAGAGAGGAAACGCTCACTGGAGAGAGAGAAAAGAAACTTTCACTGAAGAAAGAAAAAAGTTCATTGGAGAGAGAGAAAGAGAGAGGAAACTTTCAATAAAGAGAGAGAAAAACGTTCACTGAAGAGAGAAAGAGAGGAAACTTTCATTGAAGAGAGAGAGGAAAACGTTCATTGATGAGAGAGAGAGAGGGAGGGAGGAGAGACAGAGATAGAGACAAACAGAGAGAGAGAGAGGGGGGGAGAGGAAGGGAAAGAGGGAGAAGAGTTAGATACAGAGACAAACAGACAAAAAGAGAGAGAGAGGAAACGTTCACTGGAGAGAGAGAGAGAAAGAGAGGAAAGATAGAGAGAGAGAGGAAACGTTCACTGGGGAGAGAGAGAGAGAGAGAGAGAGAGAGAGAGAGAGAGAGAGAGAGAGAGAGAGAGAGAGAGAGAGAGAGAGAGAGAGAGAGAGAGAGAGAGAGAGAGAGAGAGAGAGAGAGAGAGAGGGAGATAGAGAGAGAGAGAGAGAGAGAGAGAGAGAGAGAGAGAGAGAGAGAGAGAGAGAGAGAGAGAGAGAGAGAGAGAGAGAGAGAGAGAGAGAGAGAGAGAGAGAGAGAGAGAGAGGAAACGTTCACTGGGGAGAGAGAGAGAGAGAGAGAGAGAGAGAGAGAGAGAGAGAGAGAGAGAGAGAGAGAGAGAGAGAGAGAGAGAGAGAGAGAGGAAACGTTCACTGGAGAGAGAGAGAGAGAGAGAGAGAGAGAGAGAGAGAGAGAGAGAGAGAGGGAACGTTCACTGGAACAGAAAGCAAGGTAAGTGCGAACGTGTGTAAACGTCAGAGAGGAAGGTAACGCAATTTGGACCCCGAGGCTAGTCTCCGTGAGATCCAAAAATGAAAAGGCCCGCAGGAGGGGTTGCATGCCGCTGGATAATCACGACAAAACAAACAAGAGGAACAGAAGATCGAGTACAGGTCACTGGTACGACGTTTTCAGAAGAATGGGAAGAAATGGCGAGGGGAATGCATTGTGGGAAGAGTGAATAGGATGTGAGATGTGGAACGGGTGGTTTGTAGTGGATCATAAGGTTTGGTGAACAAGGAACACGGTGGATCGGACACGGGTCATTTGTACGACATGCCACCGAGAAGAATGGAATGTGTTGATGAATGGCATGATGAATTTTACATTGACGAGACACCATATGAGGACGGAGCCTTTATTTGTACGACGTTTCGC
Source organism: Oratosquilla oratoria (assembly GCF_046742065.1). Taxonomy (NCBI): domain Eukaryota; kingdom Metazoa; phylum Arthropoda; class Malacostraca; order Stomatopoda; family Squillidae; genus Oratosquilla; species Oratosquilla oratoria. The sequence continues at coordinate 16,414,040 of NC_134809.1, forward strand.
TTATTACAGCTTTTTCAAGTACCTCCGTCCTCATATGGTGTTTAACTCGTCAATCTTGTCGGCAGCTGCCACTTTCAAGGAATTTTACATTGTTTGAACAGCGACCAAGTAGATGCTGGTTACATGCGTGCTACATGGAGTGGACTAGATCCTGGTGCAATAATTTTTATTTGTATTTCTTTTCTTCTTCTTCACACATTCCAAACCACCAACCTAGTTCTTGCACCCCAGATCTGACCAAGAATATTTTTAATCGTGGGGAAAGACAGTTTAGGTATATCATGGTCCATCTGTAGTTCTGACTATGAATTGTGAATGTATAACAAAATTCAAGGTGTGAAAATTCCTTATTGGTGTTTGGGAAATACATCTTGAAGCCTCAGAGAAGTAGACTTGAATCCCCAGATCTGACCAAGAAATATTTTTAATCATGGGAAAGACAGTTTAGAAACGTCATGGTTCATCAGTTTTGACTATGAATTGTGAGTGTATAACAAAGGTATAAGTCTTTCTTATTGGTGTCTGGAAAATACATCTTGAGACCTCAGAGAAGTAGACCCAAGCGACTATAGAAGACTCTTTCTCTCTTGGGATGTGAAGAGTTGAGTTCTGAATCCATCTAGAGCTCAACAGAGGAAAGGAACGAAGAAAGGAAGAAGACTCATGGAACTGCCTAGTGTAAGCCTCATGGTCTCTTGCAGTCTCCTTCATTCTTATGTTCTTATGTTCAACCTCAATTTCCCTCTGCCATTCGTCTTCCTTTTTTTCATTCTTCGTTTTTCTTCCTTCTCCTCCTTTGCTCTGATTTTCCGTCCCAGATAGCTTGCGTCCGCTCATTCCTCTCGTCTATTCTCGTCTATTCTCGTCTCTGCCGATTCTCTTCCTTTCTGATTTCATTCTGGCTTTTTATCCTTCACGCTTCAACTTCTCCAGTCTCTCGCTTTTCGTCATCCTTCTCGTCCCACTCCTGCGTTAATTATCCCATATCCGCTTTATTGTCTGGTTTTCCATTCATCGCGATGTTCCCCCATTCTCTCAGTCACAAGATTCTTCTTTCTCTTCACTTCGTCCTAATTCTAGTCTGTTTCTTGACCGCGGCTTGGCCTTGTCGTCACTGTGAAGGCGGCCTACCGATTCCCTGTCTATACTAAATAGTATATGTAGAGACATTGGGACAAATTATGGGAAAGGTGGAGGGGGAAACACTTACAATAGCTTCTTCAGAAGAAGCTATTGTAAGCGAAACCGGTCAGGAATAAACTCGATATTCAGATAAAGACCCGTGAATCCCCCTCCACCTTTGCCACTAAATAGTATCTTTTTTCAACCACAAATCACTTTTAATTTCATGCCATCGCAGTCGAGACTGAAGAATCGCTCGATGGAGGCATCCGAGGGAAATTGAAACGTGGACGAGCCGAGGATTCGAACCCAGCTAACCCGTAACAAAGTTACAGTGACTTAAACCAATACCCTAAATAGTATTCGTTTAACGAGTCTTCTTTTACTTTGCCCCTTCGAGTTTTTTTTTCACGTTTTTTTTTGTCCATTCCCCCCCCCCCCTCACTTTCCCTCCTTTGTTTCTCATATCAATGCCACAGTCTATAAGTCCTTATGCATTGATTCACGCTGGATTAGATCGTTTGGTTTGATTAATTTTTTAAACTTGACTAAACCCTGTTGATCTTGTTGTACAGTATTGATTTGCATGTCTTAATCAATGCATCCAAGGCGAACTAATGTCTTTGAAAAACACGTTGAATACATGATGAATATAACAGCTTTAATTGGACTAAACTATTCTTCTGATAGGCTGTCAATTATTCCAGTAACAATACACAATATAGAATCTATCATATCAAGGCAAACACAAAAGGGTCTATTGAGGTGGTAGTAGGATGTAATATATATGGGGTTCAATAGTTTGGGGTCAGTGAGTATTCATTCATGATTTAAGGTAGCCTCCACCCCCAACCAAAAAGAAAATAATAAATAAATAAATGGGGTGGGGGGGGGGTGAGATCAAGGGAACGAGTCGGCCATCCAATATCTCCAAGCAACGAGATCGCCCCCGGATCTCGCCCCTTGTTATTTTTTCCTATGGTGCTACCCTAAAGCACAAGTGTATTCTCAAACTTGTCGACTCCAAAAACATGTATATATATATATATATATATACAGTATATATATGAATATATATACATATATATATACATATATATATATATATATGTATATATATATACATATACCAAGGTTTTTTCCCCCTTACTAGGGAGGTAGCCAAAAAGGAAAAGGCATAAAATCATTCCCACCCATTCCATCCCTGAAAACACTCCACACCCCTCCACCCTCCCTCCCATCTTAGCACCTCCTAGATGACGGGTCATCCCTGCACCCTGTCCACTGCCCTGGGTCAGAAGCAGTGTCTCTCTCTCTCTCTCTCTCTCTCTCTCTCTCTCTCTCTCTCTCTCTCTCTCTCTCTCTCTCTCTCTCTCTCTCTCTCTCTCTCTATTGAGAGGAAACGCCTTGAAGCGTTTCGCTTTGCTCACATGCAAACGCGATGTCACCCAGTTTCTCTGAGCAGGATCCCGCGCACTCACCAACTCTATTCTAACCTTGCTTTGACAGAATTGGTCGACTTATTCCAGCCACGAGATGCGTGGCAGCCCCCTTTCGTGTCTTCCACCGAAGGTTGTCCATTGTGGAGAAATCCCTGTGAGTTGGACCAGAACGAGGAAAGCGTCCCATATGCCCATACTGTACATTCGAGGCTGAAGTTCACGAGCGTTTCATGCAACGTGCTTTGGACGAGCCTCGCGGAGCATTTGCTAGTTTGATACAATTTCATTCCAATAGAAACTCGTGATTCTCCTAAGGCTGTTCAGGTTAGGATTCAGTGTCCATATCTCGCAGCCGTACAGCAGGACAAACACCCAAAGCTGCATGACGATTCAGGTTCTTTGTCCTCCTGTATGAATATCAACTACGCCATATACTCTGGCTGAGTGAGTACATAACGCCATGGGCTATACCAGGGGTGGGGAACCTTTTTGTGCATGAAGGCCACCTTACAATTCATCGTCCCACATAGAGGCCGCACTGAACAAATTATTATCATTATTATTATTATTTTTTTTTATCCCTTTTTAGGGGACGGTGTAAGTTTTCCACCCCCCTCCCTAAAAATTAAGTTTAATTTTTTTTTTTTATATACATATGTATAAAAATCGTTCCAATTCCTGGGAGTGACATCACTGAACACGGTTAACTTTGCTTTCGTCTATGTGTGGTGTACGTTTCAGGTGTATAATGATTTCAGACTTAAAAAAATATTCAAGGTCTTTTGAAAAAAAATAATATGTATATCAAAGGCCGCAGAAGGCCGCACTTGATGACCCGGAAGGCCGCAGGTTCCCCACCTCTGGGCTATGCCAATCCTTTGAGGGTTTTCTTGATATGATTCAAGACTGTTATACAGTACGCTACCAAGGTATATAAACCCTTCCAAGACTTCACCCTCCTCGCCTCCTGGCCACATGAATGGTTGAGCGGGTTAAGGTGTCGTTACTTGCGGTGAAGGTCGAGGGGATCGCGGTTCGAATCCCGCCACCGGCGAAGTTGATCCAAGATGTAAGGGGCACCGTCCTAGACTTCCAGTAAGCGTGTTTGTACGAGTGGTCTAGCCTCCATGCACAGTGACTTGGAGGATACAAGAAACTCCAACGACTCCTCAAAAAGAACAGCACCATCAGTAAAGAAAAGGTTGATAAACCTCAGTATAGTCAGCGAATGACACGGATATTGATCTTTGTTTAATATTCACTGAATAAATGTAAAAAGATCACAAAACAACGTGATCCAATAAATTGCTGATAACCACAAAGAAACCGGAAAAAAATCCCATGCGCTTTCGTGATATTTCAAATTTTGTAAAATATCACGAAAGCGCTTGGGAATTCTAGTTTCTTTTTCCGGTTTATTTGTGTTTATCAGCAGTTCATAAATGTACTGACAATTGTTGGGGGTGAAAACGCAGCTCTTCCTTGCTCCTGAACGAACAGAAAAGTTGCCGAAGACGTATCTTCCACACTTCACAGTACTCTCTGTTCCAGAGTACAGGTGTAAGAGGCCGGTAGTTGTACGAATGGAAATGAGCTTGGGAAACAGTAGGGCATTAGAATGATGACTCAATAATTCAGACTCGACGCCTGCTCGAGGGCGACGTTATGTCTATGTAAACACACCGACGGTTGTGACTGTTTTATAATCGATAATGTAATCAAAACTCTGTAAGCGCAGGTTAGCTTCGTTTGACTAATGCTGAGGTAAACGATATTGCTAGTGGCATTGCAATGGCATTATCCATTACAGTAATCCACGAATCCACAGATCTTAGAGTATTCTTCACTGCACGGAATCAGGCTCCATCTATCCATATTTGACACTAGTTTCCCATCGGCTCTAAGACAGTTCAATGGCGAATTTGGAGAAGAGTTTCTTCAGGGTTTGATATGCAGGACATTCGCATTGAAATACCTTTTGACATCTTCAACGACTCCCTTCCCGAGAGAGCAATAATTTACATTTCAGAATCTTGTATCGGTTCGGTTTGCAGTCACTGTGATAACACGACAAATCCCTTGTGTCTCACATAACACATCACTCCTTGACACTGGGCGGTTTAGGGCCGTCCTTGGTAGTATCAGAGTCGTTTGTGGTAAAACCCACAAATTTCTTGGATCATCAAAGGATCCTTCGAATAGACTGGACACCGCTACCGAATACACACTCCGAGGCACATGATTCCCCAAATGAAGTTCTGGTGGATTACGTCCTGGGATTCCCCTGGGCTGGGGACTCAGCTTGAGTGTTGTAACCATAAAGCCTTGATCGATACCAAGAAACTCAGTAAGTTAAGAGCAAATGGAGTGGTTAAACCCAGAAAAAACACGTGGTCAAAATGTCGAACAAATTAAATATTAGTGAGAAGGGTTGTGTGTGGATGATGCTGTGATGCATGAGAGGGAGTGGGTGGGGGATGAGGGGTGAAGAAGTATGTATAAGAACAAATTTGACGCAGCCTGAAGGGATTTCTCCCCGTCTTCTCCTTTTCTGCTTGAGGGGACGGAGAGGGGGGTCGCCGAATTTATGAAGCGGCCTTGCTGTAGATGTGCAGTGTCTTACGACACTGCTTCTGACCCAGGGCAATGGACAGGATGCAGGGATGACCCGTCATCCAGGAGGTGCCAAGATAAGAAGGAGGGTGGAGGGGAGTGCGATATATAGGAAATGGAATGGGTGGGAGTGGTTTCTGTGCCTTTTTCTTTTTGGCTACCCCCCGTGTAAGGGAGAAAAAGCTTTTGGTATATGTATGTAAGAAAGGATCATAGGCAATTGCGAAGATCTGGTTCATAAGAAGGGTATAGTAGAGGTTAACCAACAGTTATGCTCGGAAAAGGATCACTTTCAATCTTTCCATGACTTAAGCAAGAATGAAAGTGAAGTATGTGATGGGATGTGAGGGGTGAAGACTTTCTTCCCTATCATGCCAAGCCACCTCGCTTTGCGGGTATCAGCTGGCCAGATGTGGGTTTGAGATGATGATTTCTCATCACACCGTTCTCCTGTCGAAGGCATTCGACGACGCTGCGTGGACAAGAAGACTCTCGGAAATAATCACAGAGTAAATGGAAACCTTTGCGTTGTACACAGCTTCCTACCATTAACCGAAAATATTCCGTTTTATGGTCTAGTGATTCTTTCTCGTGTTCTCTTCAATTTTCTTTCTCCTCTTCCCCCTCGTCCTCCTCCTCTTCCTCCTCCTCCTCCTCCTCCTCCTCCTCCTCCTCCTCCTCCTCCTCCTCCTCCTCCTCCTCCTCCTCCTCTCTTCCACATCCTCCTCCTTTTCAGCCACTCCCAGCTTCTCTTCCTCCTCCTCCTCCTCCTCCTCTCTTCCACATCCTCTTCCTTTTCAGCCACTCCCAGCTCCTCTTCCTCCTCCTACTCCTACACCTTCTCTTCCACCACCTTCTCCTCCTCTATTCTCTGCCTCTTCCTCCATCGCTATCCTCCTTCTCCTCATCCTCCTCTTCCTCTCCTCTTGTCATATTTCTCCATCCCCTCCCCTTACACCTCATCGTCCCCTTCCTCCTCCTTCTCCTTCTTCTCCTCCTTTTCCTCCTCCTTTTCCTCCTATTCTTCCTCCTTCTCATATTCCTTCCACTCTTCCCTCATCTTTTCCTATTACTTTTCATTCTCCTCCTCCTCTTCATTATCCTTCTTTTCCTTCTCTTTTTTTTTCCTCCTCTTCCTTTTCCTCCTCTTCCTCTTTTCTCTTTCCTCTTCATGCTGTTCCTCATTGTCCTAAATTCTCTCTCACTCGTCTCTCTCTTCTTTCTTCTTCACTTAATCCAATTCTTATTTTCTCCTAGCCTTTCTCATCCCTATTCTTTTATTCTTCCTCTCTTCCTCATCCTTCTCTTCTTCCTACTTCTCCTCCTCATTCCTGAACGCCACACGACCAATATGGATGCTTGAGGAGAACAACAAAGCCCTCTTTGGTGTCATTTACATCACAAACTCCGGGAGTAAGAATTCAAAATTATGGTTTAAACCTGAAACCTGTGCAAGCGTTGTTTAATTAGACGCCTGTGGGATTGCAGGTCCCGTCATCAACATTATCGTTTTAGCTCGATGCGAAGTCATGCTGCCCACACACCGGCTTTGCAGAGAACCCGAAGTCCTAGAGATGCATTTAGTTTCGCTCACATGTACCACGGTGGATGATCTCTTCTGGTGAGGTTTGGTTGGCTTCGTTCTTTAGGTCGGAAATGTACAGCGTGAGTGAATATTTTACGACTTAATAGGCTTGTTTCTGTCGTAAAGGGTTTACATAAAGGAAAGCGCTTGACACAGCTTCGTAGGATACCTACAGTATCTGTAAATGAAGCTGTTATTTACATATTCTAAGTGATCCAGGGTAGTGGACAAGATGCAGGGATGACCCGTCATCCAGGAGGTGACAAGAGGAAGAGGGTAGAGGGGAGTGGAATATGTAGGGGATGGAATGGGTGGGAGTGGTTTCTATGCCTTTGTCTTTTGGCTACCTCCCGTGTAAGGAGGAAAAGAGCCTTTGGTGTATGTATGTATGTATGTACGTATGTATGTGTATGTATGTATGTGTGTGTATGTATGTACGTATGTATGTGTGTGTATGTATGTATGTACGTATGTATGTGTGTGTATGTATGTATGTATGTACGTATGTATGTGTGTGTGTGTATGTATTCTAAGTGACGCAAAAAAGAAAGGGAGAGAGAAGGTGAGGTGTAGGATGAGGAATTGGTCGAAATAATGTAGCGATTAACCATAATCCAATTAAGATTTTGAATAAAATCCACTCGTGGTAACCAGAACAGTAAACCCTCGATATAACGGATTTCGATATACCGGATATCGGATATAACGGGTAAAGAAATCTGACCGGACAAACCCTCGCTAAAACGGATCTTCATCCGTTATAGCGAGGAATCCTCGGTTATAACGGATCTTCGGATATAACGACAGACCCCTGTCCCCGTATCGTCCGTTATATCGAGAGTTTAGTGAATATGAATTGACCGTGGCAGTCAGAGACTTGATCGAGATTGTGTTTTCATTTAATTAGCCTACCAAGGGCTTGCCCCATTCGAAAGAAACCAGAAGGCTGCAGAAAAAGTATCAATCAACTTTAGTTGTGAAGAGATAAATCGGAAAGTTCCAGCATATCGCAATTTGAGACAAAAATATCATCGAGATACTTCTTCCTAGCAACAGTTGAAGAACCTCGTATGAAGATTACTTGAGCGGGGAAACGTGGGTGGGACTTCAAGGGAAATAATGATATTTCTCTCAATTGGAAATCTCGAAGAGAAGGAAATATCCAACGCTTGCGACAAGGAATTCCGAAATTTCGAAAATTCTAGATATCAGAAAATTGTGAGAATAAACACCTTGTGAGATCGAAACCTTTATTGGTATTACGTTTCGCTTGTTACAGCTTTTTCAAGCGAAACGTAGTACCAATAAAGGTTTCGATCTCACAAGGTGTTTATTCTCACAGTCTTGTCGGCTTTTGCCATTGTGATTCATATCAGAATTCATTCGCTCGTACTCCTGTGGTCCTCAGGTCTGACGTCTTTGACTTCTTTCCCAAAGACTCTTCATTGATCTCTGACGTCAGCGTTCTCCTGCCATTGCTCTGCGTTTTCAACATGTTCTTCGACATCTTGGATAATATTGTCATTTCATCTTTACTGGGGTCTTCCTAGTAATCTCCTTCCTATAACCGTTCCTCTTAAAACTTGATATAGATTCCTTTCTTAAGTAAAACCATAAAAGGATAGAGTAAAACCACAAAAAAATATATAAAATCAAGAAAGATACCATAAGTATTTCCTGGTATATTTCCGAAAGGCGTTTTTGTTCTGAATTTTGAAAATTAATATCAGAGATTCTCATTAGAGTAAACTATTTGTACTTTGCTCAAGTCCTGAGAAAAGATGAATACAAAGTTGGTCTGCGTGTATGTATGTGTGTGTGATTCACCATGGTCTTGGATCACGTGTTGGACTCGTGATTGACAGCTTTCCCCCCACCCCCCATCCCACCGGAAGAGAGTTCAGAGCTCATATATGACCGATCTATGGGTAATGCTGTGATCTTACACACACACACACACATACAGAACTCCCCGCCCACGAGAGTTGGAGTAACGACTCACAACGCAGCGATACTGAAATTATTTCAGCCCTGGGCAGGAATCGTACCCGGACCGTCGCATTGGCGGCTGGGGACTGTACCACTGCGCCACGAGAGAGAGAGAGAGAGAGAGAATGTGTGTGTGTGTGTGTGTGTGTGTGTGTGTGTGTGTGTGTGTGTGTGTGTGTGTGTGTGAACGAAGAATGGAAATAACAGGTGTAGGTATATGTGTTTGTAAATGCGCGCGTATACAGGTGTTTGTATTTGCATATATGTAAATCAAAAAAGATGTGTATATGCGTCCATGATCGTCTTTGCAACCATTTTTAAAATAGTGGACGGTTGCAAGTGAAATCGACCTGCGGATGGATGAGAGAAGAGAGTAGCTGATGTCTCTTTTCCAATGAAAAAACAAAACAAAAAAATAAAGATACAACTCAGAAACAAAGAACAAATTTTGTTTTGCAGTCAGAAAGTTGGGATTGAGTGGGATTGAGCCTCAGGTGGAGGTGGATGGGAAGGGCAGAAGTAATGATTGAGGCTTTTTATTTATTCATATATTTCTGTGCCTCACTGCATGGTTTCGGTCCCGGACAGTGGACGGGGAAGAGGGATAACCCTTCTTCCATGAAGAGGTAAGATGAGATGGATGTTGAAGTATAAATATTTATTATTATGCATCTTGTGTTGTTTTTTATTGGATGTACAATAAGATATATAGTAGGAATTTTTAATTTGATTTATTATATGATCTGTGTTTATTTGCATGTCATGTAACAAGGTTCAGTTGGTAGGCCTGAGAGCTTTTTCCTGCGCTAAGGAGACTCCACAAGCAGTCATAACGGAACCACAGTGTAAAGCGGTTGAAACTTTTTGTCTTACATAAACTTGTTTTTGTCATGTGCATCGTGCCTTTGAAGAAGAATAAACTGTTTAAGTTCACTTTTGTGTGTGGATGACCCCATACCTTTTATGGGTAGTGGATGAGAATGGAATGGGTCAGGAATATTGGAAATTGATATGTTATAACACATTTGTAAAAGTTCACTATAAACCCATTATCGGAGAAATAATAACGGAAAATACAGGGAAACTGTATATTTCGACCACTATCTGTAGTCGGAAGAGGACTACAGATAGTAGTCGAAATATACAGTTTCCCTGTATTTTCCGTTATTATTTCTCCGATAGTGGGTTTATAGAGGAATATGTTTGTTTTCTGTCGAACAATTCCAGTTCGTCATAGATGTGGACTCCGTTCCATAAAGGGGGAGGAGGAGTATGTGTGCGGTCAAGTGGACAATCGGAAGGTCTGCCAACAAACTGCCGAGTGTAGACGCGAGCTCTCGACGTATATCCTAGTCATTATTCCACGTCCTCAAGGGTGACATGTATTCGTTTTTGTATTCACGTAGACAGAAATAAAAAAAAAGTTTACGTTTTCTAGTTTCGCCGTGTATCTTTTTCTTCCTTCCTTTTCTCCCGAAACTTGGTCTTGGTACGAGAGGTAGTGAATTGGGAGAGTTGGGGATCGGGGCAATGGGGACGGGGAAGAGATGCTGATAACAGTTAGGAAGAGTCGAGGTATAGTGAGGGCCTCCGTTGCCAGAGAACCTTCCCTTCCTCGTTGAAATTCCCTCCCTGCTGTGACACAGGTGAATCCCTTTGTGGAACCGGCTGCTGGTGAAGTCCCCTGAGGAGGCTTTTGTCAAGAAGAGCCCTCGTTAATCCAATCGTTGACTCTGAATGAGAGGCTTCCAGTCGGTGGAACCATTTTTCGCCCAGACTTCTTTTATTACGGAGGTTCCTCTTTCGACCGTCGCTAGAGGATCCTAGAGTATACGTCGGCCAGCTGGACAATCTTTCATTTTCAAAAAAAAAAAAAAAAAAAAAAAAAAAAAAAAAAAATAATAATAATAATAATAATAATAATGATAATAATAATAATAGTAATAATAATCATGCAATCGTCCCCATTACTATGATCCAGTTTTTTTTAGTTTCTGTTGAGGTTATCGATACAGTTATGGTAAGTATAAAGATTGTTAATCTCTATCGTGACCAGAATTACTTCATTACTATTGTCTTTGTCGTTGCTTTTTAATGTTGTTATTGTCGTTGATGCTGTCGTTGTTTTGTTTTTTTAATTTTTTATGTGAACTCTGTGGTTGGAATAAATTGTCAATCTCTTTATCTGAGGACCACAATAAAAATAAGCGTACATGTTTTTTTGTGTTCTCCTTGGCGATTTGCAATTATTATTTCGAACTATGTGTTCTTGTCTTTATCTGTACTTCATGTATATTGATTCTCTGCCAAATAAATTTATTATTATTATTATTATTATTAATTATTAATTATTATTAATTATTATTATCAATTATTAATCATCATCAATTATTAATCATCGTCATCATCATCATCATCATCATCATCATCATCATCATCATCATCATCATCATCATCATCATCATCATCATCATCATCATCATCATCATCATCATCATCATCATCATCATCATCATCATCTTTCGTCATTTTTCTTTATTGTCACCCACCTTTGCCGTCCAGGCCATGGACGTCATCGTTATGTTTCGTCTTTGCTGTTATTTTGTTACTTATTCTTATCAATATCTTCATCACCGCCATCATGTCTTCCATTTTTAGCGCTGGATATTTATGTCCTTTTCTTCTGTCATCTCGCGGTAGACTGTTTACCAAAATCTATTGACGACAACTCTCAGCGTGATAGTAATTTGGTGGAACTCTTAGTCCTACCATCTGTGGATACGTTCTTTCAATTGCTCTTCGAATGAATACTGAAAACAATCTCATTCTCTTTTCAGGTAAGAAATTGTTCTTACGGGCTTCAGACTCTACTACAGACGTGTGGGCAAGGTAAAGTTTTCCTGTCATTTGTTTTTAATAGTATTTCTATTTCTTTGATAGTCCTGCTTTATTACCATCAGGTCCTGTGAGACGCAGGTCGGAGACGATCGTCTCCCCTGTACCCGTATTCAAAGACCATTAATACCCCGGCTTCATTATAAAGTGCAACCTTGTGGACCGGTGCCTGATCTCCGGGCTGGGTTCAAGATTTCTGTAAATTTTGATTATCTTTACTCCGTTTTTTGCCAAGATAAGAGGGAGGGAAGATGGTAGAAGGGAGTGGAGTATGTAGGGAATGGAATAGGTGGGAGTGGTTTATATGCTTTTTTTTTTGTCTACCTCCCTTGTAAGGGGGAAAAAAGCCTTTGGTATATGTATATATACATATGTACTCCATTTTTACGTTTAAGTAGAACTGACACAACAAAAATTTTCCTCCTAATCTGTTAAAATAAAACGGTTAATGCATCATAGAACCGACGATGTTATATGGATAGATTCCCAACAAAAGAGGTTATACTTTATCCCTACAACCAATGCACGTGTACATTGCACGTAAAAAGACCAGCGTAGGATTTTCTTGAAATACAATCTTGAAGTCAAGTGCTCAGTTTGCATTTTTTACATGTAAGTAGACATGGCAACCAACTGTGGTTTCTCTCCTCATTTCTAATTGTTGACAGAAACGCTCACGTTCATGCATCACAGAAGTCATGATGTAAAATGGATGGACTCGAAATGGAAGAGATTATATTTCACCCCCTAACCCTCCAACCACAGCAAGTGGAGGTTCCAGGTTTCCAGACCAGTACGAGTTCCTTTATTCAGATGGCTTTCTCTGTCCCCACCCCCACCCCACCCCCACCCCCTCCGGTGAAAAGTGAGGTTGTATTTGTATCCTGCTTCATTTTACATATACGGCTTTTTTTACATATATGTTTTTTTATATATGCAATTCTGTTCGCTGGTTTTGTAGGTTGATGAGTCACGTTGGAGAAACGGCTGGTTGGGATGTGGCGCTTTAGTCTTGGTGATGGCATTTTGATATTGGTCGTTCTTGTCGTCTTATGTGTAGTCGGTGAATTCACTTTCATTTGTTTTCTTAATTGGACTCAAAAAAAATTTGTTATTTGTTTTCGTCTAAGTTTCTGTAGATTTTTCCCCGGTGACGCCTGAAATAGAGAATGGAAAAAGGGAACATTAGGGTTTCGGTCAAGTTCTCTGCATGTTCCACGAAATGTAGGACGATAGTATATCAACTGAGTCAAAAGGTTTTCCTTCCAAAACGACCGACAATCTGTTGCTGAGAATAGCTTTCCACTCCACTAAATTAAACTACGTTGTTAGCATCATCATTCTGTTTCTTTGTATTGGAACGGTCGTTGTCGGCTTGTGTTTTATCATGCCTTCCCTTAAGAGTTCTGTCTACCCAACTTTCCCACGAGAATTGAACAGAACACAACCATTTCTGCACACGACCGTGCAATGTTTTTTTTTTTTTTTTTTTTTTTTTTTGACAAAATGAAACTATCAAATGCTCTTCATGATGAGCTGTTCCGAGGTTCTATTCTAGTCAGCTTCTGCATTTGATATCCTGAACGCGTGTGTCTGTCATGGAGATTAGACATTTTTTTTTTTTTGTAAATCTTTCAACAACTTCAATCGACTAGTATTACGTTTTGATCGTCCAACCGTACCGTTGGATGTTGCAAGGTAATGATTAGGACAATCAAACGATTTCCTTGTGCTTGGGAAGACATTTTGATGAATATTTACAATGAAACAAGAAAGGCATGAAATCCTTTGCTTCGATTTATGTTTTAGGCAAATCAAACATTTGTATTCAATCAAAAGAATGTTACGGAATTATTATTATTATTGTTTTTTCATTGAATCCTCTCGATACGATGACTTACTTATCTTGTTAAGAGAACAAAAATGAATAGATGAATAAATAAGATTATTAAAAAAGATAATAAATAAAATGATAAACAAATAAATAAATAAATAAATAAATACAATGGAACACAGAATTCATGGCTTTGCTTAGGTTGAATTTAACCTATTTTACTCTCCTCTATATTAAAAAACATCAATGAAGATGTTTGTCATTTACCAATTCATGTTACGTGCCACAACCGAATAAAGTCAAATGGAGTTAGGCAGAACAGCCTCTCATCAATATTCAGCCGTGGTAAAAGGTGAAGAAGATCATAACGGCTTGGGTTAAGATTGTCCCAGATTGAATTTCCTTGGCTCTACAGATCTCCTGTCCTTTTTCTTCATTCATCCATAAATACGCTGCTTCCTCTTAGGTAAACCTTAAACCCAGACAGGAAAACGTCGTTTAAAAGGAACCAGCGTGAGAGCTATAACCTCATCATATTTTTTTTTTTTTTGGAAAATAAAAAAGAAATATGGCATAAGAAAAAATGCCTTTTCGTAAGGAAATTCTCTTTTTAGAGGATACGGATCATGCCCTCAATCTCCCTGTTCCTTTTAGGCGCTTTTTACGACACTCAGGGAATACGTGAGTGGTGTTCCCGTTGACTCCCAAGTCCGGACCAAAAAGGTGGGAAGGGGGTTTTCTCCCGCGCCTAGCCACCTCGCACTGCGGGGAATGGAGTAGAGGTCGAATGAAGAGGAAAGTCTACACGATGTACACACACACACACACACACACACACACACACACACACACACACACACACACACACACACACACACACACACACACACACACACACATACACACAAATTAGACAAAGAAACAGTGTATGCAAACATTATTCAAGATTTTAAGAAAAATCTTGATGCTGAGAGATACAAAGACGGGTCACCACGAGCATAGCTCCCTTCCCGTATAATACAACTACGTAAATACACACACACACACACACACACACACACACACACACACACACACACACACACACACACACACACACACACACACACACACACACACACATATATATATATGTATATATATGTATATGTATATATATATATATATATATTTGTGTATATGTATATATATGTATATATATATGTATATATATATATATATATATATATATATATATATAAATATATATGTATATATATAATGTTGGCGTAGACATACTTATAACAAATCCATCATGAAGGCATTTCCCATTTAGCCCATAAACAGGCCGGAGTAGTTCTACTCAACAGATTAAAATCATCAGACGACAGCCATGGAACCTCAACATGATCCTTTCTCCAGCCATGAAAGGCTAAGTCCCCTTTGCGGCACAATCCCAATCACTTTTTCCTTTTCGCTCGAGAGTCAATGTCCACCATCAACCCGTCCAGTGGCCTTCCACTTCGGTCAACAGGTTTTTCGAACTCCTTCGGAGCGGCATTTCTTTTTTTCTCTTTTTATATTTTTTGATTGTATTTTTATTTTGAGCTGGCTGTATATGATTTCAGACGGTTGAAGGAAACTTCCTCCAGCAACAAGAAGTGGCAAGGACTCTTCACATAGTCATTGTCCATTGACAATAGTAACAGTTTATTGATAATACCAGACAAGGATGATAATATGTGTGTAATGTCGTACGACCGACAATTGATGCCAGATATTGTCAATACATACTTCTCCGATGATGGCTCTTTACTTCTTCTCTTGAATCTTACAGATCCATTGAGAAAGAAGTGTTCCCCGAAATTGAATCTATCCAATCTAGAGTTATCTAGAACATAAGTCCCTAGATAGGCAATATTCTATGCATACATATACCAAAGGTTTTTCCCCCTTACAAGAGAGGTAGCCAAAAAATACTGAGGCATAAAAGCCACTCCCACCCATTCTATGCCCACATACTCCATTCCCATTCACCGCACCTCCCTCCCTCTTATCTTGGCTCCTCCTGGATGACAGGTCATCCCTGCATCTCGTGGTGGGTTGAAATGGGATACATACTTGCCTCTTCACCTTCTTCTTCTTTCCCTTCCCCCTCCCCCTCCTCCTCCTACTCTCCCTCCTACTCTCCCTCCTCCTCTTCCTCCTTCTCCTCCTCCTCCTTTTCCTCCTCCTCCTTTTCCTCCTCCTCTTCCCCGTCCCCCTTTCCTCTTCACCCACCCTCTCTTCCTGTCCCTCTCTTCCTCCTCCTCCTCTCTTCCTCCTCCTCTCTTCCTCCTCCTCTCTTCCTCCTCCTCTCTTCCTCCTCCTCCTTTCTTTCCGGCTTTTCCACGTAGTCCTAACTATGACGACGTTACACAAGTTATCTTATGTCCAATGAATAGGTGCTCCAGTAATCTGTATCGTACTAAATCCAGTGTTATGGTATTCTAATGTCCCCCATTGCAAATATCTTCTTCCTATTTAATTTCTCCTTTTCGTCCTCTTTCTCTCTTTATACTTCTCTTTTTCTGTCTCCTTTTCTTTCTAATTTTTCTCCTCCTTCTGCTACTTCTCCTTCTCCTTCCCTTCCTCTTTCTCCGTCTCCTTCTCCTTCCTCTCCTTCTCCCTCTTCTCCCTCTTTTCCATCTCCTCCTTCTCCTCTTTCTTCTTCTTACTCTCTTTCCTTTCGTCCTCGTTTCCCTTTCCCCCCTTCTCGTTCTCCTTTATTTCTTTCTTTACCTTTTCCCTTTCCTTCTTCTATTTCTCCTTCTTCTACTCCTCCTTTACATTCTCTTCCTTCTCCTACTTCTTCCCCTTCCTTTTCTTCTTTCATTCGTTCTTTTACATGTTCTTGACCTTGTCCATGTCCTTCTTCTTTTCTTTCTCTTTCCCCCTCTCTTTTCTTCTCCTCCTTCTACTATTTCTCTTTGTCCTTCTACTTCTCTTTTCTCCTCCTCTTCCATCTCCCTTTTTCCCTTCTCGTCCTCCTTCTCCCTCTTCCTTTCCTTCTCTCTCTTTATCATTGTCCTTCTACTTCTCTTTTCTCCTCCTCTTCCATCTCCCTTTTTCCCTTCTCGTCCTTCTCCCTCTTCCTTTCCCTCTCTCTCTTTCTCTTTATCCTTCTACTTCTCTTTTCTCCTCTTCCATCTCCCTTTTTCCCTTCTCGTCCTTCTCTCTCTCTCTCTCTCTCTCCCTTTCTCTCTTCTTCTACTTTACCCTCTGCCTCTTCATCTCTGCCCCCATCTCTCCCTTGTTTCGTATTCTGCTCCGACTTTAGCTCTTGTTGTTTTTGCTATTGTTCTATCTCCTACTCCACTTTTTTCTTTTCCACTTTCCTTTATTCTTCCTATTCCCCAATCCGCTTCCCCCTCCTCATCTTTGTCCTTCCCCTCATTATAATCATCTTCAATACCTTTCCTGGTCCCCTTTTTTCGTCTCCTCCTCTTCCTCCACTTACTCCTCCTTCCTCCTCTTCTCCTACTCCTCCTCCTCCTCCTCCTTGTCTTTTTCATACAATGTTTATTGTCCTCTCTTTGAACCTCATGTTCCCCTTTTTTCGTCTCCTCTTCCTCCATCTACTCCTCCTTCCTCCACTTCTCCTACTCTATCCTCCTCCTCCTCCTCCTGCGCCCCTCCTCCTCCTCCTCCTCCTCCTGCGCCCCTCCTCCTCCTCCTCCTGCGCCCCTCCTCCTCCTCCTCCTGCCCCCCTCCTCCTTCTTGTCTTCCTTCATACAATGTTTATTGTCCTCTCTTTGAACCTCATGTTCCCCTTTTTTCCTCTTTCTACTTCACCATTTCCTCTCACTCCTCTTCCTCTTTTTCCTCCTCTTTTTCCTCCTCTTTTCTTACTCTTGACAACTTTCTTCATATACTTATCCTTTCCACATCTTTATCGTCATCATCCTTACCTTCATTTCCTTCCACATCACCCTCATCCTCATCCACATCCTCATATCCATCCTCATCCTCATTCTCATTCTCATTCTCATCCCTCTCCTTTACTTCAGCCTCACTCTCATCCTCATTCTCATCTTCATCCTCATTCTCATATCCATTCTCATCCTCATTCTCATCCCTCTCCTTTACTTCAACCTCATCCTCATCCTCATTCTCATCTTCATCCTCATTCTCATATCCATTCTCATATCCACTCTCATCCTCATTCTCATTCTCATCCCTCTCATCCTCATTCTCATTCTCATCCCTCTCCTTTACTTCAACCTCACTCTCATCCTCATTCTCATCTTCATCCTCATTCTCATTCTCATTCTCATTCTCATCCTTTTGCTCTTCCTCAGCCTCATCTTCGTTTCTCTTTTTATCCTCCACCTCCTCTTTACTCTCTTTCTGTTACTCTTCCTCCTCCTCTTCCTACCCCTTCCTCCTCCTCTTCCTACCCCTTCCTCCTCCCACTCCTCCCCGTCCTCCTCCTCCTCTCTCTCCTCACGCTCCTCCTCTCCCTACTCCCCATCCTTATTTCCTCTCCTCCTTCTGCTTCTCGTTCCCCCTACATGCCCCTCTCCCCCTTTATCTCAACCTGATGACGCAGGTGACAGATTAGTATGTCAGGAAGCTACTCACTCTAAGTGGAATTCATCTTCCTTGGCTCTGGAAGTTCCTTCTCGCAAGGAGATGATCCTGTGTCATCTCGTAATTGTTATGGAGCAGTTGCTGATCACCTGTGGGTCCTTGGGTCGATATGGATTTACTGTCAAAAGAAAGAAGAGAGAAAAATATACACCTACACATACATACATACATACATAGATGTATATATGTTATATATATATATATATATATATATATATATATATATATATATATATATATATATATATATACACACACACACATATGCTAATAAGAACACGGGTACGTGTGTTCACTTATGCAAAGTAGACCACTTGGAAAAAGAAACTAACGAAGCAGAGCGCTTTCGTATATTACATCTTCAGTGCAACAAGTACATAGTGATAGGAATACATAGACAATATATACATGATACAAAGGAACAAGGACAGTTTGAATAAGCGTAGCGACCAATTACCCCCTGGAGAGCGGAAGGTCATTGTCAATTATCTTACGATGGTGGGGCGACATCAGGTCACAGTCGCCAAGGGTCACTGTTTCTACTAATGATATAGGGCGACATACATATATATATATATGAGTGGCAGGGTGGTGAGTTTAAACGCCAAGAATTCGTTGAAGTTTTATTACTGACGTTTCGTCCAACTAGGACTTCTTCAGAGTGTGGACTACTTCACACTCAGAAGAAGTCCTAGTTGGACAAAACGTCACTAATAAAACTTCAACGGATTCATGGCGTTTAAACTCGCCACCCTACCACTCGTTCTGTCTTCACACATCAATATATGTATATATATATATATATATATATATATATATATATATATATATATATATCTGTGTGTGTGTGTGTGTGTGTGTGTGTGTGTGTGTGTGTGTGTGTGTGTGTGTGCAGATAAATCACAAAGCCAGCACGTGATCCAAGAATATGATGGTTACCACTAAAGTAAAAGAAACTAAATTCCCGAGCGCTTTCGTGTAATTCACATCTTCAGAGGAGATACAGATGAAAGAGGTACAAAGGACAAAAAAAGGCAACTAGTAATATATTACTTGTAGCTGGAAAAGTCACAATCAAATAACTTTAGGAAAGGCAATTGAAGTAATTAACTAAAAGAGATCCATACACATAATGAATAGGAATAATTACAGGACATAAAAAATCGATAAGTCACAACTCAAGTAAGAACATAAGAATGAAGGAGACTGCAAGAGACCATAAGGCCTACACTAAGCAGTTACATGTCCATTACCACCTATTATCCCCATTCATAATGTTGTCTAACCTTTTCTTAAAACAACCGATATTTTCAGAGCTCACCACACGGTAAGTCTGTTCCATTCGTTGATCATTCTATTAGTAAAACAGTTATTGCGTATTTCCTTCTTGAATATAAATTTATCCTCCTTCACAAGAATTCGTGATAAAGATGTTTGGTAGAAAAAACAAACGAACGAAGAAACCAAAATGTATAAAAGTATTTTGTTAATGCTAAATTATTTTATTCGGTTTTAAAATATTTACAGGAATCAGTAAAGACCACAGGTACTGTACACGTGAGAAAACTGGGCAGGAACAACACATATACAAGCTTAATCATCCAGACTCGTTTCTCCAGACGTACGTTTGGATTTTATCCAAGTATACCCATGTTGTCCTTTGGAGGATTTTGTTCCCGTTAACCCTATACGATTTCATTCTCCTGGTATCATTGTACAATATACATTCAGGATATGCAGTTTAGATAATCAGCTTGCGAATAGATAAGAAAACGAGCACGATAAACAAAAATTATGTCAATATTTATGGATTTCGTAACATTTCAGGTTGTTTAGTGAAGTTATCGCCTTTTTGTTTAAATGTGATTGGGTATATTCATATACAAGTAGTTCTTTGAAGTGGGTTTTTAGAATACATCTATGAACTTTCTACCTAGATTATGCATTAATGTAATGAAATAGAGTAAAGATGGAAATCCATATGGGAGACCGGCTGGTCCATAGAAACTATCCTCGTCACGAAAGATTTGATATCACCAGACAGTTTCATACGATCCCCAGGACAATAAAATGTTTAAATCATTAGTCAATCCAAGGTAGTTGGAAAACAGTATGTCTTTGCCTTAAAGAGAGAGAGGAGAGGGAGGGAGGAGAGAGAGTGTGAGGGAGAGAGAGGGAGGAGAGAGAGGAGAGGGAGAGGGAGGGAGAGAGAAAGAGGGAGGGAGAGAGAGAGAGAGAGAGGGAGGGAGAGGGAGGGAGGGAGGGAGAGAGGGAGAAAGTGAAGGAGGGAGAAGACGGGGAGGGAGGGAGAAGAAGGAGAGGGAGGGAGAAGAAAGGGAGGGAGGGAGAGAGAGAGGGAGGGAAAGAGAGAGGGAGAGAGGGAGAAAGGTAGGGAGAGAGGGAGGGAGAGAGAGAGAGAGACAGAGAGAAAGAGAGAGAGAGAAAAAGGAACAAGATCGCCAAGTATCACTTGACGAAGGGGATTTAACATTTTGTATGCTAAGTGGCCTCGTTCAGTTTCCTGTAATTAGACTGTTGACCTTAATGGCACACACACACTCCTCGTTTACTTCCTACATTTGCTGCAAGTCAGTCATTGACTTTCTTCTTCCGATTCTGTTCAAACACTCTTTCCATTCAATCTGCTGCTCGGTGCGTTGCTTCTGTTTGTATTCGTCATCACGCGTGAGTAAGTCTCCTTCTTCTTGGGTCCTACTCGTACTTCTGCCTCTTTTCTTTTGTCTGTTATTTTATTTTTGTTCTCTAACTCTTTTCCTTGTTCTAATCTGTTTCCTCAATCACTCCCCCTGCGTTTTGTTTTCTTTTCTCACATCAGGCCAGTTCTTCTCTTTGTACATTGTCGTTGTTGTTGTTGTTGTTGTCGTCGTCCTCGTCGTTGTCATGATTGTCAATCACCATTGCGATTGTCGTCGACGTCTTCGTCATTATTGGTGTCACTTTCGTTGTGACATTCGTTACTGTCGTCATCGTCATCGTCGTTATTGTTGTCGTCGTCGTTGTTGTCATCGCCATTGTCATTATTGTCGTCATTATCATCATTGTCGTCGTCGTCGATCTCGTCATCATCAGTGGCATCACTATCGTCATCATTGTAGTCGTCGTCGTTGTTGTTGTTGTTATCGTCGTTGTCTTTGTTGTGATTATTGTCACTGTCGTCGTCATTCTCATCGTCGCAGTTGTCACTGTCATCATTGTCGTCGTTATCATCGTCTTTCCTTCGTCGTTACTTTTGTCATCGTCATCGTCGGCGTTAATATCATCATAGTCTTCATTGTCGTCATCATCGTCATTGTCCCTTTCTCTCCCTTTCCCTCTTACCCTCTCTCTTTCTCTCGTTTTCTCTCTCTCCATCTTTCTCTTCTTTCCCTTTCCCCCTCCCCTCTCCCCCTTCCCTTGTCCCCCCAAACTTTTGCCCCCTTTACCCTTCACCCCTCTCTCCCTTTGTTCCTCTCTCCCTCTCTCCCTCTTTCCCTCTCTCCCTTCCTCCCTCCCTCCGTCCTTCCCTCCCTCCTTCACCCCGTTTTCTTTTTCTCTCTCTCTATTTCTATTGGTCTCTTACTCTGAATACGTTTTCTGTTGTATCTTTCTCGACTTTTGTAATTTTATTATTATCCCATTATCGTATTTCCGTTCATCTATCGTTTTATTATATTCTTCAGGATTGACATAATAAACAAAACCATATTTCCATCCATTTCTATTCGATTTTCGTAAACTGCATTCTCAGAATTTTCCCTTTTTGGAAAGTTGGATTTATATTCAATCTTCCCATTCTTTTTGTCTTTCTCCTGTATCCCTCGTTACAGCTATATCCCATTTTCTATTTTTATTCTCCAAGTCTTTATTCTTTTATATTTCTTTTATTTCTCTTACAAATGTTTTTCATGGACTTTTTCTTTTCTTTTCACACTTTCCCTAAACATTTCGTTTTTTTTTTTTTTTTTTTTAAAGGACCATATGTTTTCGTCTTTGCTCTTCTTTTCATGGCCTTTTTGAACAATGTCTTTTACAGCTCTCTCTCTCCTCTTTCTCTCTCTTTGTCTTTTTCTTTGTTCCATTTTATTTTCTCTGTGATTATCTTTTTTCGCTTTCTCTAAAACCCCTCTCTTTTTAACTCCACAGTTGCTTTTCTTTACATTAGCCTTCCGCTTCTTCCTCTCTCTTCCCCTCTTTTCTTAGCTACTCTCTTTCTTGCTATTTGTTCTTTTTCACAATTCCCTTATACTTTCTATGGATCTCTCCCTTATTATCTTCATCCTAGTTTCTCTTTTCTTGCGTCACCCTTTCGTTCCTCCTCTCTTCCTTAGCTCCTCTCTTTCTTGTTATTTATTCTCACAATTTCCTTATAATTTTTATGACTCTTTCTTTTATCTTCATCCTAGTCTTTCTTTTCTTGCGTCACCCTTTCGCTCCTCCTCTCTTCCTTCTCCAGCTTTTGTCGTCCCAATCCTTCGTTGAGACATGTCAACTGCCAACACTTCCAACAGCTGCATCAGGTGACAGCAATACCTTGGCCCAGCCTCTTCAGTGTTACGGCGGGCTGTTGGCAAGCGTCAGGAACACTCTGGATCACGTTTTGTGTTCCCCTCACCGCCAAGAGACAGGTTTCCAGGCCACCGATTGTCTTCGAAGTCGGTGTCAATCACGGGTTTCGATTCGAGGTGTCTGCAAGAAGATTCTTCGAGTTGCCAATAGGATGTGGTTGCAACAGCGTTTTGGTTTAATGTGAAAGAAATTCTGCGGGAGAGATTCCCACGGTGGGATTAAAATGGTGATTGTCTCCAGAAGTATGTGTCTGTCACGGTTTTGGTTTTGGAGTGTCTGCAAGAAGATTCTTCGAATTACCAACAGGATGTGGTTGACGCAGTGTTTTGGTTTAATGTTTTCACACTGCGGAAGAGATTCCCGCGGTGGGATTAAAATGGTGATTGTCTCCAGAAGTGTCTGTCTGTCACTGGTTTTGGTTTTGGAGTGTCTGCAAGGAGATTCTTCGAATTACCAATAGGATGTGCTTGTCGCAGTGTTTTGGTTTAATGTTTTCACTGCGGAAGAGATTCCCACGGCGTGATTAAAATGATGATTATCTCCGAAGTGTGTGTCTGCCACGGGTTTTAGTTTTGGAGTGTCTGTAAGGAGATTCTTCTTCAAGGAAGGGTCCTCGAGGGCAAAGGTAGAATTGATTTGGTTTAATATTGTTTCAGATGTTTGTTCCTGATTGTACTTTTCTTTCTCGTCGTCACTCATTGTTGTGTTTATCGGATGCCTGCCACGGGTGATTTTTGACTTTTCATAGTAGATGGTAAATCAGGGAAAGGTACAGCATGTTTTTATTTTGATGTCATAACATTTTCATAAATTGTCAAGCAGAAGTCTATCGAAATAAATACCAAATGTGAGGACGAAGCCCTTATTAATACGACGTTTCGCTTATTAGAGCCTTATCAAGTACATAATCTCAGTCATGTGTATTACGACTATGTATTTGAAAAGATTGTAACAAGCTAAAGGTCGTACTAGGCTCCGTCCTCGCCATATGGTATTTATTTCGATTGACTTGTCGGTAACTACCACTTTCATTCAAGTAGAAGTAGCAGTTCGGAGCGTGATCTTAGTGTTTTCTTAAAACCAAAGGAATGTCAAAAGCTATATGGTACGGAGAGGAGGGGTCGCCGAATTAATGAAGCGGCCATGCTGTGTCTTGTGACACTGCTGACCCAGGGCAGTGGACAAGATGCA
This sequence comes from Oratosquilla oratoria, assembly GCF_046742065.1. NCBI lineage: Eukaryota > Metazoa > Arthropoda > Malacostraca > Stomatopoda > Squillidae > Oratosquilla > Oratosquilla oratoria. Next base: position 16,437,888 of record NC_134809.1, read on the forward strand.
GGGATGACCAGTCATCCAAGAGGTGCCAAAATGGGATGGAGAGAAGAGGGTAGACGGGAGTGGAGTAGGTAGGGGATGGAATGGGTGGGAGTGGTTTCTATATGTATGTATGTATAAATTTCACAAGGCACACAAATATGCAGAGTCCACTAGGAAGAGGAAAACACACGGAGTCCGAGCGCTTTCGTGATATATTCACATTATCAAGGAACACAGAAAAGTGTATTACTTGATGATATGAATATATCAAGAAAGCGCTCGGACTCCGTGTGTTTTTCCTCTTCCTAGTGGACTCTGCTTACATATGTATGTATGTATGTATGTATGTATGTATGTATGTATGTATATGGTACGAAAAGCCTGAGACATATGACACAGCAAACACTGGGGGCTCCTGGTCACCTAATTTACACCCGAAGTAATGCCCATGGCATTTTAATGAGGATGCGAAATAGTTTTAATGCAATCGGAATGTCAATTGGTCGCAGATAGAGCGGAAATTATTTCAACTATTTACACAATGTCTCACC
>NC_134809.1:16448417-16450917 GCF_046742065.1 Oratosquilla oratoria
CATATCCTTCTCTTTTCTCTCTTTCCAACTCATTCCTCACCTCCTCTTTTTCTTTTTCTCTTCTCTTACTCTTCTCCTACTATCCTCCTTTTCTTTCTCTTTTTTCCTCCTCTTCTTTTCCTCTCCCCTCCTCCTCTTCTCCTCCTTCCCATCCCCTCTTCCTCCAGTCCTCCTTTCCCCCACTTCTCCACCTCCTCTTCTTTCTCCTCTTTTTCCACTTCCTCTTCTTCCTCTTCCTCCTCTTCATCTCCTCCCATCCCCCTCCCTCTTTCCTCTTGTCTTTTCCTCCTCCCCACATTCTCTTACCCCGCCTCCTATTCCACCTATCTCCTCTCTCTCTTTTCCCTCTCCTTCCTCTCTCTCCCCTCTCCTCTCCTCTCTCCTTTTCTTTTTTCTTTTATTCTAAATCTCTTTCCTTTCCAACCATGCTTCTTGCCTTGTTCCCCTCTTCCCTTTTCTTACTTTCATCTTTTACATTATCTTCTTCTTTATTGCCTCCTTTACCTATGAATCATGGAGCAGATGTCCGGGATTGGATGACAGTGGCACAGGACCGTAGAGTCTGAAGGTATTTGGTGCTAGCGGTGAGGGGTCTGCAAGTGGCCCAACCACCACCGGAGTGAGTGACCCATGAATCATAACATAGTTAATATCCTTTTTTATCTTATGGATCAACAAGGAACATGTTCCTTGTTGACAAGTAGTCGTGTGAGTTGCGAAAAAAATGTCGATCCTGTCACAGATTCTTCTGGATTCCCATTTTCCTATTGACTTCAGTTTTCCTCATTTTCGATTTGGGGTCAAATTTCGTCTTGTTTTAGTCCTCTTCTGCTTCCTTGTTGTTTCTCATAAGCGTTTCGTGAATTTACGTCCAGAGTCGAAAGCGCTTCGTGTCACAAGTACATGGACCAAAAGGTCTCCTGTCGGCATGCTCCTCCTCCTCCTCCTCCTCCTCCTCCTCCTCCTCCTCCCCCTTTACTTCTGAGGATCTTAGGCATTTTCTAAGAAATGATCGTCATACGTCATTGTTGATTTGACTCGGTAAAATGTTATCAACTCATTTACTACCGTAGTCTTCTTTACAATATCTCTCAGTATACGTTCATCAAATATCTGCAGAGTACGAAACGGGTGAACCAAGTGAAATTGTAAAGATGAATGTCGTCCCTGGAGAAGCAGCTATGGATCTGAGATTTACAAAGAACTACAAATACTTCAGTCCTCATTAAGAGAGTAACCTCAGGTTGGGCCGTGGCCCAGTGAAGTAGACTGAGGTTAACTGAGAGGTTACTAACCCTATGGAGGGTTGGTCACTTCCTATATCGAATGGATATGTTGATAGGACAACAAACACATTAAGCAGAAGACTCGCATTGTATCAACAAACAGGAGCCATCAAACATATTAAGTCTTTACACAACTCCATACTTACATGAAATGTTATTGTAACCAACATCAAAATACCTAAACACTGTTCAGATGTCAATAAACTCTTGATATATGAAGCCCTCATAATAATAATAATAATAATAATAATAATAATAATAATAATAATAATAATAATAATAATAATAATAATAATAATAAAAAATATTCCAAAAAATATACAATCTGGTAAAGTAAACTTACACCATCTCGTCGACCTCATGGACACATCCTCCATCCCATACTCCGCCCCCCCCCCCGATCGGTCACGTGTCCAATTGGCATACTTCCCCCCCCCCGACTCAAATCATTTATATTTACTTTATTGTCTCTTATATTTGCTTGAAGATGCCCAGAGAATTAAGCGAAACGCCGCGCAAGTTAACCACCCAATTTTTTAGTTTACAGCTAGTGAAAGTAAAACAAATATACATATATAAGAAGAATAGAGAAAACAATAAGATGATTGTCAATACTGATACAAGTCTGAACTTCAGCTAAATCTGTTTGAAGGAATACATATACTCGTATAGGTATATATTTATAAATATGTATATAACATATATACGTACATACATATGCATGGTATGTAGATTATCTCAGCATACCTAAGTTCTTATACAAGTATTGCTTCTAAGCAAATTTATATGCATTATTTTTTTCTACGAGTAGAAGCTAGTTCGTATCTACGAAGACAGGAAATTTAGTTTAACCGTGCAAAGGTCACTCCGAATGGTTGAAAACTGAAGAACATAACATGACCTCGTTTTCCTTTGTTGAGTAGAAAATTCGACTAGAAGTGAACAAAAGAAATAACAGTTGGTTTTGTGTTGATATTTCTGACGTCGCATCTTGTTTCCAGCGATTGTGATGTTTTTAGGAATTTCGAGTCGCGAGGAATATGTCATGTCGCCTCGCTTCCTTCCGTAGGAATTCTGACAAGATTTTTAAGGTCTGAACAGAAAACGGAAGCAGCGAAGGCCGTACGGGCTCAGTAGGACGTAATATGTTCTCACAGACTTCAGTCGACTAAAGAAAGTATGTCAGATAATACTTATTATCATGTGTGACACTC
>NC_134809.1:16455917-16468417 GCF_046742065.1 Oratosquilla oratoria
TATTTAATTAATTTTATTTTATTTCTGTTTTTATATTTATTTTCACTCAAATTCATCGATGGCTGTAAGGGAAACACATCACAGAGCCAAATGCATAAAGACCCATCCGACAAAGGTGTGTGTGTGTGTGTGTGTGTGTGTGTGTGTGTGTGTGTGTGTGTGTGTGTGTGTGTGTGTGTGTGTGTGTGTGAGTACGCGCGCGCGTATTCATTCATTATCTACGAGAATATACTTATTAGTTTATTTTCATTTATCTATTTCCATTTATTTGTTTATTTACGTATTTATTTATCTATTTGTTAAGTCCCCATTTATCTTCCATTTTCATTCACTCCTGTTCCCATTTTCCCCTCTATCTCTATCCTCTATCTCTTCCCTCTCTCATCCCTCTAGCCTTACCCACTCCCTCCCTGTCTGACCTTTCTTCTTCCCCTCCACTCCTCCTCCCCCTCCCCTCCTCCCCTCTCCTCCTACCCCTCCCCTCCTCCCCTCTCCTCCTCTCCCTCCCCTCCTCCCCCTCCCCTCCTACCCTCCCCTCCTCTCCCTCCCCCCTCCCCTCCTCCCCTCCTCCCCTCCCCTCCTCCCCCTCCCCCTCTCCTCCTCCCCTCCCCTCCTCCCCTCCACTTCTTCCTCTTCTTTCTTCAATGCCCTCTTCACCCTTAATTCCTCCCTCCTCACCCTCCCACTTTCCTCTCCTCTCTTCCCCTCCTCTTACTCCTATTCCCCATTCTCCTCCTCTTACTCCTATTCCCCATTCTCCTCCTCTCCCTCCCCTCCTCCCCTTCACCTCTTCCTCTTCTTTCCTCAATTCCATCTTCACCCTTAATTCCTTCCCCCTCACCCTCCCACTTTCCTCTCCTCTCTTCCCTTCCTCGTCCCCTCCCTCCCCTCCCCTTCCCCTCCCTCCCCACCCCTTTCTCTTCCCCTCCCTTCCCCCTCCCCTCTTCAGTATCCTCTTTTTTCCCGTCCACTCCCCTCCCCCTTTCCCTCTCTTGTGTTACGTTTCCCCCTTTTCCCCCTCTTTCACCACGATTCCTTTTCATTATTCCCTATCTACCATCCATTCCACCTTATTCATCTCCTTCCACCTTCCATCTCTCCCCTCCACTTACTCCATCTCCCTCCCCATTCCCCTTCCTCCTTCAACTACTTCTCCACTTCTCCTCCTTCCCTCTATCTACTCCCTCTACCCATCTCCTCCCTTCCTCTCTACTTCTCTCTTCCCTCACTCTCCTCTCTTCTACCCTCCTCTCTTCTTTCTTCTTCCAACCCTCTCTCCTCCACCTCCCACTCCCCCATACCCCTCCCCTCCTTCTCCTTTATCCCTCCTTCTCCCCCTTACTTCCAATCCATCTCCTTTCCATCCCATTCCACTGCCTTAACTCTCCCATCCCACCCCTCTCCCTCCTCCCCTCCCCCTCCCTCCTTCCCTCACACTTTCATTTCCTCTCCTTCCCTCTCAAGTCCCTCTCCTTCCCTCTCAACTCCCTCTCAACTATTCACTCCCTTTCCTCCTCTCCCTCCTCCTCCATCTCATACTCCCTTTTCCCTATCCTTCTCCGTTTCCCTTACCATTCCTCTTTCTTTCCCCTCTCTATTCCTTCCCCTTCCCCTTACCCTTCTCCTTCCCCTTCTCCTTCCCCTTCCCTCTGCCATTCTTCTTCTCTTCCCGTTCAATATTTTCCCGTTCTTTCCCCTTCCCTTTCCCTTCCCTTTCCCTACCCCCCTCTATATTCCTCTTTCCCCTCTTACCTCCCTCACTCTCCTTCTCCTCCCCCACTCCCTCTCTTCCTCCCCTTTCAACTCTCCCCCTCCTCACCCACTTCCCTCCTCCCCTTCCCCCTCAATACCCCTCCTTCCTCTCTTTCCCCTCCTCATTCTCCTATCTCCTCACCCACTTCCTCTCTTCCTTACCTTCATTTCTCCCCCTCCTCACCCACTTCCCTCCTGCCCTTCCCCTTCCTCCTCCCCTTCCCTCCTCCCCTTCCCTCCTCCCCTTCCCTCCTCCCCTCTCCTCCTTTGTTCTCTGCCACTACCCTTCCCTCCTCGCCTTCCCTCCTCCCCTTCTCTCCTCCCCTTCCATCCTCCCCTCTCCTCCTTTGTTCTCACCCACTGGCCTTCCCTCATCCCCCACACCAGCTAGGGCCAGCAAGAACACCACCATCTGGTCTAGTGACCACCCATAAAGCCCTCCAGTCACCATAACGACCGCCCATAAAGCTGCCCGCCCGTCTTAGTAAAATCTGTTGAGGGTCCAACGGTCGTAACGGTCGTAACGGTCGCTGGTGCACCGGGGTGCAATACTGTATCATACAGTCATCGATAAAGGCCGATGCGTAGAGGAATCGAGTTCTTTCCATGCAGTCACAGGTACTGCGACCAAATATTACGTATGTATCAATGGGTTCCCGTGAAGGAGGTATAGTGAGTTACGACAATAAAGTATGCCCGTGAGAGAACTTTCCTTCCATAAGAATGTCGGATGCAAGTAAGAAAGAGAGAGAGAGAGAGAGAGAGAGAGAGAGAGAGAGAGAGAGAGAGAGAGAGAGAGAGAGAGAGAGAGAAAAGAGAGATAGAGAGAAAGAGAAAGAAAGAAAGAGAGAAAGAAAGACAGATAGAAAGAAAGACAGAGATAGAAAGAATGAAAGGCAGAGATAGATAGATAGATAGAGAGAGAGAGAAAGAAAGAGAGAGAGACAGAAAGAGAGAAAGAAAGAAAGAGATAGAGAAAGAGAGAGAGAGAGAAAGAGAGAGAGAAGGAAAGAAAAATAATCCATTTACAGACAACACGTTTGACAAAATTGTTTCTATTACTTCCTTCAAGTCATTCTTTCTCGTCGGGTTAGAATTCAATATGAACATATTTTCATTTATAATGTTATGATTAACTTTAATGATTTAAAGATTTGTAGTAGGTCTCCCGTTTTGAGTGAGAGAATGTGTTATAAAGTTCTAATAAATTTTCGCAAAATTCGTTTCTGTACTCGTTCCTGTCTGTCAATATCTTTAAAATTTGGGGATCAAACGGAAACATATTCCAAAAAATTGGGCGGATCCATATAACTACTTGATAATTGGACTTTCTCCAGATCATTACTGATAATTGCACCAAACTCCTTTTCATCCTCCTCTCTGATGATTTTTTTAACAAATAACTTACAAAAAAAAAGTCAAAACGCAAGATTGTATATAAGATTAGACATATCTATCGCTTACTAGTCTATTCTCATATCTTGATCTAGATTAATATGGTCTATTTTATTTAGTTGGTTAGCAGATTTCTGGGCCATCGAGTTAAAATTTCCCAAAGTTCACGGTATGAGGCAATTGTGACAAATCAGAAGACACTTGGCAAATGTAATGCAGTTTTATTGGGACTTTGTTTCTATCATCGTCTTTACATCGTCGTCGTCGTCATCATCATCATCATCATCATCATCATCATCATCATCATCATCATCATCATCATCATCATCATCATCATCATCATCATCATCATCATCATCATCATCATCATCATCATCATCATCACCACCACCACCACCACCACCATCATCATCATCATCATCATCATCATCATCATCATCATCATCATCATCATCATCATCATCATCATCATCATCATCATCATCATCATCATCATCATCATCATCATCATCATCATCATCATCATCATCATCATCATCATCACCATCACCATCATCACTATCACAATCATCATCATCACTATCAAAATCATCATCATCACTATCATAATCATCATCACCACCACCACAACCACCATCATTGCTATTACCATTACCACCACCATGATGATGGTGTCAAAGTTGTTCGTAATATTCTTCTGTTAAGTATTCTGAAAATTGATAAAACGTTTATGACCTAACCTAACCTAATCTAATTTAACCTACCCTAACAAAACTAAACCTAAACTAACTTTATGTAACCTAACCTAACCTAACCTAACCTAAAATGACAGATCACCTAATCTTACTAACTGAACGTTACCTAACTTAACCTAGTCTAACCTAACATAATCCAACTAAATCTAACCTAGTACAGTTCAGCTAATCACAATCCGGTCATTCTCAGTAGTTACTCCGATTTCTTTAGCACAAATCACAGTGAAACTATTACTTGAAAAATGCTTGACTGTGTGTGTGTGTGTGTGTGTGTGTGTGTGTGTGTGTGTGTGTGTGTGTGTGTGTGTGTTTCCATTGAAAGAAATCGCTCTACGAAAACCAGATTAAGCACATCTGGTTTATATTCAGGAGGAGGCTTAATGGAACTAGTTTAAGAGTAACGTGGCCGTTACAGAAATGGCTTGAACTGAATAAAATATCAAAGAGTGCCAACCAATTAAGCTAATGTGAAATGGCTATACGTTTTATCCAGTTTTGCTTCCTTGTGTTTTTGTTATTTATATTTTCATATACTATTTATTTACTTAATTATTCCTATATTTACTTATTCCCTTATTTATTCATTTATCTATATATTTATTGACTCGTTTATCTACTTATTTATTTATTTCCATTTATCTATTTATTCGTTCATTCATTCATTCATTCATTCGTTCGTTCATTCGTTCGTTCGTTCATTCGTTTATCCATTTATTTATTTTTTTCTGGTGATGTTTCGCTCGTTTATTTACTTATTTATTTATTTCCATTTATCTATTTATTCGTTCATTCATTCATTCATTCATTCGTTCGTTCGTTCGTTCATTCGTTTATTTATTTTTTTTTCTTGTGATGCTTCACTTGCTGCCATGTAGCTTGCCTTGTCTTTGTTTTTTGGGATGGCAGTTCCTTTGGTCGTAGGACATCTTGTTAATCAAGAACCATGTTCTTGTGATCTGGTCAGTGTGGCAGGTTTTGTCAAGGTTCTTCTTCTGTTGTAGGTTATGGTTGTGTCTCCTTGGTGGGTAACAAAGGATTACAAAAAATTACAAAGGATTACATAGGAGGAGCATGCCGACAGGAGACCTTTTGGTCCATAACTAAGTCGGATGCGAAAAAAAATTATAATGATCATGAATAAATAAATAAAGAAATAAAGAAATAGAAATTATAACAACATAAATAGTAATAAACAAACGAATAAATAAATGCATAGGTATAGTTAAATAATAAACAAACAAGAAAATATTAAATAGTAGTGAAATAATAGATAAACAGTGATAAATGGAAATTAAGCAAATAATGATAAACAGACAAATAACAAACAAATAAACAAATAATATGAAATAAATAGAAGGTAATACAGCATCTTGCTTAAGTAATTATTTAAACGAATCTTAAAGCTTTGAACTGAACTACATTGCACTGTCTCTGCAGGAAGTTTATTCCATTCATTAACTACACGGTTGGCGAAGTTGTTTCTACCCACTTCCAAATTAAATCTATTTCCTGACAGTTTGAGACCATTGTTTCTTGTCGGATTCTCATTCAGTGTGAAAATCTTATCACACACAACCTTGGTGCTGTGATAGTTAATTTGTTTTTAATCCCTTATATGTTGGATTAGGACTTTATTTTATTTTGTCTTTATCTATTTTTTGAGGGAAGGGGAGTTAATAGCAGATTAAAATCATGGTTATCGTCATATTTTCGATTGCATTCACGTGAGAGATACGTCTACAGCGGCAATAGTGTCCTTGCTGGTAGTGATGTAGTTCCTGGAGCAAGTGGTGTTTCATAACCTTATGTTCTGATAATCTTTAGTTAGTGTTACTGCAGTCTACATTACATAATCCTTTTTCATTACACTTCAGGCTGGATGGCATCTCTGACGTCACACACTGTCCACACAGTGGCCAAGGTTCATTTAGTGGGCCATTATGGGCTCAATCTGTTCTGAATGGACATGTTACAGATCGCCGAAGTAATGCCCGGGTCTCGCATGATGGCCACAATGAGACAGCGACATGACGTAACCGATGACGTATTGTCGCTTAAAGTGAAGTGCGATCCTTTTGATTATATCATAATGCCTTCACTGTTTTTGCTGCTCTTTTTTCTCTTTTGAAATACGCTTTGATCGTTTCTATATATTAATGGTGAATATCTACACGTGTACAGTCAGCCAAGAGTTTGAAAATTGGGTTTATTTCCCGAATCTCGAAGGAAATCACTTGATTCTGGATTGCTCTTTACAAAGTTCCCAGTAGACTGCACATAAAGACCAAACTTATAGCTTAGCTATTGGACTGTCTGTAGCCGAGGATCAAGTTCGAGACCATTGGAGTTGGAGGGAAGCACTTTAATCTCTTTCCCATTAACTGTAGTGATAGCTTTTGTTGCGGTCTGTTATTGTTGGATGTAATGTTGAAACTCAAAGAGTATAAAAGAGGGGGCGGCAGTCAATGTAGCATTTGCGAACAGAATGAAAACGAGTCTATGCCTTTGAGAGTGAGAAGGATTGGGTGAGGGAAACAACGAGAGTGACAAAGAGAGGATGAGAGAAAGAAGGAGAGGGAGAGAACGAGTAAGAATGAAACAGACTGAGAGTGAAATAGAGTTTGAAAGTTAGAGAAAAAGTGAAGATGAGAGAAAGAATAAGAGAAAGCGTGGCAATGAAAGAAGGAGAATGGAAGAAAGACTGAGAGTAAGATAACGAATGATGATGAGACAGATACATAGTGAGAGGAAAACGAGAGAGTAAAAATAAGGGAGGGAAAGATAGAGAATTAGAGAAAGAGGGAGAACGAGAGAGAGTGAAAGTGAAAGAGTGTGTGAGAAAGAGGATATTTGAGAGAAAGAGGAAGAGCACAGGAAGGAGATTGAGGGAGAAGAGTGAAAATGAGAGAGAGAGAGAGAGAGAGAGAGAGAGAGAGAGAGAGAGAGAGAGAGAGAGAGAGAAACAGGGAGATTGATAGAAACAGGGAGAGTGAGAGAAAGAGGGAGAGAGGGTAAAAGAGGGTGAGAGAGAGGAGGAGTGAGAGGGAATGAGGGAGAGGGAGTGACAGAGAATGAGAGAAAGTGAGAGGAAGATTAAAGGAGGCCAAGTGAAACAGTGAGAGATGGATATAAACAGACAGACAGACAGACAGACAGACAGAAGAGACAGGCAATCTCTCTCACACACACACACACACACACACACACACACACACACACACACACACACACACACACACACACACACACACACACACACACACACACACACACACACACACACACACACACACACACACACACACACACACACACACACACACACACACACACACACAATCTTTGGGCTAAGGGTGGCTTCCCTTCACCCAGACAAACCACGACATGCCTGCGTGGATAAATGGTAGGAGTTCGTTCAAGAGTATAGTATCCAAATGGAATAAAGGAAGGGTATGGGATTGAATTGTATATGTGTGTGTGTGTGTGTGTACGTGTGCGTGTTTGTGTGTATGTTTGTTCGTATGTACGTGTGTGTGTGTGTGTGTGTGTGTGTGTGTGTGTGTGTGTGTGTGTGTGTGTGTGTTTGGATGCGTAATTTACAATGCTCTTGGATCACGTGCTCGTCTCATGCTCGACAATTATTATCCTACTGGATGAAAGCTCAGAGCTCATACATGACCCAGCTATGAGTAATGCTGTGACTTTACATACACTCACCCAACTCCATGCCCACAACAGAACACAATGCAGTGATTCTGCAATTTTGAGCGCTGTGTGTGTGCGTGCGCGCGTATGTGCGTATGTGTGTGTATTGTGTGTATGCTGTGTGTGTGTGTGTGCGTGTGTGTGTACGTGTGTGTATGTGTGTGTATGCGTGTGCGTATGCGTTTGTGAGTGATTTACATCATTTGTAGAATATGTGTTGGACTCGTGATCAACCATTATTATCCCCCTAGATGGGAGGTCAAACCTCATATAGGGCTAAATCCATGAGTAATACTATGACTTTTTATACACACACACCCAGTTCCTTGCCCACCAGAGTTGGAGTGCCGGCTCGCAATGCAGTGATGATGAAATGTTCAGCCTTGTGCACACGCGCGCACGGGCGTGTATGTATGTGTTTGTGTGTGTTCGAGTGTTTATGTGTGTGATTGTATGTGTGTATGAACTTTTGTGTATGAATGATTTGTGTATGTCTGTGTGAGTATGTGTTATGGGTGTGTTTTTGTGTATGTATGTGTGTTTTTGCACGTCTGTGTGTGCGTTTGCATCTATGTGGTTATTTGCGTACATGTGTATGTATTTTATGTGTGCCTGTGGGTGCTTGTGTATGCATCATACGAACGGCATAAAACAATACAAATAACCATATTGATGACGTATGAATAACCATTAAGAGCTTTGGGGACTTGAACACGTGTAATTCGCAATTAACTAGAGTGCTACCGCTGAGGTAAACAAAGACACATACAAATAGGCGAATACATAGCCATACAACATACAGTCAGTTGTATATATACAGGGTGATGAAAAATTTGTACTCTCTCTTTGAAATGTTTCGTAATGATGTGAGCTGTTTCTGGAAAATGGTGGTCGTTAGTTTATAATTCATGAAAAACCTTGTCCCTCCCCCCACTTGGTCTAGTCTAGTCCTCCCTCCGTGTTCGCAAATGTTCAAACTAATGACCACGTTCCAGACATGTGTATTCGAAAACTTTACAAAATATTGCAATGAGTGAACATGATTTTAATATACCCACTCTCTCTCTTTTTTTTCTCTCCCTCTCCCTCTCCCTCCCCCTCTCCCTCTCCCTCTCTCTCCCTCCCTCCCCTCTCTCTCCCTCCCCCCTCTCCCTCTCTCTCTCTTTCTCTCTCTCTCTCTCTCTCTCTCTCTCTCTATATATATATATATATATATATTTATATATATATATATATATATATATATATATAATATATATGTATTTGTATATATATATATATATATATATATATATATACAGTATATATATATATATATATATATATATATATATGTGTGTGTGTGTGTGTGTGTGTGTGTGTGTGTGTGTGTGTGTGTGTGTGTGTGTGTGTGTATGTGTTTACACATACGGAAGTGAGGACGGAAGTGCTGTTGGAGGTGGAAAGTTGCAAAGTGGGAGAGGTGAAGTGGAAAAAGATGAAAAATTGAAAGAGTTAAAGGGAGTGAGAGAGAGGGGGAGACGTGGCGAGGACAAAGCCTCGGCCACTTGTGCAGAAATCGTCAACACCTTGTACGGAAACATATCAACTATATTGTGTGCCTGTGTGCTCTCGGTTGCCAACAACTCGACATAAGAGGAAATTTACGGAACATGAGATGACAGGATGTCGGAGGTATCACTATGTATAACAGATTTCCTCAGCGTTCTGCTTTCGGGAAAGGCTATTTCACTTATGACGAGTTCACACGACTCAGCCAATCGTAGATCGAAGCCTTGAACTCCGATATGGGTGATGGGTGGATGTGGGAGAGATGGGGGTTGGGGATGGGGGTAGGTGCATTCATAGCTCGGTAGGTTACCTCTCTTATAAGGTGGAAGAGGCCCATTGGGATATAGATATATAGATATGGATATGGATATAGATATAGATACATACATAGATATAGGTGTAGATAGAGGTATAGATATAAGTGTAGATATAGTTGTAGATATAGGTATAGACATAGGTTAGATATATGTATAGATATAGGTATAGATATAGATATATAGATAGTTGGATATTCCAGAAGCCTTTGACTATCTTTGTCACAAGAAAGCCCTGGTGAAGGTAATCGTATAACTATTTCTTGAGGCCTACTTGAGCTGTTCTCGAGTTACCTTCGAGTTACCTTCTTGTGACAGTGATCAATTAGTTACATTCTTCTGTCTGGTGGATGCTTCCGACCCATAGTAACTAGTCTTTGGTTCATACAATGTCATTTTATCAAGTGACTACCTTGAATACTTCTTCCAAACCTCTGCTTACGCTGAATACACATAAGTGCAAACCTCAGGAACGTGGAAGTGACCGATTGAGTTCTGAATAACTGACTTGAGATAAGCTGGATTTACAAAGGATTACAAAGGCGGAGCATGCCGACAGGAGACCTTTTGATCCATATCTAGGTCCATATCTAGATTATTTGTAGTGTTTTATCTTGCCTTTTCACAAGCTTCACCGTTTCAAAATTTCTTAAAGAGTGTTACGGCAATACCCTGAAGAGTCTCGGAGGGGTGGGAGTTGGTTAGAGGAAGAAAAAGGTTCAAGAACAACCGCTTTAGGATCATTTTCACAAGGTTCACCGTTTCAAAATTTCTTAAAGAGTGTTACGGCAATATCCTAAAGAGTCTTGGAGGGGTGGGAGTTGGTTAGAGGAAGAAAAAGGTTCAAGAACAACCGCTTTAGGATCATTTTCACAAGGTTCACCGTTTCAAAATTTCTTAAAGAGTGTTACGGCAATACCCTGAAGAGTCTCGGAGGGGTGGGAGTTGGTTAGAGGAAGAAAAAGGTTTAAGAACAACCGCTTTAGGATCATTTTCACAAGGTTCACCGTTTCAAAATTTCTTAAAGAGTGTTACGGCAATACCCTGAAGAGTCTCGGAGGGGTGGGAGTTGGTTAGAGGAAGAAAAAGGTTTCAAGAACAACCGCTTTAGGATTATTTTCACAAGGTTCACCGTTTCAAAATTTCTTAAAGAGTGTTACGGCAATATCCTAAAGAGTCTTGGAGGGGTGGGAGTTGGTTAGAGGAAGAAAAAGGTTCAAGAACAACCGCTTTAGGATCATTTTCACAAGGTTCACCGTTTCAAAATTTCTTAAAGAGTGTTACGGCAATACCCTGAAGAGTCTCGGAGGGGTGGGAGTTGGTTAGAGGAAGAAAAAGGTTTAAGAACAACCGCTTTAGGATCATTTTCACAAGGTTCACCGTTTCAAAATTTCTTAAAGAGTGTTACGGCAATACCCTGAAGAGTCTCGGAGGGGTGGGAGTTGGTTAGAGGAAGAAAAAGGTTTCAAGAACAACCGCTTTAGGATTATTTTCACAAGGTTCACCGTTTCAAAATTTCTTAAAGAGTGTTACGGCAATACCCTGAAGAGTCTCGGAGGGGTGGGAGTTGGTTAGAGGAAGAAAAAGGTTCAAGAACAACCGCTTTAGGATCATTTTCACAAGGTTCACCGTTTCAAAATTTCTTAAAGAGTGTTACGGCAATACCCTGAAGAGTCTAGGAGGGGTGGGAGTTGGTTAGAGGAAGAAAAAGGTTCAAGAACAACCGCTTTAGGATCATTTTCACAAGGTTCACCGTTTCAAAATTTCTTAGAGTATTACGGCAATACCCTGAAGAGTCTCGGAGGGGTGGGAGTTGGTTAGAGGAAGAAAAAGGTTTAAGAACAACCGCTTTAGGATCATTTTCACAAGGTTCACCGTTTCAAAATTTCTTAAAGAGTGTTACGGCAATATCCTAAAGAGTCTTGGAGGGGTGGGAGTTGGTTAGAGGAAGAAAAAGGTTTAAGAACAACCGCTTTAGGATCATTTTCACAAGGTTCACCGTTTCAAAATTTCTTAAAGAGTGTTACGGTAATACCCTGAAGAGTCTCGGAAGGGTGGGAGTTGGTTAGAGGAAGAAAAAGGTTCAAGAACAACCGCTTTAGGATCATTTTCACAAGGTTCACCGTTTCAAAATTTCTTAAAGAGTGTTACGGCAATACCCTGAAGAGTCTCGGACGGGTGGGAGTTGGTTAGAGGAAGAAAAAGGTTCAAGAACAACGGTACCGCTTTAGGACCTCCGGCGAGGTGCCGTGGGAGCAAGCGTCCGCGTTCCGTATCAACCCCCCCCCCCCCCGGACACGAGAGCAACCTTCCGGAACAAATTGAAGCCGACGTTGAATGTTAGAAATACGTCACGGAAGAGGTCAAGAGAGACGAGCGGGGATGACAGGTGGAAAGATACGGACGCACAGCCGCGTAGATTGGTGGACGGATAGATGAATGGATAGATGAACGGGTGGATGGATGGACGGGCACACGTAGGCAAGCATGCAGACGTGCAGATATGGAAACAGGTAGGCAGGCAGACTTGTAGACATGTGAGTATTCAACAGGCAGACAGACATAGGCAGACAAGCATACGGAGACACAGGCAGCCATCCAACAGGACGGCAGGAAAACAGGAAGATAGGCAAGCAGAGAGGCAGACAGATAGGTAGATAGGGAGGCAAGCAGTCATAAAGTCGTGTAGCCAGGCGTCAGGCAGCTAGGCAGCCGTTTAGCCAGTCAGACAGTTCGTGAAACAGCTAGGCAGTCAGATAGACTGAGGAGTAGAGGGAGAGGAAGAAGGAGAGTAGAGGGGGAGGAAGAGGTAGAAAGGACGAGAGGAAGGGAAGAGGGTGGGAGAGGAAGAGGAGGAGGAGGAGAGAGGGGGAGGAAGAGGTAGAGAAGACGAGAGGAAGGGAAGAGTGGGGTGGGAGAGGAAGAGGAGAGAGAGAGAGAGAGAGAGAGAGAGAGAGAGAGAGAGAGAGAGAGAGAGAGAGAGAGAGAGAGAGAGAGAGAGAGAGAGAGAGAGAGAGAGAGAGAGAGA
>NC_134809.1:16475619-16488119 GCF_046742065.1 Oratosquilla oratoria
ATCATATACAATCAAACACACACACACACACACAAACACACACAATCACGCACATGCATGCACACACACACACATAAACACACAGACACACAGACACTCACGCACACGCACGCACACACAGACACACACATAAACACACACCCACACACCCACACACATGCAGTCATACACACACAAACACAGACACTCACGCGCATGCACGCACACACAGACACACACATAAACACCCATCCACACACATGCAATCACACACACACACACATTCACACGCGCAAACACACGCATATAAACGCACACACACACGCACATACACACGTGCTCGCAGACGCACTGTCAGACAGACAAACGGACCAATACGTGGCCAGACAGGAGGCAGTACAGACTCGATCGCTACATATCACCCGGCGTGGCTCCGTGGCGAAACTCCCCAAAAAAGAGAGTGAAAAGAGCGAAGGACGCGTTTGCAGTTCAGGCTGGCAATAAACGTGATGGCAGCGTTTCCTGCTCGATATCAACTTACTCTCACGTGGGTCTAATCCGGCTTACTTCCGTAATCACGGCCGGGATGAGGTACCGGACGGCCGGGATGAGGTCCCCGACGGCCGGGATGAGGTCCCGGACGGGATGCAGACTTTGATACGTTCGGCCGGTACTACTTGTTTGGTTTAAGCTGTCGAAGGGAGAGAGGGAGAGACAGTCAGGCAGACACACGCGCGTGCGCGCATACGCGTACACACACATAGACGAGCGCGCACGCACGCACACACACACACACGCGCATGCACACACACACACACACACACACACACACACACACACACACACACACACACACACACACACACACACACACACACACACACACACACACACACACACACACACACACGAGCGCGCACGCACACACACACACACACACACACACACACACACACACACACACACACACACACACACACACACACAGTGAGGTAGAGAGACAGGTAGATAGACAAAAAATGAGAGAAAAAGAGAAAGAGAAAGATAGAGACAGAGAAAGAGACAGAGAGAGAGAGACAGACAGAGAAAGACAGAAACAGAGAGAGGGACAGAGATAGAGACAGAAAAAGAGAGAGAAAGAGAGAGAGAGAGAGAGAGAGAGAGAGAGAGCAAAGGCGAGATCGAGGGCAAGAGGAAGTCTGAGATCGAGAGAATCCAGGAAGGACGACTCGCGTCGAGGTTCTTCGGCCGAACTCGCCAACTTCGATGACGACGGAGGCTCGGGATCAACCTCGGGATTAGCCTCAAGAGTGGGACTGGCTTAAAGATATGCTTTAATACGTTCAGATTAGAATAACTTGCAATATGCAGTTTTTCCATCTCGACATGGGATTAGAATAATCCCCACAAAAAATGTATTTTTTTCACTAAATGGATAAAGCCCATACTAAGAATCAGACGAATAACAGGATTTTGACACGTGTAGAATATATTTAAAGATTAATAAAACTAGAATTTCATGTACTGTCAGGTAAGCTTATTTAGAATTTGTTTCCGATTTGTATGGATATAAATACGGGAGAGTGGAAGGATTATATGTACAGTATTTATGAAATTTAATTCTGAGATATACGAGTATGAACAGTTCATAAAATACTTGATCGTATAGTAATTCGCAGGATATCTTTTTACAGATATTTACTTTTTCAAATATTTTTCATTCTCTGTATATTGAGTTGTGAGTGGAATTGTAGATGTTTCACATTTTTTTTGTGAATTCGTGATTTTCATGTTTTCAATGAACAATGTTAGGGTATTGATTTCAGGAATATACAAGATCTGCTTTAAAGGACTTTGGCCGGTTCTAACCAAACAGGAAACACACCGTGAGTTGCAGCTTCAAACATAAGAGGGAGAGAAAGAGAGAGAGAGAGAGAGAGAGAGAGAGAGAGAGAGAGAGAGAGAGAGAGAGAGAGAGAGAGGGAGAGAGAGAGAGGAGAAAGAGAGAGAGGGAAAGAGAAAGAGGAGAGAGAAAGAGAAAGAGGAGAGAGAGCGAGAGAGAGAGAGAGCGAGAGAGAGAGAGAGAGAGAGAGAGAGAGAGAGAGAGAGAGAGAGAGAGAAAGAGAGGAGAGAGAGAGAGGGAGGGAGTGGATTGGGTGACGTAGGGAAGGACAGGCGGACTGACAAATAGATAGACAGAGAGAGGCAGACAGGTAGGTAGAGAGACAGACAGAGACGGACAGATACAGACAGGCAGACACACAGACACAGACATAGACACAAACACACAAACATCTACAGACAGACACAGACAGACAGGCGCAGGCAGACAGATACAGACACAGATAGACAGACAGACAGACAGACAAACAGACAATAACAAACTCTGACAGGGGTAGAGAGAAACAGATGAAGAGGGACAAAGAAAGAAATAGAGAATGAGAGATAGAGAGAAAGATCGACAAAGAAATGACGAGAAAGAGAGAGAGAGAGAGAGAGAGAGAGAGAGAGAGAGAGAGAGAGAGAGAGAGAGAGAGAGAGAGAGAGAGAGAGAAAGAGAGAGAGAGAGAGAGAGAGAGGAGAGTGGCCAAGAAAGAGAGTGAGAAGGTGAGACAAAGAAACAAAGAGACTTAGAAAAAGAGAAGAATTGAGAGAAGGACAGGAAAGATTATGAAAGAAATAAAAAAGAAAATAGGTTGATTTAGAGTCAGAGAGAGACATCAAAGGAAAGAGATCGAGAGAAAAAGAGAAAGAAGCAGAGAAAAAACAAGGAGAAGAAAGGGATAATGAAATAGACGCAGAGAGAAATAGAAATAGATAGAGACTAAGAAAAAGAGAGATAGAGAAAATGAGAGATAACGAGAGAAAGAGAGGCAGAGATAAAAAGAGACAAAAAATAAGAGTCAGAAATTGAGAGACTGAGAGAAAAGTCCCTATTACGTGAAGAAAAAATGTAGTGGAAGAAACGTGGAAAATATTTCAAAACACGATCGCTGAAAGTATTCATAGTTACATTCTATTTAAGGAGTGTCAAACCCCAAACCAGTCTCGTTGAAGATACCTTGATAAAGAAACTGAGAAAAGTATTGCAAAAGAGAGAGAGAGAGAGAGAGAGAGAGAGAGAGAGAGAGAGAGAGAGAGAGAGAGAGAGAGAGAGAGAGAGAGAGAGAGAGAGAGAGAAGGAAGAGAGGGAGAGGGAGGGAGGGAAGGAGAGAGGGAGGGAGGGAAGGAGAGAGGAAGGGAGGGAAGGAGAGAGGGAGGGAGAGAGAGAAGGAGGGAGGGAGGAAAGGAGAGAGGGAGGGAGGGAGAGAGAGAAGGAGGGAGGGAGGAAAGGAGAGAGGGAGGGAGAGAGAGAGGGAGGGAGGGAGAGAGGGAGGGAGGGAGGGAAGGAGAGAGGGAGGGAGAGAAGGAGAGAGGGAGGGAGGGAGGGAGGGAAGGAGAGAGGGAGGGAGAGAAGGAGAGAGAGAGAGAAAGAGAAGGAGAACCTAGGAAAGACCAAAATGGTTAGTTAGCCAAACTCTTTCTTCTTTGACGTACCTTCCCCTCCCATTTCCTCTCCTTTCTTTATGTTTTCTTTCTTATCCTATTTCATTTACTCTTCGTCTTTTCTCTCTTCCTCTCTTCTCATCTCATCCCTTCCCCTCTTTACGTCCTCGTCTTTTTGTTACTTGTTTTTCGTATTTTTTTCAATTCTATTTTTTTTTTCGTATTTCCTTGATCTCTTCCTGTACTTTCTTGATCTCTCCTTTGATCTTTATTTTCTTTCGTCTTGTAATCGCTTTCGTTTTCTCTTTTATTTTATTTTATTTTTATTTTATTTTCTTTACTCTTTCGGTAACGTGGCTTGTTGTCTTTTATTCCTTTATTATTTCCCTCCTTTATTCTCTTCTCCTCCTCCTATTACTATCCTGTGGCAACACGCCACTACTACAGTCACCCCTTAACACATATACCATTCAACAAGAACCCACTATGTTGGATAAGAAGAAATTAAATAAATGATATCCGTATATTTCGATCACGGACTGTGATCCTCTTCAGTGTTGAATTTTACGAATGTGTTGAATTTTACGAATGTGTTACGATATTACTTTGTAGTTACATATACCATTGTTGTATAGTAAGATTTGTAATCTTGGTAAAACAATTACTACATGTCAATTATTACCAAAATTATATATTGTAAATATTGTCTCACATACAAGGATAGCCCTTATGTTGTAAAATGTATTTATATGTAACATTATTTGTATACCCTGTACAAAGCTTTATGATAGTATGTATAATTCATGTTATGGCGGACGGGCACTCAAACACCAAGTCATACCAAAAAACAGTCCACGAAATTATAGAAATAACTGAGCAAATGGGTCTGCCCCACATCTATCATAACTCTAACTTCCTTCCATTTCATTCTTTTCTTCTACTAAACCTCCAAATCACCACCTCCCTCCCTCCCTCTCCCCATCTTATCTATCCTGCCCTCTAACTAACAGTAAGTTCAAAAGAGATACTAATTTACCATAATGTGGTAACTATCCACATCAGAATTTTGCCTTTTGTAGATGGTTATTACTCAATCGTCATTATTTTTTACGCGCCTCTTTTCTCTTTACTCTGTGACGCTCCCCAATGTTGACAATTCTCTCTCTCTCTCTCTCTCTCTCTCTCTCTCTCTCTCTCTTTTATTTTCTTGTTTTTCTTTCGTTCTTCACCACAATGTTTGGTTGGGACCCTTTCATGAAATACACATATAAAAGAATTACTCTCTTCCTCTTTTGCTCTTTTCATCCTACTCTTTTTTTCCTCGTTACTCAAATTTCTCCTCCACCCCAACCTTTTATTCTCTCTCTCTCCCCTCCTTTCTTATTTTTAGAACCCTGTCTTCTACGCTTCATTACATTCGGTTTTTATTCTTTGCCTTGTGTGTTGGTTTGTTTGCTTGTTTGTTCACGTACTTACTTCTTTTTGGCTAACTTATTTTTTCTCTCCTTTATTTATTATTTTTTTCCACTTTTCCTTTCTTCCTTCTTTCCTTCTCTATTTTCTTTCTTCCTTTCTTCTTTTCCTTTCCATCCTCCTTTCTTCCCTCCCTCCTTCCTTCCCTCCCTTTCTCTTTCCTTTTCTCCCTTCCTCTTTCTTTCCCTCCTTCCCTCCCTCCTTCCTTCCCTCCCTCCCTCCCTCCCCCCTCCTTCCCTCCTTCCCTCTCTTCTTCCTTCCCTCCCTCTCTCCTTCCTTCATTCCTTCATTCCCTCCCTCCCTCCCTTCCTTCATCCCTCCCTTCCTCCCTCCCTCCCTCCCTTCCTCCCTCCCTCCCTTCCTCCCTCCCTCCTTCCCTCCCTCCTTCACTCCCTTCGTCCCTCTTTCCCTCCCTCCTTCCTTCCCTTCCTTCCCTTCCTCCCGCCCTTCCTCCCTCCTTTCTTGCCATCCTTTATTGATAATTTCTTTCCTATCTGTTCCTTCCACTTTTCTTCCTTCCTTCTTTCCTCCATGCCTTCCTCTTTTAATCCATATTTTCCCTTCTGTCTCAATCAAACCTTTCCATATCCTTTCCCTTTCTCTCCCTCTCTATACCCTCTCCTTCCCACTTTTTCCCTTCTCTTCTCCTCCTCACACCTCTTTCTTCCTCCCTCTCTCCCCTCTCACCTCTTCTTTCCTCTCTCTCTTCCTCTTTCAACCTCTTCCTCCATCCATCCCATATACCCTCCCTCCACACTTTTCTTACCCTCTTATTTCTCATTAGTTGCATTCCAGAACCGTGATTAGGAAGACATCTCATTGGCTCAAATTGCCTTTCTTTCTATAGCTTCACGTCGGAAAAGATTGGATATTTCTTGAGGACTCTTACTTGAGTGGAAGCATGTCTTCTCCTAATGACGAGTATACAATGAAAGTTGCATGTTATCCCTCCCAACATATATGTTATGAATTTGTATATTCATTTCATTTTTTTTTGTAATTCATATATGTGGGTATTCAACTGTTTGCGTATCTAAAGATTTTCCATTCTCTTCTCTGCATATTCGTAAATTGATTTATCTACTTGTCTACTATTCCATCTTCGGACATGATTTTAATGATGATGTTTTTGATGGTGATGATTTTGATGATGATGATGATGGAGATGATGATGATGATGATGGTGATGGAGATGATGATGATGGTGATGCTGATGGAGATGATGATGATGATGATAATGATGATGGAGATGATAATGATGGTGGAGATGATGATGAAGAAGGTGATGATGGTGATGATGATGATGATGGAGATTATGGAGATGATGATGATGATGTGATGATGGAGATGATGATGAAGGTGATAAAAATGATGGAGATGATGATGATGAAGAAGGTGATGATGACGATGGAGATTATGGAGATAATAATGATGATGATGATGATGTGATGGAGATCATGATGATGTGATGATGGAGATGATGATGATGAAGAAGGTGATGATGGAGATTATGGAGATGATAATGATGATGGAGATGATAATGATGATGGAGATGATGATGATGAAGAAGGTGATGATGGAGATGATAATGATGATGGAGATGATGATGATGATGTGATGATGGAGATGATGATGATGATGAAGAATATGATGATGGAGATCATGATGATGATGATGTAGGAGTAGCTGTTACTCCACCTTCCATTCCTTCTATTGCTATCAGCAGCATGATACATGGCAGACATAAAACCGGGAATGAACGACCAGGTGAAGAAACCACAGATCATCTGTGTGTGTTTGTGTATGTGTGTGTGTGTGTGCGTGTGTATGCGTCTGTGTACGTGCATATTTTCACAGGAAAAAAACACTCAACTTCTCAGAAGGATTGAAATTGAGGTATCATACTTCATCCTTATGGGGAGTATATATGGTCAGTTAGTATGACAGAGAAATATCGATGTACGAAAACCACCTGTTGTATGGGCCCGGACAACCGCCATCTCCCTTTGCCTTCCCCTCTCTGACTCTCTCCTTTCCCCTCAGGAAGTTGGTCATTCCTGGCGCATCCCCTCATTCTTTCCCCTCGGAACTGCTCTTCTGGACCCGTCCCACTGACCTCTCCCCTTGTCTGACTTCTTTCCTAAGTTTCGTGTTCCCCTCTTCCTCCTTCTCCTCCTCCTCCTCCTCCTCCTCCTCGTCACTCTCCTCACTCACTCAGACTCTTCGGTTCTTCGTCTTCCTTCTCCTCCTACTTCTTCCTCCTCTTCGTCCACCCCTTGACGGTTCTCTTCGTGTCCTGCTGTCAAAACCCATGCGAGGTATTGCAATGTACAAGGGTTTTACTCTCTCTTCTTCCTCTTCCTCCTCCTCCTCCTCCTCATTCCCTTTCCCCCTTACCCACCCTACCCACTCCTCCGCCACCTAGTCCGTCCAATATCAGATCAACGCGGCTGTTTTGTCCTTATCGTGTTACAGTGCTGGGTCATGCGAAGTCACGATTCATCGTGTTTGATTTCGCATTTCCTGTCTTGTTTCGATTCCCTTTTCATTTGACCAACAACGACCCAGATCATTCTGTCTTTTTATTTACCTGTATTAGTTACTGTAATGTGGATGTGCTGTGTCTTGCGACACTGCTTCTGACCCAGGGCAGTGGACAAGATGCAGGGACGGCCCGTCATCCAGGAGGTGCCAAGATGAGAGGGAGGGAAGAGGGTGGAGGGGATGGAGTGTGATAGAGATGGAATGGGTGGGAGTTGTCTTTATGCCTTTGTTTTTTTGGCTACCCCCTTTATAAGGGGGAGAAAGGCCTTTGGTACATGTATGCATTTAGTTACTGTAATGTGTTAGATTTCCGGGCTAACTAGCTATTACACTCACACATTCTACCTCCAACTTCTATTTGAGTAACTAGAATATGACCTCGCTTACGGAAATCTAGACTTCTCTAAAAACATTTCATCAGTTTGCCTAAACTTCGTATTGGTTTACAACCTCTTAGTTCATGATTCAGCTTTGGCAAATATGACGGAAAGATATTTTGATATTTGAGA
Source organism: Oratosquilla oratoria (assembly GCF_046742065.1). Lineage (NCBI taxonomy): Eukaryota > Metazoa > Arthropoda > Malacostraca > Stomatopoda > Squillidae > Oratosquilla > Oratosquilla oratoria. The sequence continues at coordinate 16,483,611 of NC_134809.1, forward strand.
GGAAAAAAGTGGTAGAGAAACGTATGTTGGAGAAGGAACACTATATTACTGACGTTTCGACTACAAGTCTTCTTGAGAGTGACTTGTAGTCAAAACGTCAGTAATATAGTGTTCCTACTCCAACCTGCGTTCCTCTGCCACCTTTTCCACGCAGTTGTCTAACTTTTTCTGTATATTTTGATATTTGGAAATTTGAAAAAATAATATATTGTGACCGAAGTCGTTATTACTCGAACGAACTTTCAACGGCGGACGCTGGTGAATCTCGTGGATGTCCTGTGTGATCTTAATTGCTCTTGTGGAAAACTTGCAGATGGAACTGAAGTTACAAGAACGAAGAGTCACTGATTCGCTATCCAGTCGTTTGAGAGGCACGCGCGCGTTTGCGTGTGTGTAGATAGTAAAAGCCCAATCACAGTCCACTCGTTGAGGTCATTCTCACTTGTGAACATAAGGGCCATTTACACAGTCAAACGGTTTGTCAAACTCGGTTCGTCGAACAAGCGTTTGAAGTGATGTTTGACCGTGTGAATGGGGTATTTGGTTGTCAAACACGTTTGTCAAACGTGTTTGACAACCAAATACAGCATTCACATGGTCAAACATCATCTCAAACATTTGTTTGACAAACAGTTTGATCGTGTAAATGGCCCTTATGTTCACAAGTGAGAATGACCAATGACATTGAACAATGAGGAAAAAAAGGTCTTTCGCAATATAGAAATATCAGTCATAAATTAGTTAGAAAATATAAAACAGACATATAGATTTAGAGTACGCATAGACATCTAGAAACAATGGTATCTATGTAAATGTGTGTGCGGGCTCACTCACTCGTTTTGAACTATCTTGGATCACGTGCTGGACTCGTGATCGGCATATGATACTCTCCCGGATGAGAGCTCAGAGCTCATTTATGGCTCAACAGAGGCGGAGTGACAGCTTGCAGTGCAACAATGCTGAAGTTTTCAGTCCTGAACGGGAATCGAACTCGGATCGTTGAATTAACGGTCGAGAACGTTATCACTACACTGTTTATGTGTGTCTGTGTCCGCGTATATGTGCGTATGCCTATGTACTTGTGGTTAGGTGAGTGGTTATAGATATAAATCAAGGATAAGAAAAAAGACAGTGACAAACGTGTTGCATATATTTTATTAGTGTTTACAGAATCCTTCTCACATTGCGTAAACGGATTGTCACTCTCCTCATCTTAAAGATTTTTTTTTTTTCCCCAATTTCGAAAATTTTATTTTCTTCTGGACGTCTTTCAGTTATCTGAGCTTTGCATTCTCGTCCCTTTAAGAAGTCTCCACCATCAAACAGGTGTGATATCACACACGCAAATGCTTCACTCCGTTCTCGATAAAAGAACGTTTTCGTCCTCGCTTTCAACTCTTCCTCCTCCTCCTCCTCCACTTTTCTTGACCGAAGCTCTTGAGAGTTCAAAAGAGTTCGTCGAGGGTGACCCTCTTCATTTATTTCTCTCATTCTCTCTCTCTCTCTCTCACTCTCTCTCTATTCTTTTTTGTGCGCCTCCACGTGCCTTTGTAAAATCCCATTTTCTGGCCATTTCGGAGAGCTGGGCGCGTTCCTCTGTGCGTTACTTGGTGCGTTTTGATTTAGTTTGGCGACGGTTAGTGCTCCAAAACTATTAAAGCAATATAGGTGCCGGTATAGTTTGTGGCCTACAAAATTTTCTTTGGTATAGTATGTGGCCTACCGGACTTTTATTTCGGAATAAACCTGTCTCTTATGCTAGTTTAGGATCACTAACCAATGCCAAACTAACGCGGAACGCATCTAAGAACGCACCGGGGAACGCGCCCAGCTCTGCCATTTCGTACCCATAAGTCCTGAAGAGATTTCGGGGAATTAGAGGAAGCCATATCTCACCTTTCGGGTATCATGTGCTTCTCATGTGAAACAAAAAGAAGGAAATAGGGGTGACTGTAGACTGTAAATGGCTCTTTAGTAAATCTTCTGGGGTATAGAGTTATAATACTCGTAGGTTAGGGAATTGATTTGCATACATTTATACGAGGACATATTTATACATATACATACAAACAGGTATCTATACCTACACGCGCGCGCGCGCGCACACACACACACACACACACACACACACACACACACACACACACACACACACACACACACACAAACACAAACGTCTCGTGGCGCAGTGGTAGCGTTCCCGACTGCCACTACGGAGGTCCGGGTTCGAATCCCGCCAAGGGCTGAAATAATTTCAGTATCACTGCACTGTGAGTCGTTACTCCAACTCTCGTGGGCGGGAAGTTGTGTGTGCGTGTAAGGTCATAGCATTACCCATAGATCGGTCTGAGTTCTCTTTCGGGAGGGAAATAGCTGTCAGTCACGAGGCCAGCATGTGATCCAAAACCATGGTGAATCACACACACACACACACACACACACACACACACACACACACACACACACACACACACACACACACACACACGGACATATATATATATATATATATATATGTATATATATATATATATATATATATATATATATATATATATATATATATACATATATATATATATATATATATATACATATATATATATATATATATATCCTCCAAATACTTTTATTCATTTGAGGAATATCCCCGGTAATTTCTTAAGACATTCAATATTTCACTTTATTTGGATTGTTAACACTCAATAATGTCTGGAAAGTTGTAATTAGAATAAGTAATTGATAGTCTTTATGTTCAAAGGTATTTCCTTCCTGTGGGCGTATAATTACATTCCCGCGCATATCAAAATTATTATGGTTTCATTTAATTTGTTTCGACAAAGTGGTCTTGTTGCTTTTATAGATATATTTGTTTGTTTTCTTATTAATTTAATTTTATTTTATGTGAAAGGAAGGGAGAGAAATGGTGGAGAGTTGATTGAAAATAGACAAAAATTAGAATATCCATCACAACACTTATTCTATTAACCCATTCAACTCTTGTCAGCCGCTTGTGGTGTAGATACGAAAAACCGGATATGGTAGGCCTCGCGCCGGCCCGTACATCCGAATATCATCTGATGCGGCTTGACCCCACGAGGACTGACGTCATATTTTTCTGGTGTTTGATCAAACATTTTGGTGTTTTATGATTTTTTGTTTTATTTGACCAAATGACAAGACATCTTGTCATCGGAGTTTAAAGGGTTAAGAACTTTTTAGGAGTCAGGGGTCGAATTTATGAAAAGTCCTAGCCCCCAAGTCTAGACGTAAATCTTCAAAATGGCGGAAATAAAGTTCACAAATTTATAAAAGATCCTCTCTATAGACATATGTCTATATCAAAATGGCGTAGGAAAAGAGTGAATTTATAAAAGACATAAGTCTCGAATTGACAAAAGATCCTATCCATAGACATAAGTCTATATAATTATGTCTACAGATAGGGTCCTTTATAAATTCGGACCTTTTTTCACCATTTTGAAGATTTATGTCTAGACTTATGGGTTAGGATCTTTTATAGATTCGGCCCCAGAAGCTCAAGTTGAACGGATATTAAACCTTTTAAGCCGCGTCCACACTTGTTGCATTTCCACGTATTGTATCATCTTTGCGTACCACCTAGTGATACGATACGGTGCAACAGGGTATTGTACCCACTTGTTGCGTATCCGCCTGCTGTATACGGATACGCAACAAGTGGGTACAATACCCTATTTCACCGTATCGTGTCACTAGGTGGTACGCAAAGATGATACGATACGTGGAAATGCAACAAGTGTGGACGCGGTTTTACAGAGTTGATGGTTCCGGTAAGACGTCGCCCAAGGTTGTGAAACTATTAGTGTTTAGAAACCACCGAATGGCCGGCTGCCCAGAAGTTCTGACTTAAGAGTTGAATGGAAGACTTTGTATTGATGAAAAGGCAAAAGTTGCCTGAAAGCAACTGTGGAGATTGACATGACCGATAATTGAAAAGTCTGCGTAAAAAAAAAAAAAAAAAAAAAAAAAAAAAAAAAAAAAAAAAAAAAAAAAAAAAAAAAAAAAAAAAAAAAAAAAAAAAAAAAAAAAAAAAAAATCAAACTAAAATGAATAAAAATAGATAAATAAATAGATGAAAATAAAATATGTAATTTGGAGGTTTGAATAATAATAATATCGTCAAGTTTCACTGATTGAAACCCGCAGCCCCACAATGTCCGGCAACGGTTTTAGAAGACGGTCATCAGGGAGATCATTCTGACGTACATCCAGAATGATGGGGAAATACAGGTTCTCGTTATCGGTTCTTGGACGATTAAAATCCTATCAATGCCTATCAATGGTTTGCAGTTCATTTGGATTAACAGTAAACAAATCTATATTGAAAAAATACACTCATAAATATGCTTTGTTATAACATTTTGAACTCTCCAGTGTAGTCATACTTTGTCTCCATATCATTTTTTCCGATTATTTTTATTTGGATATTATTCATGTTTTTGTATTTTACGCTTTTAGTCTATATGG
>NC_134809.1:16493119-16528119 GCF_046742065.1 Oratosquilla oratoria
ACAAATCTATTCTCCCGCGTAGACGGAATCCCAACCTTATTCTTAGCAAAATGAAGTCACTTGGAGCCAATGACAGATTCGCTGCTGTCTGTATGCCGCTCGGCCTTCTAATGATAACGACCGGTGTAGAAAAAATCCTAACCTTATTATTAGCAAAATTAAATAACTTGGAGCCAATGGCAGACTCGCCTCAGTCTGTATGCCGCTCGGCCTTCTAATGATAACGACCGGTGTAGAAAGAATCCCAACCTTATTCTTAGCAAAATTAAATAACTTGGAGCCAGTGGCAGACTCGCCTCAGTCTGTATGCCGGTCGGCCTTCTAATGATAACGACCGAGTAATGTTAAGCAAAGCAAAGGCAACAAATCTATTCTCCCGCGTAGATGGAATCCCCCTCTTAGCAAAATTAAGTCACCTGATGGCAGATAAAAGAAGAGGATAAGTGCCCTACGGCTTGGACGGAATTAACCGACTTTCAGGCACCTCCATGTCGGTTAGTTGGACTTTGATCTTGCAAGGGAAGTTAAACCTAATGCATTTCCCACTGCTAATGTGGCCTTCAAGCATGTTTGTGTTATTTTCTGAAATACGGCCACCTACTCTTACTCCTCCTCGTCCTCCTGGTCTTCCTCCTTGTCCTCCTGATCCTCCTCTTCTTCCTCCTTGTCCTCCTGATCCTCCTCCTCTTCCTTCTCTTCCTTCCTCCCCCTCTGATCTCTACATCTCCTTTTCTTCCCCATATTCTTTCTCCTCCTCTTCCTTCTCCTTTTCTTTTTCCTCTCCGTTTCCTCCTCCTCCTCCTCCTCTTCCTCCTCTCCCTCTTCTTCCTCTTTCCCCTCTTTCCCTTCTTCCTCACCTTCTGTTTTCGAAATGTTACATGGATTCACCCCCTTTTTCCTGCGCTGATCTTGGATACTGTCGATATCTGTGGCATCTTCTTCCTCCAGTTTGAGTGTCCAAACTCACAACTGCTTTGTCTTCCTTCTGCTGCCTCCTTTCTCTTTTTCCTAACCTCTAACCTTCCTTTTCTGACTCCTTCTTCTCTCTAATTCTACTTCACCTCCTCATTCTTATCCTCCTACTTTTCTAACTCCTCCTCCTCATTCTTATCCTCATTCTTTTCTAACTCCTCCTCCTCCTTCTGTTCCTCTTCTTCCTTATCTTCCTCTTCCCATTCCTCCTCCTCACTTGCATTTTCTCTTCCTTACTTTCCTCACTCTTGCTAGTCCTTTTCTCCTCCTCCTTCCTCCCTTCCTTCACCTTCTTCCCTTTCCTATTATTCCCTATCTCCTTTTCCCCTTCTTTTCCTCTTCCCTCTCCCTTTTCTCTCTCTCTTTTTCCCTACTCCTCCTCCTTCTCCTATTCCTTCCTCTTCTGATTCTTTATTTCCTCCTTCACCTCCTCCATCATCTCCTACTCCTCCTCTTTCTTCTCTTCCTTCTTCTCCTTTATTTACGCCACATTTCTTCTCCTACATTTTCTCCAGGCTTTTCCCACCACCTCCACCCTCCTCCCACCACCTCCACCCTCCTCCCACCCCCTCCTCCTCCTCCTTCTCCTTCATAGCGTCCGATCTATTGACGGCCGTCCAGGAGGATACGTGTTGCGCTCATAATATCAATTTCAAAAGCATTTCCTCTTTCCTCCTCCTTGTCCCTGACTTCACTTCCTCTTTCGTCTCTTTTTTTCTTCTTCTTCCTCTTCCTTTTCTCTTCTTTCAGTTTCTTTCTACTCTTTTTTTCGATGTTTTCCTTTAAAATTTCTTTTTCCAATTTTTACTTTCTTCTCTTTTTTTCTTCTTCCTCCTCTTCCTTTTCTCTTCTTTAATTTCTTTCTACTCTTTTTCAATCCTTTAATTTATTTTTTCTTCTAATTTTTACTTTCTTCTTTTTTTCCCTTCTCTTTCTTTCTATTCTTCCGTGTCTTACCATTCTTTTCTTCAATCTTTTCCTCTATTTCTTCTTTTAATCTTTATTTTTCCTCCCTTTTCTTCCTCTTCTAATTATTACATTTTTCATAATTTTTATTATATATTCTTCTCATTTCTTCCATATTTTCTTTTTCTCTATCTTCCTTGACTCCTTTTCCATTCTTCAACTTCTTACTCTTTTCTTTAATTTTTTCCTCTCATTTTTCTTCTTCCAATCTTCACTTTCTTCTATTTTTTCTTCCTTTCCTTCCTTTTCTATTCTTCAGCCTCTTTCCACTCTTTTCTTCAATCTTTTCCTTTAAAATTTATTTTTCTAATCTTCATTTCCTTCTCCCTTTTCCTCCTCCTATTCTAGTTATTATAATCTTCCTGATTTTTATTCTCTTTTCTTTTCATCTCTTCCACTATTTCTTCTTTTCTCTATTCTCTCTTCTCCCTCTCCCTTCTCCTCCTCTTTCTCCTCTTTCTCCTCTTCCTCGCCCTCCTTCTTCTTAACCTCCTTCCTCTCATCCTCCTCTTCTTCCTCCTGCTCTCTTTATGTTTCCTTTCTCCTCCTCATACCTCCACCTCCATCTCCATCTCCATTTCCTCTTCCACATCCACTTTGCTGTCCACCTTCTTCTTTCATTGTCTCTCCTCCCTCCTCCACCTTCCTCCACCTTCCACCCTCCCTCCTCCACCTTCCACCCTCCCTCCTCCACCTTCCACCCTCCCTCCTCCACCTTCCACCCTCCCTCCTCCACCTTCCACCCTCCCTCCTCCACCTTCCACCCTCCCTCCTCCACCTTCCACCCTCCCTCCTCCACCTTCCACCCTCCATCCTCCACCTTCCTCCCCCCGTCCTCTTTCCTTCTTCTCTCTTCCTCCTCATTTCTCCTTCTGGTCCCTTTTCCTTCTTCCTTATTTGCTTCTCTCCTACCTTCTCCACCTCTTCTCCACCTCTTCCTCCTCTTCCTTTTTCTTCCCTTTCTTCCTCCTTCTCTACCGCCCTCCCCCCCTCTTATTCCCCCTCCTCCTAGTTCATCCTTCCTTCTCCTTCTCTTCATTATACCACCTCCTCCTCCTTCTTTCCCCACATGCATCCTCCTGTGCCTCCTCCTCCTCCTCCTCTTCCTCCTCCTCTTCCTCCTCCTCTTCCCCCTCTTCCTCCTCCTCTTCCTCCCTCCCCCCTCTTATTCCCCTTCCTCCTAGCCCATTCCTCCTCCTCCTCTTTAATATTCCTTCTCCCTAATCCTTCTCCCTCTTTCCCCTCATACATCCTCCTGTGCCTCTCTCCTCCTTTGTCTCGTCCTCCTCCTCTTCTTCCTCCTCCTCCTCCTCCTCCTCCTCCTCCTCCTCCTCCTCTTCCTCTTTCTCCTCCTCTTCCTTCTCCTACTACTCCTCCTCCTCCTGTGCCTCCTCTTCCTCCTCCTCCTCCTCCTCTTCCTCCTCCTCTTCCTCCTCGCCTTTCTCCTCCTCCTGTGCCTCCTCTCCCTCCTCCTCCTTCCCCTCAATTTTATCAACAGACAGCCAGGAGTGTATGGGTGACGCTCACAATATAAACTTCAGCGGCCTTTTCTCCTCCTCCCTTTCCTCCTCCTTCCACTCTCTCCTTCTTTCTTCTCACCTTCTTCCTCTTCATTTCCTCTCCCACCCCGTCCTCCCTCTTCCCTTCTCCTTTCCTCTTCCCTTCTCCTTCCTCTCCTATTCCTCTTCTCCTTACCCATCTCCTCCCTCCTCTTTCTTTCCTTCCCTATTCCCTTTCCTCCTTACTCCTCCCTTCCTCCTCTCTTCCCTGTCCTCCTTCATTTTATTCCACCCACCTCCTTCCTCCTTATCCCTCTTCCTCCTCTCTTCCCCTCCTCCTGATCCTCACTCTTCTTCTCCCTCTTCTTTAACTCTTTCTCCTCCCTTCTCTTTTTCTCTCTTTTTTCCCTCCTCCCCAAAAACCTCTTCACTCCTCCCTTCCTCCACTACCTTCCGTTCTTCTTCATCCCCTCCCTTTTCTTCCATTCCCTCTCCTCCTCCTCCTCCTCCTCCCCCTTCCCCCTGCTCCTCCTCCTCACCCTGCTCCTCCTCCTCACCCTCCTCCTCCTCCTCACCCTCCTCCTCCTCCTCCTCCTCCTCCTTCCCCCTGCTCCTCCTCCTCACCCTCCTTCCTCCTTCTCCTCCTCCTCCTCCTTCCCCCTGCTCCTCCTCCTCACCCTCCTTCCTCCTTCTCCTCCTTCTCCTCCTCCTCCTTCCCCCTGCTTCTCCTCCTCACCCTCCTTCCTCCTTCTCCTCCTTCTACTCCTCATCCTCATCCTCCTTCCTCCTTCCTCATTTTCCTCCTCCTCCCCCTCCTCCTCTTCCTCTCTTCTCCTCCCTTCTATTCCTTTCTTCTTCGGCCTCTCCTCTTCTACCTCTTGCTTTACATCCTCCTGCCTCTCTAACTCCTCTTTTCTACTCTCTTCTCCCTTCCCTTACTCCATTTTTATTTTGTCTTCCCTTGTGGCTGCGTTCATAATTACGAGTGCTAGTCTTGTCCATTTCTTTCTTATTATCTTTTGTGTCTTTTCCCTTGCATGCTGTTTTTCTTAATTCAGTTACAACCTTCTTACTTTTTCCTTGCTTACTCGCCTCTACCGATTATATTTTTTCTTATTTTCATCTTGTTGCTTTCCTTTTATTTATTTTATTTATTTTTCATTTATTTATTTATTTATTTATTTTTTATTTTTTTGCTTTTCACTATCCTTTTCTTATTTTCATCTTGTTGCTTTCCTTTTATTTTCCTTCCTCTTTATTTATTTATTTATTTATTTATTTATTCTATCTTTTTCTTTCTTTTCACTATCCTTTTCTTTGATCTCCTCCCCCTCATATATCGATCATATTCTTTGTAGTTTTCATTTTATTTTCCTCTCATCCCCTCCATTTTCTTATCTTTTCTGTATCATTTCTCTTTCTCTCCTCTTTTTTCCTGGCCCTTTTTTTCCCCCTTTATCTACTTCTCTTTTTATTCTCTTTTCTTTTGTTCCCTTTTCATCTTCCTCCCTTCACCCTCCCATTCTTTATTTTCTTTCTTCTACCTTCTTTTTCCTCCTCTTTTTTATATTTTCCTTCTTTTTTCTTCTTGTTTCCTGCGCTATCTCTCGTTATAAGTCTTATCTTACTCCTTCTCGTCATTTTTCCATTTCGCCTTTTTCATGAAGTAAAATGTCTTTATTTTCGTCTTATCTGAGTCCTCAGTAAGCTCGTAAACTATGCACGACTATGATGTTCTTCTTATTTATCTTTCTTTTTTTTTTCTTAATTTTCATCTATTAATTTATTTATTTACCTATTTTTTTTCATTTTATATATTCTTTTTTAAAGGAAAATCTTTGCGTCTGTAGGAAACGCCAGATATCTTCACAAATGTTTTTGGGAAGGTATTGTTTTGGATGACGTCATATGTTTTCATTTAGTGATATTTCTCTCAATACACTCTCTCTCTCTCTCTCTCTCTCTCTCTCTCTCTCTCTCTCTCTCTCTCTCTCTCTCTCTCTCTCTCTCTCTCGCTTTCTCTCTCTCTATCTATCTCCCTCACACACTCTCTCTCTTTCTCTCTCTCTCTCTCTCTCTCTCTCTCTCCTCTGTCTCTCTCTCTCTCCTCTGTCTCTCTCTCTCCTCTCTCTCTCTCTCTCTCTTCTCTGTCTCTCTCTCTCTCTTCTCTCTCTCTCTCCTTTCTCTCTCCCCCCCCCTCTCTCTCTCTCTCTCTCTCTCTCTCTCTCTCTCTCTCTCTCTCTCTCTCTCTCTCTCTCTCTCTCTCTCTCCTCTGACTTCATCTTGCAAGATACCACACGTGTACGGAATTCTTTTTCCTGGGCTCTTTCACGTCGATCTTCTCACCTGAGGAGAAGAAGAAGAAGAAGAAGAAGAAGAAGAAGAAGAAGAAGACTCTTCTCTTTCGCCCGCAGACTCTTTCCTCGGGGCCTTCTAAGACTCTTCACCAGCTCCGGTCGCCTCAATATCTCTTCAGCGGCTCTGCAGGAAGGGAGATAGAAAGAGGAAAATTAAGATGAAGAGAAGAGGAAAAGGAAGGTGAAGAGGAAGAGCTGAAGGAAGAGGTATGGGAGGAGAAGAAGGAAGAGTAGGATGGAGAGGAGGAGGAAAAAGAAAGGGAAGAAGGAGAAGAAGAAGAGGAGAAGAAGAAGGGAAAAAATAAAAAGAAGAAGGGGAAGAAGAGGGAGTAGAATAAGAAGAAAATGAAGAATGAGAAGAAGAAAAGGAAAAAGAGAAAAAAAAAGAAGATAATAAAGTGAAGAAAGTCAAATAGAGAGGAGGAAGAAGGTAAGAAGAAGGGGAAGAAGTAGAGGAAGAGGAAGAAGAGGGAGGAAAAGACCAAGAAGAGGAAAAACGAGAAGAGGAAATGGGAAAAGAGGAGTATCCTATATTTGGTTAAAGGCACCAGGGAAATATATTAAATTCATAATCTTTCTTTTAATTACTGTGAAAAGGCATTAACACGCTACACGTTAAAACGACAAACAATCAGTAACACTACATTTGGGCTTTGATTCCAGTTACACACTGGATATGTACAAGAAAATAATTAAGGTAATGGAGACGACGAAGTCTGCACAGCTAAGGCTATGGGGCAACATCGCTACCTGCCCAGGCGAGAAACTGAGGAATTTGATCTGTCAGCAAGCAACGACGTTCCTGATTGGCTGTCGACAGGCCGCCCGATACTGGGTGGGTTAAACAGGAAGACGTGGAAGATGAAGAGTAAGAAGAAGAAGAAGAATAAAAGGTAGTAGAGGAAGAAGTGGAAGAAAAAAGGAAGAAGAAAAGAAAGAAGAAAGATAAGAAGTAAGGTAAGAAGAAAAAGAAGAAAAGGGAGAAGAAAAGGAACAAAAGGAAGATCAAAAGGAGAAAAGAAAGAAGAGAGAGAAGTAAGGTAAGAAGAATAAGAAGAAAAGGAAGAAAAATAAGAACAAAAGGGAGAAAAATAAGAACAAAAGGAAGAAGAAAAGAAAGAAGAAAGAGAGGAAGCAAGGTAAGAAGAAGAAGAAAAGGAGAAAAAAAAGAAGACCAATAGGAGGAAAAAAAAAGAAAGAAAAAAGAGAAGAAGCAAGGTAAGAAGGAAAAGAAGAAAAGAAAAGGAAGAACAAAAGGAAAACCAAAAAGAAGAACAAAAGAATAAGAAAAAGAAAACGAAGAAGGGGAGGCCAAAGACCAAAAAAACGAAGAAACTGCTTCTTTCGCTTCTCTTCCATCTCTGTCACATCTGAAGACTTCTGCCGCTCGCGCCACAACGCTGAAGACCTTTCTAGGGACAAATCCCCACCGCCACCAGCGCCCTTCTTCGTCCTCGTTCTCACTTCGCATTGATCTGTCTCCTACCTCCTCTTAGGACCTTCTGGTTGACGGTTTGTTCTTTTCGTTCGCGGGGGGGGAGGGGGGGAGAAAAGAGTCTTCCTCGACTCACATTACCTCTGTTGTTTTCTCTTTGAGGTAAACATAGTCTTCACCTGTCGCTCCTTTTGAAGCGTGGGCGAACCTTTCATCCTCTAACCAACACCTCCCACCCCCCCACCCCCCCCCCACCTACCCCCACACCCACACCCCAACCTACCACTCATCTCCTATCTCCCTATCGCTGTCTCCTTCTGCCCTTCTTTCTTTCTTTCTTTCTCCTTTTCTTCGCCTCTTTTTCTATTCCTTTCTTTGTCATTTTATTTTCTCATTTTCCCTTTTGTTGCTGTCTCCTTCTCCCCCTTCTCTCTTTCTTTCTCTCTATTTTTCTTCGTCTCCTTTTCATTTGCTTTCTTTGTCATTTTCTAATTTTCTCACTTTTTCTCTTGCTGTCTTTCTCTTTTGCTGTTTTGCTTGTTTGCTGTCTTATTCTCTATTTTTTGCTCTCTCCATTCGTTCTCTCTCATCCTACCATTCGTTCGTTACATTATCCTTATTTTTTCAATTTCTTTCTATTTTTTTATTTTCTCTTATCTTATGCTCTCTTCCAGTCTTACTCTTTTGCTTTCTTCTTCTGCTTTCATCCCCTCCCCACCCCCCATCCATTCATTCCTTTGCACGCCCCCCCCCCTCTCTCTCTCTCTCTCTCTCTCTCTCTCTCTCTCTCTCTCTCTCTCTCTCTCTCTCTCTCTCTCTCTCTCTCTCTCTCTCTCTCTCTCTCTCTCTCCCTCCCACTCACTCCCTCATCTCTCTCTCTCTCTCTCTCTCTCTCTCTCTCTCTCTCTCTCTCTCTCTCTCTCTCTCTCCCTATCTCTCCCACTCACTCTCTCTCCCACTCACTCCCTCTCCCACTCACTCTCTCTCCCACTCACTCCCTCTCCCACTCACTCTCTCTATCCCTCTCTCTCTCTTTCACTTACTCTCTGCCTCTTTCTCTCTTCCACTCACTTTCTGTCTCTTTCCCACTCTCTGTCTTTCTCAAATTCACTCTCCATCTGTCACTCTCACCCACTTTCTCTCTCTCCCTCCCTCCCTACCTTCCTTCCTTCCTGTGTGTCTCTCTTTTTGTTCATTTCTCTTTCTCTCCCTGTCCATTTCTTTCATTCGAATAACCGTTGAATTTCATTATAACATTGAAGAAAAACCACCATATTCAATAGAGGTTCAATTTTCCCTCGAGCGAACTGCACCAGAAATCTGTGTTTGCTTTATTGAGGCTGAACAACTTTGCTGTCAGGACCGATAAGTGGGACAGGAGAAAAAAAAAAAAACAAAAAAAACACTCGAGCACAATTTTCAAAAAAACGAAGAGAAATTTGGAAGGCAGTGTATCAGCTCACAAGAATTTTTTCCTCCGAATTTATACGAGAATTTGTAGAAGGTATTGTTTTGTGCTTTCTTGAATTTGGTATAGTGTTCAGGTTTTCGCTTCAGTGTTCAGGTCCGGGTGTAAGCTGAATAAAATTATGTGGTTTCAGGAAGAACAAAATATATAAATTCAGCAAAGAAAACAATAGAATTTATTCAGAAATTCTCTCTCTTTAGCATCAGATTCCAGCTGTAGGCTTGCAGAACCAGATACCCTTGCATCAGCTAAACCATAATGTCTAAAGCTAATGCATAGATGGAGAATGAACTTAAGTATATATAAAAAATAACATGGCTTTTTTTCGTTTAGAACTAATTCTGAGGCAGTATTTATAGACGCAAGGCGTTGGAATATCGATATATCTCCAAACTACAGATCTACAGATTCCTCAGTCTACGTAATCTATAGGATATTGCGCTTTCTGAACATTACAGATTGATACAACATTAAATATGGATATTGTGTTTTTTCAGTCTGGTAAACATAACATTATGGGGGATATCATTCTGTAATAAGGTGAAAAGGGCAGGTACAGCGTTGAACAAAAGACTGGAAACATTTGTTATGGGCATCAAGAAAGCTAATTAGAAGAAAAAAAAAAAATCTGCTACCAGGAAGCTCGTTTAAGAAATTATGTTAAGACAATTGAGTACGTAATTACTGGTAGACTTTTAGTTTTGCATAATAGATGTAGTGTATGGAAGGTAAAGATAGTGTCTTAATTATCGCGAGAACACCTCATTGCTATTATGGGTCGAAAAACAATCCGACTTTTCGTCGAACACGGACGTACGAACGCGCGCACACACACGCATACACGTACGCACACGCATACACACGCAAACACACACACACACACACACACACACACACACACACACACACACACACACACACACACACACACACACACACACACACACACACACAATATGTAACTTTGTCCTTGACTTTGAAGTGAGGAGTACAAAAATAAGAGAGAAAATGCAGACAAGTAAGATAAAAATGTGCCGCTGCAAGTTTATTCCATTCATTAACTACACGGTTGACAAAGTTGTTTCTACCCACTTCAAATTAAATTTATTTCCTGACACAAATAAATAGAAAAATAATAAAAACAAATAAACAAATAAAAAATAAAAATAATATAAAATAAAATAAACAAGAAAAAATCTTTAAAGAAGTAGATTACAGAGAATTCAATAAACACAAAGTGATAGAGAACAAATGTCCTATTTTCATGAAAAGGTATAACATAGGAGTGTAAAAGTATGCGTTAAAGATGAGTGTCGTGGACTTAGATGAAAAAGATTGGTTCAGTAAAAGCTGTGAATTTGGAAAAAAGAAAAACGAGACAAGGAATGGAAGAAATGGCAAAAAGAGAACTGAAAACTTGTACTAAAGAGACAGAAATGAATTGTCAAGAATAATGAAAGAACTGAGAATTTTTTTTTTTTTTTTTTTTTTTTTTTTTTTTTTTTTTTTTTGACTGATATAGGATGGCCCAAGCGGTTCTTCAGATTTGTTAGCTCAATTTTAGTGAAGCGATATTCGAGTTGAAAGGGCTAAAAAAGCAAAGATGAAAGCTCAAGTAATAAATAAAATCTTGTAGTCAGTATCTAGAAGAGAAACTGGAGATGAAGGAAGAAAATAGGAAAGAAAAGGAAGATGTTATACATAGTATAACAGTGGACGCATACGAAGTACATGAATTACTTGAGAAACTATGAGTAAGAGAGGTCACGTAACTAGATTGGATCTTGTATTGGGTGGCTAAATGAGTGCGCAAAATCGCAATTGTCCAAATCTAATATATTTGGTTATAACAATCACAACTAATGCGTGCACGCGCCAACAAAGCTGCTCAAATACTGACGCGCCCATCTCCAGTTTTTGCTTGCGAAGACGTGCATCGCATCTGCAATATCTCACACAAATAAATTTTATACATAATATAAATATTACAATAAATAATAAAACAATACAATATGATTTTATATTATACATCATGCCAACAGAATCTTAAATCGTATTTTACAAAAAAGCGTAGAAAAAAAAATAGATATACACACATACTGAATGGTCCCCAGTGCAGATATTATTCTTTTTTCAACCACATTAACTTTTTTTACTTCTAATTCCATGTCACCACGAACGAGACTGACAATAAGCTCGTCGGAGACATATACGGAAACTGATACGAAGTGAAGCCAAGGGCTCGAACCTCAGCTCAGACGTATCAAAGTAACAGTGACTAACTACTTCGTATCAGTTTCCGTATATGTCTCCGACGAGCGCATTGTCAGTCTCGTTCGTGATGACATGGAATTAAAAGTAAAAAAAAGTTCATGTGGTTGAAAAAAAAAATAGATGAAAAATATAAATTCATTACATGTTCTCTGAGAGAGGGGGAGGGTGTCTTTGTATTGGAAAACTAGAAATGTCGTAACAACTTTCAAAGTAAGAAACAAGAAAGTACTTCTAAGTTATAGACCAGAGTTGGTGACCAGTACGATAGGCAAACTGTATGCATAAACTGTATAAGATAAATGGATAAAACTCTTGGAAGAGGAAAGATTCTTGTTTGACCATCAACTTTAATTTAGAGAAGGAAAGTCTTTGTAACCAAGCAACTCAGTTTATGGTCGAGATTGGTTGATGTGTGGCAAGAGAAAATAGATTGATACTTGGATTTGGAAAAGGATTTAGGTAAAGTGACGAAAAACATAGATATTGAAATTAGAAAATATAGGCCTTAAGGGATCGCGCGCACACACACACACACACACACACACACACACACACACACACACACACACACACACACACACACACACACACTACGGCGGTCCGGGCTCGAATCCCACCCAGGGATGAAATAATTTTAGTATCGCTACGCTACGGGTCATTACTCCAACTCTCGTGGGCAAGGAGTTGTGTGTGTGTGCATTACCCATAGTTTGGTCATATATGAGCTCTCTTCCAGGAGCGAAATAGCTGTCGATCATGAGTCCAACACGTGATTCAAGACCATGATGGTGAATCACACACACACACACACACACACACATACTGTGCCACATTATAGTGTTACTCTATATTGGGCCGAATAGCTTCCCATTGAGATACTCGGTAAAGTCCTAATCTCGCACTGTAAAGGGATTCTGAAGGACAGCAACGGTGATAACTAAGAATTAGCTCCCCCCACCCCCCAGTTCCGAGAGGCATCTTTCTTTTAAGACTGGATACAGCCAAGCTGATTTTTGTTTTGTCATATTTATTTTTTTATTTCATTTATTTGTTTATCTGTTTATCTATCAGTTTTCATTTATTTAATTGGTTATTGGTCTATTCACCTATTCGTTTATTTTTCCTATTTATCTTTGCATTTATTTATCTATTTATTTTTATTATTGATCTATTTATCTCTTTATTTGTTTGTTTATTTATTTATTTATCATTTTATTGTTTATCCATGCATATATTTATTCATATCTTTATTTATTTATTTATTTATTTATCTATCAATTTATTTATTAATTTTTACCATTATATTTTTTTGCCCTTCGTCAGGGAAGTGAAAATGTTGATAAACCTCTTCTAATGACTATGACATTTGTTTGTCACTATTCAATTCCGGAGGTAAACACACAGAAAAGGAAATTGATTAAATGACTGGAATTGAAAGGGGGAAATATATATTTGGGCAACTACCATCTGTTTCAAGTAAAGCATTTCAATGCCAACAGCCTAAGGATAAGTCCATTGCTTGCAGGAGATTTTAATTAAATTGAATAAAATGACCTGGTAGTTGTCCAAGTAGACCTTATAACTAAACCTTGGTATCCGTGTAGTAAGCGCTGAAACTATCAGTTGTTTTAAAAAACCATTAGACAACTTTATGGATGGGGATGACAGGTGGTGATGGATACGGAGCTGCCTAGTGTAGGCCTTATGGTCTCTTGCAGTCTCCTTTATTCTTATGTTCTTATGTTCTAACCTTGGTAAGTAAAAAGGTTCAAATATTCATCAATTTTCCGTATAAGTAGAGGATTATGTGCCTGCTTATCCATCCTGGCTGTCATCAAACTGATATGCGAAGTTGATGAATCGTCCCTCTCCTTATTTGTTTTCTCTAACCACCTTTCCACCCAAATGGAAGGGACAAACAATATGCATTAAATATCCCACTGCATTCTGACACGTTGTGATGATTTTCTTTTGGCTAATTCTGTTTTTGGTGGAGGGAGTGGGAGGTTGGAGGAGGAGGAGGAGACAGGGGGCGGGGGAAGGGTGGCGAGGGCGGTGTGGAAGATGAAGATTGGATTATAATTCAAATAGTCTCAATTGATCTTTTAATATTCACCCACCACGCAAAATCCCTTTCCCACTTTGGTTTATTAGTATCATCAGAGAGATATGAACCATACAGTCTGGTGGCGTGACGATCAATCGGCATTAGCATCGGCAAGAATCGGTACTTTTTTAGTGAATCTGCATCGCAATCGGCGAGAATCGGTTTTTTTTTTTTTTTTTTTTTTTTTTTTTTTTTTTTTATAGGTTCGGCATCGGTTATATTTTGCCGATGACGATGGCGATGCCTATTAAAAAAAAAAAAAAAAAAAAAAAAAAAAAAATTGCCGATTCTTGCCCGATGCCGATTAATCGGCACTCCCTAATGCAGTCCCTAAAAGGACGGATTTTTCCCTTTAAGTATTTAATCCCTATTGACGGCAGAGGATTCTATTCATCACAGAATCGCCCCCGTTGCCAGGGTTAGCAGGTAGAAAGAAATCTAGAAGATCCGGCCCAAGGTTCTGAGGGTCGAGAAAAACACAGTCATAACTCCGTCTTCAGACAGACTGCCAATAGGAGTCCGGATGATGAAAGAGGAGGGAGGAGGAGGAGGAAGAGAAGAAGAAAAGGAGGAGGAGGAGAGAGGAAGAGGAGGAGGAGGAGGAGAGAGGAAAAAAGTAATAATTCTGTCACAGACCCAACAGGGCCACACAGTCCCGGCTGTTAAATGGAAACAGTTCTGCCACGAGTTTCTGGTCTTTGTTTCTCCTCCTCTTCTGATTCTCATTTTCGTTTGTTCTCTTTTCTCTTCTTCCTTCCTCTGGTTACCATTTTCCTCTCTCTCTCTCTCCCTCACTCTCTCTCTCCCTCTCTCCCCTCTCTCCTTCTCTTTCTCTCTCTCTCTCTCTCTCTCTCTCTCTCTCTCTCTCTCTCTCTCTCTCTCTCTCTCTCTCTCTCTCTCCTCTCTCCTCTCTCTCTCCCTCCTTCTCTCTCTCTCTCTCTCTCTCTCTCTCTCTCTCTCTCTCTCTCTCTCTCTCTCTCTATATATATATATATATATATATATATATATATACCTCTCTCTCTCTCTCTCTCTCTCTCTCTCTCTCTCTCTCTCTCTCTCTCTCTCTCTCTCTCTCTCTCTCTCTCTCCCTCTCCCTCCTTCTCTGTATTTTCTATGATTTAGGTATTTTAGGAACTTTAGGGACATCATTATGGAGACTGATCCCTCCTTACGTTGCAATACTCTACTTGAATATGTATTTCACACTCCTATTATTGTCTCCATCGTTGCGATATCGCCTCAAAGGATCTAGCACTGTTATTGCTAAGAAAATACTATACTGTCTCGTGCGGATATGAATGTAATATTCTTGGAGGGGCTTACGCAACACCTCCAAGGCGTGATGTATACCGTCTTGTTTCACTTTTCCTCCACCTTTTATTTCGTTTATCTCTGTTATGCTTTGCCGATTCTTCTGCTAGTTTTGGTTCAGTTCTGCGAAAGGTGCTTCCGGTGATAGCTCCTGATGGAAACAAGTGATGGTATCTGGGAGTCCCAAAACACAGCACATGTTCGTGACATTGGCCCAGACGTTCGATCTTGACTGGGAGGAGATGTCAAGGCTAGTAAGCCTGCCACCAACACAGCCGAGTAACAGAATTTGGGAATTACTGCTCGTTTCGTAAAACTAAATGGCTAGGAAATGGTAACTAGCTATTTCATGCTCATTTTGTTAAAGGGAAATGGCTAGAAAATGGTAACTGATTCTTGTTCTGTGAAATACGATCTTGTATTTTTTTTTTTTTGTACTTCTAATTTTCACGTGTGTTCATGCTATCACGTCTTCCTTTCTTTTTCTTCAAAATTTGTTTGGATTATTTATATCCCTTTCCTTCACTACGCTGCTACCGATTTTTCTTTTTCTCTTTTTTATCATGCTCTCTTTCTCTTTGTTCCACTCTTTGTGTTTCATCATCTTCTTAACCTTGCTATATTTTCCTCTCTCTTCCTTCTTCATCTTCATCCACGCGATTTTCTTTTTTCAGTTTTCTTTATCCTAAATAATATTTGTCTTCTCAAATGCATCGTTAACCTCTTTTGTCCCTCTCCTCCAGTTTCCGTAAATAATACAAAGGATTACAAATGAGGAGCATGCCGACAGGAGACCTTTTGGTCCATAGCTAGGTCGGATGCGAAAAAAATATATAATATAATAGTGATGAATAAATAAAGAATAAAATTATAATAATACAAATAATAATAAATAAAATAAACAAATGCATAGGTGTAGTTAGATAATAAACGAACAGGTAAATAGTAAATAATAATAGATTGACATAAAAATAAAAAAAAATTAAAACCAAGCAAAGAGTAAACAGAGAAATAATAACAAACAAATAAACAAATAATATAAAATAAATGACAGTCATTACAGCACCTTGCTTAGACGTTTATCTAAACGAATCCTCAGTTTCTCCTCCTACAGTCTTGTTTTCTTACTTCCTCGTCTCCATCTCCCGTTGGGTGATGGATGACGGGTGATGTGTGACGGTAATGGGGAGATAAAGGACGGTGTCCTGGGACGGGGGAGATCAAAGACAGAAGGGGGGAATTGGTGACAGGTGACAGTAAGAAAGAGTTGGCGGGGGAGAGGTGTAGCAGATGGGGAAGTCTCAGAGCGTGGGTTATGAATATCGGTTAAGGACACGCCCGCTGGTGAGGAATCCTTGAAGTCTGATGCCTCGGGGGTAGAACCTAGGTGACACGATTTATCCTCCTGAATGAAGGACCAGGATGGGGGAAAGGATCCCGGTGAGTGGAAGATAAGAACAAGAACGAGTCTTCTTCCTTAGCTTAACCCAAAGAAACAGAAAGAATTTATGAGAGGACAAAATAATAAAAAAAATTTTTATGAAAGTGGCAGTTGCCGACAAGATTGACGAGTTAAACACCATATTGAGGATGGAGCCTTTATTTGTACGACGTTTTGCTTATTACAGCTTTTTCAAGTACAAGTTGAGATGCATATGCTTCCCCTTATTTAATCTCAAGCATATGTATCTCAACTTGTACTTGAAAAAACTGTAATAAGCGAAACGTCGTACAAATAAAGGCTCCATCCTCATATGGTGTTTAACTCGTCAAAAATAACACTGTACAACAAATTTCAGGATTAAGAAAAAAACATAGTTCTCATGTGCGTTTTATTATGAAGTTCAGTGTGCTGAATTCAAATTTGATAACAAAAATTTCATGCCACGTCACAATTTTTTGTAAATCGCTGTTTTAATAATTATGTAATTAATAGAGATTTCCAAGGTTCCATAAATGTATTTTGCTCCCAAAGTCAGATTAAATGTCTTCATTGTATTTATTTAATTAATATATAATGAATCTGCATGTTTTTAAGCTTTATATGATGTATTAACCTACAATCTATTATTTACTTCTTCTTTTATAAGACGTCTCAGGCGTGTCACGCTTCAGGTTCCAACAGAAGTCAGCCAGCATAGCAGGGCTCCATTTTCCCTTGTACCTGTTTTCCATTGACGCTATATCTTGATGGAACCTCTCTCCATGTTCATCACTCACATCTGCTGCATTCTCTGGGAAGAAGGACAGATGAGAATGAAGAAAGTGTATCTTCAGTGACATATTGCATCCGAGATCTTGGTAGCATTTGATTAGCCTCTCCACTTTACGCTCTCGCTGGGACTCTTGGTGCTTTCCCAGAAGCCCTTTGCATACATCTTTGAATGCATGCCAGGCCGCTAGCTCAGGTTCATCCATTGTCGCCTCAAAGTCCTCATCATTTATAAGCTTGCGAATCTGAGGGCCTACAAATATACCCTCTTTAATCTTTGCATCACTAATTTATGGAAGATCCCTTTGAGATACTGGAAACATGGCTTGTTATGTTGCAGTGCTTTGGTAAATTGCTTCATTAGGCCTAGTTTTATATGCAGTGGTGGCAAAATGATTTTCTCCTTCTTAACTAGTGGCTCATGAATTACATTATGGCATCCAAGCGTCATAGATTCCCGAGATGGCCATTCTGAGCGTATATAATGTTCTGATCTGGCCCTACTGTCCCACTTGCAAAGAAAGCACATAAATTTGGTGTATCCAGTTTGTAGCCCATTAAGTATGGCTACTACTTTCAAGTCTGCACAAATTAACCACTCATGCTCTTTGTAACTTATGCGGTCTAGAATAAAAGCAAGGTTCTCATATGTCTCTCTTAAAATGACTGAGTAAGCAACTGGAACTGAAGGCATGGTGTTCCCAATGTGCAACAGAACTGCTTTTATGCTGTAAAGGGATCCATCTATGAATAGCCTCCACTCATTGGGTTCATAGGACAGCTCAAAAGCACTGAATAGGCCTCTGATATCATTACAATAAGTCAAGTTGTTTTCCAAAGTGAAGAAATCCTGTAGATTTGCAGAACGCTTCCTAAATACTGTAATTCGAGCTTCTTCATCCAACAGGTGCCATTGTTGCAAACGTGAGGCCAGGAGTTCACTCTGTTGCTTAGTAAGTGTTAGATCACGAACTAGATCATTGAGTTCTGGTTGGGTGATGAGGTGTGGTTTCTTATCAGATTCAAGTTGTGTCGTATACGTTGCATCTTGAGATTCTGAATCGTCTGAGTTGCTCGTGTCATCGCTTGGTAGTTCAGAGGGCGGCTGTGGTACAGGAATATCACTTGAATGTAGAACTGGGCGAATAGCAGACTGAAGATCTGGATACACGATAGATTTCTTGCCTTTTCTGTTGCGACCTGCAGGAAAATAAAATAAAATCAGACTAAAAATGGATACTATTGGTTGTGATCACGTGCAAAAATAGTGAAAGTGCAACTTATTATGTATTTCGATCTTTTTTATTGATACATCTCTTGAAAATATATATAAAAACAGTAAAAAATAAACACTGAACACCCACCTTTAATATCCGTTAAGCAGAAGTAGCAATCTGTTGAGTGGTCCTTTGGCTCCCTCCAAACCATTGATACGCCAAACATGAGGCCAGGCCCTTTGCCTTTCACCCAGGCAGAAAGGGAACTTGTACACCTGACACAACATAGGTATGTGAGGTGCCCAGCGTTTGTCCTTGTCACCCACTTTACATCCAAAGTACAGCTCATAAAGTTTCTTTACACGTTGAGTCAACTGTCTCTTGTATTGCCTTAATGTAACTGATCCACATATATAACAAAACTTGTCTGGCGAATTCTTGCATTCTCTAGGCATCTTAACTCTGTATCCTGTTAAGAAAAAAAAAACACATAGCTATGTGAAAAATTATATAAATGGTAAAAGCAACAAAAAATACCTTTCAGATAGACATTGCGGGCACTGCTATTTACGAAGAACTGGAGGGTCACAGAAAGAAACGGATGTTATATTCGTGATCTACGCAAAAAATAACTCTAGAAAAGGATAGTCTCATTTCCGTTTTTTTTTCATTGTTATACAGTGTAATTAGTGATAGGAAACATTGACGTGAAGGAGTGATAAGACACCTTATTCCTTTCTTACCTTCTCTAGCTTCCTCTCCTCCTGAGGATTTATTCAAGACGTCGTCCTTTCTTGGTCCACATTTCTTCCTCCTGTCTCTCCAGTTTCCTTCCTAATTCCGTTCCATGTTGTTCGTCTTCCCTCGTGTCTTAGAACTCTGTTGTACCTTTCTCCGTCTCCTTACTTTCCCTCCTTCGTTTCTTGTTGTCTTCCTTGTTTCACAGAACTCGCTCCGTTGTAGTTTCCTCTCGTCCTTCTTTCTTTGTTTCCGTCCTTACTTCCTTCTTAATATCCTTCTTCGTTTCCTTGCGCTCTTCTTATTCATTCTTCTTCATTCCTGCAATGATTTTATATTTTTGTTTTCCTTCTCGCATCATCACCCATTCTTATTTTCATTACTTCCTTCCTTTACTCCTTCCTTCATTCTTTCTTTCTTTCTTTCTTTCATTCCTTCCTTCCTTCCTTACATCCTTCCTTCCTTCCGTCTTCCCTTCATTCCTTCGTTGCTTCCTTCCGTCCTCACTTATCTTCCTTCTTTCTTTCCTTCCTTCCTTCCTTCCTTCCTTACATCCTTTCGTCTTCCCTTCTTTCCTTCATTACTTCCTTTCTATCCTCCCTTTTCTTCTTCTTTCTTTCCTTCCTCTCTTCTCTCCTTTTTTCCTTCCATCTT
Organism: Oratosquilla oratoria; assembly: GCF_046742065.1. Classification (NCBI taxonomy): domain Eukaryota; kingdom Metazoa; phylum Arthropoda; class Malacostraca; order Stomatopoda; family Squillidae; genus Oratosquilla; species Oratosquilla oratoria. Next base: position 16,512,333 of record NC_134809.1, read on the forward strand.
CACTTCTCTTCTTCCTTCCTTCCTTCCTTCCTTTCTTCCTTTCTTCCTTCCTTACCTCCTTTTTCCTTCCGTCTTCCCTTCTCTCCTTCATTACTTCCTTTCTATCCTCCCTTCTCTTCTTCCCTCTTTCCTTCCTCTCTTCTCTTTTTTTCCTTCTATCTTCCCTCCTCTTCTTCCTTCCCTCCTTCTTCGTTCCTTTTTTCTTTACTTCCTCTCTTCCTCCAATCTCTTTTTCCTTCCATCCTCCCCCCCTTCCTTTCTTCCTTCCTCTTTTCCTTCCTTACTTCCTTCCTTTTTTCTTTCCTTCCTCTTTTCCTTCCTTCCTTCCATCCTTTTTTCTTTCCTTCCTCTTTTCCTTCCTTCCTTCCTTTTTTCTTTCCTTCCTCCCTCCAATCTCTCCTTCCTTCCCCTTTCCCTTTCTTGTAACATACCCCGTACGACTTTCTCACTCGCATTAGACCTTCGTGATATCTGTTTTCTTTCCTTAGAACTCATCATAGCCTTCTTTATTCTTTCAACGTTTCCCTCTCCATTTTCTACTCTACTTCCTCCTCCTCCTCCTCCTCCTCTTTCTCCTCCTCCTTTTTCTCCTCCTGTTTCTCCTCCTCCTCCTCTTTCTTCTCCTCTTTCTCCTCCTCACCCTCTTTCTCCTCCTCACCCTCTTTCTCCTCCTCCTCCTCCTCTTTCTTCTCCTCCTCCTCTTTTACCTCCTCCTCCTCTTTCTCCTCCTCCCCCTCTTTCTCCTCCTTCTCCTGTTTCACCTCCTCCTCCTCCTCTTTCTCCTCCTCCTCCTCATTATCCTCCTCCTCCTCTTTTACCTCCTCCCCCTCTTTCTCCTCCTCCCCCTCTTTCTCCTCCTCCTCCTCTTTCTCCTCCTCCTCCTCTTTCTCCTCCTCCTCCTCCTCTTTCTCCTCATCTTTCTTCTCTCCCTCTGCCTTTTCCTAATCCTTTTCCTTCTTCTCTTCCCTTTTCTTATTTCTTCTTTCCCTCTCTTTCTTCTTCTTTTCTTTTTTCTTTCTCTTCCTTTTCTTCTTTTTTATCCTCATCTTCCTCTTCCTTATATTTTTCCATTTCTTTCTTCTCTTCTACATCCTCCTTAATCCTCCTCTTCTTCCTTCTCTTGTTTTTTCTCCTCCCATCTCTTTCCTCTTTCTTCCCCCTCCTCTTCTTCCTCCTCCTCTTCTCTTTTCTTCCTCTCATCCCTCCTCTTCTTCCTTCTCCTGACCCCTTTCACCTGTTCCACTTTCTTCTCCACCTGCCCTGACTGCTCCACCTGCTTCTCCATCTTCTCCCTCCGCTGTTTCACCTTCTCTTCCCGTCATCCTCCTCATATGGTAACTTCTTCTTTGTTTTCTGTTTCTTTTTCTTCTTTGTTTTCTTGTTCTTCTTTTCCTTCTTTGTTTTATTTTTCTTTTTTGTTTTCTTTTCTCTTTTGCTTCTTTGTTTTGTTTTCTTTTCTTATTTATTTTTCTTTTTTCTTTTTCTTTTCTTTTTCTTATTTTTCTTTTTGTTTTCTTTTTCTTTTTCTTTTTTCTTCTTTCTTCTTTTTCTTCTTTGTTTTCTTTTTCTTTGTTTTCTTTTCTTATTTTTTCTTTGTTTTCTTTTTCTTCTTTTTCTTCTTTTTTCTCTTCATTAACCTCTCTATCCCGATTCCATTTTATCACTCCTCTTTCAGATCCATACGATTCCCGTTGCCCACACGGCCGGTAGGTCTACTTCCTTCCGCTCTTGCCAAGTTCAACTTTCTTCTATCGGCCGAGTTGATGTGGTTGATCTAATGTGTCCAAACACGCCGATTAAACTCTCAGATATTTCCAGGTCGTCTTCGTCCCGGAAAATTGCATTTTACTTCTTGTAAAGGATTCACTTACTTTTGTTTGATATTCGATTCTGTCTTCCTGTTTGCTTTATAGTATCTATTTCCAGTGTTACCTTGGCATCTTGTGGAAGAATATCAAGTGAGAAAAGCCATCCTGGCTACAGACGCCAAAGGGAAAATTTATTTATTTATTTATTCTTATTTATTTATTTATTCATTTATGTGTATATTTATTTATTTATTTATTTATTTATTTATTCTTATTTATTTATTTATTCATTTATGTGTATATTTATTTATTTATTTATTTATTTATTTATTTATTTTCCCGAAAAAAGTCTTCCCAACGTCAAAAAGCAAACAGGAACGCATAAGAAAAAGGGTTTCTCTTGGACATATCCATCTTTTATGTCTATACGCTTCTTCTTCTTCTGTTTCCTGGGTTCAGTTTTTATTCCTTTACTTTCTTTGAATTTACTTTCGGAATTTACTTGTTTCCAATTTCCAAAAACAGCAGTTCTTTATCTACCTCAGAGTACATATACGAGAGAGTGTATGTATATATATATATATATATATATATATATATATATATATGTATATATATTATCAACCACAATGCACTTTAATTCTAAACCATTAACATCGGAAGAACCGTTGAAGCAACATGCAGAAATTGAATCGTGGTACGCCCGAGGACTCGAACCTACGGCCAGCACGTGACTAGTGCTGTAGTGACTTAGACCATTGCTCCATCTAGAGAGATAATACATATATACATACAAATACACACACACGCACACACACACACACACACACACACACACACACACACACACACACACACACACACACACATATATATATATATATATATATATATATATATATATATATATATATATACATACAACCTTTTATTTTCAATCAGCCCATTCAACTTCACTTAGGATTTTCTCAATTATCTTTCCTCCTGGCCAGATATCTTTTCCTCTTCTGTATCTTCTGCGGCTCCTCTCCCATTTTCTTCATCTTTTCCACTTACCTTCACTTCTCCTTCTGTTTCTTAACACCTTTCCACAGCATTCTTCATCACCTCAATTACTTCCCTCTCATGTCCTCCAGTCCCCAAACTCTAATTTCTTTTTATTTCATTCCATGGAACGGTACCGGTTATGTTCCTTTTTTCTTTTTTCTTGTGCTTCTCGTTTTTAAAAAAGAATTTCCGTGTGTCCTCTGTGTGGGTGCTTGAACGCATTTGTCATGATCGTAGAAAACTTTCGTATGTGTGATTTTTGTAAATTTCTGCGCGTATTTACCGAGCTTTTGTGCCGCATAGCGTACGGGCTGTGGACGTAGGGTACCGTTTCTGAATTCCTAAATGTCAGTTTTGACTTTGGATTGTCTCGTATTGTTTTACTTCGTCCAAACTATTTAATGAATTGTTAATTTCCACGAAAAAAGAAAATGTATTCTTTAAACTGATCTCTCTCAGACGAGAGCTTAGAACTGATATATTTCCGAATATATATATATATATATATATATATATATATATATATATATATATATATATAATATATATATATATATATATATTGAAATATGTATGACAGAATGAGTGGAAAGGGTGATGACTTAAACGAAAAAAACAAAAAAACGTACGAGTTTTATTACAAACGTTTCGTCCTTAAAAGGACTTCCTACGGGTTTTTTTTGGCGTTAACCTCACCAACCTTTCCACTCATATATATATATATATATATATATATATATATATATATATATATATATATATATATATGTGTGTGTGTGTGTGTGTGTGTGTGTGTGTTTGTTTTTGACCGATACTGCTTTGTGTCCAATCTCGAACCGTCAAATCTACAAACAGCGCAGCGTCTACTTGCCCAGAGGGGTCAGTAATGACTCCCATTAATAATGGGATATTTTCACGGTATGAGCAAACTACAGACCTAATTCCGTGGCTTGGGAGCTCAAGACGCTAACGTCCTCTTTTTCTTCTCTTCCATTTATTCCTCTTATTTCTCTCTTTCTCTTTCTCTCTTTCTCTCAATCTTTCTATCTCTCTTTATCTCTCTCTTACTCTCAATCTCTCTCTCTCTCTCTCTCTCTCTCTCTCTCTCTCTCTCTCATTCTCTCTCATTCTCTTTCTCTCAATCTTTCTCTCTCTCTCTCTCTCTCTCTCTCTCTCTCTCTCTCTCTCTATATATATATATATATATATATATATATATATATATGTATATACATATAATATACCTCTCTCTTTCTCTCTTTCTCTCTCTCTCTTTGTGGTGGTGAGTTGTCATCATCTTGGTCATCACCTCGTAAACTCGTTCTCCTTACTTCTTTCCGATAACCTTGTTTGCTTTCTTCTCGTTTTATTTCCCTTTTCTTCCACTCGTTTTATTTTCGTCCTGCCTCTTTCTCCTTCAGACGACACACTTCCCATCTTCCTTCTGTTCCTCTTCAGATCTTTCTCTTTGCTTCGCGTCACGTGATTATCCTGAAGCCTTTTTTTTGTGAATTTAATTTCCACCTTTGTAATTTCTCATTTTCATATCACAATCTCATATCTTTCTTTATTTTTGTTTGATTTTTTTTTCTCTATCATTCCCACTTCCGTTTTCTTTCCCTCCCTCATTCTCCTGCCCCATTCCCGTTTTCTCTTACTCTTGTCATCATTCCTTTCTATCTATCTTGATTACCCTCCTCTTCTCTTTCTTGTTTTATTCCTCTTTCTATCCTTCTCTCCTTTCTTCCTTTACTCCCTCCCTCCCATTCCTTACTCTCTAAATCCCTGCCTTCCTCTCTATACTCCTGGTTCCTCTTTTTACTCTCTTTATTTTCCGATCTTTTCCTAACTCTCCCTTCTTCCCATAATCCTTTCTCAATCCTTCCTTTTATTGTTCGATCTATTCAGCCTTGCTATACCAACACTGCTCTAGCTGAGCTTCCTGTCTTTAGTCCTCTCTATCTCCTTCCCTCTCTTCTGTTGACTGTTTTCTTAAATTTCACCTGTTTTCTCAAGTTATCCACCTTTTTTTTCTGACTCGAATGATATCTAAAGGAAATTCCCTGCTTTATAATTTTGACTTGCTTTTTACTCCTTTTTTTTCTTCTTCTTCTTCGTTTTATTATTTTTCTTCTTATTTTTTGTTTTCTTTTTCTTCTATTTCTTTTTCTTCTCCTTTTTCTTCTCCTCTTTTTTCTCTTCTTCTTTCTCTCCATCTCCCTTTTCCTCTCCTTCTCCTTCTCCCTCTCCCTTTCCCACTCCTTCTCCCTCTCCCTTTCCCACTCCCTCTCACTCTTCCTCTTCCTCTCCCTTTCCCTCTCCTTCTCCCTCTCCCTTTCCCTCTCCCTCTCCCTCTTCCTTTCTCTCTCCCTCTCCCTCTCTTCCTTCTACTTCTCCTTCTTTGATCCATTTAATATTTTCTCCTTTTATTCTATTTCCTCCTCTTCCATTTCCTTTTCTTTACCTCATCTAACATCGCTGAGTACCATCTCCCAGGGTTGGCATCAACGTGCTTACACGATCGTCCCGTTTTCTATTTTCTCTTTTTCTCTTTTTTGTCTCGACTTCTCTCGATGTCGTTCCGACAACTCATCCCGTTTTCTCAGCCTCGTCTGACATTTTCTCCTTCTCCTCTGCGTTTTCTTCTCCTTGTTCAGCCTCCTTCTCCTCCTTCGACATCTTGAAATATTTTCTCTTAATATTTTACTCACTATTGCTTTGCTGTGCATTTGTCATCCTAATTGCCTTCATCATCATCTTATTCATCTTCGTTTTCATCTTCATTTGCATTTTCTTCATCTTTGTCTTCATCGTCATCTTTATTATTTCCGTATTCATCTTCAGCACAATCTTCATCATTTCCATTAGCTTAATCTTCATCTCCATTTGCACTTTCTTCATCTTCGTCTTCATCCTCCTCTTTATTATTTCCGTCTTCATCTTCAGCATAATCTTCATAATTTCCATCTTTATTTTCAGCTTCAGCTTCATTTTCACCATCATTTCCATCACTTTTATTATCATCATTATCATTAACTTTGATATGCTTATGATGATGATGATGATGATGATGATGGTGTCGTCGTCCTCATTGTCATCCTCATCCTCATCATCATCATCACCATCAATCATCATAACCGTCAATAATCATCATCATAAATCATCATCACCATCAATCATCATCACCATCAATCATCCTCATCATCATCATCACCATCAATCATCATCACCATCAATCATCATCACCATCAATCATAATCATCATTCATCATCACCATCAATCATCATCACCATCAATCATCATCATCATCATCATCATCATCATCATCATCATCATCATCATCATCACCATCAATCATCATCATCATCATCAATCACCATCATCATCATCATCATCAATCATCTCAGGATACTTTCCTTTTTCTTTTTTTCCTTTACATTATAGTTTCATGCTGATGTTCATATTGCTATTACTATTATTTTTTCATCTGCTTATTACGATTATTTTTTCAACTCTTTTATTACCTTTTTACTTTCATTCGTTTTTTTTTCTTCTATTTTGTCCTCTTTCTTTTTCCTTCTTCTCTCCTCATCTTCTGTTTCTCTCAATTTTGTCCTCCACTTTCCTTTCCCACACCCCCTCTCTTCTCCGCTCTCTAATTCTCTCTAATATTGCTTATGTCTTTCCTCGCCTTGCTCTCTCTCGTCACTGCTCTCTTCAGTGCTGGGAGAGGCTCTGGTTGGTCGGCATCAGCTTTTGCAGTACCAAAGCTGTCAGATTACTTTAGGGTGGTTCTTCTGCTTCGTTCTGTTCTGTTCTGTTGTGTTCTGCTGAACTCTGCCTGAGGACATCCCGCCTCGCCTCCCCTCACCTCCCCTCCCTCTCTTTGATGCATTGTCTTCGCGTCTTTTCAATCAGCTCATAGTTCTCAGGGTATCTGCAAGCTCGGAAAGTCTACCTTGCTCGAAGCACTTCGTGGACATGGAAATTAGGCCCATTCCGGGTAGTCAGGCGGTCTTTCCCTTGCCCCTCGTGCATTCAGGAAACGTCGTCGTCGTTGTCGTCGTTGTCGTCGTCGTCATTGTCGTTGTCTTCGTCGTCGTCAGTAGGAACATTTCTCTTCGGGCGTGGAAGGGAGGCACAGAGGAAGAAGGAAAGAAGAGTTTTTTAATCCTGTCACTGAGTATTAGTGTTTCCATGGAATGAATAAAATTGCCTGGTGGCGACCAGAATAAAGGTCTCAACTGTTGAAATGAATGTATTATATATATATATATATATATATATATATATATATATATATATATATATATATATATTAAAAAAAATTGTTGTCGAAATGGTCGGAACGGCGGTTCCGCCGAAAAGAGGACATCGCCGGGTATAGTTGGCCCAGTAACATGGTAACGTCTTCTAAGGATAAACGCAGGCCCCTGATTGGCTAAGAGAGTGGTGACGTCACGGAAACGGAGACGACTGATTAGCCAAGAGCGGTGACGTCACAGGAACGGAGACGACTGATTGGCTGAGGTCGAGACATCCGCAAACCCCCGGGGAAGTCTCTGGAAACACCCAGGGAGCCCTTTGGGAGCCCTTGGATAGTCACTAGGGAACCTCTGAGAATCCCTGTGGGGATTCCCTGTGGAACCCTCTAGGAACTCCTGAGAAGCCCATTAAGAACCCCCTGGAACTTCAAGGGGAGCACTTGCGGAGCCCCTGGGGTGCACTCTGGAAACTCCTGAGGAGCCCCTGTGGAACCCCTTGGAAGCCCTCAGGGGAGCCCCTGGTAATTAAAGAATTCCTGTAATTGGACCGAAAACCGGAAATCCCTCAAGGGGACACGTCCCCTCCGACCCGGTTGTGTGATTCGTCCCGGTGTGTCTCTGCAAGGTTGTCGAACACCATGGCCGGTACCACGCAAGACAAACGCAGGCAACGCCATTTTTGGAGTTGGATAACAAAGGGAAATATTCACTAAGTGATGTGAGGAAGAATAAGAGGAGTTAGTTAACATTAACAGACGTGAAATCCCTGAGAAATACATGTCCTCTATGTCTCCTTTCGACATGAAGAAAGCTAATGAGGCGTCAGAAATGAAGAAAAGTATTTTGTTGTTCTTTAGAAAAATTAAGCACCTAGAGGAGGAGTTTAAGAACAATCCAGCTCAACAGCTGAGTCTTGAGGATCTTACAGATTACGATGGAGATATAGACCCTGAAGAAGAGAAGCGATTTGTGTCTCACTGCTGGGCTGGATACAGATCGTTTATATCCAAAAGTGGGTGGTTTAGCGCTAACGAGGATTTCACATGTTATTATTTCGGCATGAAATGCAAGTAGCCCGTAGGGATGGGGACCGAAGGCGCTTGCGAGCGAAGCGAGCTCGCCCGAAGGGCCGAGACCCCGTATAGCGGGGTTTGGCGAAGCCCGATGCTCGTAATAATAAAAAAGAAAAAGAAAAGAAAAAATCCTTACCCTAACAGTTTATTGTGTTTTTTCCATCCCCTTTTCCTTCGTCTCTTGTTTTCTCTTCCTTCTTTCTGACCTTCCACTCTCTCCTAACCAAGTTTCCTCTCCTCTTCATTTTCACCCCTTCACTTCCATGACCGCGTTTGGAAAACCACCTTTACGATGGCTCTTAAGACCCTCTGGTCATCCTCAAGTCATGCCGTGTGGAGGCAAGTGCTGTCGTAAATGGATTGCCAGACATCCACGCGGAATCACTCGCCTCCCGAAGTCCAGAAAATCAAACATATCGGGGTAAGTGTCCTGTTGTGAAATTCGACAACCGAACTGGAAAATTGGAGGTCAGGAGGAGAGAGGGAAGGAAGGAAGGAAAGAAGAATTGGTTGAAGGGGGGAAAGAGAGGAAGAAAGTAAAAAGAGAGGAAAAGGAAGGGAGGGGAAAAAGAGACCGAAAAAAAGAGAGGTAGAGAGGAAGACGTAAAGGATGGAGAAAAGAAAGAAAGGAAGGAGAGGAATGAAGGAAGGAGGGAAGGAAAGAAAGAAGAATTGGTCGAAAGGGGAAAGATAGAGGAAAAGAAAGTAGAAAGAGAGGAAAAGGAATGGAAGAGAAAAAGACCGGAAAAAAGAGAGGTAGAGAGGAAGACGTGAAGGATGGAGAAAAGAAAGAAAGGAAGGAGAGGAATGAATGAAGGAGGGAAGGAAGGAAAGAAGAATTGGTCGAAAGGGGAAAGATAGAGGAAGAAAGTAAAAAGAGAGGAAAAGGAATGTAAGAGAAAAAGACCGAGAAAAAAGAGAGAGGTAGAGAGGAAGACGTGAAGGATGGAGAAAAGAAAGAAAGGAAGGAGAGGAATGAAGGAAGGAAGGAAAGAAGAATTGGTTGAAAAGGGGAAAGATAGAGGAAGAAAGTAAAAAGAGAGAAAAAGGAATGGAGGGAAAAGGACCGAAAAAAAGAGAGGTAGAGAGGAAGACGTGAAGGATGGAGAAAAGAAAGAAAGGAAGGAGAGGAATGAATGAAGGAGGGAAGGAAGGAAAGAAGGATGGGTCGAGGAGGGGAAGATAGAGGAGGAAAGTAAAAAGAGAGAAAAAGGAATGGAAGAGAAAAAGACCGGAAAAAAGAGAGGTAGAGAGGAAGACGTGAAGGATGGAGAAAAGAAAGAAAGGAAGGAGAGGAATGAAGGATCGAGGGAAAGAAGGGAAGGAGACAAGGAAGAGAGGAGGGAAGGAAGGAGAGAAGGAAGAGGGGAGAGAAAGAAGGAAGAAAAGAGAGAGAATAAAGAGAGGAGGGAAAATTTGAAGAAAGGAAAGAAGGGCGTCTGGAAGAAGAAAGGAGGGAAGGAGAGAAAGAGAAGGTGAGGTAAGGAGAAAAGAAGAGAAATAAATAACGAGTGAAGGAAAGAAAGAGTAAAGTATGTAAGGAGAGAAGAAGAGAAGGAAAAAAGGAGGGAAGGAGAAGAAATGTAGGAAGAAAGTAAGATGATGGAAGGAAGGAAGGAAAGAAGAAAGGAAAGAAAATAAACAAAGGAACAAATATGGAAAAGAGGAAATGGCGAAAAGGAAGGAAAGAAGACGGCAAGGACATGGAAAGGAAAGAGGGAGGGGGAAAGAAGAAAAGAAAGAAGAAAAACAAAGAAGGAAAAAAGTATTAAGGAAGGAGAAAGTAAAGGAAACAAAGAAAAGATAGAAGAAATAATGAAAGAATTCTTAGAAATAAAAGAAAAGGGAGGGCAAAGGGAAGAAGAGAGAGAAAAACAAAGATGGGAAAATAACAGGGAGGGAAGAAAAGAAATTCGAAAAACGTGAGGAATGAAGGAAGGAAGTAACGATAGAAAGAAAAAAGGAAAATAGGCAGGGAGGGAGGAAGTGAAAAGGAAGGAAGGAAGGCATGGATGAAAGAAAGGGAAGAAGGATGGAAGAAAGGCAAGGAAATGTGGGAGGAAAGGAAAAGAAGAAGGAAGGAAGGAAGGAAGGCATGGATGAAGGAAAGGGAAGAAGGATGGAAGAAAGGCAAGGAGAGAAGGGAGGTAAGGAAGGGAAGAAGGATGGAAGAAAGGCAAGAGAAGAATGGAGGTAGGGAGGGGAAGAAGGATGGAAGAAAGAAAAGGAAAGTAGGGAGTTAAGGAAGGGAAGAAAGACAAGGGAAGAATGAAGGTAAGAAAGGGAAGAAGGAAGGAAGAAAGGCAAGGGAAGAATGGAGGTAAGGAAGGAAAGAAGAAAGGCAAGGGAAGAATGGAGGTAAGGAAGGAAAGAAGAAAGACAAGGGAAGAAGGGAGGTAAGGAAGGGAAGAAGGATGGAAGAAAGGCAAGGGAAGAATGAAGATGAGAATGGGAAGAAGGAAGGAAGAAAGGCAAGGGAAGAAGGGAGGTAAGGAAGGAAAGAAGAAAGGCAAGGGAGGTAAGGAAGGGAAGAAGGATGGAAGAAAGGCAAGGGAAGAAGAGAGGTAAGGAAGACAGGAAGGAAGGAAGGAAGGGAGGAAGACTCTTCGGCGGGGCTGAGGCGAGTTCGCTGGCTGCCCAGCGCCGTCGGCGCCGTAAAACCTTAAACTAAGTGCCATCCGCTGCCCGCACCTCCTAACCCTCTCATTCAACTCCTCCTCTTCCTCCTCCTCTTCCTCCTCCTCTTCCAACTCCTCTTCCTCCTCCTCTTCCTCCTCCTCTTCCTCCTCCTCCTCCTCTTCTTCCTCCTCCTCCTCTTCCTCCTCCTCCTCTTCCTCTTCCTCCTCCTCTTCCTCCTCCTCCTCTTTCTCCTCCTCCTCCTCTTCCTCTTCCTCCTCTTCTCTTCCTCCTCCTCTTCCTCCTCCTCCTCTTTTTCTTCTTCCTCCACCTCCTGTTCCTCCTCCTCTTCTTCTCTTCCTCTTCCTCCTCATCCACCTTCTACTCACCTCCACCTCCTCCTCCTCCTTTTCCTCTTCCACCTCCTATTCGTTTTTCTCCTTCTCCTCCTCTTCGTTCTTCTCTTTCTCTTCCACTTCGTTCTTCTCCTTCTCCTCCTCTTCGTTCTCCTCCTTCTCCTCCTCCTCTTCGTTCTCCTCCCCCTCCTCCTATGCACTCTTTCTCATTCTTTTCCTTTTTATTTGTTCAGCTTTCTTCTCCATCTTCCCTTTTTTTTCTCCTCCTTACTCCTCATTCTTTTCATCCTTACATTTCTCATTTTTCCTCCTCCTCCTCCTCCTCCTCCTCCTCCTCCTCCTCCTCCTCTTTCTCCTCCTCCTCCTCTTTCTCCTCCTCCTCCTCCTCTTTCTCCTCCTCCTCCTCTTTCTCCTACTTTATTCATCTTCCTCCTCCTGCTGCTGCTGCTGCTGCCATTTACTGGTGCTGCTCCCGCTCCTGCTCCTGGTTTTGCTGTTGCTGGCGCTCCTCCTCCTCTTCCTCCTCCTCCTCCTCCTCCTCCTCCTCCTCCTCCTCCTCCTCCTCCTCTTCCTCCTCCTCCTCTTCCTCCTCCTCTTCCTCCTCCTCTTCCTCCTCCTTCTCATATGAGATATTTACTGCCTAAGTTTATCCTCCAGCTCTTATAAGAGGAAAGGTCTCTTTGATATATGTGTGAGTGTGTCTATGTATGTATGTATGTATGTATGTATGTATGTATGTATGTGTGTATGTATGTGTCTATGTATGTATGTACAGTATATGTATATGTATGTGTCTATGTATGTATGTATTAATGTATGTATTTTTGTATGTATGTATATATGTATGTATGTATGTATGTATGTATGTATATATGGATGAATGGAAGTATGTATGTTTGTATGTATATATGTATGTATGTATAGGTGTATATACAGGTATGTTTAATGTATTATGTATGTATGTATATAATATGTATGTATGTAAGTATATATGTATATATGTATGCATGTATCTAGGTATGTAAGTTTTGTTCAGTCAATATTTTACGATCTTTAGTGTCACCCCTATGGAGCAGAGTAACGCACCATTATTCCATAATGAGAGACTAATCCCCAATGAAAAAATAACATTAATAAGGTCTAATTTCTACAAACCCTTCCGTCGACTTTCTTCCACAAATCTTTCCTTTGCCGTCTCCTTAACTCTTCAGCGTGATTTGGTCATCACGGAAAGAAACGCTGGTTATTGTCACAGATTCCCGATGTGGTAAAGTCATCAAGGACAGAAGCGCAGGTTACTGACGACGAGACACAAAACACTCTTACTTCTCCTTCAGCTTTTCTTTCCTCTCCTCGTTCTTCCCCTCCTCCTCGTCTTGCTCCTCCTCCTCCTCCTCCTCCTATCGCCCCTTTTTCTTCTTCTCCACCTATTCCTTATCTTCCATCTCATCCTCCACCTCTTCTGTTCCATATCCTCCTCCTTCTCTTCTTCCTCCACCACCATCACCTCCTCCTCCTCCCCCTCCTCCTCCACCATCACCTCTTCCTCCTCCACCATCTCCACCACCATCACCTCCTCCTCTTCCTCCCCCTCCTCCTCCACCATCACCTCCTCCTCCACCATCACCTTCTCCTCCTTCTCCTCCCACTCCTCTTCCTCCACCACCACCTCCTCCTCCTCCTCCTCCTCCTCCTCCTCCTCCTTCTCCTCCTCCTCTTCCACCATCACCACCATCTCCTTTCTTTCCTTTCTTTCCATTTTCTTCTCATCCTTCTCTTTCTTTTGTCTCTTGTCTTCTTGCTCGTCCTTGTGATCATTCTTCTTCACTTCCTTCCTTTCTCTTTCATTTCTCTTTCTTCTCTTCCTTCTCTTTCTTCTTTTTCTTCTCTGCCTTCCTTTCCTTCCCTTTTCTATCTCTTCCACCTCTTCCCTCTCTCTCTTCTCTTACTTTTCTATCTCCTCTTCCTTCTCTCCATTTTTTCTCTACCTCTTCCTCCTCTTCTCCTTCTACTCTTCCTCTTCAATTCCTTTGTCCTCCTTACTCATTTTCTTTCCTCTAATATTACTCTTATTTCTCATAATACTCCTTCTCTCCCTCTTATTTCATCTACCTCTTCTTCCTCTTCCCCTTCTACTCTTCCTCTTATTTCTCATAATACTCCTTCTCTCCCTCTTATTTCATCTACCTCTTCTTCCTCTTCCCCTTCTACTCTTCCTCTTCAATCTCCTTTGTCCTTCTTACTCATTCCCTTTCATCAAATACTATTCTTATTTCTCGTAATACTCCTTCTCTCCCTCTTATTTTTTCTACCTCTTCTTCCTCTTCCCCTTTCTACTCTTCCTCTTCCCCTTCTACTCTTCCTCTTCAATTCATTTGTCCTTCTTACTCATTCCCTTTCATCAAATGCTACTCTTATTTCTCGTAATACTCCTTCTCTCCCTCTTACTTCTTCTACAAGTCACGGAGCTCCTTGAAATTGCCCAAGGATCAGTTTCCGGTTCCTCTTCTCCTTCTACTCTTCCTTTTCAATTCCTTTGTCCTTCTTACTCATTCCCTTTCATCAAGTGCTACTCTTATTTCTCGTAATACTCCTTCTCTCCCTCTTACTTCTTCCACAAGTCACGGAGCTCCTTGAAATTGCCCAAGGATCAGTTTCCGGTTCCTCGTTTGCGGACGTCTTGGTGTCAACATATGTTACCTGTTGGTGCTCTCGTCTCCGAATGCTGTCCCCGAGAGAGCAGAGCCATCTAGAGTTCGATTGAAGACTATAAAAGGGCGGGTGGAGGCGGAGTGGAGGAGTGGGCGTGAGTTTCAGTGGAAGAAGAGTGTGGGTTTGGTGTAGGTTTATCTATTACATTTGTCAATCATAGACGCCGATGTATGCGGATGCACAATATGATATAGCATGTATAAATACGAATACCCATGCACACGCACTTTGACATGTACGTTTAACATGTATATGTATGAGAAAAATCCCACTGTCGGAGAAAGTAAACGGATGAAGAATAGAACTAACCGTATATTTCGACCACTCCCTGTGATCCTCTTCAGCGGATAGTTATATGGTGTACAAGTGTTATATAATCGGTACGCCATGTAACTATCCGCTAAAGAGGACCACAGAGTGGTCGAAATATACGGATAATTGTATTCTTCGTCCGTTTACTTTCTTCGACAGTGGGATCTTTTTCATCTTACCTTTGTGTCATGACATAGTCCCTCTCTGATGTATATGTATACATATATATGTTTTTTTTATGGAAATACATTTGTGTTTTCTGTATTGTACACTCGTTTTCCTCTGGGAGCATTCACGTGGAAAAGATGACTTCCGGACCGGACACCACTTAAATTGCAGACTTGGTCAGACTCCTTACCAGCAGACACACATTTCTTCCGCGGGAATCTCATGCACCATTGCCTACATACACTCGTACGTGTATTAGCCACGGCACTCTCTTCCTCAACGTTTGTTTTGATGTATCGCGAATTGTGTTTCCCTTTTTCTGCATTGAGTGAGTCAATGTTGTTGTTTTCCTGGTGCGAGGTTAAATAGATCAGAACTTTCCGTTTTCTTTACTCGTAGTTTTTCTGCTTTATTAACGGAACATACAAAGAAACAGGGAAAGAATTATTATCACTTTAGTGTAATCTGGTCTTTTGTTAATCCTCAAGCTCGGCAGGGAGGATAATGTGATATCGTTTCAAAACACTTTCTAGAATATTCGATTTTAGAAAGATGAAAGTTTCCGTTGCGTTGGTTTATTCATGATTATCTCAGCGTCTTCCTCTCCCTCTCCTTTGTTGCTTCCACTTGATTTAATGGGTTTTTTTCTCTACTCCCTTTCTCTATCTGTGTTTGGCTTCCTGCCTGTCTGCCTGCTTGTGTGCTTTTGTGCCTACATGCTTGTCTGCTTCTCTGTATGCCTGTAAGTCAACCTGTCTTCATGTCTGTCTGTCTGTCCATTTGTTTGTATCTCTCTCTCTCTCTCTCTCTCTCTCTCTCTCTCTCTCTCTCTCTCTCTCTCTCTCTCTCTCTCTCTCTCTCTCTCTCTCTCTCTCTCTCTCTCTCTCTCTTTCTCTCTTTCTCACACACGCACACACATACGCACATACACGCACGCACACACGCACGCACAAACACATCTTATTTTCGTAGTATCTATATAGTCGATATACCTTTCATTGATAATTTGAATATGAAAGAATAGATCGCAGAATTCTCTATGTTCGCATTGAGTAACTATAATTATGTTAGATAATTATATTTGATGCATTTTAACAGTTATTTACTTAAATATTTTTACTATGAAGATCAAATTGATGCAATATCATGTACTAGTTTATTTGCATTATTCGATTCATTAAGTATGTCAGCCGTCCTTCTGTAATTGATATAACGTAATCAATTTTCCATATCTTGTTGTCTTGTCAAAGACTGAGTACGGTTTGCCTCATCTTCACTGCATAATGTTTTAAAAGAATGGCGAGCTTGTTCCTCTGGGTCGAAGGCACCGAAGCGGCCAATAGCCTCTTCTCTCTCCTCCGGGACAACCACTTTGTCTGACAAAACTTCCCGTCGTCGAATGCGATTCCCCCGTCACGGGACAATTCGT
>NC_134809.1:16530619-16545619 GCF_046742065.1 Oratosquilla oratoria
GGGTATTCCTTGTTCCCTTTCTTGTAAGGTAAAATCACATTATAACATCGCGCTATTCAGGAATGCATTGCTGACATATACAGTGGGTATAACATGAGTTAAACTTCATTGACATTCTCCGTATGTCTTTCAAAAGATCTGTCGAAATGGATTCTTCTCCTGGTGAATTTCCTTATTTCAGACTTTTTAGAGTGAATGTTACTTATTTATTCGTTACTTTTAGTACACAACTAACGTCTACAGTTAAATTGAACGACTCAACTGTGATATTTTATGAATACAGCACATAATAATAATAATAAGATCTACTCTCTTCATAATTCTGTCCCTGCATTTTATAAGCACAGTATTTCTATCATCTGATAAAAAGCAGCTCGGCCTGTTTAATACTTTGCACTTCTCCTAATACTATATTTTGTATGATCCATATTTTCCTTTTCTTCGCTAATAGTTACTTTTTCCTTTCGGCATTAAAATTCTTCTTTTCATTATATTGTTCTCAAGTTGGAGTACTCGCTTTCTCTCATGTTTTTCGTACTTCCCACTCCGTCTGCGGAATCTGTAGTAACATTTAATAACCTAAGATTCGTATATGCGTGATATCTTTTTTGTTTCTTTGAGCTTCAGGTCAGTTTTGAAATTTCAACAAAAATCCTTTCTTGTAACCTTTTACCTTTGCAAAGCTTATTCTCTCTCTGTGTGTGTGTATATGTATATATATATACGTTCGTAAAGAGCTGGAGTCCAGGAGCCATGTTATCGGAAAATTTCGATACACTGGACTCGGAGTAATAGAATTTATTACCGACGTTTCGAACCCTGTCCGGGGTTCGTCCTCAGGGTTATACATTGTAAGCAAAAGGATTCAGTTGTATAGTGTACCGATGTTCTCTGGGACAGGTCCCACCGGATTGAACAGAGTTGTATTTTTTTTTAACATAGATATATATATATATATATATATATATATATATATATATATATATATATATAAATATATATATATATATATATATATATATATATATATATATATATATATATATATATATATATATGTATATGTAACTACCACCGCTACTACCACCGCCGACAACACATCACAGTGACAATCCCCGCTATAAACTTGCCCATGTCCTTACAAGTCAGGATAGGTCAAGCCCACGAAGGGCGCTCTCCCCCGGCGGACAAGGAGTCCTAGGTACTCCGTCGTCGGAGAGTACGACGCTGAAGAAGGAGTCGGAAGCGTCCTAAGGGGGGGGGGGATGCCTGAAGACCATGCAGTGTTGAGGGACTGGGCACATCCCGTGTAGTCCTCAGGGACCTCTTCCTTCCTCTGACGAGCGCAGAATCCCTCTGTCTCCGACGTGACCGAAGGGGTCCCTTGAGGATTCGGCCACTTACGAATCCTCCAGAAAGTTCGGAAGGGAATTTCTCTTTCTCTGTCCTTCTTTATCTGCGTCTTGCTCTGTCTCCCTCGTCAGTCGGCACGGTGTCTGACGGTGTCTTCTTCTTTCTTCTTCTTCTTCTTCGTCTTTCAAAAAAAAAAAAAAAAAAAAAAAAAAAGAATAAATGAGAAAAAAAAAAATAGATTAATAAATAAAAATAACCCTGTGTTGAGAGTTATCCAAAGAGCCCAAGAGCTGATCAATGCAAAGTCATCCCCCTCAGCTGAATAAAATCGTCTGACGACAGCCATAGGGGAACCTGGTGCGTCTTGAGGGTCCTTAGGAAGAGCGGGTTTAAACGAGGAATCGCTCGTAGGACTCAAGAATCCCGAGCCTTCTGTGGAATAAAATCATCTTGAGTTGTCTCTCCTCTCTCTCTCTTTCTCTATCTCTCTTTCTCTGCCTCTCTGTTTCTCTCTCTCTCTCTCTCTCTCTCTCTCTCTCTCTCTCTCTCTCTCTCTCTCTCTCTCTCTCTCTCTCACACACACACACACACAGGGAGTCATATGGCCGGCTGAATAAAACCGTCTATTTTTCACCAGAATCAAACATGTAGGTAGTTGCGGTCTTTGGATAAGATATAAATATGTAGACTTTAAGATTCTTTTAATATTCATATTCCAAAGATTCCCCCACGTGTGTGTGTGTGTGTGTGTGTGTGTGTGTGTGTGTGTGTGTGTGTGTGTGTGTGTGTGTATGTATGTGTGTGTGTATGTGTGTGTGTGTGTGTGTGTGTGTTCGTGCTTATATATGAAAATATATGTGTATATGTGTTGTACCATGTATTTTTTTTATATCTCCTCTCTTCCTAGTATATCTGCTTGAGTCTACCTCTATTCTTCTTACTCTAAAGCATTCTTTCTTTAATATTTTTTCTTTGTTTTCAGGTTTGGCCTCTGACTTGTGTCTGTTCGTGAGGGAGACTGTTAAATACGGTATGTAATATATCATAATGTGACAGATTTACTTAAAAATATGACGTACAATCGTTTCCGTGAAATAGAAACAGTTGACAATGAGCGTTGACGACACGATCTTTGTGACTACTTGAGATCAACGAGTTCTTCAAGAACGTTTGAGTTTTCTTGGAGAATATTGTTGTTTTCGCAATCAAGCGTAAAATAATCTTATGAAATGGGGTAGCAATTTAAATAATATGGGATTTATAATTTTTACTGAATGCAGTTGTCCCGTACTTGAAGGAAAAAATAAAAATGAAACACAGGGCATCCGACCGACCACCTCTGTTACGCTACTTGTGAAGTCTTCGGTTCCAGACGTCACAAATTCGTTCATTTTGACGTTGTTCCATGGAATCTTACGATTCGAAAAGATAAACATATTGGTATTGGAGAGCTTTAAAAAGTCGGTCGTCTTTTGTTTCTATCTTAATTCAGACCATAATTGTCTATTCGACAGATAACTTACGAAAATTTATGGGTTCTCTGTGATGATGATTTGGTTTAACGTCACATACTCTCCCATATCGGAAGGCTAGGACGGTACCCCTCACAGAGGACTTTATAACGTGGAATTTAATGAACCATTCCCTTGGTTCAACTTCGCCGGTAGCAGGATTCGAACCGCTATCCCCTACGACCTTCGCCACAAGTAAAGACGCCCTAACCTGCTCACCCAGCGAGCTTTCTTTGTAGTTGGCGATAATTTACCACGATTCATATTAGCACCAGCTAACGATAAAAAATCTTTGAATGTTTTTATTTTCGCGATTGTTCATATTTGTTCCTCATTTTGGTTTGTGCAACACAGGTTTAAGGTATGGACGTGTTTGGGTTATCGAGTTCGAACTTTACTAAATTGCTGCTATTTCTCGCTGTTTCTCATTTGTTTTACACATTTTCCCACTTTCTCATTTTCTGTTTCCGATGGTGTTTAGTGTATAAAAGCCATTATATAAAAGTGTATGACATATGAAACATGCCTTGTCATAATGAGTTCTATATTCAGAAAACAATTTGTAAATTAAATTCTTGTCTGATAAATAATCTCAAACAATATATAGGTGATATTAGTAGGTATATATATTCGCGAATCAAAATAACTGAGAAATGAAAATAAAGACAGATGAAAATAATGAGAGATGAATCCGCAAAATTGTTTGTTGGTTGTGTTAATTGTTACATGAAGATAACATTAGTGAGTACATGCATTTCTTTTCAATAAGCGATAAGAATCTAATAGAATGAAATTAGAAATTTGTACAAATAACATGAACAATACAAGGAAAAATTGAATATCAGATTTGTTTCCTAGAATTTAATTTCGCGAAGATAATTGGAAAAGCATTTTATATACATTGCAGTCTTGAATTTTTTGTTGTCATATCACGTATCATGACTTATACTTTATTGTGCACAGCCTCCTGGTCCTCTTTAATCTATCTACTGGAATATTAGTTCCAGGATGCTTTCTATGTGAACGATAAATCCCACGAAAAATGAATATCAGATTTATCTCATAGAATTTCATTTCACGATGATAATTGGCAAAGCCTTCTATATATACAATGCAGTTTTGACATTTTTGTTACCATATCACGTATCATGCCGTATACTTCCTATATTGTGCACAGCCTTCTGTTCCTCTTCAACCTGTCTACTGGAATCTTAGTTCCAGGATACTTTCTATCTGGATCGTAAATCCCATGAGAAGGCAGTTCGTTTATGCTAAACCTACGCTTTATAACACGTTTTTCAGGTCACTATTGCCCGGGTGATAGGTCATATCGTCGTCATCAAAGAGTTACTGGGGAAACCAGGTCAATTGCATGACCTATTTCTTTACCAGAGAATAGTCCTCAAAATTAGTGTGGCTTCATACGATTCTCATTTATCATTTTTAGTTATATGTCAATTCATTATTATTTACTATTTACCTGTTTGTTTGTTGTTTGTGCCTATGCGTTTATTTATGTATTTTATTTGGTACTCACATTATTATAGTTTTATCTATTTATTATTATTAGGACTTTTTTTTGCATCCGACCTAGATATGGACCAAAAGGTCTCCTGTCGGCATGCTCCGCCTTTGTAATCCTTTGACAGCCAAACTGTTTACAAAATATGATCGTAGGCAGTGACATTTACCAAATGCTGCCTTCAGAAAAAAGACTGAGATCATTGAAAAGCAGAACAGCTAGGTTTTCTAAATCCCTTGTACCATCTAGTATAAGAATCCTAAATGAGTAAAAATTAAGTATATCATAGGGTAGACTGTTAAGGCTTGAAAATCAGATGGTAATTTTTTGTATTTCTCTAGCTTTTGTGTAAATGAGATTTTGATAACTACTGTAAGATTGTAGTAGCTCATCTATATATGATTGCCCTCGATTTCTTATGAAAACACACAAGACAAATTTCATGTAGTGTACGTGACCAATAAAGAATTTTATTATTTATCTATTTATTATTATTGTTAGGCAACTACCGTTGGTGGAAAACTGTCGTTTTGTATCACTTGCTAAGTGGATAATGATATTGTACTTATTCGCGTTTAGAACGTATTGTAGAAAAATAATTCACACTTCTGAATATTCTGTAATAATAGTGGTATTCATAGAATCTTTTGCAAAAAAATCAAATTAGGCCTAATGGCGTATAAGAATTGTATATTCATTCCATGACATAGAGTATAACCTTGGTGCATTGTATAGATTTTGTTGTGGGAAAAGCAAGGTATCTTGTAGTTTCGGTATCGTATACTCTCTCTCTCTCTCTCTCTCTCTCTCTCTCTCTCTCTCTCTCTCTCTCTCTCTCTCTCTCTCTCTCTCTCTCTCTCTCTCTCACACACACACACACACACACACACACACACACACACACACACACACACACACACACACACACACACACACACACGCACACACACACACACACACATTTATATAAATATACAATACTCCCTCCATTTTCTTTTTTTTTTGAGAATGTGGTATTCAAAAGCACTTTGAATGTTGAAACCATAGAATATGTACGAGTATATTATAGGCAAATTGATCGATATGTCCCCCAGGTAAACACTTTTTAATATTCATTTCCTCGCCTTTACCTCTTAATTTCACAGTGGTAAAACAAAAACCGCCATATAGATATCATTTCATAGAACAATACTGTGAGTGGCTAGTTGTGTGATCCGTCCCCTCTTTCTACTTCGTTCGTGACTTTTTCGAGCACTTCGTCTATGATCTCTCCAAACATGCCATGTGTTATATGTATTCAGTTCTTTGTACTTTGGTCATTCATTTTTCCGTGCATATACATATACATATAATGCATGTACATATACATATACTGTACATATACATATACATATAATATACATATACATATACATATACGTATATTATACATATACAATACATATACATATGCATATACATATACAATGCATATGCATATACATATACATATAATGCATGTACATATACATATACATATATATACATATACAATACATTTACAATACATATACAAAACATATGCATATACATATATAATGCATATACACATACAATACATATGCATATAAATATACATATAATGCATGTACATATACATATTTTGTACATATACACATACATATACATATACTGTACATATACATATACCGGTACATATACATATACATATGCATATACATATACATATGTTAACTTCCCTCAGTCTGTTCGGGAGTGAAGTCTTCTGTTGCTCGGCGAGGGTTGTAGTAGGCCTAAGTCCGATGTTGATGTAAGGTCTCCCGGGAAATATGGAGTACATCTGTCATGGAGAGGCGAAGGCTGTCGCTTTCCCTCGCTGTTCGATTTTAGAATATTTTTCAGTGAGGATGACGCTGTTCGTTTCTTAGGGGTACCGTTTGATAGCACCGTTTTGTAGATGAAATGTAGATCTTTTATAGAGGGTAAACAAAGTTTTGCTAACGTTGTTTATGTTTAAGACAGATTGAATTTTTTTTTAGAAGCTTTGCTAAGGGATTCGAACCCTGACCTGCGCGTGCATAATCGCTAGCGTCTTGACTTCGTGATTATGCACGCACAGGTCAGGGTTCGAATCCCTTGGCACAGCTTATATATATATATATATATATATATATATATATATATATATATATATATATATATATTTATTTTGCTAACGTATATCGAGGTGTTGGTGTTCACCGACCGTTCAAGGATATTCATACACCATACTGATTTTTTGATGTGTATGAAATAGGTAGGAAAGACTGTTTCATTTATTCATTATATTTGTTTGTTATTATTTTTCTGTTTATTATATGCTTGATTTTCATTTATTATTAGTTATATGTTAATCTATTATTGTTTATTATTTACCTGTTTATTATCTAACTATACCTATGCATTTATTTATCTTATTTATTATCATTTATATTATTATGATTTTTATTTATTTATTTTCATCTATCATTACTATAGTTTTTTCCGCATCCGACCTAGGTATGGAGCAAAAGGTCTCTGCCTTTGTAATCCTTTGTAGGTGAACAGCGTTGTAATGGAGTTCCCTTTGGGCTCCTTTTTTCCCACTAATTATATGGGTTCATATGTGATTCACCACCATGGTCTTGTATCACGTGTTGGACTCGTGATCGACAATCATTGACTTCCCGGATGAGAGCTCAGAGCTCGTATGACCGATCTAAGGGCAATACTTTCACCTTACACGCACACAACCTAGCCCCCTGCCCACGAGAGTTGGAGTAACAACCCGCAGTGCAGCGATACTGAAATTATTTCAGCCCTGGGCGGGATACGAACCCGGACGGCCGTAGTGGCTGGCGAGAACTCTAACCACTGCGCCACGAAACACAGTTTATAGATAAATCATAAGAATAACATTTGACTTTGCCTCCACAACAAGGTTCCCAAGAGTCAATGATTTGAAAGACATCCGACTAACAAAACAAAACAAAACTTTAAGGAAACGTTTATCAGGTTACCACAGAAGTCAAAAGTCTTCCTTTGAAACAAGTTGTGGAAATGATAGACACGCATTCTTACGCAAGAGGCTTGAAATCCATCCTTTTTTGTCAACATATCGCATGAACATATCCAAGCCAAAAAATGAATAAATAAATAAATAAATAAATATATAATAATAAAATGAAAATAAAATAAAAAATAAAATAAATAAATAGAAAATGAAAAATAAAATAAAATAAATAAGTTAATATAAGTAAATATGAATATAAATATATAGATATAAATAAATAAATATAAATAAATAAAAATAAAATAAAAGATAAACAATAAACAAGAAATAAACAAAAACAAATAAATAAATATATATAAAAAACCATACCACTCAAATATCTTCAAAGATTCTCCACTAGTACCTCCCAACACGTTCGTACAAAATCCATATACACGTTCAGACCACAAAACAAACACTCCAAGATCGACCCTACAATTCTATACACCACGTGACTACTCCAGACAGCCCATCGAGAAACTCCTCAAAGGACTTTAGTTGTCAGTGATATTCACCAATATTGTTCTATTAATGTTTAGATCACGTCATGACTGGAAACCCACAACCCCACAACAGCTGGCATCGATCCTCGTGCCCCTCCGCATATCTCTGAAAAAAAATCCTTCCTTATATAAATATTATATAAATCTTTGGAAGGGAAAGATTTATATAAGAAAAGAATTTCTTTTAAGAATACCACCGTAAGATTCTGACGGTGGTTTTCTTAAAAAAATCTTTCCTTATATAAATCTTTCCCTTCCAAGGATTTTTATTAGGAAAGTTTTTTTTAAGAATACCACAGCAAGATTCTTATTGTGTTAAACTTAAAAAAAATATTTCCTTATATAAATCTTTCCCTTCCAAGGATTTATATGAGGAAAGATTTTTTTAAGAATACGACCGTAAGATTCTTACGGTGATATTCTTAAAAAAAAAAATCTTTCCTAATCTTTCGCTTCCAAGGATTTATATATATACATATATATATATATATATATGTATATATACATATATATATATTTTAGAATACCACCGTTTGTCTATTCCATCGGACGGTAGTAACAGAAAGGAAGAAGCCGCAATTTCTCAGTTCTCCACATGTGACAAATTATAAGAAACAGAATTTGTAGAAATCTCGGGCACATTTGAGAGACCGAGTGTCAGCTCCTCGGGGTTGCACCTCCTGATGGATGTGATGGGGTAGATGTGTTTTGGAAATAGACAGTAATGGACAACTCTGTTATCTGTCTCGCAAGACTACAAAGAGGTCACCCGTCATAGATCTTATGTTTATGAATAAGCAGAGCTGGGCGTCTTCTTCGCTGCGTTCCTATGTGCGTTCCTCGGTGCATTTCGCTTTAGTTTGGCCGCGGGTAGCGCTTCCAAACTATCAAAGCAATATAGGTGCCGATATAGTATGTGGCCTACCTTTTGGATGTGGCCTATGAAATTTTTCTTTGGTATAGTATGTGGCCTACCGGACTTTAATTCGGTATGAACCTGTCTCTTAAGCTTTAATAGTTTGGGAGCGCTAACTGCGACCAGACTAAAGCGGAGCACACCAAGGAACGCATCTAGGAACGCACTCAGCTCTCTGAATAAGCAACGACGTTCTAAGGTACCGATAGATTTTTTTTTTTCTCTTTTTTTTTTTGCAAGACAAGAATTCAGGATACATGTAAATGAATTAGTCTGACGGTATGGCATTCCAATGGACAAATTTCCTGTCTGAATTCCCTCCGTCCTCAACAGCTTGATAAAAGCTCTGTTAGTAAACAGAGCAGGTCACTTAAGAGTTTCACTATAGGGATTGAATAATGACCTCGGTATTTAACCTTTGACCTCGATATTTAACCTTTATCCTATAGAGGAGTAGAAGAGAATCACCCCTGAAGTATATCTTGCTAATAAATGCTCTGAAGTTAATGACATCTACAATGTAACCCTAAAGTATAATATTCTAAAAAGTACAGTGTTCTTGAGACGCCTATGTAATGTGTCTAAGGCAGTGGTTTCCAATCGGTGTGCCGCGGCACCAAAGAGTGCCGCGAGATCAACTGAGGGTGCCGCCGAAATTGAGGGCAAAAATAATTTTCGTATTACCGACTCTGTCATCCCTTTTTGTTCCTCAAAGCAGCATCAGTGTAAAGATGAGTATTTTCATATTATCCAGGGACAACATTTTGTTACACTGATGTTGAATCGACAAAATACAGACAAACTAGAATTTAGATTTTCTAACAAGGGTGCCGGGGACTTCTGAGAGGCTTGGCAATGGTGCCTCAAGCTAGAAAAGGTTAGGAACCACTGGTCTAAGAAGATATAGTCCTCTGGAACAAATTAGATTTTTCAAGAAAGTTACCAAAACACAACCTCAGTCTCAGGAGACCATAAGCCTCACAGCAACATAATAAAACATCTTCTTCTGACAATCAGAAGTCAGTTTTATCCATCGGGGGAGGGGGAAACCATGAATTCAGAAAGAGATATCATAATTTATCCTTTCATCGCTACCCTTCCCTCGTGATATTGAATTCTGGGATCCACAAAACCATTTGGTTCAGTTCAGGGGAGTCCACGGTGATCCACGAGCTATATTCCTGACCTTTGGTTTAACTGCTCAGAAAGGGTGGCCATCAAATTTTGTGATTCCTGACTTATAGTCGTTCGGAAGGGAAATAGTAAGAAGTTATGAAGTCCATAATCTACAGCCAATGTGTTGAGGAATTATCCATAACTATTGTCAGTTGAGACTAGCTTATTTATAAATTCGTTTTAGTTGGGGAATAAATTTATTTGATTTATTGACGTTTTATCGAAAGACGTAAATGAATCTCAATAAAGTGTGGAAAATTATAAAGATTTGTGTATCAGTTAAAGGATATTTGTCCTTCTTGATACAGCTAGTATAGAAAATCTAAACAGTACAGAATTGTAACCGTCCCAAATTAATATTCTGGGGATACATATAGACCCGTTTATTAATTCTTGTCATCAAGATACACTTTTATTCAGCTACGAATAATTCCTTACACCAGTGGCTCTCAAACTTTTTTCCAGCTTTACAACTATACGTACTAAGTTAACATTAATCCTAATCCCTTATATCGCAGTTTTTTCTTGATTTTTTTTTTGTCATCCCTCCATTAGCCCCGAAAATTTGTTACCTCCCCCCCCAGGGGGTAATATACCCTCAGCTTGGGAACCACTGCCTTACACCCTCACAGGCTTGTGTTTATTTCGGAGTGCGTTTTGAATGTACAAATGGAATTGTATGTTTATTCTGGATTGCTCTTAAAAATATCATTTAACCCAAGGAAATCACTCGCGCGTGAAATATTTTAACATTATTCTCATGATATTTACCATTAGAATAGAACAGGCATTCCCTAAAAAAAAAAAAAAAAAAACGAGACAGTAGAGTTTTGAGAATTCCTCCAGTAGGTGACGTTTATACTATAAGTCTCTTGTCAAAACCATTAAAATATGAAAGTTCCCCATTTCGTAGAACTTTGAATTAAGTGACATGATTTTTTTCTGAACGAGTGGAGGTTATTATGCACAACACAATAACAAGATGATACTGATTAGTCCCGAAGTGTTTTGCACCATGAAACCTTATAAATTCTGCTGAGCATAGGAATGGCTCTCGAAACGAAGATTTGTGTGCATATATACAGTATATATATACATATATATATATATATATATATATATATATTTCAACCACTTTAATTCACTTTAATTCCATGACATCACGATCGAGACTGACGAGGAGCTCGATGGGAGCATATAAACGGAAACTGATACGTGGTCAAGCTAAGAACTCGAACTCTGCTTAGACGTAACAAGTGGCCAATGACTTAGCCCAGTGCACTATCAAGAGAGACCATTCAGTGTATGTAAATATATATATATATATATATATATATATGTATATATATATATATATATATATATATATATATATATATATATATATATATATATATGTATATATATATATATATATATATATAATCCTATTTTAAATAATGCCAGGTAGGAGAGCCCGTAGAACATTTGTGTTCCTTCGTAAAAGTCCCCAGGGTGATATAGTCTGACTTGTCTTAACATATCACAACCTAACCTAACCTAAATTTGCCAACCTGTGTATAGATTTGTCCAGCTTCTAATCTCAATTCCCGTCCCACGTCATAAAGATACGAGTGTACCGAACCCAGTTTCCATCCTACTGTTTAAATTAATTTAGTCTAATGAAATCCCCCCCTTTCACCATTACTACATGAGAAGGAGTCTGCACTTGAGATAGTTTAGGCTAATATAGGCTAACTTCTGTCCCTGTTTCTTAATGTTCCAGTCCCAAAAGTGGGGGAGTCTGAAAAAAGCGGTTTGACGCCCAAGAAGGGAGGCGTGTCGGGCAGAAATCAATACATAGTTCGACGTGGCGACGAAGGCTGCCGAACATACATAGTGCTGTGGGGGTCAGACTTCCGTAGTTCTGCGTTTTATTTTATTTTCTATTTTTCTTTTGCTGGAGCAGATAGACTCTTCAAATAATAACCGGTGTTTCGGGGATAAGTGTCATCAATTTATGCCATCAGGGTCGCTGAAGACTAAAGTGAAATGCTGTAACTGCCTGTCAGGTTTTGAGTGTTTAGTTTATGACTTCCTTATGACCTGGCTAAACAGGACCAGATCATCAAATTACATTGGGTTAAGTGTGACCATCTACTTCTGTTTATTAAAGGAGTGAGGCTATTCATGGCGTGTCTCCCACGTTAGCAGATTGTGATTTAAGTCTTAAGTATTTAGGTAATAGTTGTCACCAGAAGCTTTTTCCTCCACTGTGTCCCCCTTACATCTACTTTTCTTTCCTCTTCCTCTTCCTCTTCCTCTTTCTCTTCCTCCTCTTTCTTCTATTTTTCCTCCTTCTCCCCTTCTTTCTCTTCTTCTTTCACTTCCTCCCCTCAACCACTTCCTTCATCTTTCCTTTCTTTATCCGCCTCTTGCTCTTCTTCCTCCTCTTCCTTCTATTCTTCCTCCTTCTCTTCTTCTTTCTCTTCCTCCCCTCAACCTCTTCCTTCCTCTTTCCTTTCTTTATCCACCTCTTGCTCTTCTTCCTCCTCTTCCTTCTATTCTTCTTCCTTCTCTTCTTTCTCTTTCTCCCCTCAACCTCTTCCTTCCTTTTTCCTTTCTTTATCCTCCTACTCTTCTTTTTCCTCTTCCTTCTCTTCTTCCTCCTTCTCTTCTTCTTTCTCTTCCTCCCCATAACCTCTTCCTTCCCCTTATTTTTCTCTCTCCTCCTACTCTTCCTCCACCTCTTTCTTCTCTCCCTTTTCCTTCTCTTCCTCTTCTTTCTTCACCTCTTCCTCTTGTTTTTCCTCGTACTCTTCTCCCTCCGGCTACTCCTGTTCTTGTTGCCCCTCCTCTTGCCTTCATAAATATTCCTCCTCTTCCTTCTACTCCTCTTACTCCTCCTTGTCTTCCTCCTAATCCACCTCTTCTCCTCCTCCTCCTTTTCTTTCTCCTTCTCCTCCTACTCTTCTTTTTCTTTCTCTTTAATTCTTGTTCCATCTTCTCCTCCTCCTACTCTTTCCTCTCTTCCTCGTCCTTCTTTTACTCTCATTCCTCCTCCTCCTCCTCCTCCTCCTCCTCCTCCTACTCTTTTTCCTCTTCCTCGTCCTTCTTTTACTCTTATTTCTTCTCCTCCTCCTCCTCCTACTCCTCCTACTCTTTCTCCTCTTCCTCCTACTCCTCCTTTTACTCTCATTTTTTCTCTTCCACATTCTTCCTCATAGTACTCATTCTTCTCTTGATTGTCCTCTCTTCCTCCTTCTCCATCTCCTGCCTCTCCTTTTTCTTCTCTTATTTTCTCCTTCCCTCCCTTTTCCTTCTCTTCCTCCTCGCCCTCCTTGTTCCCCTGTTTCTCCCCTTCTTCCTCTTCCTCCTCTTTCTCCTTTTCTTCTTCCTCTTCCTTCACCTCCTCTTCCTTCTCTCCCTTTCCTTTTCTTCGTCCATTTCTTTTTCTTCTTTCTCCCCCATTTCTCTTCCTTCTGCTCCACTTTCTCTTCCTGCTCCACTTTTTCTTCCCTCTCCTCCTTCTCCTCCTCTTCCTCCTCCTCCTCCTCCTCCTCCTCCTCCTCTTCCTCCTCCTCCTCTTCCTACTGCTCCACTTTCTCTTCCTGCTCCACTCTTCCCTCTCCTCCTCCTCCTCCTCCTCCTCCTACTACTACTATTACTGCTGCTACTTCTCCTCCTCCTCCTTCTTCTCCTTCTTCTCCTTCTCCTCCTCTTCCTCCTTCTCCTCCTGCTCCTCCTTCTTACTATTCCATCTTCTATTCCCTCTTCTCTTCCTCTTCCTCAACCTTCTTTACCTCTTCCTCCTATTTCTTCTTCCTACCATAGACTCCTGTCATTTGAGGCCACTTCAAGGTCTTATGCGTCACAAACTGAAAAGCGTTTGAGTATTCACTGCCTCAGGCTGTTGCATGTTCAAAACTAGCCATGCCACTGTGCATGACGCGGCCTTGTGTCAGGACTCCTTTGAACAACTCTGCATGAATAGCCCTATGGTCAATAGGCCTTTATCAACAGTATTGAAATAATTTTATCAATGATAACTGTATCAAGTTGATACCATAGATATTTGTTGTCAATAGTGAAATGATGTAATTGGTAATAGCCGTTTTATGTTGATAACAGAGGTTTCAAATGGTCATAGAGAGAATTTTTTTTTGGTGTTGGTGTTTGTTGAAAACGCGAAATGGGTCGTGGATGATGGTAACGTGGAGTGACGTTATCGTTTCTTCAACATCGAAACTCTGAGGAAGGAAGGAAGGAAGGAAGGGGCCTTCCATGATAGTCAAATGGAGAAACATGATGGGGCCAAGGACAGGCGTAACGCCTACTACCGGGAACTGAAACAAGAAAGAAATAAGAAGACATTATCGTTATTGCCAATACTTGTTGATCAAGTGGAAGCTTCTTAAAGCATGGTTAGACGTCTAAACGTCAAGTCGCTCTGTCGAGATTTTATTTTGTCAAATACTTGGAGACGATTTTATTGTTCAGAAGGAAATTTTGGGGATGATAAAGGGACGTGGAGAAGAAGAAGGAGGAGGAGGAGAAGAAGAAGGAGGAGGAGAAGAAGGAAGAGGAGGAGGAGGAGAAGAAGGAGGAGGAGGAGAAGAAGAAAGAGGAGGAGGAGGAGAAGAAGAAGAAGGAGGAGAAGAAGAAGAAGAAGAAGAAGAAGAAGAAGAAGAAGAAGAAGAAGAAGAAGAAGAAGAAGAAGAAGAAGAAGAAGAAGAAGAAGAAGAAGAAGAAGAAGAAGAAGAAGAAGAAGAAGAAGAAGAAGAAGAAGAAGAAGAAGAAGAAGAAGAAGAAGAAGAAGGAGGAGAGGAGGAGGAGGAGGAGGAAGTGGCAGGGGAGGAAGAATAAGAGAAGGAGGAGGAAGACAAAAAGTGAAGGAGGAGAAGGATAAATTTTCTGGATAATTAAGGATTTTATTCTGTCTACCATCACGCGATTTTCATTCAACTTAG
>NC_134809.1:16548119-16560619 GCF_046742065.1 Oratosquilla oratoria
GCTCTGTACGAAGGATGGGTAGGGGATAAATAAGGTGGTGAGGCGGAAAATATTGATGAAAAGAGAGCTGGCAAATAGGATTAATGAAAGTCCATTAAGATTGCTTCCACACATAGAAAGAATGAGTGAAGAAAGAATAGCGAAAATTAGTTTGGAAGACAGAGGCGGATGAGGTGAACCTGAGAGGAAGACCGAAAAAGAGATGGGTGGATGGAGTGAAAGTGCCCTTGAGTACAAGGGGAGTGCCTGTCGAGGAGGGAAGAGAGAAGGCAAAGAGATACATGTAGGTGGAAGATGTTTTTGAATGGATAATAGATTTCTTATTGTCTACTCAGTTGATTCTTGAGTGGGTGATGGGGGAGGGTCGCCATTTATTGAATCGGTGGGGGTTAATCAGCTTCAGTTATTGGGCTCTACTGCGGAAGTGCTGTGTCTTTCTGCATTGCTTCTGATTCAAGCAGTGGGTGGGAATAGGGATGATTTTGTTTTGTTTTGATACACTTGTTTATTTTAAACAAATCGTACTAAATAACATATCGTCTTCAACTCTTAAAATATTGCTACTGATTTTTGAAATGTTAAATTTGCACATCACTCCCCTGAGGGCACTATGTTTGTCGTAATTATTTTACGGAATAGTTTTGATTTTATGTTTTTCCTTACATTTTGATCAATTTCTGCGTAAAGCATCGTCGAAGATGATTAATTCCAACATTTAGTCATTTTTTCCAGTATTAAATTTCACTCTGAAAGACCACAATTTTTGTCGTTTTTTTTTAATGCCGCCATCTTGTTTCCATATGATTTTATGTGCTTCCTTACATTTTGATCAATTCATGCTGAAAGCATCGTCGAAGATGATTAGGTCCAACATTTAGTCATTTTTTCCAGTATTAAATTTCACTCTGAAAGACCACCATTTTTGTCGTTTTTGTAATGTCGGCATCTTGTTTCCATATGTCGACATATTATTTTCAAGATGGTTTGTATCTGTGGCGTTTGTGTTCATGTTCCATATAAGATAATCGAACATTGTTCAGTACATGCATGAAGAGGATCACAGCGAGAACGACGGCGGTGGTAGCATTCCTCTTATATAAGCTATTTCCTAGTTAAGTCTAGTTTAGGATAAGTTAGGTTCGGTAAGGTTCGCTTAGGTTCGGTTAGGTTCCGTTAGGTTCGATTAGGTTAGGATATGTTCGACTCGGCTCGGTTCGGTTAAGGTCGGTTCTGTTCGGTAGCAGACTCGAACTGTCTTCTGGGTCTTCGCCTCCAGACGCCAGCGGGATGGCCTTCCCGGTCACCAAGTACGTAACCTTATCAAGTTCTCCAACAATTTTCTCTTTTGAGTTTACGTGAATTTTGTGAGTCAAGTGCAACACTTGAGCTCAGAGAGGCAGAGTCTTTCGACTTCAATGAACAACAACAGCGAGGTTTTATATTGATAACAGGGTACAAGTGGTTGAGTGCCTATCATTGAAATGTCCTCTTCCCCCTCCCCCCTCTTCCCCCTCCCCCTCTTCCCCCTCCCCCCTTCCCCCTCCCCCCCTCTCCATGTCTCTGCGTCTCATCCCATTTCCTCCCCTCCCTCCCTCCCTCCCTCCCTCCCACCGCCCTCTCCCTTACTTCCCCGTCCATTTCAATTGCTCCCAGTTGCATACTTGTCAACTTTACACTTTCTGTTAAGTAGCGTTTCCACGGATAAGTTGCTCTCGTGAAGTTTAAGTAGTTCCTTCGCAGCTTAGTTTGCTCTCACGTGTATGCAAGTATTGTAATCGCTGAAAATATTCTCGCTCACTCACTTAAAAGTGAGAAAGGCACTGTTGATTGAAGGAAAGGAAACGCATGCATGGATATGTGTGTATGCGTGTGCATATATATGTGTATGTTTGGAAATAAACTCTCCTACTGGGATTCGAACCCTCGACTAAGCGGCTTGCTGTTTGTAAGACGAAGACCGTACCATCGTGCCACCATCGTCTTATGAAAAGCAAGCCGCTCATGCGAGGGTTTGAATTCCTGTAGGAGAGTTTATTTCCAAATGCCATAATGACACAAAAAAAAAATGTGTATGTATATGTGTGTGTACTTGCGCGCAAATGCATGAGTAATTGTGTGTGATACACCAAGGTATTGGATCACAGGTTGCATTTGTAATTGACAGCTATTACATTCACGGATCAAAGCACAAGGTCATATAGGACTTACACTCACGCACGCACACACACACACACGTAGTTGGTAGAGCACTGAGCTGCCACAATAGTGGCCCGCAGCTCATGGTTCGAATCCTGCCCAGGGCCGAAATTATTTCGGTACCGCTGCGCTTCGGGTCGTTACTCTGACTCTCGTGGGCGGGGAGTTGGGTGTGTGTGTGTGTGCAAGGTCATAGCATTACCCATAGATCGGACCTACGAGCTCTGAGCTCTCTTCCAGGAGGGAAATAGCTGTCGATCACGAGTCCAACACGTGATCCAAAGACCAAGTGAATACACACACACACACACACACACACACACACACACACACACACACACACACACACACACACACACACACACACACACACACACACACACACACACACACACAAGCACAACTCCTTGACCAAAGGTGTGGAGGTCATAGTTTACACTACGATTATGCTCCTCAGCCCTGGCTGGGGACAGAACTCAGATCATTGAATTAGTAGGAGAGGCGGTTCTACTACACCAGCAAACTAGTGATGTATATATATATATATATATATATATATATATATATATTTATATATATATCTATATATATAATGATATATATATACATACATATATATATATATATATATATATATATAAACAACCACAACGCACTTTAAATCTAAGCCATCAAAGGCCAGCATGCTGAAATTGAAATGTGGTACTGCCCAGGTGCTGCGACAGTGACTTTCTAACTAGTTGTTAAAATGTATCTCTAATCACTGGGACCCATTCAGTATTGTACATATACATACATATATATATATATATATATATATATATATATATATATATATATATATATATACTGTATGTGTGTGTGTGTATGTACACATATAGGGTGTACATGTGTGTGGATGAGTGTGTGTGGTTGTACATGTTTTAAGTAACCCTAAGTCTGTACAGTAGCTTTATCATTAGGTTGACAGTTGTGATAAGGTGGTTAGGTTAGGTTTGGTTGTAAAGATTTCCAGACTGTAGAAACTTCTAGAGGAATGACGTCAATGAGTATGACTTAAGGATCATATTACTACGCTGAATTCGATGCTCGTTATTTTCTAATTTGACCAATTTTATTATATTGTTTCCATTATTTCCATGTCTTTCGCACCCTGAACAGATGAAGTTATTTCATGATATGGTTGCTGATCCTGGAAAAAAAAAATATAATGTTAATGCCCTTCAGAAGTAGACCTAGCTTTGTAATGATAATGACCATATATTTTATATTATTGATTATTTGTTTGTTATTATTTGTCTGTTTATTTATTATTTGCTTGATTTCCATTTATTTATTTGTCAGTTTATTATTATTTACTATTTACCCGTTTGTTTATCATTTAATTATACCTATTATTTAATTTATTTATTATTATTTATATCATCATAATTCTTATTCTATTTGATCTAATTTTTATTATATATTTTTTTCGCATCCGACCTAGTTATGGACCAAAAGGTCTCCTGTCGGCATGCTCCGCCTTTATAATCCTTTGTGATTAAAACCTACAGTGGACTCCCGTCTGAATCATTATAGTTTAAATACTAGAAGCTTCATGTCTAGTACTACAGAATGTCTATTTCATAATATCAAAATATCAATACCTCTACAACATACTGTTATCTCTTTCTGCCTGAATGTCTTAAAGATAAAACTCCGTATCAGTACATAAATTATCAATCAACATTTTCAAAATATAAGGAAAGTTTCGAGTAAATCCAATTTGTGCCACCGTAGAAGTCCCAGACAGGAAAGGAAGATTTTTACATTTGTCGAGATAGAACTTAAGGTTTATCATTGCGATGCTAGATAACAATGTGAACGTCAGGTCTGGATAGATCACGAAAGTTGACGTGAGATTTAGGTGATCATTACGGTTTGCTAATATTACAGGAAACATTTAGAGAATGGGAGATAAAGAGGGACAGATACAGACAAACAGGTGCAAACACGTGCACACACACACACACGCGCGCGCGCACATATGAGCTCTGAGCTCTCTTACGGTATGGAAATAGCTGTAGATCATGAGTCCAACACGTGATACAAGGCCATGATGAATCACACACACACACACACACACACACACACACACACACACACACACACACACACACACACACACACACACACGAGCTATGAAAGACGCAAAAAGACATAAGGGCAGATATGTGAAGTTGTATATGGGAATGTATGGAGAGAGTCACAAATGAATTTATATTTTTTTTAAGGATTTTAAGCGACTCTGGCTTTAGGGACGAAAAAGCATTAAAGAGATGGAGTCACACAGGTAGCAAAGGAGGAATTGAAAGAGTGGAGTAGAAATGAGAGGTAAGATAAGTTAAAGTTGATTAATATTTTTTCTTGAGTTGAGATGAGTCTTCGGCGAGAGAAGAATGACGTCAGAATTTAGTTCGTAGATTTATCACTAAAACCTCTTACATTATTAACCTCATATGGGAAGACATCGAAGAACAGAGAAAGAGGTACGTAGATACTTTATCGAATTTTAGGGGATTTATTAGTGTATATTTTACTCTTTTTCAAATAATTTCTTGTGCTTTAATTTTTGCGATTAGAAGTTCGTTCATGTCTGGCAGTGTAGGCCTACAGGTGTATCGGTTGATTCAGTGCAAAGCGGTCACTCAACAAGGTTAAAGACACTGAAGAACGTGGCACATTCAGGATTTGTTCTGACAAGGAAAACTTCGACCAAGACGATAAGAAATGACAGGTGGTCAAATGCGGGTCCGTCACATATCCTCCGACTCACCGATGCCATTTTATGGGAATTTTCTACAAATTTGTGTCTGAGAAATTTGCTCACATGGGATGTTTTGTGAGCAAATTATATATTGCAACGAACTTATTTGTGTATATAATAATTCCATCTTTTTTTTTTGGGGGGGGGGGAATGTGGAAATCTAGATTTTCTTGTGCGAATTTTGTGGAAAAAATCTCGTTCATTTTTGGGAACTGGCATTGATCACAGTGGCAACACTGCCCCAGAGTTATGCGAGCCAAGTTTTTGAAAGATACGATAGTTTCAGAAAAGGTGAAAAACAAAAGGCATGTTATACCAAACATTCATTTCCAAAAGGTCTTTGAGTTAATGCTTCTGGCAACACAGAGGATCTGGAAAGGATTATTAAGCCCTGAATAGAGTAATTAAGCTATGGAAGGCGTTATGCATCTCAGAAGGACTCAGCCTCTCACAAAGATCAAGAATAAGCGGCAAAGTATCTTTACTATCAAGTAACACCCAAAAACAGGTTTCAAAACCTATTAGACTCTTAGGCTACTACGATTGGAACGCTGTTGAAGACTATCAACATCCTCACAATGCCACAGACAGACTAATGCCCACCATTGTCAAGATAATGTCTGAAGTGGATAAAGTCCACTCGGATCGTGCATCTCAACGCTACCAATCCCGTACTGAAGCAGTCACTGATGCTGAAGTCGGTTACATATTATGAAAATATAATAGATACTAAGAACATGTGGAAATATTTTCATGAATACCTATTTGCAATTCGGTGTGATATACATTTTATTCATTATCACTTACGTCTGAAAACATTCCATGTACACAGTATCTGTGTATGTATATATGAATATATAGATATATATATATATATATATATATATATATACATATATATATATATGTATATATATATATATATATATATATATATATATGTATATATGTGATTCACCTTCACCTTGGTTCACCTTGGTCTTTGGATCACATGTTGGACTCGTGATCGACAGCTGTTTCCCTCCCGGAAGAGCTCAGAGCTCGTATGACCGATCTATGGGTATGGTGACCTTACACGCATACACACCCCAAACTCCCCGCCCACGAGAGTTGGAGTAATGACTCGAAGCGCAGCGATACTGAAATTATTTTCAGCCCTGGGCAGGATTCGAACCCGTACCGCCGTTGTGACAGTCTGGGACTCTACCAACCGCGCCACCGAGTCTCGTGTGTGTGTGCGTGCGTGTAGAGAAACACAGACAGACAGACAAATTATTTTCGTATCAACTGATTAACAGATTAGAGAGAACGTGTCTGTATACAGCCCACCACCTTGCCTCCATGCAAACAGAATGAAGGAGGTAACCCAAATGCTGTAAGACATCTTCAAAGAACCATTTGAAACAAAAGATATACACTTTTCTTAAAGACTCTGAGTAAAGGAAATGTAAGGTAAGCGAAAGGCAAAGGAGAACCTCCCTTACCCTCCTCCCCCCTTTACCTACAAAAAATATCGTTGTCGTTAATTAGATCACCAAAGAAAAAAGTATTTTAGAAAAAAAAAACTCGGAGTTTTGGCTTTTTATGTATTGTAGCACTGTCTGCAAAAGTCAACAAATTTGCACACAGGAAAGAAAAATGTTTGTATGTTAGCGAACAAATAGGTGGAGTCTAGCTTCATGAAAAGCGCGGAATTCAAACTTATGTGTTTAATGAAATATTGAAAAGTTGAACTTGTGTGTGTGTGTGTGTGTGTGTGTGTGTGTGTGTGTGCGTGTGTTTATATGCGTGTATGTGCGTGTGTGTATGCGTATGTATGTGTTTATCTAGCTGTATTATAGAACGCTGAAATAGTCCCGTGTGTGTATGATTATATATACTGTACATGTGTGTGTATTTGAGTTTGTGAGTGTGTGTGTGTGTATGTATTTTTGTGTGTGTATGTGCATGCGCGCGTGTATTTGTGTGTGTGTGTGCATTCGTGTATATGTGTGTGTGTGTGCATTCGTGTATATGTGTGTGTTTGCGTGTGTGTGCGCGTGTGTGCGTGTGCGCGTGTGTCCGTGTGCGTATGTACATGGGCGTACGCGTGTGTGTTCATTGTTTTTGTGTTGGAGATGAGTGATTATGGAAACCAACCGTTTGTATAATAATGAAGATAAATTTATTGAAACAATGTAATGATAGTTATGCACAAGAGACAGCCATTTACTTCGCCTAGATAATGTTCTAATGAGCAAATATGTGGAAGATAGATCCATCCTGAAAGAATACAAGGTAAACTAACAAAATTGCACAAGTTAAGCTAATAACTATACATATATAACACATGACAGATAGTATTATCTTCTCTGTATATCAAGAGAAAATGGCTAGAATTAAAAACAAAGTCGACCGCTGTTCCATGAGT
Organism: Oratosquilla oratoria; assembly: GCF_046742065.1. Lineage (NCBI taxonomy): Eukaryota > Metazoa > Arthropoda > Malacostraca > Stomatopoda > Squillidae > Oratosquilla > Oratosquilla oratoria. The sequence goes on from NC_134809.1 coordinate 16,555,532, forward strand.
ATAAATCCTATTGATTGATTAATAGTCATACAATTGATTTAATATTGTAATTAAATAATTGGACAAGAAAAATAGAATAATTTCTAGCAAACAGGTACTATGATGAACGAGCTTCCACGTAGATGGAAAACAAAGAATCCCTAGATATATGACATTGAAAACAGGAATTGATGGAAAGATACAAGGTTCGTTTGAGAAGAATATTTAGAATATTGTATATGTGAGTTGTTTGTAGAGGAGTAGGCGGGGGACACCCAAGGGGGAAGATTGTAAACACACACACACACACACACACACACACACACACACACACACACACACACACACACACACACACACACACACACACACACACACACACACACACACACACACACACACACACACACACACACACACACACACACATTATGAAATCCTAAAAATACTAAGCTAAATATATTTGTATATCCACACAGCGATGATTGATTAATAATGCACAAACACACTAATGGGTACAGAAAATTATCATTGAGGTAATGCTAAATAATAAAAAAGGTAAAAAAAAAAAGTAAAAGAAAATGGGACAAAGGCGTGGAAAAGGGAGAAGAAAGATAAAACAGTCAAAAAAATGAAATGAAGAGGAGCTTCTTATGAAGAAAGATAAGATGTCCAGCTTGTAGAGGGATAAGGCACCGAATCCTTACTGATTTCCTGTCAAAACCAGTTAACTAACCATCCATTCCATCTATTGTCTACCGTCAAATCCGAGTTGACGGGGCCTCAAAGAAAACGGGTAGGTTGCTTGATTCCTCCATATGGTCTTGAAACGGAGAGGTCAATGGATGTCAGATCAGGTCAAGTCACGTGACCCATTGAATGAGGGCATTGTTATGATTGTATGACAGGTTTGTTTTAGCTGATTAAAGGGAGGTTAGCTGGTTAAAGGGAGGTGGGTGAGGGAAAGCCCAATCCGCTTGTGGTGAGTGGAAGCTTGGACATTGAGTATACAGGCTTCCGTTGTATCGTTCACGATTTCATAAAATACTTTGTTTTGTTGGGCAGAAACTCTTCAGGATATAATGATTAGTAAATCTATTGCCTTGGATATCTCTTGCAAAAAACCCGCTGCCCCCAGGTATCCGGCCACGGCCATAGCCGGGGTGCCTTAAGGTTCATCCGGGGGGAAAGATTTTGTAGTATTGTCTGAACAGGACGACTATTGAGCAGCTGAAGGTACATACGAGATGAATGTATACCATCTCCGTAAAGAATGATCTTGTTAGAATATTCCAAACAACATTTTGGAATTGACGTCATCTGGTATATCTTTGATTTTATCTATATTAATTCTAACCACTTACGGTCATTTCTATTTAAATTAGAATGAGTTTTTTTTCCTTTACTCAAGAGTTAAATACTCAAATAAATTCTTGAATGTTGCCCAATATTTGAGAAATACTATGCTCAGTTGAGTTCACAGTCAGAGTGGATATATGGCACAATCATACAACCAACGTTTTCTCAAATAGTTCCTCACACTTTAGCTAATTTTTGTCTTTATCAACATAAAAACTTGTTCCTTGAGCCCAGTAAACATAACTTTTTGTTTTATAGCGTACAAATTTACTTTTAGAATACAATCAACCTTATTAACATACTTTGTTACTACAGAGACCTTCCATGTTTTTCTTCCACGTAAAGTCAAGTCTGAAATTAGGCTTTGAATTGGCCACCCTAAGATTAGGGTCATTGTATATGTATACATTTTGTCAGATATATATCCTGACTAACAGTTTTGATGTAGTTTTGTCAGTAATTCTGTTCCTTATTCCCTTTTGCTTTCACTCTACATTAGCCTTAAAGAGCAGCAACTATTCACAAACTAATTTCAGTCCTTTCATCCTAAGCCCGTTACTTATGTAAAGGACAATATAAAAACTCATTTCCCCTCTGAAATTAAACCACCTTCCAACCCTTTATCACTAAGCTTTATTCATTGTGAATTATGTATTCTGTTTACCTCCTTGATTAATTACATGTCCATTTATATTGCTTGTAAGGCAGTAATGATTCTCAACTACTTAATCGTTCTATTCCTTGTAATAATATATTTTTTTCGAGAGGTGGGGGTCGCCGATTTAATGAAGCGACCTTACTGTGGATGTACTGTCTTGCACCTAGGGCAGTGGACAAGATGTAGGGATAACCCGTCATCCAGGAGGAGGCGCTCAGATAAGAGGGAAGGAAGAGGGTAGAGGGTAGTGGAGTATGTAGGGGATGGAATGGGTGGGAGTGGTTTCTATGCCTTTGTTTTTTGGCTACCTCCCGTGTAAGGGGAAAAAAGCCTTTGGTATATGTATGTATGTATTTAATTAACTGGTGTCACTTTGTTTCTTAAACCTGATTTCCTAGATTTATTTCTGCGGGTTGATGAGTATAGTTTCGTAATTTTAGTATTTTTTTCCAAACTAGTAATCACCTCTGTGCGTGACAGAATACTAGATTTAGAAATACATCCATTTTTCACTGTAGCCACGCTTTGATATTCTTAGCTAACTCTATGAACTTCTGAAATATTACTCTGAAAAAATCTTGTTCAGTTTTAATTGGTGTGTGTGTTAATTCCTTATTTTGTTTGTTTTATTCACGTGTTTAGGTGCTTGTATATTCATTTTTCATAGTTTTTTTAGATTTAATTTGATATCGTTAGGGACTAATAGTTCCTGCCAGCATGTCTTGCCGTTGTGCATTATTCTGAGCTAATGTAAGTTGCCTGAAGGATAAACATTGTTAAACATTCATCATTAGGAAACTGGTATGTTATAACACATTTGTAAATGTTCACTATAAACCCACTATCGGAGAAATAATACCGGGAGTACAGGAAAACTGTATATTTCGACTACTATCTGTAGTCTTCTCCTGCTGAAGAGGACTACAGATAGTGGTCGGAATATACAGTTTTCCTGTACTTCCGATATTATTTCTATAGTGGGTTTATTTCTATAGTGGGTTTATAGTGAACACGCACCATTAGCTACATTAGTGAGGATCTGTGTTTATGCAACGCAAAATCAACCCAGATTGTGACGCACTCTGATCAATTTGTACGATCAATTTTAGTGGCCACCATAATGTGACCAAATCCTTAAATTGAAAGTCATTAAACCCCATGGCTTCTCTCTCAGTATAAAAATAGAAAAAAAAACTAGTAATTTACTCGAAGAGTAAAAATTCATAGTACAGGAATGGACTCTTGAAAGTGTTTACTAGGAAACCTGAATACGCATTAGATTGGATACACGCGTTTGTGGAAAATATTTGCTCTTTGATTGAGTTACTGGAAAGAGCCAATGGGGAAAATCTTAGAAATAATCGCAGCAGAAACTCACAGCATGGAGCAGACTTTTGAGACATTTTTTTGTATGGCTAATTTTTTTTTTTTTTTTTTTTAAGACTATCGTCCCATAAAGGGGCCATTAAACCTGGTGTGAAGTTGTTCAGTCTCTACGTTTTTTCGTTCTCTTCGTGATGTGTTGGGTATCTCAGGTGATAGCGTCCATAAATAATACATAAACCCTTCACACCAAGAAGGCCCACTACACTGTGTAATGTTTGGCCAGGACCGTCTTATATACGACCTACTCACGGTCCTCCTCCTTTTCATAATGTTCATAATTCTATGAAAGTGCATTGTGTGATGGTCCTTAAGATACACAAGGAACTAAGAAAGGACTTACAAGTTTCGAAAGCAGAGATTTTTGGTAAACTACTTCGACAAGAAAAAAAAAAAAGACCAAAAAGAATGGTGTGGTGACGAAAAACAACATCGATTACGTTTGTGAAACGCAAAATTAGACATAAAATTTGATGATCCAATCATAATAGACGAATCGTTGGGCAGTAGCAAATATTCAGTAGTAAAATAGTCTTAAAAAAAAAAAACCCCGACGTGGTCCACATAAAAAGGTCGAAGAAGATAGAAACTTAGAAGAAGCGAATATTCTTTCCCATAATGTTACCCAGTGACTGGATACGAGGGTGTTGAAAAGTGCTTGTAGCTTTTCTGCTTACGGTGCTTATGTAATGCTGTTGACACTAAACCAGTTCCAAGCGTATATCAAATTTGAATATGATAAAGTAGCATTTTTAAATCGAATTCTGTTTCACCTCTTTTGAAAAGGTACTTAGGGTTTCATGTATATGTATATATGTATATGTCAAATCAAGTAACGTATATGTAACACAAGAGTATATATATATATATATATATATATATATATGTTGCGATCAGTGAAGCTGACTCAGATCATACAAGAACTTTCCACTCAGCGCCTGGTAAGTCACTGATACTTTGTCCGGAAATTCTCTTCAGCATTCTTTATCCACATACATTTCTTGTCCTTTCACCTCTTCCATCCTTCCTCTTTTCCTCATAACTGTTCTTCTCACAATTTCCATCCATCTCTTCCTTGGTCGTCATTTCTGTGTGACCCATTTCAATACCAGATTTGGAAGTCTCTGCGTCAATTCCCTTCACATGTCCATACCATCATAAAACTGGTGTATAGAATATATATTTCGTCGTTGTTATATTGATACAGTTATGGAAATTCAGTTTAGTTACGTGTGAGCTACTTTATGAGAAAATATTTTGGAGATAATCAGTAATGAGATGTAACCTTCACATAATTCAAATATATTATGGTTCAGGTCAAGAGGTAAACAGTAATATGTGAATCACAGATACATCTCTTTTATATTTTTAATTTCAACCCTAGTTACTATAACTCCTAAAGGAATCTTCTTACAATAAAATAAGCGTTCCAATTTTCATTTTTTATATATATTTTTGTATCTTTGTATCGTTGTTTTCATATATACACCAACCTAAGTGACCAACAATACCATTCTAATACACAACAACCTAATTGTTCTTAACACTCTTGCTGCAACGATGGGCTTTATCAATTTAATTTTGGTTTATTCCACACGATGTTACTCAGCTCTGGAAAACACAAATATCTTGGGGAAAAAAAGTAGTTTGCGAGCTGGACCTCTATTTGCATATTGTGACAAAAAGAGTGGTAAGATACATGACACCAT
>NC_134809.1:16565619-16573119 GCF_046742065.1 Oratosquilla oratoria
TAGTTACTATGAAGTTTTGAACATCAACACAGCGAACATTAATGACATCAAAATAACATTCTAAAGCAGAAATGTTCTTACGTATAGTCATGATGATTCAACTTTATGAATTAATCTGTGTAAATGTCGAGTGTATTTTAAAGTACAAGCGTATTCAGTGAGAAACTTCCGGATTTCTAGTTAAAAACATATACAAACAGTTTTGGGGAGTGTTTAAGGGGTGACTATAGCTGTTGGATCTTTACTCTCTACTACTTTGCTTCTGATAAGAAGGGTATATGACTAGCCAAGGTTTAAAAGAAACTGTGAATCGTGCCTGAATATACATGTATGTACATATATACATACATACATCTTACACACAGACACGCACGCACACACACACACACACACACACACACACACACACACACACACACACACACACACACACACACACACACACACACACACACACACACACACACACACACATACATATATATATATATATGTATATATATATATATAATATATGTATGTGTGTGTGTGTGTGTATGTATGTATGTATGCGCGCACTTTAACTATATGATAGCTCGTGATCAACAACTATTACCCTTTCAGGTGAGAGCTTGATAGCGGATGTGGTTTGAATGACTTGATGTATGGGTAATGATTTGACCTTACACACACCACATATACATTTCATAAACATGTTCCGCTAAGTTTGTAGGCAGTTAACAATTACGCCATCAAGCTGTGAGTTAGTGTGTTGAGTGTGTGTGTGTGTGTGTGTGTGTGTGTGTGTGTGTGTGTGTGTGTGTGTGTGTGTGGTTCACCATGGTCTTGGATCACGTGTTGGACTCGTGGTCGACAGTTATCAACCTCCCGAATGAGAGCTCAGAGCTCGTATGACCGATCATTGGGTAATACTGTGATATTACATGCACACACACACACACCCAATTCCCCGCCCACGAGAGTGTGAGTAACTATCCGTAGCGCAGCGATACTGAAATTATTTCAGCCCTGGGCGGGATTCGAATCCGAACCGCCGTAGTGGCAGGCGAGAACTCTAACCTCTGCGCCACGAAATTGTGTGTGTGTGTGTGTGTGTGTGTGTGTGTGTGTGTGTGTGTGTGTGTTCATATGAGTGCATAAGCGCACATTATTTGTGAAAGTTGGTGAATATATATATATATATATATATATACATATATATATAATATACATATACACGTATGGCTATGACAATGTACGTGGCTATGAGGCTGTACATGTGAATCTACATCTTCCTCCATCTAAAACATTCATGAAACCATAAACCATAGCCCCCATGGGCGCAGAACCCCTCCTCGTCTCTTCATAAACATGGACGCCATGACAGAACACACAGTGAGCATTTAAAAGTACATACGCAAGGAATTAATGATGCTGGTGCCAACTCTGAACGCTTCTGAAAAGCCCTTGAGAATTGCATCCGTATTCTCAACCACTCGCAAACCCAAGCTGGAGCAAAGAAATCTTCGGTCAAAAGGGAAAGGGGGTATCTTTGGAGAATGTTGAGTATGTGTGTATATATGGTATGTATACGTGTTTATATGTATACGTCAATGTAGGCTTACGATGATGCAAATGTGCATAAGAATATGCATATATATATATATATATATATATATATATATGTATATATATATGTATGTATATATATGTATGTATATATATATATGTATATATATGTATATATATATATATATATATATATATATATATACACGTGTGTGTGTGTGTGTGTGTGTGTTGAAATTTGTATGAGGTTGTAATTATAAAAGACTCACAGGTACAAGCTAATGATTTCTCTCGCCTTCTTAGTATGAGACCTTCCCGTAGGAGACATTTGCCCTCAAGAATAGAGATTGAGGTTCAGAGGACACTCACACACAGGCATCAGGAAGGCTGAGAATGCGCACAAGCATTACACACAGGCACAAAACTCATGGCTAAGACGATCAGCTAAGCTGAGGTATCAAGAAAATAGCGCCAACCGAACTGAGAAAAGTCAAGCGTGATGTCTTCCATATTAGTCTCTTCGTATATATGCAGATCATTTACATCTTTACACTCCAACTGAAGATGTAGAACGACCTGCGAAACGTCTTGTTTCTTTTCTAACATGTTTTGCATATTGTTTTATTTTCTATATTGTTGTTTAATTTTTCAATATATTCCCAATGTATATTAGAAATTTACTTCATCCCCTCTTCGTTCCACAGAAATCTACTTTCCGAAAACTCACGAAAGAAATTATTTTCTTATTAATTTGACATGGCTTTCAACAGAATGTGCTTGAGAATCTGCAACGCTTCACAAAAAAAAAAAAAAAAAAAAAAAAAAAAAAAAAAAAAAAATCATATTAATAATAAATTAAAACTATAACAATGTAAATAACAATTAAAATACATAAATAAATGCATTGGTATAGTTGAATAACAAACAAACAGGTAAATAGTAAATGATAATAAATTGACATGTAACTAATAATAAATGAAAATCAGACAGACAAATTATAACAAAACAAAAACAATAATATAACATTATATTATAATCATTACAGCATCTTACTTAGGTATTTATCTAAATGATTCTTAAAGCTTCGAACTGAACTACATTGCACTACCTGTGCAGGAAGTTTATTCCATTCATTAACTACACGGTTGGCAAAGTTGTTTCTACCTACTTCCAAATTGAATCTATTTCCGGACAGTTTGAGACCATTGTTTCTTGTCTGATTCTCATTCAATGTGAAAATTTGGTCACTTTTGATGTCGTCAATTCCCTTTAAAATCTTAAAGACCTGTATCAAGTCACCTCTGAGTCTACGCTTTTTTAGGGAAAACAGATTCATGTGCTTAAGTCGATTTTCGTATGATTTATTTTTGATATTTGGAATCAGTTTTGTGGCTCGCCGTTGTACTTTTTCCAGTCTGTCAATGTCTGTCTAACGTGTTTTGTATTTTGTTTTATTTTCTATATTGTTGTTTAATTCTTTAATATAAGTTCCCAATGTCTATTAGAAATTTACTTCACCCCCTTTCTGTTCCACAGAAATCTAATTCCGAAAGATTACGAAAGAAATTATTTTCTTATTAATTTGACATGGCTTTCAACAGAATGTGCTTGAGAATCTGCAACGCTTCACGAATATATATATATATATATATATATATATATATATATATATATATATACAGTATATATATATGAATGGTTCCGCGTGATGTGTGTGTCTTTTTCAACCACAAATCACTTTTAATTCCATGCCATCGCAATCGAGACTGAGAGTCGCTCGAAGGAGGCGTCCGTTGGAAATTGAAAAGTAGACGAGCTAACGATTCGAACCCAGGTAACCCGTAACAAAGTTACAGTGACGTAAACCAATAGCGTATTGGTTTACATTACTGTATCTTTGTTACGGGTTAGCTGGGTTCGAATCCTCAGCTCGTCCACGTTTCAATTTCCAACGGATGCCTCCTTCGAGCGACTCTCAGTCTCGATTGCGATGGCATGGAATTAAAATTTGTGATTGAAAAAAAAAAATATATATATATATATATATATATATATACAGTATATGTATGTGTATGTATATGGGGAGATTTCCGCGTGTGTGTCTGTGTATTCATATTTCCGTGCACGCGTGCTCATAAGAGCAGAATGTAAGTTGCAAATGAGAGGTATTTGGGTATTCTGCGTGGGCTCAAATAAGCATTTCATTCCGTTTGTGTGTAAATTTGAGGATCCGTATTTGTGCATGAGGTCAGATAATACGCGCAGGGTGAAGCTCATAGAGCAGATTGTGCAGGTGGCAGGAAGGAGCCTGCAACTGTAGAATATCTCAACGACTAAATCGTGGTACAAATTAGCGAGCAGTACCTCGCGCCTGTGTACGTTTGTAGCTAATTGCGTGCGTTCGCGCTTGCGTGTGCTTGTGTGTGTGTGTAGTCATGTGTGTTTTCGTGTGCGTGCGTAAGCGTATGCGTTTGTGTACGGCAGTGGCGTGGCGATTTAAAGAGGATAGATCTAGGCTTGGCCCGACGACGCCATACGATCCCGGCGAAGGGGAGGGGCGGACTGACTGCATGACAGTCTGTTTGCATGACTGAATGCCTGACTGTTTGCATGAATTCCTTCTTCCCTTAGTGCATATGTGATGGCTTGCTTCACTAAGTGCCTGCCTTAAGTAAAATGTACCTAACTAAATACCTATTTGAGTAAAGGCTTACCTGACTGCATGACAGTCTGTTTGCATGACTGAATGCCTGACTGTTTGCATGAATTCCCTCTTCCTTTAGTGCATAAGTGATAGCTTGCTTCACTAAGTGCCTGCCTTTAGTAAAGTGTACCTAACTAAATACCTATTTGAGTAAAGGCTTGCCTGACTGCATGACAGTCTGTTTGCATGACTGAATGCCTGACTGTTTGCATGAATTCCTTCTTCCCTTAGTGTATAAATGATGGCTTGCTTCACTAAGTGCCTGCTTTTAGTAAAGTGTACCTAACTAAATACCTATTTGAGTAAAGGCTTGCCTGACTCTATGACAGTCTGTTTGCATGACTGAATGCCTGACTGCATGAATTCCTTCTTCCCTTAGTGCATATGTGATGGCTTGCTTCACTAAGTGTCTGCCTTTAGTAAAGTGTACCTAACTAAATACCTATTTGAGTAAAGGCTTGCCTGACTGCATGACAGTCTGTTTGCATGATTGAATGCCTGACTGTTTGCATGAATTCCTTCTTCCCTTAGTGCATAAGTGATAGCTTGCTTCACTAAGTGTCTGCCTTTAAGTAAAGTGTACCTAAGTAAATACCTATTTGAGTAAAGGCTTGCCTGACTATAAGACTGAGAGTATGACTGAATGCCTGACTGTTTGCATGAATTCCTTCTTCCCTTACTGCATAAGTGATAGCTTGCTTCACTAAGTGCCTGCCTTTAGTAAAATGTACCTAACTAAATACCTATTTGAGTAAAGGCTTGCCTGACTGCATGACAGTCTGTTTGCATGACTGAATGCCTGACTGTTTGCATGAATTCCTTCTTCCCTTAGTGCATATGTGATGGCTTGCTTCACTAAGTGCCTGCCTTTAGTAAAGTGTACCTAACTAAATACCTATTTGAGTAAAGGCTTGCCTGACTACAAGACTGAGAATATGACTGAATGCCTGACTGTTTGCATGAATTCCTTCTTCCCTTAGTGCATATGTGATGGCTTGATTCACTAAGTGTCTGCCTAAGTAAAGTGTACCTAACTAAATACCTATTTGAGTAAAGGCTTGCCTGACTACAAGACTGAGAGTATGACAGAATGCCTGAATACATTCATCACCTGTTTATGCCTGGTTGAGTATAGTAATACATGAATAATGGACTAAATGTGAAAATTCCCGTACTTCTGCATAGCTTACTACTGCATGGTTTGTCTACCAGACTGCTGTCATGACATGCTTGGTTGCATGAATGCTCGTCTAACTGTCTGCCTGTCTGCTTGTTGATATGTCTGCCTGCTTGGGTTTTTCACCTTCCGCTTGGTCTATTGGCGTAGTGTATCAATATGTCTACTTCCGTGCCTGCCTGTCTGCCAGCCTTCCGTCTTCTCTGCGTTTCTGTCTACATCTGTCTCTGGTTCTTTTATTGCTAATCTTTTAATGTTGTTATCTTATAATACGTTTCCATATATACCTACCATATTATCGGCATATGTGTATTCGTATATTGGTTTGCGTGTTGTCTATTAATTTTCCTGTGTATTGTATACATGATGATCTATCCATCTATCTATCTATCTATATATATATATATCATATATATATATATATATATATATATATATATATATATACATATATATATATATATACAGAAAATATTTTCAAAGTCTATATTCAAGCATTTGCCCATATTTAACTGCGCAATTGTCTTTTAAGTTATTTTCTGAAACAGGTGAATCTTTGTTCATTTGTAAGTTAATTCGAATATTTGCCTGTTTGCATCCTTGTGTCCAGTGCTGACGTCAACTAATCCCAATCGTGAATTCATAGGACATTTTCCAACTCAATAAAATCATCTAACACTGATGAGACTAAAGTTATGGAGGGGGCGACACCGAACCGTGAGAGATATTTGACATTTCAACTGTTTGAATAGAAATAGTTGCTCAGAAACCAAACACGAAGGGTTGAGCACACGTGTACAGTTGAGGAAATAAATTCTTGACATTTTCTGGAGTGAAGATTTGGTATTGGGAATAAAGACAATCACAAACAGATAAACAGTTTCGTGTATCTTATCTCTGCTTCAATGACTTTCACTGATAACAATACATACCAACAAACTACACTTTTTGGAGTGAAGATTTGGTATTGTGAATAAAGATATAAAAACTGTCGTATTCTATAATATAAGATGCAGGGATGAACCGTCATCCAGGAGGTGCCAAGATAAGAGGGAGGGAAGAGGGTGGAGGGGAGTGGTATCGTGAACAAAGATATAACTGTCGTATTATTTTATCATAAACGAAAAAACAGTTTGCTACCGTCATACTCACTGATAACAATACATGTCAGGAAACTATTGAAGGCCTTCCACTTCTACTCTGGACGTCCCCTCCTCCTTGGAGGCAACTCCCTCCTCCTTGGAGGCAGCTCGACTTCTAGAGGGGCTGAATTCCTGAAAGACGATCTGAATAGCTCCTACACCTGGTCTCGAACGACGAATGATTCACTGTCTGATTGAATGCCATGGAATCCTTTTCAGTCTTCCTCTTCTCTTCGAGTTCTTCCATGAATACCTTAACGCTTATGTAAGTTTCCTGGTTTGGAATCTATCTCGATTACCAACTTGACATCTATATTCGATTTTTTTCTTTTCTTTCATTTTTTTTTTTTTTTTTTTTTTTGTCCTTTCAATTTTTTTTTTCTTTCAGTTTATGGGAACTTGTTTATATTTTAAAAAGTCTGTCTCAATACATACCCTTGTCGTCTGCATTTGAACCTTAAGTTTCATTCGGTTGACACCAGGAGGATTTTGGTTTTTGAAAAACCGTTATAGACGTTAAAGGACTCAACCGACTTCGAAGAAATACTTAACGTCTCTATACGAAACATACGTTTCTTCTCGTTTCCAACAGATGATTTTATTTAGCATAGAGGCTACTTTAGACTCAAAGGATGAATCCTTTTAATGCTGTGATAAGACTCTAAAGACTAAATCTTTCACTCGAGTGGCACATTGCAGTTCTTAGATCTGCAAAAAGAGAAGTTACAGAACCAAATGATCTAATTCGGGTCAGGGGATGTCATCCTGGCTTGATCGGGGTCTTGTCCTATTCAAAACCTGTTCACCTTTTGTGTGATTCACCATGGTCTTTGATCACGTGCTGGATTCGTGATCGACAGCTATTTCTCTCCCGAAAGAGAGCTTTCTCACACACACACACACACACACACACACACACACACACACAC
>NC_134809.1:16578119-16583119 GCF_046742065.1 Oratosquilla oratoria
ACTTTAGCTCGTACAATCCTTCCTCTCTGCTTTCCTCCTTGAGTTTCTTCTTTACTAACTCAGTTTCCCCTTCGCTGTGGTTTCCCTTCGAAATATCTTTTTCAAATTAGAAACGCTGTCACATAAAGTGTCTTAATATGGTTATACATGCTTTCCAGTATATCATTACACAAGTGATAAAACCAGAGCTGGGCGCGTTCCTTGGTGCGTTCCTATATGCGCTCCTCGGTGTCCTGACTATATATGTGTCAGTCAGGACACAGGAACGCATCTAGGAGCGCGCCGAGGAACGCGCCCAGCTCTGGATAAAACGCCCGTTATCCTTTCACGTCTAAAACGAGTAATATTAAATAAGTATTCCATCTCCTTTATGATACAAGGTCTAAGTACTTTTTCAGCAACTGTAGACGTCGCTTTGGGAGGATTTGGAAAAATGTGCAATACCCAGATGGACAAGGTTATTGGGATATTGGTTGTTTGATACGATTTTATCCAATTATCTTTTAAACTTCTTTCTCTTTGTGCTGATGAGGGTGGGAGAGAGGATGACCGATTGGATGAAAAAGTAGAACTGAATTCAGGAGTGATCATTTGAAGGCTTCACTCGAAAATTACTTGTGGAGTCGATTCACATAATTTCTCTTTGCTCAGGAATCCCCTCGAATCGGGTTTTAGTCAAAAATCCGTTCAAAATGCAAATAAATAAATAAATAAAAAATAAATATAAATAGATAAATAAATAAATGAATGAATAGATAAATAGATATATAAATAGTAAATAAAAAACAAAAAACAAAAAGCAAAAAATAAAAAATAAAATAAAATAAAAAAGAATAGTCTACTAAAATCTCAAAAATCAAGTATGTATGATATGGAGATGCAACTAGACATAAACAGCCCCATCTTCTACACAGATGTCTTGGAATGCTTGTTATATTGACTGCAAAGGTTTTATACAGTCAATACTTCATATACTTCATAGTCACACCCATATGGACCAGATTCACATGTCACTTGTTTATGATTTGAGTCCAATTTTTACTCAAAGAAAAATGTTTGTCACTTTTGACTTGAAGCCATCTTTACTGCTACCATCCGTAACTCCCTTGTTATGAACGTCTATGATATTATCCACAAAGTCATTCGATTTCTGCAACAAAATACAACTCGGAGACATAACGGCTCATATGTGCACTAAATCAGAGTTGTACATTGTACAAGTAATCATGTGTACATAAGAATATATCATAAAAAAAAATTAGTCCAGGAATTTTACTGGTAAAGAGAATTCTGGACATAAGAAGCAAGGCCACCTGTTCTTCCGGGATTTCTTTGTCTTTTTAAGACAAGTACGAACTCTAGATATTTTTCACAACGACTTTGAGAATGAATTTTCCGTTTCATGAGTCCAAAGATTAAGCTTTTCATATTAATATGAATATTAATATTAGTATGAATATATTTAGCTAATTAAGCTTATATTAGTATGAATATATTAAGCTTTTCATATTAGTATGAATATAGGAGCGTGTAGGTTTCACATAATCATGTGTCAGTATATGAACTGGACAGAGGAGAAGTTAATGCTTGTGATTTGGGAAACACAGACAATAAATAATCAACATAAATAGGTTGTCGTAGAATGCTCCGTGTCATCTATGTGTATTAGAGATTCTGCAACCTCAAACCATAACACCTTTAGGTTGCACTAAAAACCCACTATTATTTGGATTTAAGAAAAGAAGGAAATAACGAATTTCCGTATATTTCGATCACTTGAGGATCACAGCAAGTGATCGAAGTATACGGAAATTCGTTATTTCCTTCTTTTCTTAAATCCAAATAATAGTGGGTTTTTAGTGCAATTACTAATAAGTAACGACATTACTGGACAGGGAGCTTTAGATTGTACAAAGGTAAATAGTAATACGAAGACACACGCCGTTGTATAGGTTACGGCTTTATCTGCCTTTCTAAAGTCTATGTCTAGACCCGGGGTTCTCAACCTACTTTCACGTATACCACGTAGTTATGCACTGCTGTTTCGTAACCTACTGGAGATGGCTTCAACACTAAATTTAATGAATCACAATGGCAAAAGCCGACAAGACTGTGAGAATAAACGCCTTGTGAGATCGAAACCTTTATTGGTACTACGTTTCGCTTGTTTGAAAAAGCTGTAACAAGCGAAACGTAGTACCAATAAAGGTTTCGATCTCACAAGGTGTTTTTTCTCACTAATTTTAATCTTTTTGCATTCCCTAACTGCTAGTGGCTTTTGGTTGGCGGTCCCTTTTATTGACCCTCGTGGACCAATAGAGTTCCATAAACCACAGGTTGAGAACCACTGGTCTAGACTGACTCGTTTTCTTAAGACGTCCGCTTGTAGTTGAGAACACTGTTGACTTCGTCTTTGTGTTTGGATCAAGAGAATAACAATTCCGAAGTCGTTTCCGTGTAGTTCCGTCGTCTTGAAGAAGAGAAAGTTATGATAATTGTCATTTTTGTCGTTGTTGTCGTTCACGTTGTTGTTGTTGTCATTGTTTGTCATTTTTATTGTCATTGTCACTATCACTGCCACTGTCATTGTCACTGTCGTTGTGACTTTCACTGTCATTTTCAATGCCATACTCATTATCAGTCATTTCTTTCATTGTCACTCTCGCTATCACTGTTATTGTCATTGTTATTCTAATGAATATCGTGCTTATCAATAATTTCATCAGCATTATCATTATTATTTATTTGTCTATTTATTTTTTATTTAATTTATTTATCTCTTTGTTTATTTACGTATATATTTGCTTATTTACATATCCATCTATTCATTCATTTATTTATGTATGTACAGCTGCACAGAAAACTATCGTTAGTAAATCACGCTAATCATTTTGACACAAAACAACGAAACTATTTGAGACAAGTTGAAGTCTCCATCGGAAATAAGATTATCATGTCATAGTGAATCCATATGAACTCCGGAACTATTATTCGATTCATATTCATTCAGAAGGAATTCGAACAATTCGAACCCCAGAAATACCAACCCTTCGGTATCATAAGGTTATGTTCATTAGCGAATGTTTCGACACCCCTACTAACGATAGTTTTCTGTGTAGCTGTACATATATATATATATATATATATATATATATATATATATATATATATATATATATATACATTTATTAATATATTCATTCATTTACTTATTCATTTATTTCTTCAGTTATTTATTTGTATATTTATTTATTTGTTTACTTATTTTATATTCATATATATTTACATACATTTATTGATATATTTATTCATTTATTATTTATTCAGTTATTTATTTGTATATTTGTATATTTGTTTATATACTTATTTTATATTTATTTATTTATTTGTTTATTGTTCTCCTTTCCTTTTGTTGCAAGACGTCGTCAAAAGAAGACGCAAACAGCCCTTTGGTGTTTAACTTTTCAGAATCGACTAAAGTTTTCACCAAGGAAAAGAACACGTTTCTATTTTATTTTAGTCAAAATATCTGCTTTCTCAGCGGAACAGATCGGCAGCCAACGCCACATCAATTCTCCTCCACGTCCTCCTCCTCTTCCTCCTCCTCTTCCTCCTCCTCTTCCTCCTCCTTCTTATCCTACCCATTCTCCACTAACCTGTCCAACATTTCCTTCTCCATTTTCTTCTTCATCTCGCCTTCGTCTTCCTGCTCAATCTTCTACCACTCCTCCTCCTCCTCCTCCTCCTCCTCCTCCCACTCCTCTACATCTTTTTTACTTTTTCTCCATTTTTCCTTCCTCCTTCTGTTTCTTTTACACCTCCGCTTCTTCCCTTTTCTTCGCCATCCATACTCCTTTTCTTTATCCACCTCCCTCTTCCTCCTCTTTCTCCTCTTCCTCCTCCTCTTATTCCCTTCTTCTTTTCCATTTCCGTTTCTTCATTCACTTTCTGGTTCTTCTCTTTTTCTCTTCTCTTCGCCCCGCTCCTCTCCTTCCCCTTGCCTCCTTCTCCTCCTCCTCCTCCTATTACATTTCTTTCTCTTCCTGATTCACTTTCTTTTGATCCTTCTTCTTCTCTCTTTCATTCTCCTCCCCTTGCCTCCTTCCCCTGCTCCTCCTCTTCTTCCTCTTCCTTCCCCTCTTCGTCCTCCGTCTCTGGCTACATCAGACTACTATTTCTGGTGTGAGGGTACAGTTAACTTCTTTTGGTGAATTTGCAGCCACGACGAAACGGCGCGACCGCAGAGCACTGTCAATCAGGTCATAATACCCGAATGACAAATCCAGCAACTACGAGCTCCTTTGCTCCTGACTGCTCTTCCTTCCTTACCTGTACAACGGCTGTTCTCCAGTTTATTTATTATTTATTCTTTTTTCATCAAGAATCTTTTATTTTCTCCTTTCCTCTCCTTGTATCTCTCCCTTTCAATTATTATTTTTACCTTTCCTCTTGCTCTTCCCACTGTTCTCTTTCCTATTTTTCTTTTCTTTATTTTTGTTATTTAATTCTTTTAACACATTTTTTTTTCTTCTATACGACCTTTTCCAGCCTTTGAGATATCCAAAGAACGAAAAAAGAAAAAAACCGACGAATTTCTTTCACTCCAAACCTTTACTGGGTTTCTTTTAATCTTGTGGAGATTTTTCCGTTCATCTATGGGGCGTCCGACGTTGTTAAATGGATTTATCCCCTTCCTCGTTCACTATTTCTCCATCTTTACAAGTTTTTATCATTTTTGTAATAATACGAGTATTTCTCAGTCGTTCCTCTTCTTTCATATGTTCTCTTTTACTTTCTCCTTTCTCGTTAAATTCTGTGCAGCTAAACTTTTTAATTTTATATTCCGACTCACTCTAATTTGTCCTTTTTCTCTCCATCCTCTGCTAAATACTCTCTTCTTCCGTCTATCATCAATTAACCTCAACGGACTGTATGCTTTCCTCCATTTATATTTCTCTTCGAATTTCCTTCCCCTTTAAGATAATAATTTCCTAGATTTG
>NC_134809.1:16588119-16593119 GCF_046742065.1 Oratosquilla oratoria
CTTATCCTCATCCTTATCCTCATCCTTATCCTTTATCCTTATCTTCATCCTTGTCCTTATACCCCAGCTTATTCCCATCTCTATCCATATCCTCATCCTCGTATGCTTTCCCTCTTGAACAAATCTGCCTTTAGGGTTTCAATATCGTTGCCCTACAATATGCGAAGCGACTCATCCTATATCCAGGCAGGCAAACATAATTTCTGAAATTCTCTTGACGGTTCGTTTCTATGTTATTTGGGAAATAGAGAGATAGAGAGAGGGAGAGAGAGAGAGAGAGGAGAGAGAGAGAGAGAGAGAGAGAGAGAGAGAGAGAGAGAGAGAGAGAGAGAGAGAGAGAGAGAGAGAGAGAGAGAGAGAGAGAGAGAGAGAGAGAGAGAGAGAGAGAGAGAGAGAGAGAGAGAGAGAGAGAGAGAGGAGAGAGAGAGAGAGAGAAAGAGAGGGAGGGAGAAAGGTAGGAGTGGAAGATACATAATGGGTGGAAGACAAATAGAATGAAGGAGACAAAGAGGATAGAATAGAGAGAAATGGAGAAAATCAAAATAATTGAGGGAGTGACAGAAATACAGTGTAATAGAGATTGATCGAAAAAGTGAAGAAGCATACGCCAGGAGACGCGTAGCTGTAGCCTGAGTCCTCACTTTTGTCTTGTTAGCTTAGGTTGTTAGGAGAAATAACAGTCACTGCTGGGAATGGGAGAGAAACGTCGGACTCGAACCCAGGACAAGGAAGATACGAGACCGCCACGCTTCCGACTTCACCACCAACGCATAGAGAAGGAGTTTAATGATGTTTGTTTCCTTGTGCTTTTACTTTTTTGAAACTTTATATTAGGTAGCCGTGATTCTAGGTCCTTCTTATAGATTTCTGTGATAAAAAACCACTGGAGTTCTTTCTGGTTTTATTATGGAACTGATGATCAATGATTTATAGTGTCGGAAGAGAAGAGCAGATGCCTGTTGCCATGATTAAGTAAAAAGGTCGATGGAATAGAATCACAGGTGACAGATATTTTCCCATGAAGTGGAAAGGGTGTTTACGGGTTTTGGGTAAAAAAAATCGAATTAATGGCATAGAGCGAGAGAGATGGAGGGAAACTGAGAAAAGCTTGTATGTACTGACATTTGTACTACGTTGTTCTACTTAAGGTTATGCTTAGTGTTTTGTTAAAATCGAATTAATGATATAGAGCGATTTAGATGGAGGTGAGGCTGAGAAAAGCTTGTATTTACTGACATTTGTACTACATTGTTATATTTATGGTTATACTTAGTGGTTTGTTGCAGGAATGATAGCTGAAACTATACACGCATCAAGAACCACAGAGCAAAATATTTCCTCTGGGAACAAGTCACACACATTCTGACGCTTCACCTAAGACGCTATGAATAATTGTATGATCAGGTGTATAACTCCAATGTACTTTTCATTCATGAATGATCAGAAATTATTATTATTATTATTATTTTTTTTTCATTTTTTTCAATTTTTTTTTTTTTATTCAGAGAGAGGAGAGGACTTTAGTAATTAAATGCAATTAAGGACAGACAATTTTGTTGAGATCAACTTTAGATCCAAGTTTTGGGAATAAACTTCACTTAACCAAATGATGGAACTTCAGCAAAAATTATACAATTTAGGTACTACAATGAACTACAAAACTCCAGTATTGTCTACATTAACAGTCCACCATACCTGTTGTTGAAAATGCACCACAAACAGAATAATGAATCTACAGGAAGACTGACATAATGTGCATTAAGATACCATACATTAAAACTAAAGTTTCGTAACAAACCATCATCAACGAAGTTTCATCCTTCCATATTCCCAAACATTACATGAGTATGTCGACCATGTCACAAACTCGCAATACACATTGTCATGCGGGTTGGTTAGTTATAATGATTTGATGACATCTATTCTTGTCATCTTTGAGATTGTCCCAACTTATAGAAGTCCTGATTATCTTTGACAAAACATTAATCTTCAGTTTATGTTAACTAATATCACTTCATTCTGATGCCTTCCTATACTAGATTGTAGACTTTACATCTTTGATATTATATTGTCCCAACTTATAGAAGTCCTGATTATCTTTGACAAAACATTAATACTAATCTTCATTAGCGGCTAGGATTTAGCATTGTAGCATTTTGATGCCTTCCTATACTAGATTGTAGATTTCACTTCTTTGATATTATTTTGTCCCAACTGATAGAAGTCCTGATTATCTTTGACAAAACATTAATACTAATCTTCATTAGCGGCTAGGATTTAGCATTGTAGTGTTCTGACTACTTTCTTTTTTCACTTCAAGAGTTTGATCATAATTACTATTCACGTAATACCTTTCCTAATCTCTTGTAGTCAACCTCAGCAGATAATACAGTCTTGAAACATATGTATATGTAGTTTCTGTATATGCAGGTAACCTCACCTAAATAGTTCGAAAGGTATATAAAATCACTATAATAAACTTTTATATCTATACACTATAATGTACGATTGAATATAATAATTATACCTACCGTGCCGCAAAAAAAAAAAAAAAAAAATTCTATTGACTACATGGTATTTTGTAATTCCTGTTAGGGTAGGTTGGAAAAAAAAAATAAAATAAATAAATAAATAAATAAATAAATAAATGGATTTTTGATACATTGAGAGTTTGTATCTGTTGTCCATCCCTCCCCTCCTAAATCAAATCAAATTCTCTAATGTTGGCTAAAGCATGAAGAGATTAATGGTCGTATGCACAGAAATGCGGAACGCAAGATAGCATGCAGCGTTAGGCATTATGGGTCTTATACTCAGAGCAAATAAGACCGCTTTTTGCAATGGCTTGTTGTTTAAGGACCCCCACAGTTTTTTGTCGAAGCTTACGGCGGTAAGTCTCAATCGTAACTGCTTCAGATATATTGTTCCTCGTGAAGTGATTAGACCAATTGTCGAAGGCTTTATTTTTCTACAACTCTTTCCTATACAGGGCCATTTCTAAAACACACACACACACACACACACACACACACACACACACACACACACACACACACACACACACACACACACGATTCGGTGGCGCGGTTGGTAGAGTCTCAGACTGTCAGCACGGGGGTGACGGCGGTACCTGGTTCGAATCCTGCCCAGGGCTGAAATTATTTCAGTATCGCTGCGTTTCGAGTCGTTACTCCAACTCTCGTGGGCGGGGAGTTGGGTGTGTGTGTGCGTGTAAGGTCATAGCATTACCCATAGATCGGTCATACGAGCTCTGAGCTCTCTTCCGGGAGGGAAATAGCTGTCGATCACGAGTCCAACACGTGATCAAAAGAACAAGATGAAAGACCAAGCTGCACACATACATACACACACACACACACACACACACACACACCTACACACACACACACACACACACACACACACACACACACACACACACACACACACACACACACACACACACACACACACACACACACACACACACACACACACACGCACACACACACGCACACACACACGCAAGCAGACATGAATACAAGTATTAACACACCAATAAACTCGCACATTTTGTTCTTTTCAGATTCAGCGCTCTATTGATTAGACCTCTCCAGAATCCACTCTCTAGTCTGCCAATTGTGTTGATCTCTCGGTTAGTCCATTAATGCCTTTAGTATTGAGGCGTACTGTACACATTTTAACCTGGCAGCTCCGGATGATTTCATCAAATCTGGGCGCGCTCCTTGGTGCGTTCTTAGGTGCGTTCCGCTTTAGTTCGGCCGCAGTTAGCGTTCCCAAACTATTAAAGCAATATAGGTGCCGGTATAGTATGTGGCCTACCTTTTGGATGTGACCTACGAAATTTTTCTTTGGTATAGTATGTGGCCTACCGGACTTTTATTTCGGTATGAACCTGTTTCTTAAGCTTTAATAGTTTGGGAGCGCTAACCGCGGCCAAACAAACGTGGAAAGCACCGAGGAACGCATCTAGGAACGCAACGAGGAACGCGCCCAGCTCTGGATTATATCTATGTGTTATGGAAAAGTCATCCTGAATACTCAACTGATGGAGGCGTCATTGAGATTGTGAGTGTTGAGTATAATCTCCCTATATCCTCTACCCACGTGATGCCCGTTCATCTGTTGAATCTTTTGACATTTGCCTACATTAAATCTTAAAAGTTTTACCCATGTGATAGGTAAGAACCCTTGTAGGTAATCCTCATTCCTTTCTGTCCTACCACAGCGCCTCCTTGTCTCCCCTCTTCTCTTTAATAACTTCTGTTGTGTCCTTTTTTTCCTTTATCACAGTTTGCACCGTGCCAAAGGCCAATATCACACCTTCGTCTTGTTGGCAGACTCTATGGATCTCATCGTCAAAACCAGATGGTTTCATTCAGATTTTTTTTTTTTTTTTTTTTTTTTTTTTTTTTTTGTATGAAAGTGTTTAGCTGTTCTTGGTTACTCTCTCCTCAAAACAAAGATGTCATCTATAGCCTTTATTCTGGTAAAAAAAAAAAATTCAACGTGGAAAGGCATATTTGTATAACTGACACATCAATGGGTAAGGTTTGGTTTTGGGCGATAATGCATTCAACTCAATCAAACGCGCTTTCGTGAAAATACCTCCAATTTAACCAAACGCGCTTTCGTGAAAATGCCTCCAATTTAACCAAACGCGCTTTCGTGAAAATGCCTCCAATTTATTCAAACGCGCCTTCGTGAAAATGCCTCCAATTTAATTAAACGCGCTTTCGTGAAAATTCCTCCAATTTAATCAAACGCGCTTTCGTGAAAATGCCTCCAATTTAATTAAAATGCGCTTTCGTGAAAATGCCTCCAATTTAATTAAAACGCGCTTTCGTGAAAATACCTCCAATTAATCAAATGCGCTTTCATGAAAATGCCTCCAATTTAATCAAACGCGCTTTCGTTTCAAATTCACAACACGATCAGATGATATTTTCCTCTCTCATATTAGGAATCGATCGTAGTGG
>NC_134809.1:16598119-16600619 GCF_046742065.1 Oratosquilla oratoria
TTTTCGAATCGGATGATCGAATCGGACTAAACCCCGGCAAACGAATCTGATAATCGCAATCGGAAGTCCGATTATCCGATTAATCGGATTCGCATTTTCGAATCGGATAATCGAATTGGACTAACCCCGGCCAAACGAATCGGATGATCGGACTGCCGAAAATTTAAAGCGATTCGGGATCAATCCAGGTTGACGTCGTCTTTTTTTTCGGTAATTGGTAATAATCGGAGCTCTTTTTTTTTCCCGACTCGTGCCCACCTCTGCATGCGAGATAAAGTACTCAGTGGGTAAACGCTGCCGTAATTACTCTGGTTTCATGTTTTACGTTATGTTACTTTTTTATTTTTATTTTTATTTTTTTCCCCTTGATCATAAGCTTGCTTTCTATGGTAGCTTCTAATGCTTTGAACATCATATATTTCAAATTCTGTATATTTGGGATTCTAACTTCTAGAGACTTGCTGGTTATGGTACACTAATTATCCCATTTGGTTGTGAGAGGATTTCTCTTGGCTTAGCTGTCATCTGGTAGTGGTCAGGGGAAATACATTAGTCAATGTCCGTACGGAAGAATTGAAACAAATATATTACTATCTGTTGAAAAGACGAAGGAGATTCCTCCAAAGTAGATATGTAGGCCAACACCACTACGTTGAAAAGACGAAGGAGATTCCCCCAAAGTAGATATGTAGGCCAACACCACTACGTTGAAAATACGAAGGAAATTCAACCAAAGTAGATATGTAGGCCAACACCACTACGTTGAAAAGACGAAGGAGATTACTCCAAAGTAGATATGTAGGCCAACACCACTACGTTGAAAAGACGAAGGAGATTCCTCCAAAGTAGATATGTAGGCCAACACCACTACTGACTGGATCTGTGTTAGGAAAAGGCTTTGTGTGAGAATGTTTGTAATCTAGAATTTATTTCAGGGTGTGGGCTCGACCTACACACTCTTTTGCATTCTCATTTTTGCTCAATACTTTCGAGTGTTTTCCTCTACGTATATTTTGATACAGATGTTATTTTTTCTGATACACACAAATAGTTGCAGTGATAAAGCGTGCCTGCAAAGCCCCTTTGGTCCATAATAAAGTAAAAAGATAAATACAATAGAAAACAACAAAACAGATAAATAGAAAATAATATAAAATAATCATTTAATCACTGCAGCTCCACTCCGTATGCACAAT
Source organism: Oratosquilla oratoria (assembly GCF_046742065.1). Lineage (NCBI taxonomy): Eukaryota > Metazoa > Arthropoda > Malacostraca > Stomatopoda > Squillidae > Oratosquilla > Oratosquilla oratoria. Next base: position 16,599,316 of record NC_134809.1, read on the forward strand.
CTCGCATTATGTCTCATCCAGATTACATGGACTAACACATGGTCAGTATTTTGATTCGAACGTACTTTAGACTATATAATTCTCTTCCGAACAGAGGCAAGGGAAGTTAATTTTTGCTTCGTTCAATTGTACGTAATCTTTTCGAAGCCTTTATGTAAGAACGTGTCAGAGTTTTTCAGACTGGAAAACAAACATTTACTGTAGGAAGGTTTTAGTATTTAAACACTGAACGAAAATCAAGTAGATAGAAAATAGATTATTTTGCATTTGAAATGGTTCCTTCACTCATTCACCCATCAACATGAATACCTGTTCCTAACTTCCACCCATCTCTCTCTGAACATTACTCATCGATATGAGAATCTTGTTTAACTCTTCCCAGAGAAACTCCATAAAGCATGTGCTGTACTGCTTCGAGCCTGACGATTCCAGGCCATTTGTCTTCCAGTAATGGGCATCCAGTATCTTTGGCGCTGCACTTCACCGAGGATTGGGAGGTTGGGGGGGGGATGCAATGGATTCACTTATAAGTACTACAGTTGCAAGCGTCTTTTGAAAAGTTGTAGCTAGTATATCCTTTCACGTAGAATATTTACGACGAAAGACTGGTTCACATCATGAAATATATGCTTTCTACAGCTCTGTAAGGAACTGAGGACATTGCAGTACTTACATATGGAGGTGGGGAATTGTACCTAATATATTCTCTTTTTCGTAGTAGAGACTGCAAGTACACAACTTTTTTTATTTATTTTCTCAATCCTTCCTTCTTCGTTTCTCTGTTGAAATACGAATCTTCTTAATCTTTTCTTCCACATCTGTTCGTCTTCCTCCATCACCAATTCTCTCTGATCTTCTTTCCATCTTTGCACTCTTTGTGTTCTCCAGTTTCTCTTGTCCTCTTTCTCTCTTCAATTTCTTCCCGGTTTTATTCTATTTTCGTCTATATTCTCATCTTGTTATTTCTTCTCCTCCTCCTCTTTCTTCACTTCTTCCTTCTCCTCACTCTCCTCCTCCTCCTCCTCCTCCTCCAACGTCACCTTTTCTTTCTCTTCATACTCACCTTCTTTCTCCTTATCCTTCAGCATCTCATCCTTCCTTCACCTCCTCTTCCTTCTCCTCTTCCTCTGTTCCTCTTGATCCACACGCTTATCGTTCCACCTCTTTCCCCTCTTCCTCCTCCTATATCCTTATTCCTCTCCTCATTCTCCTCCTCCTCCTTTATCCTTATTCCTCTCCTCATTCTCTTCCTCCTCCTCCTTCATCCTTATTCCTCTCCTCATTCTCTTCCTCCTCCTCCTTTA
>NC_134809.1:16605619-16655619 GCF_046742065.1 Oratosquilla oratoria
AAAAAATGAATAAATAAAATAAAATAGTTAGGAAACAATATACATTCCCCTGTCCTTAAAAGGATGAGTATGTATATATATATATATATATATATATATATATATATATATATATATATATATATATATATATATATATACGTACATGTATGTATGTGTGTATATAAGTATGTTTTTTGTATGTATGTGTATATGTAAATAGATGCATGCATATTTAGACATATTTTGATATATGTATTTATAGAGGTATATCTGGATGTCTGTATGCATATATGTATGTATGTATGTATGTATGTATGTATATTTAATGTCTGGTAAGAGAAAACTAGTATTGATTATTTTACTCTCTTATTTATTCTCAATATTTCTTCTTTAGCCAGTGTCTTTTTTCATCAGCAACTTCACCGTAACGTGCGAATAAAAGACAAATCCTGATTATTGATCAAATCATCTGACCAAAGTAATCGCCTCGCAAGAAAGGAAAATAACAACAAAAATCAATTGGAAATCCGGAAGATAAAGTAAGAAAAGGAACGAAAACGACTAACTTAATATGTGAGGTATGCTTCTGCGAGGGAGTGAATGCAAGAGAGCATGTGGAGGAGGAAAGGTGGGCGGGGAGGAAGGCATTGCCCAGTGCCTTGACTCTGCATGTGTTAATCCAAGTGTACAAGGGAAGAATATGTATGCGTTAATACACAATCTGGTCAGTTATTATCTCTATATACTCAGTTGCGATATGTTCCAGTGTAATTAAACATGGCGTCAATTGTGGTGTTATCTGCTGTGATGTAGCGTGTTGTGGTGTGATGTAATGAAATGTTGTTTGGTATGTTGTGATATTTTGTGTGATGTGCAGTGTTAGGTTGTGTGACATGGTTTGGTTAGATTGTTTGAGGTGATATGTTGTGATAAGGTAGAAAATGGAGGTGTGTAGTCTAGTGTGGTGTGGTATGGTGTTATGTGATGTGATGTTGAGTTTAATGTAGTGTTGAGTAGTGTGGTGTAGTGTGTAGAATGGATATGGTATAGTATAATTATGTGTAGCGTGCTATAGTGTGTAATATAGTTTGGAATGATGTCAAACTCAACCTTAAGAAGGCTAAATAATCATGTTAGGCTTTTTTTTTAATTCAATAACATATATTTTTTGTCAATCTCTTTTATTCTCTAACCAAATCTCTTCAAAACAAAGTCCGTTGACCTGGGCGCAAAGCCAAACACCCCTGACGTAGCAGAGGCGGCGAAGCCCATGCTTTCAGGCTTGTTACAAGTTTTTAGGAAAAAATAACGAAAATAAATCGGATAGTTGCTGTACGCGCTTAGAACGTAGTTATGTATATATAAGGCAAACCTGTTAACAATACCTGGTTAAGCTCATGTAAACACATGTACATTTGTGTTTTGTGACACATTCTGAACAAAATACATTAGCTGGGTACGTTGTCGACAAACAAACGCATTTGCGTACAAATGAGATTAGTTTACTTGTTTTACGAAATGGGAGAATTCTACGCTACAGATGTGAAGAGGTGCGTAAGTAATATGCGCGCGCGTGTTTCTGAGAGTAATGTAGATGAAGTTGTGCACTTATGGAAGTGAATAGAATATACAGAGGCGATGCACAAATACACACACACACACACATATATATATATATATATATATATATATATATATATATATATATATATATATATATAAGACGGGTATAATGCAGACGTAGATTACACAGAGGCGATCCACAAATACATATATGTAAGACGGATGTAATGCAGACGTAGATATCGTCGTGTTGAATATATCTGTACAGGCATTCTGATTGTAAGACGATCAGCAACATACAATTGTGTAGATTCCTGAAGAAAACGTGCATGTGTATGTGTGTATTTACCTAGTTGTATCTTAAGGGAAAGGGAGCTACGCTCGTGGTGTACCGTCTCTGTATCTCTCCATGTCTAATTTGCTCTTAAATTCGTGCATGGTTTTTGCACACACTGTTGTTTCGTCTAGTTCGTTCCAAATGCCCACCACTCTGTGGGGAAAGCTGTTCTTTTTCAGGTCTCTTCTAGAACTTCGTATTTGAGCTTACTTTCATGTCCCCTTGTATATTTCTGTGTGTGTGTGTGTGTGTGTGTGTGTGTGTGTGTGTGTATTCACCTCGGATCTGCTGCAGCCTCTTTGCGAGACAGCCAGACACCACCCTACCGCAGTGAGCTCAGAGCTCATTATTAGCAGATCTCTGGGTAGGTCTGAGACCACTCACACCCCACACACCGGGAATGCAAGGTCACAACTCCTTGACTAACGTCCCGTACCTACTCGCTGCTAGGTGAACAGGGGCTACACGTGAAAGGAGACAAACCCAACTTGTCTCCGCCCGGCCGGGGAATCGAACCCCGGTTCTCCGGCTTGTGAGGCCAGTCGGAGAACCGGGGTTCGATTCTCCGACTGGCCTCACAAGCCGGAGTGGGTGTGTGTGTGTGTGTGTGTGTGTGTGTGTGTGTGCGTGCGTTTGTGTGTGTTTGTGTGAGAGAGAGAGATTCACCATAGTCTTGGATCACATGTTGGACTCATGATCGACAGCTATTTCCCTCCCGTAAGAGAGCTCAGAGCTCTTTATGACCGATCTATTGTTAATGCTGTGACCTTACACGCACACACACACCCAACTCCACACCCACGAGAGTTGGAGTAACGACTCACAGCGCAACGATACTGAAATTATTTCAGCTCTGTGTGGGATTCGAACCCGGACCGCCGTAGTGGTAGCCAGGAACTCTAGCAACTGCGCCACGAGTGTGTGTGTTTGTGTGTGTGTGTGTGTGTGTGTGTGTGTGTGTGTGTGTGTGTGTGTGTGTGTGTGTGTTTACTATTATTATTTTTTCTGCAATAGGACACGATTAAGGGCAATGACTGCCAAACATTTTTGTGAAATGACCATATTTCTAGGTGAGGCTCATCTTTATTTTAGTTGTGATTAAAAAAGAATATTTATATCGACTTTGATACAAGAATTTTTTCTCTTCCGTAACAGATATCTTGGTGTCTATCTTTAAAAGGATCTAACAAATTTACAAAGTCATAGTAATCTCGTTAAAAAAATATTGCACACACACACACACACACACACACACACACACACACACACACACACACACACACACACACACACACACAAAAACACTTCAATGGAGATCGAATAAAAAAGTGGATAAATAAATTTACAAATAAACGGATTAATGAATATATCAATAAATATGAATAAGTAAATCAATAGATAATGGACATGAAAAAAATTAACAAATAAAAACAAAAACAAACAGGAATATGAACAAACAACCAAAACGGCAGCATAACGGTTACTAGCTTATCCAAAGGAATTCTTAAACTCTGCACTATATTCCAACAGCTCAGCTGTTGACACATGTCGTAATAGCGTTCTTGGTCGTCAGTCTTGCTAAGGATTTGAAAAATGAAAAATGAAGGAACGATAGACTAAGCCTTTAAAGCAGGAATTCCCCACCTGTTATTTTATGTATTCTGTATAAGCAGGTTGATGTTCTTTACCTATTGGAAGTCATTTCTTTATTGATCAGTGATCATTCATCCAATAACTTAGGAGGTTATGGATTCTATATTGAGAAGCAGTGCTCTGAGACCTTGCCCTTCGCATTTACGGTATGAAATAGGCAAGAACTAGTATTTACGATAGGAAATAGGCAAGAACTAATTTACTAATAGAGTAATCAACGAATGGAATAGACTTAGTAACCATGTAGTGAGCGCTGAAACTATCAATTGTTTTAAGAAACGGTTTGACAACTTTATGGATGGGGATGACAGGTGGTAATGGACATGGAACTGCCTAGTGTAGGCCTTATGGTCTCTTGCAGTCTCCTTCATTCTTATGTTATTATGTTCTTATAGGATTTCGACAGCCCAAATGCTATAAAGAAATCCTTTCCAACCGCCATTCCTATCCTCACCATGGCCCGTGTAATCACTCATCTGCTTATCTACTAGGGCTTTCAAAGAGATTTGTACAGCCCTCTCTCACTCTCTTTCTCTCTTTATCTCTCTCTTATTAGCTCTCCCCCTCACTCCCTTCTTCCATCTCGCTTTATCCCTCGCTCTCTTTCTCTTATTCTCTCTTTCATTGATTCTCTCTCTCTCTCTTTCTCTTATTCTCTCTTTCATTTATTCTCTCTCTCTCTCTTTCTCTCTCTCTCTTTTCCATTCTCTCATTCTCTCTCTCTCTCTCTCTTTCTCTCTCTCTCTTTTCCATTCTCTCATTCTCTCTCTCTCTCTCTTATTCTCTCTCTCTCTCTCTCTCTCTCTCTCTCTCTCTCTCTCTCTCTCTCTCTCTCTCTCTCTCTCTCTCTCTCTCTCTCTCTCTCTTCTCTCCTTTTCTTTTCTTTTCTTTTTTATTTTTTCTTCCCTTTCTCTCTCGCATTTTCTCTCCCCTCCGCCTTTCTCTGTCTCTCTCTCTCTCTCTCCCTCTCTCTCCCCTCCTTCTCCCTTTTTCTCTTTCTTCGTTCTCTTCCCCTCCCTTTCCTCTCCCTCCCCCTCCCTCCTTCCATCCCTCTCTCCCTCCCTCTTTCCCTCTTTCCCTCCTCCTATCTCCTTCACTCTTGTTCTTTCTCCCTGCCCCTCGTTCTCCCTCCCTCTCTCCTTTCTTTCTTACCCTCTCTTTCTCCCTCCTCCTCCTCTCTCCTCCCTCTCTTCTACCTCTCCTCTCTGTTCCTCTCTTTCCTCCCTGTCCTCTACCTCTCTCCATTTCTCTCTTACCCTCTTTCCTCCTCTCCTCTTCCGCTCTCTCTTTCTCTCTCCCTCCTTTCCTCCCTTCCTCCTTGTCCCTCTCTTTCTCCCTCTCCCTCCTTTCCTCCTTCTCTCCGTGCCTTCCTCCTTCTCCCTCCTTTCCTCCTTCTCCTTCCCTTCCTCCTTCTCTCCCTCCCTTCCTCCTTCTCCCTCCCTTCCTCCTTCTCCCTCCCTTCCTCCTTCTCCCTCCCTTCCTCCTTCTCCCTCCCTTCCTCCTTCTCCCTCCCTTCCTCCTTCTCCCTTCCTTCCTCCTTCTCTCCCTCCCTTCCTCCTTCTCCCTCCCTTCTTCCTTCTCTCACCCTTCCTCCTCCTCCCTTCCTTCCTTCTCTCCCTCCCTTCCTCCTTCTCCCTCCCTTCTTCCTTCCCCCTTCCTCCCTCTTTCTTTCCTACGAAACTCTCCCTATCCATCTTCCTCCTCCTCTCCCTCCTCCTCTTCCTCTTTCCTCCCCGAATGGGGGTATTATCTGCATAAGTTTTATGCATTCAATATTTCAGAGACTTATGTAGCATCCCTATGGACCAGAATCATGAATTATTCTTTTATAATTGCAGAATATTGTCCGATAGGAAAAAAAAAATGTTCGCTATTGACTTCCTCTATCCTACTTTTCTTCCAACCTTCTTTTAACTTCTCTCTCATTACCACGTTCTTTCCATCCCTCAGACAAAATATTGCTTCCTAGGATAGAAGCACTGGATATTAACCCACTCACTCTCTCTCACTCTCTCTCTCTCTCTCTCTCTCTCTCTCTCTCTCTCTCTCTCTCTCTCTCTCTCTCTCTCTCTCTCTCTCTCTCTCTCTCTCTCTCTCTCCTCTTTCCTCTCTCTCTCTCTATCTATCTCTCTCCCTCATTCTTTGTCATTCTCTCTCTCTCTCTCTCTCTCTCTCTCTCTCTCTCTCTCTCTCTCTCTCTCTCTCTCTCTCTCTCTCTCTCTCTCTCTCCTCTCTCCTTCTCTCCCTCTATGTATGTATATACATACATATATATATATATATATATATGTGTGTGTGTGTGTGTGTGTGTGTGTGTGTGTGTTTTTTCAGTGTCTTACTTGAATATAATTCTAATGTTAACGAAATCTATCTCTTGGACTAAATCATTACTACAGCACGTTACAAACCTTCCAGGTATTTTTTAGGCCATGCACGGGCCTTGGGTTGAACTAAGTTTCCATTGGTCGAGACCCCAGTAATGACGAGAATCCGACCTCGTTTGAATAACATCATCTGGCTTTTGCCGAAACGTCACCTGCTCCTGAGTACCACGGAATCTAAATTGTTTAGAGTAATGAAAATACCCTTGTTGGTAACTCTTCGATTCTTCCTCTTTCTCCTTAGGAAACATAGGACTCAGGTGTGTTTCCCTGGGTGGGGATAGGTGATGTTAGATAAAGGATTTGTTGAGTGTAAGGTTGGGAAAGATGGACCCATTGTTTGTTTAAGTTGAGGAGGGAATGACGTAGGTAAGTTAGGGAGTGAGGAATTATTCGCGCGGTTTCATGATGCGTTAGACAAGATTAGGATTAAGGATGAGGTTCCTATTGTATGTGGAATCCTTCCGAGGCGTAAAGTTCGAGGCATTCCAGGGCTATTGCAGCGAGTTGTGGGCTGGCAAATCATTGTAAAGCCAAAGGATGAGCATTTGTCGACAACTGGGATTGCTTTTACGGCAAGAATTATCTATAGACAAGGGACAGGGTCACTTGTCTCCCAAAGGATTTCAGTTCCTTGCTGAATCCCTTGAGCGAGAAGTAGGTATCCTGCAGGATTTTTCTGGTAGATTACACGGGAGTCGGGGGGAAAAGTATCGGAATATGGTTTAGACTCTGAGAGGGACTTCGAAAAGAACAGCTTAAATAGGTAGAGCAAGGATACACTAAAGGTGTACTATACAAACAGCAGAATCGTAATTAATAGGATTTATTTGTTGCGGGATAAAGCATGCGTAGAGAGATTTGATATTCTAGTTATTACTGAATCCTGGACCAATATGGCGAATAGACATTTCCTTCCTTTCACAAGGAAAGGGTAAATAGGAGGTGGGAGTAGTATTGTTTTTTTCGTCAGAAATACAGAAAATTGTTACAACAATTCGATTAAGGACGAGGAAAGCACGGAATCTATTTGGGTGGAGATTATAGGCAATAATAAGAAACTTGTTATTGGTGTTCCTTTACAGACCTCCAAACCCAAGCATCGAACAGACTGAACACCTGATTTGAAAAACTCGCAGGGATATTTTAGCTATAGAAACATTGACAAGGAAAATTAGTAGATCAGAAAGAACCTTTTTTTATGTGGTACAAGATAATTTCCTAAAACAAATTTACTGATGCTACGAGACGAGAGAATACTCTGGACCAACTCCTAGCTAAAAATGAGAATCTAATGAGAAACGTAAAAGTGGATGGTAGTCTAGGCTCTAGCGATCATCAGGAAATAAGATTTAACATTATATGGGAAGAATCGAACAATACAAATAACATTCTAGTAGCTGTCATCAGGAAAATCAATTTTGAAAAGCTGAGGGAATATTTAGGACAACTGGTCACATACGAGTCCAGCCCGAATGACAATGACAGGGTCAGATGTATAGATGAAAGATCAAGGTCAGGTCCGAGGTGAGTGTCATTAACACAGTCAAGGGTCTAGACCAAGGTCAGGTCACGGAGGAACGTATGCAAGACCCAGGTCAGGTCACTTACATACCTGAGGTCAATAGCAGGGACAGCGGTCTAGATGAAATAGTAGTTAGAGAGATTGATCAAATTAAAGCTACAAAATCCTCGGGTCCAGATGAAATGTTTCCGAGTGTTCAAAGAGTGTGAATTTGAAATCTGTGACAAGTTAACGGAAATGTTTAGCAAGTCGGTAGACACTGGATTCGTGTCTATTACTTGCGGGGAGGCAAATATGTTCCTGTTTTCATGAAGGGTGATGAATTGTCTGTGCATAGGTTAATCAATATGACATTGGTTATAGGTAAAACGCTTGAATCAATGATAGCTAACAGAATGAAAGATCACATCGAAGGGCATAATTTGATTCGTGATTCACAGCATGAGTTCACCATGGGTAAATCATGTCTAATAAATCTTCTTTTTACAATAATGTCTACAAGGCGTCAGATATCAATGATAGTTACGGTGTTATTTACCATGACTTTAGCACGTTGTTCGACAAAGTATCCCACCATAACCTACTAAATAAAGTCAAAGTCCATGGCATAGGAGGAAAAGTGTTTGAATGGATTTGAGCATAGCTTAGTGACAGAAAACGGTGGATTAACATTAACGGTGTAAAATCCAAATGAGGGAGTGTTACTAGAACTACAAAATACATGCGAAAAAGAATACTCACTATTTTGAAGTTGTGCTATGTCCCATTTTTTACTTCAGTATAATCTTAAGCAAATGTCGTTTTTGAATAGGTGAGCCCCGAAAACATGCTGACGGGGGGAAAATGGCGTCAGCATAGCTATGTCTGCAGCATCGCACCCATCGAGCACATCAGCATGACTGAATAAATTAGCATGTTCGCTAAATACCAGCCACGTAATTCTGTTTGTAACTTTCATGCCTTTTTCCATTGTACAGCACGACCCGACACCAAAGGTTTATACATTTTTTACCCATTTTAATGGCCCCGTTGGTGGAATCAGATTGATATATAGAAGCCACGATTTTGAAAGTATTCTTTATTTATTTTTCTATTGATTTATTTAACTGTTTATCCATTCATTGTTGACCTTCATATAATGAACTCCATTAATAACTCCTTATATTCTGTGTGTGTGTGTGTGTATGGTTAACCATGGTCTTGGATCACGTGCTGGACCCGTCATCGACAGCTACTTCCCTCCCGGAAGAGAGCTCAGAGCTCATATATGACCGATCTATGGGTAATGCTGTGACCTTACACGCACACACACACCCAACTCCCCGCCCACGAGAGTTGGAGTAACGACTCGAAGCACAGCGATACTGAAATTATTTCAGCCCTGGGCAGGATTCGAACCCGGACCGCCGTTGGGACAGTCGGGGACTCTACCAACCGTGCCACCGAGTCGTGTGTGTGTGTGTGTGTATGATTCACCATGGTCTTGGATCACGTGCTGGACTCGTGATCGAGAGCTACTCCCCTCCCGAAAGAGAGCTCAGAGCTCATATATGACCGATCTATGGTTAATGCTGTGCCCTTACATACACACACAACTCCCGCCCACGAGAGTTGGAGTAACGACTTGCAGTGCAGCAATACTGAAATTATTTCAGCCCTGGGAAGGATTCGAACCCGGACCGACGTAGTGGCAGCCGGGAGTGTGTGTGTGTGTGTGTGTGTGTGTGTGTGTGTGTGTGTGTGTGTGTGTGTTTGTGTGTGTGTATATCTTATCATGCATGTGCATTTGTTAATTATTTTGTTATATAATACCCCTATCCTTCAATGTTTCAGGTGAGATTCAGAGGACTGAAATCTAATGGTCACCGCTCAACGTAAGTACACTGCTGTATTGTCATGCTACACCAATACAAAACTAACGCTTATCGCGTAGTCATGGATTCGTAGATATCGCGGAAGAATGTTCTCACACTTCAATATCTTATTCTTTCATGAATTATTTCATTCTGTTTTATTTTATCTTTTGTTTATTATCTAATTATTATTATTAGTATTAGTATTTTATTTTATTACTATTTTATTACTATTTTAATATTATTTTATTATCTTATTATTATTATTAGTAGTAGTAGTATTTCATTATTATTTTATTATTATTTAATTATTATTTCATTATTATTATTATTATTATTATTATTATTATTATTATCATTATTATTATTATAACTGTTATCATTTATTATTATCATCATTGATATTATTTTTATTATTATCATTATAATTATTATCAATTATTAATCATTATAGCAGTTTTTGTAAATATATATATATATATATTTATATATATATTACATATATATATATATATATATATACATATATATATATATATATATATATATATATATAAATATATATCTATATATATATGTTCTGTAAGATGCTTGTCTCCTACCATTGCATGCTTTAATGAGATCTGTGGAGAGAAAGAGTATCCTCCAGTGATCTCTATAGTTGGCTAGACTCTTTGAAGTCCAAAGGTTGCGCTGCCAATTCCAGGGTCGCATTTCCTTTTCCTTAGACAATAATAGAATGCAAAGAAGTTTTAACGTTCTTACTAATAAGTTTACGCTTAGGTTGAATTTCATTAGCCACTTTTTAGACCTCTGCTCTAGTTTGTCTAAATCTTTTTTCTTTCTCCTCTTTTTCGTATTTTTTCTCTAGACTTCTCTCCTCTCTTTTTACATTTTTTTTCACTCTTTATCCTTTTCTGTTTCTCTTTTTCTCTATCCTTCTGTTTTCTCTCTCTCCCTTTCGTTTTCTTCTCTTTTTATATTTTCTCTTTATTTCTCCTTTTCTCTTCCCCTCTTTCGCTCTTTCTCTCTTTTTTTTCTGACTTTCTCTTTTTATATTTGTTCTTTACATTCTACTCTTTTCTTTAATTTTCTTTCTTTATATCTCTTTTTCTTTCACGCTCTTTCCCTGTATCTTTTTCTTCACTTCTTCCTCTTTTTTCCTTTGCTATTTCCTCTTTTTCCTTTCACTCTTCTACCGTATCTGCCTTTGTATTTCTCTTTTTCTCCTCTCTTTTTCACTTTTTTCCTCCTTTACTCTTTTATTTTCCTCTCTATCTCTCCTTTCTCTCTTCCTCTCTCTTCCTTTTTGCTCTTCTTTCTCTCATTCTTTCTTTCTCTTTATTGTCTTTATTTCCCTCTTTCTCATTTTCACTCCTCTCTTTTCTCTTTTGCTCTTTATCTATCGTTTACTCTTTTTCTTTTCCTATGTTCCCTTTCACTTTTTCTTTTTATTTATTTTCCTATTTCTACTCTTTCTCTCTCTTTCTTTTCCTTCTGCCATTCCCTTTCTCTTTTTCTTTCTTTCTCTCTCTCTCTCTCTCTCTCTCTCTCTCTCTCTCTCTCTCTCTCTCTCTCTCTCTCTCTCTCTCTCTCTCTCTCTCTCTCTCTCTCTCTCTCTCTCTCTCTCTCTCTCTTACTCCTCCTCTTCTCTTTCATTTCTCCTTTCCCTTTTCTCTTTCTAATCTTTCTCCTTCCTCTCTCTCTTTCCCTCTCTTTGTGTCTATGGGTGTCTTGTGTGTGTGTGTGTGCGCGCGTGTGTGTGTTTGTGTGTGTGTTTGTTTGTGCGTGTGTTTGTATGTGCGTGCATGTATTTGTATGTGCATGTGTTTTATCAAGTAAATCCAAACATGAAAAATCTATCACAATTCAAGGACCAATCTCTCGTAATTTAGAAAATCAGATAGAAATTGAACACTGGAGGATAATGATGAGGTGACTTTAGTAATAATTTCTAGTTTACAGCCATTTACACCTGCCCCCTTTTACGTGGAAAACTCGTCATGAAAATTGACGTCTTTTAATAAACTCGAGATTTCTTAGAAAGTAGTACGTTTTCATCAACCATAAAATGTCACTTAATTATGATGATATTTGACAGAATAAGAAATGAATGAATAAAAAAAAAAAAAAGACGTTCTATACAATGATGGTGTGGGTATAACCCAGAAAGGCGTTCCTGCTGTGTACGTTTATATATCTTGCTTTCACCATTCATTCTTTATTGGAATGTTTATCTTAGGGTAGTGGCAATAGATGAAGGGTATTTGAGAATATATGTGTATTTGCGTGGGAGAACACTCCAAGCGCCGTTTTCTCTCTCTTTCTCTCTCTCTCTCTCTCTCTCTCTCTCTCTCTCTCTCTCTCTCTCTCTCTCTCTCTCTCTCTCTCTCTCTCTCTCTCTCTCTCTCTCTCTCCTCTCTCTCTTTCTCTCTTTCTCTCCTCTCTCATTCATTCTCACTCTAACGCCAGAAATTACTCCTAAAGTTAACCAATATTAAAACCGATATATCTACGTAGAACTCCCTCTGTGAGCGACCTGGGGACGGGGGAGGGGGTTTCTATATAAATATATGATATATATGGGAGACATCTGCCATTTTTTTAATGCCGCTTGGAGCGTTCTCTCGCGGCGCTACTCATATGTTACAGGGAAATATTTTATGATACTCTGTCATTTGTTGCCAACCAGGTTTTTCAGCTTGGCCTAATGGCTGTAAACGTTCACTGGAAGCATTTGTAAGTTTTTGATATTTTGTTGTTATTATTTGGCTTGGTTATCTTGTCTGTATGGTTTGTATAATTTCTGTCTATATACCAAAAGCTTTTTCCACCTTATAAGGGAGGTAGCCAAGTCAGAGGCACGTACCTATTCCACTCCCTTCCACTACCCTTTCCACCCCTCCCCTCTGAGCTTCTCGTGGATGACGGGTCATTCCTGCATCTGTCAACTGCTCTTTATGGTTGATTTGGTTTAACTTCCCGAAATTCCCCCTATCAGAAGTCTAGGACGGTGCCTCTTGCAGATGACTTTGTAGCATATGATTCAACAAACCATACCCTTGGTCCAACTCGCCGATAGGAGGGTTCAAAATTCCGTTTTCTCGACCTCCGCCGCAAGTGGCGACGCTCTAAACTGCTTGGCCAGCGGGTATGAAAATCTTTATAAAACTCACATTGTAGTTCGTCAGTTGGGTAGGAATGTGCCCACATGTGTATAGATAAAGTTGTGTATAAACAAAATTACATCACTAGTGAGAAATGTAGTAACACGTTTGTAAACCAAAACTAACACCACAGTCGGAAGAAAGAAAATTGAATAAGCGAGTCTATATATTTCGACTGCTAACTGCAATCCTCTTCAGTACTACTGAAGAAGGTTGCAGTTAGCAGTCGGAATATATAGACTCGCTTATTCAGCGTTTTCTTTTTTCCGACTGTGGTGTTAGTTGTGGTAATTACATTAATTATTTCATTGTGGGTGATCTTTTGAACCTGGAAGTTGAATGTAGTGGTCGGTTGGTAGAAGAATTCTTTACATGTCTTTGGTGACTGGATTGGTGTAGAAAACATCTGAAAACATTTTCCAGTGTTGAGGTTGTTTGGTAAGCGACGGAAAACAATGACTTGCTTATTTCGATGCCAAAAATCATCAGCGAGTGCGAATTGTTGACGACGCAAATTGTGGCCACCTTGAGGGCGGATACTTTTTGAAAAATCAGCAGACACGGCCAAAGCGCAGATTTTCGATGGAACTTTTCTTAAACTTGAGTTCCGTAGAATAACGTAGATCCTTGAAGAAATCTTCGTTGGGATGGCTAATGTAGACAAGACTAACGCAGATTCCTGTTGAAGTGTAGTCAGAACAGACGGTTCGATGGTCATGGGTAGCAAGAGACTTTGTGATAGCAAATCTATCACTGCCAGAAATTTAACCGTCATGTAACAATTTGGGGTTTTCGTTTGAATGATGGAAACTATAATATATTTGTTGTAAGTCAGAAATTATGTATGTACATGCATGCAGTAGGGCAGTTTGGGTTGTACGTAATAGTACTAGTCCGTTATTACGTCAAAACATTTGATCTCATCAATCATTACATTCCAGTTGTTAATTTATTATCTGGTGGTAACTATATATGTATTTTATTTTGAATAACGTCAGCCAACTTTAATGAAATGACGAGAGGATCAAGTATGTATAACAAAAAATAAAAAACTAGTAGTATGAAGATAAAAGGGAGGGAAGAGGGTAGAGGGGAGTGGAATATGTAGGGGATGGAATGGGTAGAGGTAGTTCCTATGCCCTTTTTCTTTTGGCTACCTCCCTTGTAAGGGGGAAAAAAGCCTTTGGTATATGTATGTATGTATGTATGTATGTATATATGTTTGTATGAAAACCATCCATTTTATCTGAGATCCTTTCTGTAGCTGAATGAAATCGTCTATTCAATTCAGAACGAAAATGGGGAAAGGTCAGGTAGAATGATTGTTTTCATATTTTGCACGCTGAGCACGAAACATTTAATTTGCATTTGTTGTTCATTCGTAATGGAATCACCTGCCATTGCGGAAACAGCGAAATATAAATTTAAGCTCCAAGTTTGTATTCATGATAGAGAAAACAAATTTGTTGTTGTTGTGCTGTGTTTAATTTTTCTGTAAACACTGGTGCCACACAAACCACGCTAAATAGCTCAACTTAGCGGAACACCCCGTACGTTATTCTCCTGTAGTTTAAAGCTTTTGTTGCTTAACTTGGATATTTTCTATGTGGTAATCACTTGTTAGAGATGGAAGATCTGTCCATGTTGTGCTCACAAGATGTCTTCAGGTGCGGTTAGTTGTCTTGAAGCGCTTCTGGCTCATTGGGTAGCACAGACTTGGTGATAGCGCTTATGGTAAAGCAAAAAGACCAGAAGAGTAGGATAAGGGCTGAACTCGTTATAATGGATATGAATTGAGCAAATTTAGTTAGAAGGAAATAGCTAAGACCTGGTTTATCAACAGAGTGGTTAACAAATTGAATAAATATAGTAACCATGTACTGAGCACTGAAACCATTGTTTTAAGAAAAAAATAAATAACTTTATGGATAGGAATGACAGGTGATGAAACACATGGAACTGTCTAGTGTAGGCATTATGGTCGCTTGCAGTCTCCCCCATTCTTATGCGAGTCCCAGGAGGGTATCAAGGGACAATGACGGTAGTGGAAAACTGTTCAGCACTGCCAGTACACAAACATAAACATATCTTGGTTGGAGTGCCCCCGGCTTGACTCCGAGTTTTCCGTCGCGGATCTTGTGTCATAACTCGCCGGTGCCGAGAGACAGTACGTAGAGGGTACGGACGGTGGCATATACAACACGTATGCACCACGGGTTTTGGGGGTTGGCCAATCAGCTGGAGGATGCAATCAGTTTTAAAATTCGGCTGCAGATCACGGCGAATGGGGGCGGACATGTACAGAGATGCCACGGACACATTACGGACACAGTACGGATACAGTACGGATACAGTACGGACACAGTACGGATGCAGTACGGACACAGTACGGATACAGTACGGACACAGTACGGATCCTTTGCAGATCTCTGCGGATGCTCTATCCGCAGCCATCCGCGGCATCCGTCTGCAAGTGTGAAAGGGATTTTACTCATTGTGACAGAGATTTCCGTCACTCTCATTAACAGTAACAATCGTAGGTTGAGATCGCTGGGGAGGAGACTTTTTGTCGGTCAAAGGTACCCCACTGCCACAAAGGCCAGGCGTCAGACAAATCAAACCTGCAGTAAAAAGTTCTACTAACTTTTTAATTGAATCAAGTGCCCACCACAGTCAGAGAACGCCGAACAAAGTTGTAAACATATAACAAGCAGCACTTCATATTAGCCACCTTTTGCAGACGATGAAATGTCACAGAGAAGATTTAAATAGTCAAACGGTAGATAAGGTGGATATCGGTTGTGTTTTGGGAAGTCAAAAATCTAATATTACCTCAATTTCTATGTAAGAAAAGTATCTAGATGGGGTATGATGACAAAAAATAGGGATTATAATCAAACATGAACCACTGTACATTCGGGTTTCCATTATCCTGCCTCAAAATATCAATTTTCCTCTCTGCAGTCAATAGCATTGAAATTACGGACCTAAACGAGAGAGAAAAAACAACAACAATATGTTACATTTTTCAAACGAAGATAGGCCCAGGTAACATTTTTAACCATCTCATTGCCACAATGCGAGTCTTTTTCTAGGGAGAATATAACAATCAATTGTTAAACGATAAAAAATCAATACATTATCTCAATTTTTGCATACCAATACATAAGAAAAATTGCGCTCAACTTGTATCTCTCTTGATGGCGCAATCGGTTAAGTCACTATCACTTGTCATGTGCTAGCGCAGGTTTGAGTCCTTGGCTGTACCACGTTTCAATTTCTGCATGTATGCCTCCTCGAGTTTCTCGATGTTGATGGCTTAGAATTAAAGTGAATTGTGGTTGATAAATGTAAATCTATTCACTGGGACCCATTCAGTGTTGTACAAATACATACATACATATGTGTATATATATATATATATATATATATATATTTCTATATATATATATATATATATATATATATATATATATATATATATATAGTATATCCTCTCCCTCCCTCTCTCCCTCTCTATCCATCTATCTATCTATCTCCCTTTCCCTCCCTCTGCGCGTGCGCGCGTGCGTGTGTGTACGAGTATTCACCTAATTGTATTTACTTAATTGTAGTATACAGAGATGGAGAAACGCTTGCCGGGTCCTGTCTCCTACTTTCCAATCATCATACTTCATGTGTTTGCCCGCGCCCCAGTGTGTATGTGTGTGTGTGTGTGTGTGTGTGTGTGTGTGTGTGTGTGTGTGTGTGATTCACCATGGTCTTTGGACCACGTGTTGGACTCGTGATCGACAGCTATTTCCCTTCCGGAAGAGAGCTCAGAGCTCGTATGACCGATCTATGGGTAATCCTGTGACCTTACACGCGCACACACCCCCAACTCCCCGCTCAAGAGAATTGGAGTAATGGCTCGAAGCGCAGCGATACTGAAATTATTTCAGCCCTGGGCAGAATTCGAACCAGGTACCGCCGTCACCGCCGTACTGACAGTCTGGGACTCTACCAACCGCGCCACCGAGTGTGTGTGTGTTTGTGCGTGCGCGTGTGCGCGTAAATGTGCTAATGACCTTCACTTACAAGGGGAGTAAAGTCAATGCCTAATACTAAAAGACCCGCTTATCCTCTTCTACCATTTCACCACCGATCAAAAGCAGCCATTCATTATTATTATTATCATATTTTTTCATGCAACCAATGTCTAATGCAATTTCTGAAATCCGTTACCTAGATGGTAGAAAAAAGGAAGAAAAACGACAAAGGTTATTCTAATCAACGAGGTATTGGTGAACGGAGAAACTTGTTACAATAAAGATTCGGGAAAAAATTAGATAGAGAGTGGCATTCTACCAATTAGCCCTAAAAACGATTGATTTTTTTCTCTGATACATCAAGAGGTGCTGGACCCTATAAGAGTGGAGTTGATATCTTATTATTTGATGACTGTTTTGTTGTATTTTTTTAAGAGATTTGCATTGGAGGGTAATTAAACAAAAGGAAATTGTTCTTTTGTTAAAAAAAATGGCAACGAAGCACAGAAGCTGCATTGGAGAGTACTTAAACAAAAGGAAATTGTTCTTTTGATAAAAAAAATGGCAACGTAGCAGAGAAGCGGCAACACTGTAATGGCAGCCAATTGGCCGCTTTGTTTACCTGTCTTTTGCCTGTTTGAGCGTTTGTTTATTTCAATATTTTCCATTTACATTTTACTTTTCTTTTTATTTTATCTTTTCATGTGAGCTCTTTGTAGACTGGAAGGTTTTCCCTCTGTAACCCATTGTATATAAATGTAGGTAATCACGAATGAAAGGTAGATGAACAAACACATCTTTATGATGATTGATTCCAGTAACAGACGCTCATTTGACCTCTTTTGAAGTAAACATTACACAGAAACGTATATAAACAGGTTTCATTGTGTTTCTGATATATGGTATTTAAATATATTTAGGAGCTTTTTGTTCCAATAATTGGAAGTTTTTCATTTTAGCGATTTCCGATCAAGAAATCATTCTGCATTACGCATATATAATTATTCATTAGACCAGTATCACGAAAGAAATATGTAGGCACTTTTTTCAGAATAGTTTTCTTCCCAAGCTACAATAATGAAGTGCATGGTGGAGGGGAACAATACAATAAGGAAATGAGACATGGAACTGGACAATATTTGATCCAAGATGTGGGGTGGTCTAAGAGATTGATGAAAGGGTTGTTGTCTCAGGTTGGAGGACTCAATAGTCCCCAAGAGGGCCCTGAACAAGAGAATGAGCAGGGGAAGAACTGTTAGAAAACTCTGCTGCTACAAGTGGAAGGAAAACATTGACGAAGTCTTTAAGGAAGAGACCTCTTATATTCAAGAATCGCAGGAAATGGTTGAAGAAAGAAGGAGGTTGATTTTTCTTACGGTATTTTGTCAGCGAAAAATAGCATTTCTTTATTTCGAGACAGTGTTGCGCCGAAAAAGTAGAGTCAAACGACGAACACCTTAATTTCTAGGTCAATCCAGATTTTAAGTTGTTTTTCTTTTACAAATTGACTTTGGTCCTCCTAGGTTTCAACCACTGGTCACAAACTCCATTTATTCAATAAGTACTGTTCATTACTGTCTACTCCTTCCTACTGCACTAAATTTTCAAACTGACCCTAAAAGTATCATCCTTTCCCAAAATTTTAGGCAATATATTATCATACATAAGCGTATCAAAACTCTCCGGCTTGAATATAAACTTTGGCTCACCATCTTCCATCTTAATTACAAGTTATGCCTTCCTAAATCTATCTTCAGTAGTTTAACCTGAGTGTCTAATTTCTGAGCTCCTGTTAACTTCTCTCCCTCAAGTTTATATGCTTCCAACTTTCACTCTACCTCATATTTTTCTCATATGAGTTTATGAGGCAATCTATGAGCTTTCGTAACTTCTGTCTCAAATTTATTTGCTCTTAATTTCAACTCTGCCTCACGTTTCTCGCTTCAATCTTGAAGAGTTTATAGTTTAAATTCACCTTCAATATAACTTGTTCTTCTATCTCTTCTGTCGTTTTACAGTCTGGAAATTAATTCTCTATTAAGGCTGTTACAGTTCCTTGAATGTTGTACTTTATATTCCCCTCATCTACTTTAACTTGATAGTATGAGGTTCTTAACATAATTCCCTTTTGCTTATTCATTAGAGATAAACAACGCCAGGACTTAAATTTTAACTGACTTCGACTCTCTATATTATCCTGGCAAGGTCGCCAGATCAGAAACGCCCGCAGCTATTTCTACGTGAGCAACCACAATTAGATGAAAAAGATATATTGGCATTATTTAGGAAACGAGCGAAATAGCAAAGGGTATCAATGAAAGAATCGAACATTTTAGGTTGTGTAATTTTGATTCTATAAATATCAAGCATAAGAATAATATACAGACAAACAAAAAGGGGCCAACGCACGTCTCAAAACAAGAACGACGTAATTGGTAAAGAGGACAGCCAATCTGGAGAGAAGGCCGAAGATAGTCCAACGCCACAAGTTAGGTCAGGGGTGGGGAACCTTTTTGTGCCTGAAGGCCACCTTACAATTCATCATCCCACATAGAGGCCGCACTGAACAATTTTTTATTTATTTATTTTTTTTTTCAATTATTTTATCCCTTTCTAGGGAGTGACATCACTGAACACGGTTAACTTTGCTTTCGTCTATGTGTGTGGTGTATATTATAAGTTTCCGGTGTATAATGATTTCAGACTTAAAAAATATTCAAGGTCTTTAAAAAAAAAATAATATGTATATCAAAGGCCGCAGAAGGCCGCACTTGATGGCCCGGAAGGCCGCAGGTTCCCCACCTCTGAGTTAGGTGAACCAGGAGAGTGAAAAAAGTCGGTTGGCCGTCAGGAATTTCATTATATTACATTAATGGGAATGAAATCCTTGATACTGAAACAACGACATTAGCTACGGAACCAGGAAAATAGGGACGGCGTCCTTGCCTGAATGAATTTTGTGATACAGGAAGAGAAACAGCAGGTAGCAAATTTTTGTATGACGGAAGTTGGCAGTTTCTTGAGGACGTTTCTTATATTAGAATCCTGTAGGGTAAGACTGCGTGTCTCCTCATCACTGTGGTTTAGTCTAAGTCCTGGTAGTTCTTCAGTAACTCCAGTTTCGATGCTTTCTTCCGTGATTGCTTTTGCGAAGTAGCTTGGGCCTCTAATAGGACTGACAGTAACTATATTAAAACTTTAGAGAGGAAATAAATTCTTCTTAGGTAGAGATAGTAATATATGATCTTTTCATGTGAGCTCATGGAAGTATCGGGGTGGCTAATGAGTGCGCAAAATTAAGAGTTAAATGTTATATTTAGATACACACAAACTGACACAATCACAAAGCACTGACCTACAATGGCCAGGGCTAGATATGGGTATTTTGTCAGCAAAACGGTGGAGTCATAGAGATGGCAAAGAGGAGCGGAGAGAGAGTCGAAATTAAAAGTCACCAAACTTCTTTCATCAGATAAGAATTATTCTAAAACATTGACTACACAGAACTTAGGTTCAATACCCCGTATAAAATCATAATCACAAATAAAAAATTGGTAATAAAATGTACCACAAAACCCAAATATGAAAATACATAGACTAACTTGCATAGATAGTTTATGTTAGATTTTAATTCTTACGTAATGCTAAGTACGAAAGGCGTCGATATGACGTCACGAGTCCATGTTGATGAGGACTAGGCGTCCCTTCCACGCTCCATTGTCAAAATGTCACTGGACACTTTTGAACGATTTACGTTTTCATATACCTTCATGTTCGCGCTCACAGACGTGATTATTTTACTGAGGCTTGAAAACGTTCTTACATAATGTTCTTACAAGAAAAGAATTATGCTCGATGGGTTCCATCTATGTTTGCATTGGTCCAACATGACATTGAATTCATTAATCTCGTTTAACTGGATTACCTGTTATTAATTTCACAAATCGATGCAACTGTTTTGTAAATAGTATTTCTTGATATCCTTTTCATAGATTTATTCCTCCATTCACTACAAAGAGATCTTCATAAATTTTGTCAACTTCTTTCATAATTCTGATGACAACAATTGTCTCTTTTTCAATGTGTGTGTGTGTGTGTGCGCGGGCGCGCGCGTGTCTGATACACCACTGTCTTGGATCAAGTGTTGAACTCGTAATCGACAGCTGTTACCCTCCCGTATAAAAGCTCAAAATGTGTGCACAAGAATTCGTGCGTGTGTTTGTGCGTGCGTGTGTGCCTTCGTGTGTGTGTGTGTGTGTGTGTGTGTGTGTGTGTGTGTGTGTGTGTGTGTGTGTGTGCAGTATGTATGTGTGTACCTGTGTGTTGTATGTGCTTGTGTGTGTGTGTGTGTGTGTGTGTGTATGTATGTATTCATGTAGGTTTTATCCCTTTGTGAGCCATGTAATGCGTTTCTTACGTTAGTGTGTCCAAATATGTATTTTCTTTGTCCACGGGTGCTTGTATATTGAAGTATCCCCCTGTTTGCATCTTTTATTTCGTGAACTCTTCTTACCTTTTCACAGTCTTGTGTGTCTACGTTGCTGTGTTTGCTATCCTAAGTGATATCGTCCTATACTCTTCCTCTTCGCTGGAAGTGGATTTCCTTTGATTGAATAAAATTGCCTGGCGGAGAAGAGGTCACAGGGGTAGCGATAAAAGGGGACATGCAAAGCATGAAATTGCATTCTGAAGAGAAAATTTCGAGAAGAAAGAAAAGGCCTGAACGAAAGGAGAAGTTACAGGACACAAAAGATTAAAAGACAAAAAGACATAAAAGCGGAAAGGAAACTTCGAAGGCAAAGACTTGGTGCTTGGAATTTTACTCTCTGCTTGCGGAAAACAAAAACGAGAGGAAGTGGTTCGAAACTGGGACGAAAGTTCAAGGAGAAACGGTGCAGGCGAAATAAGGAACAAGAAATTAAGTCGTATTTTTCTCACATTTAAACAATACACAGGATAGCACAGAAATAGTGAGGAAGTATATGGTAAGTAATAGAAGACAAGTGATTCGAAACTGGGACGAAAGTTCAAGGAGAAACGGTACAGGCGAAATAAGGAACAAGAAATTAAGTCGTATTTTTCTCAAATTTAAACAACACACACAGGAGAACACAGAAATAGTGAGGAAGTGTATGGTAATAGAAGACAGTACATAAGAACATAAGAATGAAGAAGACTGCAAGAGACCATAAGGCCTACACTAGGCAGCTCCGTATCCATCACCACCTGTCATCCCCATCCATAAAGTTGTCTAATCGTTTCTTAAAACAACTGATAGTTTCAGCGCTTACTACATGGTTACTAAGTTTATTCCATTCGTCGACCACCCTATTAATAAACAAATTCTTGCCTATTTCCTTTTTAAATCTAAATATGTCCAGTTTATAACCATTACTGTGAGTCCTACCCTGTTGTTTTAATATGATGACCTTGTTTGCATCACCCTTGTTAAAGCCTTTGATCCACAGTATAACAGAAATAGGAATTATATGGTAAGTAATAAAAGACAAGTAGGGGCATGTATAGAGAATTACTACCGTAATACACACCAAATGTGACTACGGAGCTTTTATTAGTAAAACGTTTCGCTTATTACAGCTTTTTCAAGTACATTCATCTACTTAAAAAAAAAATGTAATAAGCGAAACGTCGTGCTAATAAAGGCTCAGTCCTCATATTTGGTGTTTATTTCGATAGACTTGTTGGCAACTACCACTTTCATACATAGAAAATTACCAAAGCTAATTACAACAGCAGCAACTACAATAGTAACAACTACAGTAATGACAACAACAACAGTAATAATAACAACATCAACAACTGTAACGACAACAATAATAATAGGGCGGTTATTTGAAGAAATCCACAACGCAGGTCGTACATATATATATATATATATATATATATATATATATATATATAATATATAATATATATATATATATATATATATATATGTTGGATCCACTTCAACTGACAAGTCCACTTAGCATTGTCGTCAGGGAGAATGACGCGTCATATGTAAAATTTTCCGCTTTTATTATTTCACTGAACTGAATAAACAATCAACGTTCCTATGGACACTGGAACCTGGCTAGCTGAACCGCTAAGATTCGTCTGCCACATTCGTTCGGACGGTTCCATAAACTAGTGTTCTCTCTCAGGAGGCAGAACCAGCTAATTAGATATGCTGTGTTTGCAATCAGCATTTCAAGGCAACGGCAACAAAGGACCTCAGATTTAACCCTGTTTGCTCAGAGACGCTGGAGGAGCAGTGATTGGGGCCGGGATGTTGTGAGATGACAATATATCTAGTCCTATGCGTAAGTAACCACTAGGAAAAGTAAACTAACGAAGCAGAGCGCTTTCGTATAATTACATCTTCAGTGCAGATACAAAGAATTCCTTCTTTGTATCTGCACTGAAGATGTAATTATACGAAAGCGCTCTGCTTCGTTAGTTTACTTTTCCTAGTGGTTACTTACGCATTTGTGAACACACGCTCCTAGTGTTTTTATTGCATCTAGTCCTATATCTGTAGTAATAATAATATATCTTTTGACTAAGGAAAGACATTTTCATTCAACAACGTTTTAAGGATCGAGTGTAGTTTTGGTCATTCCAAACCCTCTTCCTTCCTAAAACCAAAACTCTGTACAGTCTCGACCAAAAGTTTTGGCCTACGCCACAGTTCTCATAATGTCTACATGATGTTTTTTCGAGGACGTTATTTATTGTCTTGAGTAGAAAATGTTGAAATATTATTCTAATTTTAAATTGAAAACAGCCATTTTTCAGACGCTGCTGCTTCGTCTTAAAGCTTGAACTACCTGATAATAGCCATGTCTTGGCTGCTATTTGGCGATTTTATTCAGGTAAAAGAAAAACCGCGGTAGTTGAAACAATGGCTAATGTCTCAGTTCTTTCGCTCCAACCATCATCTTGTTGAAGTTCGTAAGACTCTGAAGAAATCCTTTTAGAACGACGCGGTAGTAATAAAATATCCAACGGTTTTTGGCGCTTACCTCACCACCCTTCCACTCTATTAGCTTGTATTTTTTCCCGCAGTCAGGCGATTTTATTCAGCCGAGGAAAATCTTCGGTTTTGAAATAGTTAATGAAATCCTCTGGAGTTGATCTAAATAAAATCTATTGTAAGGGTTAACTGAAAGTGTTCTAAAATCGTAGTGCCAATATATACGAGTATATATATATATATATATATATATATATATATACATATATATATATATATAGAATATATATATATATATATACCTTACAGCCATCGGAATTGTAGTTCTAGCCCTGAAGAAGCCTCTATAAGAGGCGAAAAAACTTAGTTATCGGTGTCAGTGTCAACAACTTTTTGTACTGTTACATAGGATTATTATATTTTTCGGAATTCATTAGTGCCTATCTCTACACCTCCTTATCCATGGCATTGACGTCATGAATGATTTTGTTCATACTTTGAACTATGGAAACAAAAAGGTATTCTCCAAACTGAAGAACTTGGATCTCAAAATAGCCAAAGCTGTTAGTACAGTTGACTTTGATCAGAATATATGTCTATATATATATATATATATCTATATATATATATGTATATATGTATATATATATATATATATATATAATATATGTGTGTGTGTGTGTGTGTGCTGAATATAATTTTTTGTCTACAACCAGAATAAAGCATAAAGTCGACTTTGGCAGTTCAAAGTTTGTAAATCAGAAATGGTAGATAAGGGAGGATATGAAAACCTACACCAGAATACATTAAAATGAAATACAAGAGCCAACAAAGAAGAAAGAAAACGGAAGAAAGCAAAAGAAACGGACGACAAGTATGAGGAGGGAAAAGGACCAGAAGAATCAACAAGAAAAGTCAAGGAACTACAGGAGAAAAAATGAAGTCTCCAGTTGATATGTCTTCCCAAAGAAGAATGTGAGCCTTGTTGACCGCGGAGTGGCTTGAGAGAAAAGAGAGGAGAAAGAGAAATAGTCCTCTCGAGTGTGTCACGTGACCCCTTGATCGATGCAAGATGAGATGAAATCTTAAGACTCTGCCGCGTAATTAAGCCTTTGACTGTTGTGGATATAACTCTCAACTAAATAAAGCCTCCAGATGAGATCTCAAAGTTCTTGAGACCCGCGAGGTAATTAAGTCTCTGACTGTCTGTGAACTTGACCCTGAGCTGAATGGAGTCTCAGGAAGAGTGAAAATGTGTTCACACAAAGGGACCATTCTAGTGAGAGGTGGAAGCCAAGAATGGTTTTTGAAATTTCGGGATTTTCTTTTGTTGAATAAAATTTTTAGTTGACTTCTGAAATTATTCTTAGATAATTATGTTAACAATGAAACCATAGAACATTTTTGTAAAGCTATACACATACACAGACACACACGATTCGGTGGCGTGGTTGGTAGAGTCCCAGATTGTCAGTACGGCGGTGCCGGCGGTACCTGGTTCGAATCCTGCCCAGGGCTGAAATTATTTCAGTATCGCTGCGCTTCGAGTCGTTACTCCAACTCTCGTGGGCGGGGATCCAAAGACCAAGGTGAAACACACACACACACACACACACACACACACACACACACACACACACACACACACACACACACACACACAAAGTCGTTTCTCGTACCATTTCATAACACGCACGACTGCGCCAACCTCGGCTACTTTACTCCTGCAAACTTCTCTACCTCGTCTCTCCACCTTTCAGATCTCCTTACACGCTTTCCATCTCGCGTTGTCCACTCAGTAACACACTTGCTCCATTGCCCACCATTCTTTCACACTAACTTTTCTGCCCAGTTCCACTTCCTCTCTTCTACAGTTTCCACAGATTTTTTTTTATTCCAGTCTGCTATCTCATCTAGCTTGTTCTCTTCCTCTTTTTCAGGAATTAATCTCCCCGCTCTTTTCTCCTTATTTCTTAGCTTTGCCTCCATCACCTTTGTCATTCCCCAAGTCTCATATCCGTAGGTTATTGTTAGCACTATACAATGATTATAGAATATTGTGTTTCAAACACAGAGGTAGAGAGGCCATGATATTCTTATATTTACCAAACATTTTCAAACTGTTTGTTATGCTTCTTTTTTTTTTTAATCTTAATCATGTCAATTCTAACGTCTGGGCTAAATAGTTATACTTTTCAACTTCTTCAAGATCATCGATTATAATTTTCTATTTTGAAATTTTGTGTTGAACATTACTTTTATTTTACTTTTATTCATCTTCAAACCATGGTCTAAGGTGATTGAAATATTTATCATTAATCTTCAAAACTTTCCATATCCATTTTAACCTTAAAACCTCTTCAAGGCAGGCTGCAAACAGCATGAGTGAAATAGTATGCCTTGCCGTTCTCCTTTCTCGATTTCTATCTTTTCTATATTTACATGTAGTCGACTCACCTTTTGTATAAATCCTTTCTAGATCCCTTACAATGTGTTCTTTTGCTCTTTGTTTGCGTAGTGAGTTTAGTATTACTATTTGTTCTACCGAGCTAAAGGTCTTTTCTTTACCTACAAAAGCCAAAGAAACAGGTTTATTGTAGTCTGTCGTTTTCCTCAATGACTCATCATCTGCAAATGGTGTACAATAGAGTATACGTTTCTAAAGCCTGACTGTTATCTTTGGTTTCCATGTAGTCTATTTGTAAGGATTTTGAAAAGACTACATTTGATAACAAGCTAATCAATCGGCAGTTACTAAGACCTTACTCGTCTCCTTGTTAAGTAAAATCACAATAGCATATCTTCTTTCCACCTTGTATCTGTTCTGTCTTTTCTACGCTTCCTATCTCGCGGATTCCAGTTAGTAATACACCTGCTCCATCGCCCATTATTCTTTTGCGCTAACTTCCCTGCTGCATTCCATTTTCTCTTCTTTGCCGACTCGACAATGTCTTTTACTCTAGTCTGCTCCCCGACACAAGTTGCTCTCTGTGTTTCAGCGCTATTCCAAGCATTGATCTCACTGATCTTCTTTCTGCACTCCACTATGTCTCCTTCAACACCCATCCATGTACACACTGAACAGCCATGGCGACATGGCACATCCCTGACGCAGTCCCACCTTACTCATGCTCTACTACTTTCGTAAAAACACTTGGCTGCCCTTAACAGCTTTCCCTCGATCTCATATATCTGCAAGACCTCCAATATTACCTTCCTGTCTACCCTGTCATAACCCTTTTTCAAATCCATGAATACTCAAAAAAACTTACTTTTCTTTTGCTAAATTTTTCTCACATATATTCCTTACCACAAAAATCTGATCAACGCAACCCCTACTTTTCCTAAACCCACAATGTTCCTCTATTAATCCTCTAAATTAAAACACTCCCATAAGCCTTTCCAACTGCACACAACAAACAAATCCATATGAAACTACTACACTCACATTTGTCCCCTTTTCCCTTATAAAGCGGAACTGTACAAGCACTCCTCCAGTCTTCCGGCACACTACCCTCCCTTAGACACGCATTAAACAACCCCACTAGCCAGTCTACTATTGTTGTACCTCCTTTCATCAGACACTCTGCATGACTCCCATCTAACTCAGGTGCCTTACCTACATACATACATAGTTATACCAAGGCTTTTTCCCCCTTACAAGGGAGGTAGCCAAAAAGGGAAAGGCATAAAATCATTTCCACCCATTCCATCCCTGAATACACTCCACACCCCTCCACCCTCCCTCTTATCTGAGCACCTCCTGGATGACGGGTAGCCTTACCTACTCTCATAATTTTAATAACTACTTGTACCTAATTTTTTTCTTATTTCTCCTCCATGTTCCTCACCCGTCACTATCATTTTCTTAGCGCCTGCCACTGCTGCCACCACCACTCCATCTCCATCCTCCTCCACATTTAGTAGCTCTCTAGAATACTCTGCCCATCTTTCCCTTACATCATCCTCTTCCGTTATCGTCTCTCCATCTGCACCTTTTATATTTTCTTTTCTACTTGATTCGCCTCCCACTTCTCTCTTAACTTCCTTCCAAAGCATCTTTTTATTGCCTTTGATTTTTTCTGTCATATTCCTCCCCCATTTGACATCTATACTGTTTGTGGGTATAGTGAGGGCAAAGTGTCTAGGGAGAATGCTTGTTGGATGTGTTGAAGAAGTTATGTGATACTTTTTTTTTTTTTTTTTTTTTAGGGAGGGCAACATTTTTTTCATTCACTGGGTTACGGGTCCCCCGACGTACCCCAAAGGCTTTTTCCCCCTTACACGGGAGGTAGCCAAAAAGAAAAAGGCATAGAAACCACACCCACCCATTTCATCCCTATCACACTCCACTCCCCTCCACCCTCTTCCCTCCCTCTTACCTTGGCACCTCCTGGATGACGGGTCATCCCTGCATCCTGTACACTGCCCTTGGTCAGAAGCAGTGTAAAAAAAAACAAAAAAAAAACGAAAATTCCTGTTTCTTATTTCCGACGAACTGCCGACTAGCGCTGGTATAATGATCAAAGTAAAAAAAGAAAAAAAAATACTGTTTGTACAAAACATGCAAAGCTTGGTACATACAGTAACATGTGTGCTCATCAGCCTGGCCAGTGAGAAGGTATAAATGAATCAAAACCGAAAAAAGTTCCCCCGCTCTGACCTGACATGGCCTCTTGAAAGCTTTGTATTAAAAAAAAAAAAAAAAAAAAAGTGGACCTATGGTTCGTACAAAACATGCAAAGCTTGGTACATACAGTAACATGTGTGCTCATCAGCCTCTTGAAAGCTTTGTATAAATAAATGAGTTAGGGTAATTTTTTCCCCCGACCTAAGGGGAAGAATATATGATGCCCGTAATCCAATGGACAAGACAAAGTTTGACCCCGATATCTTAAGGCTGAGGAGATGGAGCCTGATTTTTTATTAGTTTTATTTTGCATTGAACTTCGTAATGGAACATCATTTGTCGGCATACATTGTCATTGTAATCCCAATCGTTGGAGACCCTTTTAAGGATCAGATTCTTGTCATAAAGTTTGTGGTATTTGCTATCACAAAACTTACATACACTGCACTGCGTGACTGAACGGTTAAAACATGCCGAAGTTGAAATGACCCAGAATATTGAAAAAAAAAAAAAAAAAAAAAAAAAAATCGGGATCCTTAAGGAACGAGTGCAAATTGTATATCTAGGGCAGTAGAAGGAAAATGGAAATATATTTGACAAATCTAATCAGAAATATTAACAAGACGCCAAATGGAGAGGAAGAATAAGGAGAAGAGGGAGAGGAAGAAGAAAAAGAGAAAGGAAAAAGAAAAAGAGGAAGAAGAAAAAGAGGAAGAAGAAAAAGAGGAAGAAGAAAAAGAGGAAGAGGAAGAAGAAGAAAAAGAGGAAGAAGAAAAAGAGGAAGAGGAAGAAGAAAAAGAGGAAGAGGAAGAAGAAAAAGAGGAAGAGGAAGAAGAAGAAGAAGAAGAAAAAGAGGAAGAGAAAGAAGAAGAAGAAGAAGAAGAAAAAGAGGAAGAGGAAGAAAGAAAAAACTGTATTCTGAACTAACTTTGAAAGTTCTGTGACTTCCCAGCAGCTCGTTTTGGTAGGAAGTCGGGTGAGCGGGTGACAAGCGCCTCAACTGTATCTGCACGCTTACGGAGTCAAATGTCGGTCAGAAGTTTCGTAAACTAAAACGGCTATTATACTGGGATATTTTTTCCTCCAATCTCCGATTAATCTGCGATACCTCCCACCTCCAGAACTTTTTCCACCGTAAAATTACTATAGGAAATTCTGTTATCTCCCCCCCCCCAAAAAAAAACAAAAAACAAACAAACATAGAATGTCCATTTGATATACTGGAGGGAAATTATTTTTCTCCAGCATACGAGATTCGTTCCTAAAAGCTGCGAGCTGGAGATCTGGTCCAACAGTCGGAGGAAAGATAGCCAAGAAGGATAAAACTTTAGCCTAATCAGTGACACCTGACTTCTGTGCTTTACAAAAAAAAAAATATATATATATATATATATATATAAATGATAATAATAGTTAATAATAATAATAATGATAATTATTAATAATAATAATTAATTAATAATAATGATTCACAATAGTAATTAATGATAGTAATAATAATAATAAATAATAATAATTAATAATATTGATAATAATAATAATAATGGTAATAATAATAATAATGGTAATAATAATAATAATAATAATAATGATAATGTACACCTCTGCACTTTTAGGATTGGTTCCTTTTCACTCCAGACCGACCATATGGGCATAGTTTATTTGAAAAATTAATATTCCAACTACGATGCATTTTGCCTTTGCTGAAGAAAATAATATAGCGACAGTCAGCCTTACGAAGTATTTTACAAATGCAAGATTCAGTTTAAATGAAATGTAAGTCTGAAGCTTTAGAAATATAATTGATCAGAGCAACTTATGCAAACAACGGGAAGAGTTACTATCTCGTAGCTTGGAATAGGGACTTGCTCTTGACAATGGAAACAAATCGTCGGAATATAATAACTTTTATTGAATGAGGTCCTTCTAACGGGTTCTATCAGGAATGATATTTTGTTTGAATGAATAAGGGTAATCATTTTGAATCGAATCATCTGTAATCTCTATGTATTTATCTACCGCTCGACACTATTTCCAATTTATCCATGTGTTTAAGGAGACACTATAGTCAATCGACGTGTATCAAGAACATAAGAATATAACAATGAAGGAGACTCCAAGAGGCAACAAGGCCTGCATTAGGCAGTTCCATGTCCATTACCACCTAGGGCCATGATAACTCATGTAACCGTCTTCTGATATCAAATATGTCTTCATTCAATTAAGTCTGAAATTAGTTGTAGCATTGGAAAGCAACTGTGCGCTGCTGTATGTTTGTATTCCGAGATGACAAATAAACAGTGAAAGGTTTCATTTCATTCGTTAGTTTTAAAAGGATGTGTCTGTTTTTTTAGTTTAAACCATATTTCTTTATTTTGTAGAAATAGTTATTTCAGGTTAATAACAAATGTTAAAAGTGGTTAACAATATTAGCCCAATTTTTTTTTAGCATTGTAGGCATCATAATCTAACCCAAACTGTTATGTATGAAAGATACTTTGACGTTTCCCGTAAGTATTTCTCCCCGTCTTTATCTCTCTCCCTCTCTCCCTCTCTCTCTCTCTCTCTCTCTCTCTCTCTCTCTCTCTCTCTCTCTCTCTCTCTCTCTCTCTCTCTCTCTCTCTCTCTCTCTCTTTTTTTTTTTTTTTTTTTTTTTTTTTGTGCATGAGGGGACGGAGAGGGAGGGATAGCCGATTAAGTGAAGCGGCCTTGCTGTGAATGTGCTGTGTCTTGCTGCATTGCTTCTGACTCAGGATAGTGGGTAGAATAAAAGGATAACCCGTCATCCATGAGGAGCTAAGGTGAAGGGGAGGGACTGGTGGTGGATGGAAATGGAATGGATGGGATTGTGTATTTACCTTTTGACTTGATTACCTCCCTTATAAGGTGTACAGATAGTTATGAGAAGAAAAGAAAAACACTTATCATAAAGAAAATACTGTATTGAGATAATAAAATACTCAAAGTAGTGGGTTCGAATCCTGCATGCGAATGGGTGGAATTGGATATTTACCTTTTGACTTGATAACCTCCCTTTTAAGGGGAAAAAAATCATTGGTGTACATATAGATAAGAGAAGAAAAGAAAAACACTCTTATCATAAAGAAAATACTGTATTGAGATAATGAAATACTCAACAGCAACAAATACATTTGGATAGAACAGATATATGTGCATTATGCCTTGATCCAAACGGCTTCGTTGAGCTTATGAGCTATCTTTAAAATGATGGGTTGAGTGTATGTCTTGTATCCTGAAAGAAAGCTTAAGGTATCAAGTGTCTGATAATGTCTTGATGGACTTCATCCAGCTCCTGGACGTATTTCATAGGATTTTATTTGGGTGATTTTATTTGGTTAAAGATAACCTGAGACGGATTTATTCTAAGTAATAATTGATATGCTTTCATAGAATATCTGACAACTTCGTAGTTATGTAAGTAGAACACGTGTATACATACATAAGTATATATATATATATATATATATATATATATATATATATATATATAGTGTGTGTGTGTATGTGTGTGTATGTTGTAATCTAAATATGCGACTACAATATTGATGTAAAATGAAACTGCAGTTTCTTCGAAGACCTTTTAATTAACGAAGTTTATACTAAAGCTGGTCATAAACTGTTTATTCACAGACCAACAGAAAGGAACTGGGTGAGCTTACCTTGGGTACCTTGGTAACGTGTCATTACAGCTATTTCAATTATAGAGAAAAAAAATATATATATACATATAACTTATTCATTTAGAATTAATTTCATATATATTCACCGGTGTTATGAAAGGAAATGACGTGTGAACAGCTGTTAATGAAATGTTACGTATAATTGTAAAAATGTTATGACAATCAAGGAAGCTATCTGTAGAGCCTGTGGTTGTGATGATTAAGTGCGTAGTACATATGTGTGTACATGTGTATGTTTTTTTGTGTGTACATATGTTTGTAAGTATGGGATGCACACACACACACACACACACACACACACACACACACACACACACACACACACACACGCACACACGCACGCACATATTATATGTAAATGTGTATATATATATATATATATATATATATATATATACATATATATAATGCATGTATGTACAAGTATTTGCACTATGACCAACACGATCTGGATTTGGAATGTTATTGTAGCGTTTGCATTCATTATTTGTGAATATATGAATATATGTCTGATATTACAGAAATGCAGAAGTGCCAGAATGAGCGTTTTTATTGTATCGACGGGTCACTTCCTGATTTTGAAGTTGATATATCCATATTGCCAGGGCCTGAATCTTTATGATACGTTAATCTTTTTTCATTATCATAGCAGAGTTTTGTATATATATATACATATGATAATTTTTATGACAGTTGCATGCAGGATTCGAACCCACTGCTTTCGGTCACCAGTAGGATTACCTTCATAATGCCTTTGCCCATTCTGTGGCCGAGTGGGTAAATGCATTGTGAAGATATTGTTACGGGTGGACGAAAGCAGTGGGTTCGAATCCTGCATGCGACTGTTATAAAAGTTATTAGATTAACGTCGCTGTCAGTAGCGAATTTCTCTCATATATACATGGCTTATTCATTCAGCAGTTGAGTGTAGTGGCTTTACGAGTCCCTTTAGCTATTTGATAAATAAGTTATTTTATTCAGACAAGATTGAAGATCTGAAGTCCGACGAATCAGTCATAACAGACATCTAAACTTGACTAACAAATAAACAAAATAATAATTTTTTTATCTCAACCAGTGGTATATACATATATATATATATATATATATATATATATATATATATATATATATATATATATATATATATATATACCATAAGAAATCACATGTACCCTGAGGATGTTTAAATATACGGAAGCGCTCAGTCATTTTATTATTTCCCTTGGTGGTGTTTCTGTATATATATATATATATATATATATATATATATATATATATATATATATATATATATACCATAAGAAATCACATGTACCCTGAGGATGTCTGAATTATATATATATATATATATATATATATATATATATATATATATATATATATATATACTTTTATGGATGGTGAGGTTATGGTTGCTATGTCAAATGTGATTATAATAATTATCAATGATCAATTATATTTGTATATTATTTTCAGTTTTTATTTTTATTATATATGCTTATTTATTCATTTGTTTATGTATTCATCTATCATTATCATCTCATTTATTTATCTATCTTTTCATCTATTATCCATCTTTTTCATGAATTTACATCAAACGATCAGTCATTCGTTATCTTTCAAAAAATACACATTTAAAGTATTACCACGTATGTCCAAACCTTGCTTGTCATGACACAGACATTTGCATTTCTTTTACTGCAGCTGAATTTATACAAATATGTTGAAAAATAGATTATCATAACAGAGAAACTGTATGCAAGAACGTACGAAATATTCAGCACCGAAAGACACGTTTGCACAATTCTGATTCATAATGAGTCAGCGCGGAGGTCATGATGAATTTGCACTTGACCTATTTTGACCTTTCGGGTCG
The DNA here is from genome assembly GCF_046742065.1 of Oratosquilla oratoria. NCBI lineage: Eukaryota > Metazoa > Arthropoda > Malacostraca > Stomatopoda > Squillidae > Oratosquilla > Oratosquilla oratoria. Next base: position 16,639,295 of record NC_134809.1, read on the forward strand.
TTTAAACTGCGCCAGTGGATTTTAGTCACTTTAGGTGAGTTTGATCCATGAAAAATTAAATGGGAAATTATTTATTGATTTAACTAAATTGAAAATAATGGAGCCGCGCGGTAGCCCAATGGTTACTGTGTCGAACTTATGAATAGGTGATCGTGAGCTCGATTCTTGGGGCCCTGGGCAGGTGGGAAGTGACCCAACATCGGCATAAAAAAAAAAGCTTCCTGCAACTGACAGGGACACTAACAGTGGTTTCTCACTTCCCACAGCGTGGGAGTGGATGGAAAGTAATAGTAAAAATTCAATCATGTAACTGAATACCTTCTGATCCAACACCTCAGACTTTGGTCATTCGTGCCTCACTAAATGACAAAACCTCATGTTATTTTTTATTTATTTATTCATTTACGTATTTATTTATTCATTTATCTATTAATTTACTTATTTATTCATTTATCTATTTTTTAAAATTTTTATTTTATGACTTTTTTCATCCTTAGAGATGAGAAAAGAAAGAGTACTGAATCACTTGAGAAATCGCAATTCTTTTTGCCCAACTCCACTTACATAATGAAGGAGACTGCAAGAGACCATAAGGCCTAAACTAGGTAGTTCCATGTCCACACACACACACACACACACACACACACACACACACACACACACACACACACACACACACACACACACACACACACACACACACACACACACACACACACACACAAACAGTGGCACTGATACTTGACACTAAAGACAGTTTCTTTTTTACTTCTCGTATTTTTTATTTTTTTCATTTGTCCTTACTCGGCTCTAGGCTTCAAGTTTAGCCATTTCCACTCAATAATCAATTCATTTCACTTGCTGATTTCTACTGAAAACCAAGTCTCCAGTTGCTGTAATGACTGTCATCTATTTTATATTATTTATTTATTTGTTTTGTTATCATTTGTCTATTTATTATTATTTGCTTGATTCACATTTATTATTAGTTATGTCAATTTGTTATTATTTACCATTTACCTGTTTATCATTTAATTATACCTATGCATTTATTTATTTATTTTATTTATTATTATTTATGTTATTATAATTTTATTTATTTATTTATTTATTTATTTATCATTGTTATAATTCTCGCATCCGACTTAGTTATGGACCAAAAGGTCTCATGTCGGCATGCTCCGCCTTTGTAATCCTTTGCCTTTGAAAACCTTCTTCGGCTTCTACTCGGTGTCGATTTAGTTAAATTCTGTTGATTAAATTCTTCTGATTCTTACAACACTTCTAACTCAGGGCAGTGGGCGAGATGCAGGGATTACCCGTCATCCAGGAGCCAAGATTAAGAGGGAGGGAAGGCTGGTGGATGGGAGTGGAGTATGTGGGGATGGAATGGGTGGAAGTGGATTTTATGCCTTTTTATTTATTTATTTATTATCATTATTTTTTTTACTATCTTCCTTGGAAGGGGAAAAAGCCTTTGGTATATATATATGTATGTATATGTATGTATGTATATGTATGTAATACTGTTGAATAAAATAATGAACGGATTTCATATTAAATTTGATCCTTAAGAATGCTTTAGGTGTGAAATTGTATGAAAAATTGTGAATTTTTTGTTGTTGATGCTAGTTTTTCTTTTCAAATTTGAGTAATTTTTGTGAATATTTTTGTTGATGTCTTTTCAAATTTGAGTAATTTCGTGAATATTTTTGTTGATGTCTTTTCAAATTTTAGTAATTTTGTGAATATTTTCGTTGATGTTAGTTTTTCTTTTAAAATTTTAGTCGAGAATATATTTTTCAGTTCCCTTGTAAACTCTGATCCACTTCGTTAGAATGATTTTGTACTCAGCAAAGGTCATATACTTCGCTGATTATGTTATTGATCATTGGAAAGGGAAAATCTAAAAAAAAAATTAAATGTATAAAAAAATATATTAATTTTTAATTTCTATACTAAATGGACCAACAACATTCAATATTAAAATTTAGTATCTCGCTTAAAACATTGTCGATCTACATTAATATAAAGAGACAAAATCTACTAACTCTTTAAACCTACATCGATTGTATAGTTCGCTGATTATGTTATTGATCATTGGAAAGGGAAAATCTAAAAATTTTGTAAATATATAAAAGATATTAATTTTTAATTTCTATACTAAATGGACCAACAGCATTCAATATTAAAATTTAGTATCTCGCTTAAAACATTGTCGATCTACATTAATATAAAGAGACAAAATCTACTAACTCTTTAAACCTACATCGATTGTATAGTTCGCTGATTGTATTATTGATCATTGGAAAGGGAAAATCTAAGAATTTTGTCAATTTATAAAAAAAAGAATATTAATTTCTAATTTCTATACTAAATGGACCAACAGCATTCAATATCAAAATTTAGTATCTCGCTTAAAACATTGTCGATCTACATTGATATTAAAGAGACAAAATCTATTAACTCTTTAAACCTACATCGATAGACCAACCTGTATAACAGTCAAGCGTATGGGAAATCGTATTTTTACAAATATATTCGAAAATGTGAGCAGGGGGAAGGAGAGAGGAGATTAGGGGTAAGGAAATAGGTAAGGTAAAGGAAGATGAGGTAAAAGAAAAAAGGAAACGAAAGAAAGGGAGAAAGTGGACAAGAAAACGGTGGAAGAGTGGAGGAGAAAGGTGGTCCACGAGGAAAATAGGGACGTAAAAGTGGAAGGGAAATGAAGGTGGAAGAGAGAGAGAGATAAGAGAGACTAAGAGAGGAAGAGAGAGAGCGAGAGAGAGAGAGAGGGAAAGAGATGAGAGAGAGAGAAAGGAGGGGAGAGACTAAGAGAGGAAGAGAGAGAATGAGTGAAAGAGAGTGGGAGAGTAAGAGAGTCGGAGAGGGGTAGAGAGTGGGGTCGTGGGAATGAGAGAGATAGATAGATAGAGAGTGAGAGTGAAAGGGAGTGGGGGAGTAAGAGAGTGAAAGTGAGAGAGTGGTAGAGAGTGCGGTCGTGGGAGAGAGAGAGAGAGAGAGAGAGAGAGAGAGAGAGAGAGAGAGAGAGAGAGAGAGAGAGAGAATGAGAATGAAATGGAGTGGAAGAGTAAGAGAGTGAGTGGTAGAGAGAGGGGTCGTGGGAGAGAGAGAGAGAGAGAGAGAGAGAGAGAGAGAGAGAGAGAGAGAGAGAGAGAGAGAGAAAGAGAGAGAGAATGAGAGTGAAAGGGAGTGGGAGAGTAAAAGAGTGAGAGAGGGGTAGAGAGTGGGGTCGTAGGAGAGAGAAAGAGAGAGGTTGAGAGAGAAAGAAAGAGAGAGAGAGAGAGAGGGAAGGGAAGAAAGAGAGCGTAAGAAAGGGAGAAATGGAAGAGCAAAGCGAGAGCCAAAGTGAATAACGGATCGGGTAAACTAGATCACGCTGCTAAGACAGGTCGATGGGAAAATCCAAAAAAAGCGAAAGAAAAATTGATGAGGAAGAGTTTGAATTCTGCAATTTGATCACAGACAACCTTTCCTTTAATATAAAATTGGGATTTTATGATAAAGTGATTTTTTTTTATCTTATAATTGGATTACATTTTTGTGATGTGATACGTTCTCCTCCTCAGTTACGAGTGATTTTATTATCTTATGAAACTCTGTTCCCCGTCAAGCTTATGTAGTAAGTAGTGTATGTGTGTGTGTGTGTGTGTGTGTGTGTGTGTGTGTGTGTGTGTGTGTGTGTGTGTGTGTGTGATTCACCATAGTCTTGGACTCGTGATCGACAGCTATTTCCCTACCGGAAGAGAACTCAGAGCTCATATATGACCGATCTATGGGTAATAATGTGACCTTACACGCACACACAGCCCCAACTCCCCGCCCACGAGAGTTGGAGTAACGACTCGCAGCGTAGCGATACTAAAATTATTCAGCCCTGGGTCGGATTCGAACCGGGGCCACCGTAGTGACGGCCGGGATCTCTAACTACAGCGCCATCGAGTGTGTGAGCGTTTGTGCATGTGTGTGTGTGTGTGTGTGTGTGTGTGTGTGTGTGTGTGTGTACGCGTGCTCGCATATATATATGTATGTGAGTGTGCGCGCTTTTGCATGTGCGTGGTGGTGCGTATGTACGTATTTCCATATGTGGGTGTGTATGTTTATTACTGTTTATGAGTGAGTGAATGACTGAGTTATTATATGAACGAGAGAGCGAGCCGGCTATCTTAGAGCTTCTGTTGCATCGATGTACTACAAATCCGTTTAATGAGGAAGCAAAGATGCTCTCGGTTGTGACCTCTTTTGACCCCTTGAAGACGTAATCCCCGATGAACGAGAACCATTTCTTGCCTCTAACAAGATCTAACCTCTAATACGTCTCTCCTTAACCAGGTCAAGAACTCTACTACAGTGAAGGAGTTATATCGAGACGCCATCAACCTCTTCATCATGAAGTCCTGCCCTATGCTAAATATAATATTCTGGGATTAGCTTGGATAAGATCTACGTAGGTGGTGTTCTGGCGTACGGGAATAAGAACATATATCAATCTCTGTATCAATGTGATGTTCTTGTAGAAACTCGTCACATTAATCAGTCTCTGTTTCCAGACAAGGATAGCTTGTTTCATATTAGAGTTTGAAACCAATACAGTTAACTTGCTATGGATGTGCTGTGTCTTGGAACATTGCTTCTGATCTAGGGCAGTGGGCGAGATGCAGGGATGACCCGTCATCCAGGAGGAGATAAGATAAGAGGGAGGGAGAGAGAGGGGGTGGATGGGGGTGGAGTATGTGGGGATGGAATGTGTGGGAGTGGATTTCATGCCACTGTGTTTTGGCTACTTCCCTTGTAAGGGGGAAGGAGCCGTTGGTATATGTATGTATGTATGTATGTGTGTATGTATGTATGTATGTACAATTAACTTCAGAATCCTCTGGTATAATCAACCCATTAAAGCCTACGGGTACCTTCTCAGTTGATTGAAATCTCAAGATGCCAGAAGAAATAAGTATACGATTAGAGTAAAATATTCCAAATGTGTTTCTTGTATTGAATGAAATCAGATAACGCCCAACTGAACAAGTAAGCTCGTCGGCTAGACACTTGATGGGAAAATCACATTTCGCCAATTCCTCTTCGGTTAATACCAAACTTTTCCATTCGTTTTAAAGGTGACCTTAAAGGATAGTGCCTTCACTTTTCGAAAATATCACATATGACAGTAAGCTCGTGAGCATGTGAGGGGGAGGATAATGAGTTGAAATGGAGACATGTCCGCTTATGATGCTAATGTAAATAGACTCGTTCCGGTACGAGGTAAACAAATGTAATTTCGACCTACTTGTAAGTCTTCTAAAATGAAAGTAGGCGAGTTGATTGTCAAAAAGGAAATAAAATTGTTAAAAGAAAATACACTATATATTTTTTTCCGGTCCATCAAATCCTGCTTTCGTCGCGCGCTCCATATTTTGTTTTATCTGTTTATTTTTTGTAATTTAAAAATCGTTCATAGGAAATATTTGTTTTGCTGCGATTCAAATGCTCGTGTTGTTTGTTTTCTCAGTTTTATTTTACTCCCACGGAAGTCTGGAATAATCCCATTTGACATATCTTTTTTCGTTTTTGGCGCCTTTATTAAAAAAGTAATAATCACGTTGCCCACATCAGTACGAGTCAAATTCTCGTCCGCAGCATTAGCTGCCATATGTACAAAGATTCACACGACTCGCATTATAAAATATAAAGTCACTGCTGTATTACTCGTTCTCTTGTACTCTAATAATAAACACAGAACATGTGATCAAACCAGTTCATAGAATCCGGATGTAACTCATATACAACAACAAAATTATATATATATATATATATATATATATATATATGTATATATATATAGATATCTGTGTGTGTGTGTGTGTGTGTGTAGGAAACACACTGGAAGCGTGTGTTATTGAAAATGCAAGGTTGACCACGAAGAAAAAATATTACAGCAGAGCGATTTCGTGTATTCACATCTTCAGTGCAAATAATACTGAAGATGTGAATACACGAAAGCGCTCTGCTATAATAGTTTTTCTTCGTGGTCAACCTTGCATATATATATATATGTATATATATATATATATATATATATATATATATTATATAATCAAGACGCCGACATCCTCATTACCCAATCACGCCTCATGACGCCAACGTAGATGACATCGTACCGAAGTGGATTTTTTTTATTTTCTATAGCTAGAACGAACCGTGTGGGCATTGTCTACATAAATCCACATATTAATGACTTTATTGACATACCTACAAGCTAGACACGTTAAGCATTATTTTATAATCGAAGGCTAATTTCCAGTCCAAAAAGAATACTGATAATCTCCGTTACCTTTCATTTCTACCACCATATTAAAATCTCTCTTTTACCATCCCTATAATTTTTCGGTGTGATATTGTCCTCAAGGATAGATGTTCTAGCTATTGCAAACGAAATCCTACTTTCTGAAGTTTGGTATTTCTATCAGAGATGGGCATACCTCGAAAAAATTGAAGTCCGATTAATTAGGTAAATAGCGTCTTTCGATGAATACAGAAATGCTTTACACATCCACATGTGTGTATCAAAATCTGTGATGGGAAACAGGTGGAAGTTGGGTCGAGCGGGCAGGTGGAGAGCACTGATGCCATTTTGTGGAAATTTTCCACAAATTCGTGGAAAACTTTAAACTGCTTACCATTATTTTTGTGTAGGATTTGAAGAACTACATGTTGCAGTGAACTTGTGTATATAATAATTCCTTCTTTTTGTGTGAAAAATGTGGAAATTCGGATTTTCTTGTGGACAAAATCTCACTCGTTTGGTGGAACTGGCATAGGTCACAGTGGCAACATTGGCTGGGGTGGTCGACCCTTTATCCCCGATGTGGCACGAGCGAAGGGGTGAGTGAAGCGAATGAGATTTCCACTGTGAACAGAATTAGGCCCTTGGCACATGACTCAATACGCGTCCGAATGTTTTTGAATAAAAATTAGAACATTTTGACATCGTACAGATGTGGGCAATCGTATATCCTTAGGAAAATCCAATGGTTTATTTTTAGTTTCCTTTCTTCCACATATTATTTTGACAATTGTTGGGTCAGTAAATTTTACTTAAAGGGACCGCATTCATCAGAAGTGGCTCATTGAAAAAAAAAAAAAAACACGCACTCTTACACTAGCCTAGTGAATTATCTTAATTTTTGTCCGACAAATTTGTTTTCATAATAAAAAAAAGTCTGCTTAAGTGTTATTGTCCTAAGTTTAAGATCTGTACCTCTTATTTGATCCAGTTGACCATGTTTGTTCTCAATCGATGCTTCTGCAAGCGCGATTCAGTCGGTCTTGTTTGCCTTCACCCTACACCAATGTTTTCCAACTTTTTTTTGTTTTTTTTGTTTTTTTTTTTTCTTTTTTTTTAGGCGACCTCCAATATGATCCTCATGATATTACCGCGCCCCCAATATAATCTATTTGTATGTGTTAATGTATGTCCTTATTGTATTGAATTTATATAATTTTGCAAGAAAAAAAATAGCATACAAGACGTCTTGGCAACCCTAACAACAACGCTTGGCAACCCCAATAATCTATATATATATGTGTTAATATATATGGTTATGGTATTGAATTTATATGATTTTGCAAAAAAAAGTAGCATACAAGACGTCTTGGCAACCCTAACAAAAACGCTTGGCAACCCCAATAATCTATTTATATATGTGTTAATGTATATGGTTATTGTATTGAATTTATATAGTTTTGCAAAAAAAAAAAAAAAAAAACATACAAGACGTCTTGGGAACCCTAACAAAAACGCTTGGCAACCCCAATAATCTATTTATGTATGTGTTAATGTATATGGTTATTGTATTGAATTGATATAATTTTGCAAAAAAAAGTAGCATACAAGACGTCTTGGCAACCCTAACAAAAACGCTTGGCAACCCCAATAATCTATTTATATGTGTTAATGTATATGGTTATTGTATTGAATTTATATAATTTTGCATAAAAAAATACCATACAAAAAAGAAGTCTTGGCAACTCCAGAGTTGGGAGACAGTGTCCTTCGCAGTAAGCATTCGTTAAGTCTTCACGTGATGTCTTCATCTTGTGGATTCTTGAGATTTTTCCTTATTTGAATAGAATTAATTGAAAGTAGATAGTACAAAGCAACAAATGGAGTTAGGTAGTAAATAGACTTCCTGAACATTTCCCCTGAACTAATTAAAATCGTCTGGGTGGAAAGAATCGATATTTTTCCTTAGGTGAATAAAATTGATCGAAAGCAGAGAGTTCAAACCAACAAGCTAGGTAGTGAATATGCTTCCTAGACATCCTCCCTTTAACTGAATAAAATCGTCTGGGTGGAAAGAATAAACAAATAAGGCAAATTAGATCGATATAAAGTGGCAGTTATGATAACGGGATCGGTGTGGGAAATGAAAATGGTCATTTTGATAATGGTTATGATGAGGATAATGTCGACGATAATGGTATTAATGGTAATCTTAGTTTGGATTACCATAAACTTTGTGGCCTCTTGAGAACAGTTTTTCAACTGTGGCTTACAGAACTCAAATATTATGAGAGAGATAGAGAGAAAGGGGGGAGAGAGGAAGAGAGAGGTGTAGAGAGAGAGGGAGAGGTGTAGAGAGAGAGAGAGAGAGGTGTAGAGAGAGAGAGAGGTGTAGAGAGAGAGAGAGAGAGAGGTGTAGAGAGAGAGAGAGAGGTGTAGAGAGAGAGAGAGAGGTGTAGAGAGAGAGAGAGAGGTGTAGAGAGAGAGAGAGAGAGATAGATAGATAGATAGATAGAGAGAGGTAGTTAGATAGAGAGAGAGAGAGATATGTATGAGTAGATAGAGAGAGTGGGAATGACAGAGGAGGAGTAAGAAGAAAGAGAGGGAGTACAGCGATAAATAGAATAATTATAGAAAATTTCACATTGAGTCATCTTTTGTGTCTGATCTAATATAAATAATTTTTGCATTGTCAATTAACTTGAGAAAACATGTCAACTTTTTTCTTTTTAGCTTAAGACTTGTCAGAAAAATGTACTGATTACTCATGAACTTTAATTCTATATATATAAAAAAAAAGGTTTGATTGAGATTGAGTCTTTATGTGGCGGAACTTGAGATTGACCTTGACATCGTTATCACACTGGGCTATTTTTCCTTCAACTGTTGAAGAAGATTTGTATTCTGCAGCTTTCGGGAAGGTTTCTGCTGTGCTGGTGGGAAAAATTCTCCAGTAAATGAAAAGACATTTATTTATTTATTTATTTATTTATTTGTTTATTTATTTATACTTGTTTGTTTTATTCATTTAGTTTATTAGTTATTATTCATTTGTTTATCTATCTGTTTATTTATTCATTTACTTATTCATTTATTTATTTATTTATTTATTTATTTATTTTTAGAAAACAAAATAGTTTGCCATATTAATTTTATAGCAGATTTTTTTTTGGAGGTGAGTAGTACCACCGATTAATAAAATGTTGGAGGAGAAATAGATGAGTGTGATAGCCCCTTTAGGGAGACCTGCCCATTACAGAGATGAAACATTAATTTTCTTCTGTGAGGTGGAGTCTGCATAACGAAATCTTTGTTTTCCTACAACTCCTTTAAGACTCTGTCTTTTGTTTTTGTTTCTTGTTGCTTACAATAATCTAGTATCATTTCCTCAGTAATGCAATTTTTTTAAGACTTAATCTATCAATAAAAAATCATATCTAAAATCAAAAATGAATTGTGTGTAAAATTTGTATGTATTTTTTCAAGAATATTAAAATATTTGTCTGTAAAGAAATGCACAAAAATACACACAAAACGTACACATGCTCACACCCACATACACACACATACACACACACACACACACACACACACACACACACACACACACACACACACACACACACACACACACACACACACACACACACACACACATACACACACACACACACACATACATACACGCACACACACACGCACACACACAGATACACACACATACACACACACACATACACACACCAGTTCGAAGATATAAGAGTACTACGCTCAAGCCATATTTAGCGATACAAATTCGAGCTTTACTTGTGTATAAGTGTGTGTAAAGTCACAGCATTCCCTATAAGTCGGATCATATATGAGATATGAGCTCTCATCCAGGAAAGTAATATCTGTCGGTCACGAGTTCAGCACGTGATCAAAGACCGTGGTGAGTCCCACACATACACCAAATAGGTTCACTTCTCAATAAAGTTGTTACATAAAGACCCTGACTCCTCATCCACTCCAGAAATTACAGAGGAGAGGAGATAGTACCCCCTCAGGCCGCATCAATTTATCAGCATTTAACATCCATTCTCAACTTACATCTATTTTTTTCTCCACCGGTCGCTAGACACTCCCTTCTTTATACAAGACCCCTTCACTCTATCCATCCATCCCATATCAATAATGGTTCCAATTATTCCTCCTGTTCTCTTCTTCTCTTGAGAATAAAGGAATCTTGTACATTATAATGACTCTCATAAGCGCTCAACTCTTTGATAAACCTTATCTTCCTGGTTAATTACAATTACGTTAATATATTTAATTCATCCAGAAAAATTATTCCCAATTTTCACGTCTTCATTTCTTGGAAATCTTAATATAAGAACAAAAGATCAATAACATCCCATTCTTGTCGTTTCGTTCCTTCCTTTGAGTAAGTCTTTGTGCCTTATGGAATGGTCTTCCATCTTTACAGCAGAAAAAAAGGTAAAAGATTTTATGTTCCAGATATGCCAAGCAATTTCATGCAGCTGAGCAACGGGCTTAAACAAATGGCTTCGCAAGTTATTGAGACCAAGTTTTGTCCCATATCCAAGTCTTACTTTCTTCAAGGCTTCGTCACACACGGAGCAAAGGCTCACCCAAGCGCACAGAAAGCTTATTTCATTTGTGAAAGTAACAGAATAAGCCAAAGGCAGTAGTTCAAGGACAAAAACTCAAGAACAGAGATTCTCGACCTATTTCCTCTTGTCCCAGATACTGTTGAGGAAGGTGGAAGAATAAGACAAGGGTCTAGGACCGATGTTATTCCTGACCGATATCGCTTAGAGCTTCTTCAGAGGATTGATACTCCTGGATAACGCTGACGGTATACTTAGTAGACCCGACACCATAATCCCATCAACTAGGCAGGGGACGCGGGTGGGTGGACGGAGATGTGACTGTATACTTGAATACTATTGCTCTTCATTTTCCTGGAGCACGATACTAAACAAAATCATTGGACTATAGCTGTTATTGGACAGCCTATGCCAGGGGCCTAGCAGAGGAGGTAGGAAGACGCTCTTCCTTATTTCATCAGGGGAGATCTTTCCTTCTTGTACCATAATCTCCAATACCTGAAAATAAACTAAAGAAGAAATAACTAACAGTTATAGGGTAGCCTATGCCAGGGACCTAGCAGAGGAGGTAGGGAGACGCTCTTCCTTATTTCATCAGAGGAGATCTTTCCTCCTTGTACATAATCTCCAATACCTGAAAATAAACTAAAGAAGAAACATCGCCCCCGTTTCAAGTAACCCATCCTTAGAACCTTTGCCCCAAATGTAAACCACCCAGTAACGGCTACAGAACATCAACTAACTACTACTAGTAATCGGTTTGTATCCCCAATTGTGAACGTTGTCAGGTACCCAAGCTGTTTATCGATCTGAGATCGAGAGAAACTGCAGTTCGGAAGTAGAATGGGTGATACTGTTAACAAGTTATTCAGACACAGAGCAGAGCGTCACTGGTGAGTCAAAGTTTACCTTGTGTCATGTCATCCTGTATTCGGGTTCATGACCTCGATTGTCGAAATTCATCTCGTCTCATGGCCCCTCGAGCAAAGGTCACGACCCTCCTGACCTAGTTCGACAACCTGGCGCCAATATCACTGCATTCTGACTTCGGGTCACGATCAAGCTGGACTAGGTCTTGAAGCTGGAGCTGCCATGTTATGGAAAAAGTTTGCGGATGACAACTTTGCTTTTAAACCTTTCATACTCTGAGTTCCTCCGCGGTTGAAAAAAAATCATTAGACGTCAGCTGGAAAAGGATTTCTTATTACGAAGAAAATTCACAGATCTAAAATTTATTTTTACCCTTCTAATATTCATTTTACAATCTGGTGAATACATTCTTTAGCTTCAACTAAATAGAATTTCTAGAATAAATAAAGAGACGCAATTAAATATTTCTATTATTGTAGAAAGCCTTAGCCTTAAGCTGTTCATTCACAGAAGTCACACTATGCTAAAAAAAAATCGTTTGGTATTAACTGGAACAAAATCCACAAAGTGTGATATGGGTACAAGTGAGTTAATGTTGTTATGTCGACGGTGGATGATCGACATTTCCGCTAAATTTAATTTGTCGGACTTAAAGGACGGAACGCGTACCAATGTGAGGACCCAAGCCTAACCTATGACATATCGGAGCTTTACAGATATATATTTCATTGTTATAATATTCATGACTTTCTATTAAAAAAGTACTTTTATCATAACCGAAGTACTATGTATAGAATTGTACTCGTCACCAATGAAATAAATATTTGCGTAGTTCTGATATGTGATCTGGTTTAACGTCACAAACTCTCCCCCCGCGCTATCGGATAGCTAGGACGGTGCCCCTCACAGAGGACTTTGTAACGTGGAATTGATTGAACTATACGCGTGGTTTAACTTCGCCGGTGGCAGGGTTCGAACCGCGATCCCCTCGACCTTCGCCGAAAGTAACGGCGCCTTAACCCACTCATACGGTGTATATATATATATATATATATATATATATATATATATATATATGTATATACATATATGTATATATATGTATATATTATTAGCATATGTATATATATGTATATATATGTATATATATGTATATATGTATATATGTATATATATGTATATATATGTTTATATGTATATGTATATATATATCTATATATATATATGTATATACATATATGTATATACATATGTATATATATATAATATATATATATATATATATATATATATATATATATATATATATATATACATTACAACCTAATATATCATATCACCTAGTCGAGTGTCCAAATTGGCACAGTAATACAATTGTGTCACTTCTTGAAATAAATACTCCAGTTTTATTACCTTAATTGGTCAAGGCTCCCTCATGCAAGGATATTTTCCCTTAGTTGACTGGAATTGTCTGGCTTGACATAACACAAAAAATTTAAAGAGAGAGAGTGTATTGTACATATTGATCTGCGTTGGATATATTTCCTGGGTTGTATTTTTAGCTTTCCTACGTTATTTTGCGGTCTCTTTGATCAAGCCAAACTGCATAATTCATAATGCAGAGAGAAAAAAGAGAGAGTGAGAGAGAGACAGACAGACAGACAGACAGACAGACAGACAGAAAGGAAGGAAAAGGAAACAAGAATGAAGAGGGAGAGGGAGAGAGAGAAGGAAGAGAAGGAGGAGAGAGGAGAAGAAGAAGGGGAGGAAAGGGGAGATGAGGGAAAGAAAGAACATATCTAATATATTCTTACAATCCTCTGTGTATATGTGTAGATAAACTCGTTTTTTCGTACACGAACAACACAGATGTAAGAGTGAGTATAATCCAATAAATAAATCCATAAAATTAAATCCAATTTACTAAGTCACAGGTAAGGCCAAATTGGTTTACTTCTTCCACCTTCAGTCTTACATTTCTTCGTTCTATTTTTTCTCTCTTATCTTTTACGTTTTTGCATATTTTCTTACCAATTCTGTGTTTATTCTTTCTTTTCTATGCTTTTCATCCGGTTAGTTGCGATAACAGTTATTCCATTATCGTGTTTGTCAAGTTTGCATTTCGTCTACTGGCTACTTCTTTCGATTACTCTCTCCTTTGCATTCCTTCTTTCCCTCTTCGATTTAGCGTTTGTTTGCCTGCCAATTATTATTGTTTGCTCAAGATTCCTATTTTTTGTTGCCTCACAAAGGAACTTTCACGTTTGTTTTCTGAAATTCTTCTTTGTGGATTTTTGGTTTATTTTCTGATTTCAAAATTGAAGATAATGGAGATTGATACGGAGATATCAATATATATATACAAAAATGGTGACCAGGGGAATATATATATATGTATATATATACATATATATATATACATATATATGTATATATATACATATATATATATATATATATATTATATATATATATATATATATATATATATATTATATATATATATATATATTTCTACAACACTGAATGGGTCCCAGTGAACAGATTTACATTTATTAACCACAATTCACTCTAATTTTTAGCCATCAACATCGAGAAACTCGAGGAGGTCAACATTCAGAAATTGAAACGTGGCACAGCTAAAGACTCGAACCTGCGCTAGCACGTAATAAGTGATAATGACTTTACCGATTGCACCATCCCCTCCGCCTTCGCCGCAAGTAACGACGCCCTAACCCGCTTCGTAGGTTACAAATGTAATTTACATCATAATATATAGATAAAAGTTAAAAGTAAAGAAATTATTCATTATTATTTTTTTGCCAAATTTATTAACTAGAGAAAAATGAAAAGGTCGCCGTTGAGATGCAAAAAAAAAAAAAAAGATAAATTTTGCCTCTGTACATTGCAGACCGTCTTGTCGATACACAAGATCGTCTTGATCCAATCGACCCTATCCTCTTCACAATAAAAGTAAAGATATCATTTGGGTTCGAACGGTAAAAAGACTGAGAACTTGAATGGAACTCCAACAATCCAAAGTTCAGTCATCTCGCTCGTTCATCATTCACGGCGAGTGCTACGGATGAATTAATTTTTGAAGAGAAAGAAGGCATCGAGGGGACCAGGAAGGAGAACGCGTTAACATAAGAACCGCGTCAAAGGACGTGGAATGGCCGAATGGCTCTAAGCTTGAGGGCAGGACCTTTGGCACCGTGAATAACATGCTAGGCTTTGCTGTGTGACCTTCCCTAATTCCAGAATATATATCATCGTATATTACATTATGTAGTATCTTCTCTGTAGATGGCTACCAAGCCGAAACTTGGGAATAAAAGACTTTAATTTTAACATTTGTCTCCCTCTATAATCCAATAACCCTATACATACATATATATATATATATATATATATATATATATATATATATATATAACGACCCGAAGCGCAGCGGTATCGAAATAATATTAATGTACTGTGTGTGTGTGTGTGTGTGTGTATGAATATACTATCAACCACATTAACTTATTTTCCATTTTAATTCATTGCAAACACTGTCGAGACTAATAGGAGTATGTAGCTTGATGGAAACATATTCGTAAACTGAGACACTGCTCTGCTGAAAACTTGACAAAGCAACAAGCCAGGCTCCAATTCTGCAACATCATCCCAATACCAAAATTATTTATTGCCTCCAAATACGACATCACTTTTGCACTCAATGGACCAAAGAGATATCTCAACTTTCAAAACCCATTATTTACTCTATACATTTGGAATGTTGAATTAAAAAACAAACAAAGACGGGGGACCAACTGTAATGGAATTCTGAAAAAATGTCAACATTTCAACTTCAGTAAAAATCGTAAAAAATGGGGTAATATCACCCAAAAGAATATGAAGGGTGTTTCGAAAACACTTTGCCCACAATTTTGAGGGTTTTGAATCACTACAAGAAAATGCACAACAATAAACATGAAATTGTAAACCTGGCAAATGAATTGAATCTTGACGTGTTGTCAAATGACGTAGACGAGCTGCTTCAACGACTTAATGGCGAGTTTACTAGCGAAGACCTTATTGCAATGCAAGAACAGGCAAAAATAGACGAGGAAAATTTCACTGTCGATAAAAGGCAGGATTCACGTTAAAAGTACTCGTGTAAGCATTTTAACATTTAGATAAAACCTTAAGATTTCTTCAAGCGCAAGATCCACATTTTGAACGAAACGCAAAATTTTCGACAGCAATAGCGAAAGCGTCTGCGTGTTACCGAGAACTTCATAGAACATAAAAGAACTTGTGAGCGGACAACTCTCATTTTATTTATTTTTCTAAAGAAATCTACAAGTCCATATCTGCGGTGCTTGCATCCACAAATGACGTCCATCAGTCAAGTGACAATGACAGTAAAAAAAAACTAACACCGTACAGTACAATATTTTATTATAATGTTATATATTTATTACGATAAGTATTCTTTACATTCTACTATTGTTTTATTGTCATTTATTTTCGAATATATAGTATTCAGTTTTTTTTTT
>NC_134809.1:16670619-16680619 GCF_046742065.1 Oratosquilla oratoria
GGTGGGGAGGTGACCCAACATCGTCCTAAAAAAAAAAAAAAAAAAAAAAAAATATATATATATATATATATATATATATATATATATATATATATATAATTGATAGGGCTTTGGCTCACCACAGTTTTCTCACATCCCATTGTTGCATGGGAATGATATCGAATTATTTGCTATCATTATTACTTTATCATTGCTATGATCATAATATTAGTATTACTAATATTACCAAGACAGGTTTGTAGGGCGTAAAACAGAATACAGCCTATTGTATAAGAATTCTATGTAACACTTTTATTTAAATAACATTAACTACATATGCATGAAACCTTTCATTCACCTTAGTGTAATCACCTAAGCTTTTACAAAATAATCTATTGCCAGACATATCTAAGGTAAAAAATTGTGGATCACGGGAGCCTAGACAGTGAGAGAGTGCACTTCACTGAGTCGAAAACGATACTGATATTGGAGTAATATCATACTGCTTAGGTTGTTGACTGCGCATGTTAATTAAATACTCATTAACTGTCATTCTGCTAACTCAAGCTTGTACGTATATTTTGGCTCCTATCAGGCAATTTCATTCAGTTCAGTAAATCCTGCTGTGCAGGAAGAGAATTAATTCTATCTCGATCAAGTATTTGCTAATGACATGGAGCTCGTTCGGCCGGGAAAGGCAATCCCCTACGCGTCCCTATACCCCAGATTAGAGTGAGACTGACTCTATTTAAAAAGTATTAGAGAATGTTGATTATTATAAGAAGGATTCCGGTCACGTCGTTTCTGATATTATCGTATGTTTAGATGTTTGTCAGATAATTTAGAACTCGTTGAATTAAACGTGTATTGGAGAAAGAACATAAGTATAAGACAGTGCGTACATTCACTTGTATCTGCGCAAACACATACACACAAACATACACACACACACACACACACACACACACACACACACACACACACACACACACACACACACACACACACACACACACACACACACACACACACACACACACACACACACACACATACACACGCGCGCGCGTATCTCATGCACACTGATAGCGTAAACTGTATGCATATTAATATATACTGCTTCAACCGATATTATTTATTGGCGAATATTGATCGACTGAATACCTATCTTCAAAGCGCTTCCTAACATCGCCAAACTTCTATGTGAACTTCGTTAATCACTTATTATCTCAAAGCCAAGAGGGATTTGCATAACCACTATTTCTCCTTCTCTCTTTCGTATCTCTAGCCCTCTCTCTCTCTTATCTTTTTTCTCTCTCACCTACTCTCCTTTGCCACTAGATTCCTCTCTTTTTCATTCCAATTTTTGTTAATATTTCATAATTTCAACTCTCATTCTCTCTCTCTCTCTCTCTCTCTCTCTCTCTCTCTCTCTCTCTCTCTCTCTCTCTCTCTCTCTCTCTCTCTCTCTCTCTCTCCGTCTATCTGTCTCTTTCTCTGTCTGTCTCTGCCTTTGTCTGAAGCATTGTGAATAAGTTTCGACTTCTTAGGAAACCTTCCCAAAACCTCAGGAGGGGACAAATTCTTGTCCTGCTGCTGCCGAGAGTTTCTGGCGTTCTTGGCCCTTCATAGAGCCATATTACTTATGAACAGCCATACCACAGTGTTCCCTCTAGTACTCCCCTTTCTTCTTCTTTTTCTTCTTCATCTTATTGTTCTTCTTCCTCTTCTTTTACTTCTTCCTCTTCTTTTACTTCTTCCTCTTCCTCTTCTTCCTCTTCTCTTCCTCTTCTTCCTCTTCCTCTTCCTCTTCCTTCTCCTCCACTAGATGGTAAAACCAATGAACATTTGATTTTTTTTGTGTGTTTGGTGACTCCATGATATGATGTTATGACGACATCCTGCAACGGAAGAATAAGCTACGATGGAGACTCGTATGCCGACCGGGCTGTGGTGTCACTGAAGGTATCCAAGCCATCAAGAAACAAAAACCGTTAAATACGGTTATGACCGTTATTTATTGTGAAGCAACAGCACGAAATAAGATCGGGGGGGCGGGGCGGAAACTTGTTCGGAAACATAAGGTTGAAACACAATGGCAAAAGCCGACAAGACTGTGAGAATCAACACTGTGTGAGATCGAAACCTTTATTGGTACGACGTTTCGCTTTTTGAAAAAGCTGTAACAAGCGAAACGTCGTACCAATAAAGGTTTCGATCTCACACGGTGTTGGTTCTCACAAACATAAGGTTCTTCTCTGGTAGCCTGTAGCCAACACATAATTAATCTGTCGAGTTCTTCCGACGCTACTCTCCTGTCTCGTGGTGAAATAAGAGAGGTATCGACATCAGTGGGAGACTATGACTGTAGCGCACACAAATGGGATTCCTCTTTTTATCCCTTGGTGTCTGTTCTCCTAGCGACATGCCCAATTATCCCTCTGATGAGATTCACCTGTTCCTTGTGGCAAAGAGTTCTTTACAGATATCCATCTGGATGCCTTCGTTGAACCGGTTTGTTTTCTGGGGTAGAGGACTCAAAGTGAGAACAGAGGTGGACGAGGAAGATAAAACAGTTTAGGATCAAATCTGGAATGCAAGAGCGTGCCAGGGAAATGTCGGAAGTATATCCGATACTCTGGAAATCGTATAATTCAAATACACCTTTTCAAAAACAGAATTCGTGAGGTTCAAGCGTTCATTAAAAGTAACCATAGAGGTATGGTGGAGACGTGGTTGACCTATGAGAAACTTTAAGCTCAGTTTATCATCCAGGGATTCAGAATATTTCATCAGGATAGGAACCGCAAGAATGTTCCGATATTCTGGAAATCATATACTTCAATGGACACCTTATCAAAAGCAGAATTCGAGAGGGTCAAGTGTATATATAGGGTAACCATATAGGTATGATGGGGACATGGTTGGTCTATAAGGAACTTTAAGTTAGGGCGCTGTTACTTGCGGCGAAGGTCGAGGGGATGGCGGTTCGAATCCTGCCACCGGCGAAGTTGAATAATTAAATTCCACGCTACAGAGTCTTCTGTGAGGGTCACCGTCCTAGCCTTCCAATGGGAGGAGTTTGTGACGTTAAACCATATCATCATATATTTCTTTTTGCATCCGACTTTGATATGGACCAAAAGGTCTCCTGTCGGCATGCTCCGCCTTTGTAATCCTTTGTAACCCTTTATCACCCTGGGAATTTGAATATTTCATCAGGATAGGAACCGCAAGAAAGGGGTACGTGTTTTACTGTTAGCCAATCCTGATAGTAAAGGGGATTGATAACGTCGGATTTGGAAATATTTTTGCTCTAATACAAACCAGATGAGCTGTTAGAAAAGAGGTTTCATCTTGATCAGCCAATCCTTTGCCCCAGTTATCACATAACACTATTCAAAGAAAAATATAAATTATGTTTATCGTTTAATTTTCTATAAGAAAACGTAGATACAGAAAAATAAGTGAGACTAATTAGAGATGGAAGAGACACTGAACGTATTTTCGGTTACTGGAACAGAGGTATGGTGCTGGGTAATGGAAACTACCACGTAGAGAAAAATCCAAAATATCCACTACAGTTATGACCTAACACTATTCAAAGAAAACTGTTAATTAGATGTACTCGTTTAATTTTCCATTAGAAAACGTAGATACAGGAAATAAGTGAGATTAATTAGGAATGAAAGAGACACCGAATGTATGGTGCCGAGTTATGGAAGTCGTCACGCAGAGGAAAATCCAAAATATCCGCCAAAGTTATGACATAACACTATTAAAAAAAACCTATTAATTAGATTTACTCGTTTAATTTTCTATTAGAAAACGTAGATACAGGAAATAAGTGAGATTAATTAGAGATGGAAGAGACATCGAAAATCCAAAGTATCAAAAATATCCACTACAGTTATGACCTAACACTATTCAAAGAAAACTGTTAATTAGATGTACTCGTTTAATTTTCTATTAGAAAACGTAGATACAGGAAATAAGTGAGATTAATTAGAGAACGGAAGAGACACTGAACGTATTTTCGAAAATCCAAAGTATCCAAAATATCCACCATAGTTATCACATAACACTATTCAAAGAAAACTATTAATTAGATTTACTCGTTTAATTTTCTACTAGAAAACGTAGATACAGGAAATAAGTGAGATTAATTAGAGAATGAAAGAGACACTGAACGTATTTTCGAAAATCCAAAGTATCCAAAATATCCACTATAGTTATCACATAACACTATTCAAAGGAAACTATTAATTAGATTTACTCGTTTGATTTTCTACTAGAAAACGTAGATACAGGAAATAGTTGAGTTTAATTAGAGAATGAAAGAGACACTGAACGTATTTTCGAAAATCCAAAGTATCCAAAATATCCACCATAGTTATCACATAACACTATTCAAAGAAAACTATTAATTAGATTTATTCGTCTAAGTTTCTATTAGAAAACGTAGATACAGGAAATAAGTGAGATTAATTAGAGAACGAAAGAGACACTGAACGTATTTTCGGTTACGGTTATAGTGCCGGGGCATGGTCGCCGCCACGCAGAGGAAAATCCAAAATATCCGCCACCGTTACGGAAGTTCCGAGATTAATCCCGAAGTAAAACTTAGTCACAGAATGGGGAAAGGAAAGTTGCAAGGGAAGACTTAGGGTTAATACCTGTTTTAAACTTGATCGCAGATTCAAAGTTGAGTTGAGCCTTGCGAATCCCAAGAGCGAAAAAAGGGCGCAAACAATAACATGACCTCGTCGACACAGAGATTTATTAAAACATATTCCTTCTTTAGTAAACGAAAACGTGTGGCTGTATTCAGCTGAGTAGCGGTTGAACTTAAGGAAGAGTGGTTTTCTAGACTGAATAAAGTTGTCTGGTAACAGTCAGAGAAATACATAAGTGGCAACATCTAGTTGACTGAGACAGATTTAATACGTTTACTGGGGAGACATTTCCTTTGGTTGAATAAAATCGCCTGTCGACATTCAGATACATATAACAAAAGCCAATAAATCTGTCAGTCATTCAGATTTCAGTGCTGAACTGAAGCCTAAATTCATTCTATAAGTTGCATGACCACGTCACCCTCTGCCACGTCACTCCTGCAAACATCTGTTCCTCAATTCCCAACTGTCTGAGTGCTCTGTGTTTTCAACCTCGAGGTGTAAGATCGAAAACATGGCTGCTTCGTCCTCCATATTCTTTTCTGGCTGCTTTCTTTGCCCACTATCTTCTCTGCTCCTTGACGCCCCCACAAAATAATTTTCTCCAATTTGCTCTCTCACCCAATTTTCCCTCGTGACTTTCAGCATTATTCCCAACATTGATCTCTCCATTCCTCTTTGTCCTTTCTCTAGCTTTGTCCTTGTTTCGTCTGTTTCCAAGTCTCACATCAATAGGTTACAAGTGGGAGCATTAACTGATTATTAACCTTGCGTTTCGGATTGAGAAGCTCTTGTGGTGTTCCAGTTTATGCGTGTATATATATATATATATATATATATATATATATATATATATATATATATAATTTTTGTGTGTGTGTGTGTATGTATATGTATATATTATATATATATATATATATATATATATATATATATATATATATTAGTTTCGAGCATTCGTTTTCAAAAAGATCATTAGGATTGATCAAATTTCTGTAATGATAAATATAAATGTTGGTACAAATCTGGTAAATAAGGAAAATGAAAAAAAAACGTAGAAGTAGAAAAAAAGAAAAATAGAAAAGTAGAAAAATAGAAAATATAAAAAAGTTGAACAATTGTAAGAATGCGGTCGTATTCAATTGAACATGCATCGAAGAAAACCTTCCTTCCTTGATGATATATATATGTATATGTATATATATATTTATTTATTGGACGGACACCAGTTTGAATAAAAGCGTGCTGCTCTTACAACTTTCCAGTCACTGGTTCGATTCCCGTACTTCTCTCTGATTCCTATCAGTAATAGTTATCTGCGCCAACAGTAACCTGGGGGTACCTGTACCCTTAAGGGCTACGAAACTGAACCTGGGGGAAGATACGAGACATGATAGCCAGTGGAATGGTACTGTATATTTTACAATTAGAAAGCAAAGTGAAGTTTTGTATCATTAATACTTTTCATATGTTTGCATTGTATTTGTATTGGATGAAATATCAAGGGATACGGGCACTGAAAAAGGCTAAGACCCGGTGACGTAGAAGAAAGCTGACGTCATCGGCCACAGCTACGCGTCACCTGTCTTAGGCTCCCCACCTTGATCGATCAAGATTCTATTTTAATCAAGTCTGCTCATTGTTTGATCACGGTCTTCTGATATTTGATATCATAAAAGCTATAGATTGCAATATGAATCCAATGAATTCTGAAGTGGTGGGAAGGATTTCTGCATTCCCACGTAAATGGTTTGAACTGCACGTACTTAATATTATGAATGTAACTGTATGATTGCGATACTTGACTCATTATATACTGGCCTAAGCCCTTTCGACCCGATGCCCCTCCACTTGACGATATGACGTCATGTCGCATCAGTCGCTTCTCGTCGATTTCAAAAGGATGTTACTATGATTTGATTTATTTAAGGCTTTTCCTAGAATTAATAGGTTTAGTCTAATCTTTATTATCCTTTTCAACATGACTGAATTAATCTGAGTCTTTTCTCCCAAATGACACTAGACTGTCGTTTGTCTAAAGATGATCTCATGAACTGAAATCGCGTTGGAGAAGGAGCGGATGATCCTATGGTTAATGAAATCAACTGGCGGCAGCTAGAAAGATACGCATGAGCAAAACCCACTATTCACAGGCCAAACGAGGTCAGCTATGACCATTATTCGCCGAGGGACGGGGGCCGGAGGGGTTGGGGAGGGGTTGTCCATAGGACGAATAAGATTGCCTGATGTCAACAAGAAAAATGTTCACAAGAACGTCTCCTGCTCTTTATGAGATAAAGGGCAACAAAGGAGAGTTAGAAACTGAAACTCCTTTGGTGATTCCTTAACCTTCGCATTGTCTGACAACTTCGGAAGTCTTGAAGATGTACATTAGGGACGAAGAAGATCGAAATGTGGAGGAGAATGGATAAAGGCATTTTTTGTTCTGCTAGGTGGTGATAGATCGAGGGAAATGGTCTATTACGGTGTTTCCTAAAGTGTGTCACCTGGGGAATGTCTGTGAATTTCAAAAAGAGCCCCAGTGGTTCTCAGCTCGAACGGATCCATAGTTTAAATCTGTAAAACTTATTTATTTATTTTCCAATGAAAGTGATTCTTAATCCTAGATATTTTCATCAACGGAACATAAACTACATCAGTAGCTTGGGAGGCATCCATGTTAAAAAAAAAAGAAAAAGAAAAAAAAAAGATAATAATAATAATAATAGTAATAATAATAATAATAATACATAAAATAAAATCGATTTTTTAAAAACCGAGACTGGCACCCGCTGTGGGCTATATCGCGTTGGTTTCCATACTCTACTTTAACTCCACCTTTACTCCTCCATTCCCTGCTACATGTGACCCTAAATACTTAAAACTATCCACTTCCTCAACCTCTCTCTTTTAACACTTATCCCCAACTTACCGCCAGCCTCTCCCCTTTTACAACTCATATTTCTTTACTCACATCTAATTTCAATTTCCTCCGATCACAAACTTTCCCAAACTCCGTCACTAACTGCCTTAGACCCCCGTCTGACCCAGCCACAAGTGCAGTGTCATCTACAAACAACAAGTGGTTCACTTCTTATTTACCTATACACTCTCTAATCATCTCCAATCCTCTGCCCATGACCCTTGTATTTACCTCCTTTACCAGCCTATCCACGTACGCATTGAACAACCATGGTGATATAACACAGTCCTGGTGCAACCCTAACTACACCTCAAACCACTCACTCTCACACTTCCCAACCCGAACATGAGTTCTATTATTCATGTGAAAGCTTTTGACTGCCCTTAACAGCTTTCCCCTTATCCCAAATATCTGCAATACCTCCCACAATGCCTTCCTGTCGACCCTGTCATAAGCCTTCTCCAAATCCATAAAATCCCAAAAATCTCTCTTTCTTTTTCCAAAAGCTTCTCGCTTCCGCCTTATCATGATTTTTTTTTATTCAGACACTCTTTACTTTTCCCAAACAAACAACTAAGCAAAATTCTAAAAGCCTGTCAACTCTATTTTTTGTAGTATGATGCTCTTTGAGTATGTATTTTCTTGTGTTATTTCATTAATTTATTTCGCTTTAAACCTTGTTGAAGACTGTAATGTCTTCCGTTATATTTTGTAATTGTAATTCATTGTAACATGAAGGTGAAAAACAATTATTTTAGTCCATTATATTACGGTGGTATAGGTTCCCTCTACGAGTAACTAATATATATGCAGAGTCCACAAGGAAAAGGAAAAACACACGGAGTCCGATTGCTTTCGTGATATATTCACATTATCAAGGAGCACAGAAAAATGAGATACAAAGTATAAATAGGACAAGAGAAACATTTACCTTCCTCTCCGAAGCCTGAAAGCCCAGGCTGGGCCACCCGGCGAGGTCATGGAAACAGATCATTATCACATTAACTTTTAAAACATGTACTACTTATACCACTGACAATACATGGATCCAACTTATATAATCCCAAACTATTATCAATGAGTTGGTCATAATTGCATTTGATAATTCCTGACTCTATGATATTTCCTTCCGTGATGTTCCCACACTGTACAACTAATATGTGTGTATGGTACAATGGAATTATCATGGCCACCTTTCGTTTCATAACGAGGTCGGATATAATGAAAGTAATAACAAAGAAGTTGAAAGACCAATTCAATGCTATGTGAATAACATTGTCTATAACACATGTCAAAAACGTGTTAATGGTGTTAGAAAAGGTCAGGTTCGTAGAAAGCATAACGTATCACACGACAAATATGATCACGCTTCTCACATTGAGATTGTGATCCGGAACTCGATTTCCCACAGACAAAAGTGTTTGACTCTGATCCAAACCAAATATAAAGGATAAAGATGACAGCTGATCTTGCCTAGAATGCAGTTTGTGTTTGTCTAAGGGGAGTGTTGTGACTAAGGCCGCGCGGTAACCCAGCTCATGAGCAAGTGGGTGCGAGTTCGATTCCCGTGTCTCACTGTGGGCTATGCCGCGGTGGATCCTGACAGCCCTGGGCAAGCGAGGAGGTGACCCAACACCTCGGGAATCAGAAGGATTCCAGGTTTCGGGGCTTTTATAGTCTCTGTGGAGGAGTGGGTAAAGGCTCTGTGAAGGTAATCTTACGGTGACCGAGAGCAGTGGGTTCGAATTCTGCACATATGTTTACAAAAATGTGTGATTTTTGTTGTTGTTTAAACATTTCTTATCTTCTGACTTATTTCTTTATCGTTGCTTACTTATATATATGAATTACTTTTTAGAAACCACAATATTTATGTATCAAAGAATATCATGAAAATAAACGAACGTGATGAAAAACTACTTCATAATAACCACGAACTATACGAACTCGGGGAAAGTGAAAAATATCCATTTGGCAAAGCTTTGGTGACTTCCGTAAGATCAAATAGGATCAAAGAACTGCAGGGCGGGGTGGGGCAAAGTCCTGGGAATTGATATAGCCATCAAAATTTTCGCCTTTCGACTACCATTGGCAAAAATAATGGATCCCCCCGTCTCTCTCTCTTTCTTCCTCTCTCTCTCTCTTTCTCTCTCTCTCCCTCTCTCTCTCTCTCTCTCTCTCTCTCTCTCTCTCTCTCTCTCTCTCTCTCTCTCTCTCTCTCTCTCTCTCTCTACTCTCTGTCTCTCTCTTCTCTCTCTCTCTTCTCTCTCTACTATCTTTTTTTTTCTCTCTCTCTCTCTCCCTCTCTCTCTCTACTATCGGTCCCTCTCTTTCTACTATCTCTCTATTTCTCTCTCTCTCTCACACACGCACATACACATATACACACACACACACACACACACACACACACACACACACA
>NC_134809.1:16690619-16695619 GCF_046742065.1 Oratosquilla oratoria
TAACAGGAATGATAGAAGTAATCATTATATTCTATGTGATTCGAAATAGTGGAGGTGACAATACGTTCCGTTGTGAATTAAAGTAGGTAGAAACAACTTTGCCAACCGTGTAGTTAATGAATGGAATAAACTTCCTGCACAGGTAGTGCAATGTAGTTCAGTTCGAAGCTTTAAGAATCATTTAGATAAACACCTAAGCAAGGTGCTGTAATGATTATAATTTCTTTTGTATTATTTGTTTTTGTTTTGTTATCATTTGTCTGTCTGATTTTGATTTATTATTAGTTATATGTCAATTTATTATTATTTACTATTTACCTGTTTGTTTATTATTCAACTGTACATTTGCATTTATTTATGTATTTTATTTGTTATTTACATTATTATAGTTTTTATTTATTATTTTATTATTATTTTTTTCGCATCCGACCTAGATATGGACCAAAAGGTCTCCTGTCGGCATGCTCCGCCTTTGAAATCCTTTGTAATCCTTTGTAAGCTTTCAGAAGCACGGAATGGTTGAAAATAAACTAAAGAAATTAAATAAATAAAATTAGGATTCTCGTTTGTGTTAGTAAAGATGCGTCTCTTCCCTGTCAGAATTAGGTTATTTTTCATTTATCAAAATGTTTGTTTGTTTCTTAAGTTATTCTTAAATACATACATACATATACTAAAGGCTTTTTTCCCCCTTACAAGGGAGGTAGCCAAAAAACAAAGGCATATAAACCACTCCCACCCATTCCATCGCCAACATACTCTTAAATATATGTGATAATCTGCTTATTTGTTGACTTACCAGCCCCAGTTTATATATTAAGTTGTTGCCTCTTTATTTTGTTATTCTTTTATGTACATTTAATATTTCACTTATTCCTTGGCTAATGGACATCAGTATTTGCATATGAAATTAATTATTTGCATATTCATTCATTCATGAATTCCTTTGTTTGTTTTTCAATGCATTTTAATCTACCTGCTTTCTGTTAGATATTTATATTTTCACCTTTTGTTTACTTAAGCCTTCCAATTTCCTTTTTTTCAGGTGAGTGGGGATGTTATTCTGTAGTGAAGAACCTAAATCTATATCGACCATCTCTAGCTCGTTTGCGAACTCTAGGTTTTGTCGTTGCTATAGGAAGAATATTTTATTCAGTTGAAGAATTCCAGCACCAACGCTAAAAGAACATGGCGGAGCTGCCAAAGCAAAAGTAAGTGGAAAATCGTCTCGTTGATTTAAATCAAAGTTTCCCAACCCTGGGGTCGCCAAGACTTCTTGTACGCTAAACGTTTTTGTTGCAAAATGATATGAATTCAATACAATAACCACGACGATGTTAACTTTGTCTTTTATAACCTTACATTACCTTTCTTACACATATATTTACTATACTTGTTCCCTACTTTTTAACATTTAACAGCAAAATGATATGAATTCAATACAATAACCACGACGATGTTAACTTTGTCTTTTATAACCTTACATTACCTTTCTCACACATATATTCATTATACCTGTTCCCTACTTTTTAACAGTTAACAACTAGTCATATATATTAACACACATACAAATAGATTATTGGGGTCGCGGTCATATCATGAAGATAATATTGGGGTCGCCTAAAAAAAAAAAAAAAAAAAAAAATGTTGATCTAGATATTTTAGGTTGGAGGTTCTGCCCAACGCAACGCGACAACGGCGTGTCCCGCTTTCGACTTATTTGAGGGTCTGGAATGGAGAGGAAATAATGTGAGATAAAAGTGGGACTGCGTCAGGGTTGGGTTAATGTCGCCCGTAATTGTATGTGAATTGGGTGGTGAGGGAAATGAACGCGAGAATAGTAGGAAGGGGTATATAGTTCGCGAGTTACAGAGGAGGGAAATGGAAAAGGAACCAGTTATTATTTGTGGTTGAAAATGTTTTTGCTTAAAAGTGGCAGTCTGCCGACAAGATTGACTAGATAAACACCATATGAGGACGGAGCCTTTATTTGTACGACGTTTCGCTTATTACAGCTTTTTCAAGTACAATTTGAGATACAAATGCTTGAGATTAAATAAGGGGAAAGGAGGGAACGGGGAGAGAAAAAGGGGGGGGGAAGGAAGAGGAGGAGGAGGAGGAGGAGGAGGAGGTTGGGGGGGATTGGACAAATAAAGGCTCCGTCCTCATATGGTGTTTATCTAGTCAAAATGTTTTTGTAGCATGGGTGATAGGCTAAAATAGTACATACATACATACATATGCCAAAGGTTTTTCCCCCTTACACTGGGGGTAGCCAAAAAGAAAAAGGGCATAGAAATCACTCCCACCCATTTCATTTCCCATATATTCCACTCCCCTTCACCCTCCTCCCTCCCTCCTATCTTGGCACCTCCTGGATGACGGGTATATAGTTGGTGAGATATAGAGGGAAATGGAAAAGGAACGAGTTATTATTTGTGGTTGACCATGCTTTAGCAGCATGGGGGATAGGCTAAAATAGTTGGTGACGGGGTTTAGGAGCGTGTAAAACGAGAAAGCTGGAAGTCAATTTGAGCAAAAGTTAGTTGAGGAGATGTGCAACGAAAGATGATGTTAGGAGGTTGGAAGTAAGTTTGGAAGGTGAGAGAACGGAAGAAGGAGAGATCTTAGTATTTGGCATTACATATGGCTGTGAAGGTGTAGATAATGTGATAATGTAAAATAGGTAAATAAATATTGTGGATAGGGAATGAAAAGTTTGATGAAAAATAGAAATCTGGGAATTAACGGAAAGACATATTTGCAATGGAGCAATTTTTCCCAATGCATTATAAGGAACAGAGGTTGGAATATGAAGGAAGCAGAGAGGAAGATAACAAATGTGTCTGAGATGTAAGGAAGAAATTACGAGGATGGATAGAGTGAGAAATGTGAGAGGAAAGAGGGATTGGATAAATTACGAGGATGGATAGAGTGAGAAATATGAGAGGAAAGAGGGATTGGATAAATTACGAGGATGGATAGAGTGAGAAATATGAGAGGAAAGAGGGATTGGATAAATTACGAGGATGGATAGAATGAAATGAAAAAGATGAGACGAAAGAGGGATTGGATAAATTACGAGGATGGATAGCGTGAGAAATGTGAGACGAAGGAGGCATGGGATAGATTACGAGGATAGATAGATTAAGAAATGTGAGAGGAAAGAGGTATCGGATAAATTACGAGGATGGATAGAGTGAGAAATATGAGGGAAGAGGGATTGGATAAATTACGAGGATGGATAGGGTGAGAAATGTGAGAGGAAAGAGGGATTGGATAAATTACGAGGATGGATAGAGTGAGAAAGGTGAGAGGAAAGAATTATCGGATAAGGTACGAGTAGATAAAAGAGTGTTGAGATGGTTTGAACATATGTAGGGAGTTGAGGAAACTAGCAAGAAGAATAGAAAGTTGAAATGAATAAATCAAACGTGAGAGGAAGACAAAGACTGAGGTTAAAGGAATAGGTGAACGTTAGTTTAATTGCCAAAGAAAATTAGTTTGAACAAGGAAATAAAAGTCCAAAGTATATTAGTGAATGGAGAGTGGTTATAAAAAGATGAAGAAATTAAGCGACCCTTTAAAGCAGCGTTTCTCAACCTTTTTACCCTTGCGTAACCTTTAAAATAAATCAAATGTCTCAAGGAACCCCTGCAAAAAAAAAAACAAAAAAAAAAAAACATATACCATATCTTTGTCATTTTCATCGTAATAATAGGTTAGATAGGATGATGTCTATATTACATTATTACAATAACCAAGAATATGTCGTGGGTGTTTAATTATATTACGTATATGAAATTAAATAAAAAATCAAAAGTGCATTAGTTTATCTCTCTTGTACTCGCGGAACCCTTAGGGACCTTTTGCGGAACCCATAGGGACATTGTGCGGAACCCTTAGGGACCTTTTGCGGAACCTTAGGGACCTTTTGCGGAACCCTTAGGGACCTTTTGCGGAACCCTTAGGGACCTTTTGCGGAACCCTTAGGGACATTTTGCGGAACCCTTAGGGACCTTTTGCGGAACTCTTAGGGTCCTTTTGCGGAACCCTTAGGAACCTTTTGCGGAACCCTTAGGAACATTTTGCGGAACCCTTAGGGACCTTTTGCGGAACCCTTAGGGACATTTTGCGGAACCCTTAGGGACCTTTTGCGGAACCTTAGGGTTCCGGGTAACCCTAGTTGAGAAACTCTGCTTTAAAGGGATATTTTTCTTGTCTGCTCTGTATTTTTTCCGAGTGACTTAGGAGGGAGGTGCCATATAATGAAGAACTAGAGTAAACAAACTCCAGCTGTCGGACCCCACTTTGGAAGCGCTGTGCCTTCCTGCATTGCCTTAGACCCAAGCGGTGTGGTTATGAGGACCACAATGGAAATAAGCTTACATGCTATTTTGTGTTATCCTCGGCAATTGTAATTGTAATTTCAAACTATGTGTTCTTTTCGTTATCTGTATTTCATTTATTTGATTCATTGCCAAATAAAATTATTATTTATTATTATAGGGGACAAGCACGAACCTTCATCCACAAACTTGGATGTAAGCAAAGGGTTTTGGACAGGTGCATGATAGATATGTGTGTAGGTATGAACTTATCTATGTATATCTGTATGTATGTATGTGTGTATTTATGCATGTATGTATATATTTATATGCACGAGCATATATATATATTTATATATATGTATATATATATATATATATATATATATATATACACATATAATCACGAAGAACCCACAGTTGGAATAAAAGGAAACTTAGAAAAAAGTTTAACTTCTATATTTCGGCTAATAGCTATAGCCCTCTTCTAGAAAATACAGGTTACAAGAATTTGCAGGGACATAAATACAATTGAGATATGAGTAGAAGGGGAACACACAGAGCTAAGAACATGACAATCCGTCGCGCAGTAGCGGAGTTAGAGGTCCTGTGGGTTGCACGTGATTATTATTTGCAATGTATATATATATATATATATATATATATATGTGT
>NC_134809.1:16700619-16743119 GCF_046742065.1 Oratosquilla oratoria
TAACGTAGATTATATACCATCTATAATGTGCTAAAACACGACATCTCTTTGGCATAGTTAGAATGATTTATATCAACCTGATTATCAGCAACCCATTACTTCTCATTATAGAATACCTGTCAGATATATCATATAGACACCTGTCGTATTAAGCTTGCTAAAATAATGATTTATAAATTTCAGTGTCATTAATACTACGGAGGCGATAAAAACTGTCACTTTGACTCTCATTAAGATTATGACTAGCAATTTGTAGAAGTTTGCGGAGGGGTGAGTCAGCCAAATTCGGTCACAGACGGTGACTTCTTTCCTCTTACAGCCAACCAATCATACTTCATAACGTGTCAGTAAAAGAGTGAATCATGACGCTCCTGTTAATTGAAACGAACGACAGGATCGGCTACATTCTTTAAGAAGTCTTCTACATGACTGTGAAACAGAGTGATGTGCTTATGAAACAGCCCGACGTTTCAGTGGAAACTTATTTGTTTTAAAGCAGAAACAACAACAGATGATTCGGGGTAGTTCAGGTAGCGCTCGCTCGTTCTTCAAACACTAGAGGCCTGAGTTCATATTCTTTGGAAGGGCACTAAAGTGTTGATAGCAAGACTTCATACGTAAACTATGTATGTTTGCGTCCTATTAGGCTCACTTACTGCTTTACTCAGACAATACACTAACAGGAACTCAAACAGTAGGTCCAGTGTGCACACATTAATCTTACACGCCACGCTTACATAGAAGAGTCGAAACACATCATCGGACCTGATGTTTCATCTAAGGTTCCACACAAAGACGTTGGCTACCCCCAAGTTGATCCAAGTAACTAAGTAACAAAGTAACTAAGTAATAAGTAACCAAGTAATGAAGTAACTAATAACTAACTAATAATCAACTAATAACTAATAGCTAAGGAATCAAAAACTAAGTAACTTATAAATAATCAATAACTAAAATACTAATAACCATGTATCTAAATAACTTAGTATCTAAGTAGCTAAGAAACTAGAAATCTAAATACCTAAATTCCTACATATCTAGATTTCTAAATAACTAATAGAAAATTAAATAATAATCACCTAATAAGTAATAGCTAAAGAATAAAAAACTAAGTAACTTATAAATAATCAATGACTAAAATACTAATAACTATGTATCTAAATAACTTAGTATCTAAGTAGCTAAGAAACTAGACATCTAAATACCTAAATTTCTAAATACTTAATTAGCTAAGTAGAAAGGTACAGGTAAGTAACTAGGTATCTAAATAATTGAGGAAGTTTGCAAGTAAATAACTAAGTAATTAGCTAACCAGGTAACTAACTAGCTAAGTTAGCTAACTGAATAAACCAGCTAATTCAGTAAGTAGACAAATAACAAACAAACTCTTGAGTTCTTCACTAACTCAGGCTAAACCATGTTAACTTTTCAACAATGCTGTCTTCAGACTTGTGTATCTTGTCGTGGTCCCTCTGCAAGTCTCCGAGCAGATTAATTCAGTCTTCTTGATTCTTGTGAATTGCAACTTTGTCTAACGTTTCCCATCTGTTTCCTTGCCATAAACGTGCATTTTCACATCACCCGATGATCCTGAACGATCCAAATGAACGAAATACATTGTTAAAAGTTCGGATAATACGGGGGAACCAAAAACGAACGAGGAAACAAAACTCCGAAACATTTTGGATAGATTTGGGGAGCGCGGCTTGTCTGGTTCGCGCGAACCTATTTCTACTTCGAAGGCTCTTCGAGTCTTCATTTCTCTCGGATTGACGCCCAACATTTTCGGTGAAAATGTGGAGTCCCAGAATAATGGAGATTCTGATATGATGATGATATGGTTTGACGTCACAAACTCCACCCCCCCCCTATCAGAAGGCTAGAACGATGCTCCTCACAGAGGATTTTGCAGCCATACCACTCTGAATGGAAAATCTACCCCACCCATATCATAAAACCACAGACAATTTGACATTTTCAGTCATGCCTCTATTGGTAAGCCTGACGTCGTCGATTCGCCGGAACAGGTAGTTGCCCTTTGTACGCAAACACACGAGTACGTGTACGTGATTCACCATGGTCTTGGATCACGTGTTGGACTCGTGATCGACAGCTATTTCCCTCCCGGAAGAGAGCTCAGAGCTCATATACGACCGATCTATGGCTAATGCTGTGACCTTAATCGCACACACACACCCAGCTCCCCACCCACGAGAATTGGAGTAACGACTCGCAGCGCAGCGATTCTGATATTATTTCAGCACTGGGCGGGATTCGAACCCGGACTGCCGTAGTGACAACCGAGAACTCTACCAACCGCGCTACCGAGTCGTGTGTGTGTGTGTGTGTGTGTGTGTGTGTGTGTGTGTGTGTGTGTGTGTGTGTGTGTGTGTCTGTGTGTGTGTGTTTACGTACATACATGTACGTGCGTGTACGTGCACTATGGTAGACGCCTGTTTTTGTCCATAAAGTATGTCAACAAAAATTAGGACCAGGCATAGAATAATGAAAATGTAAATATTAGTAAGTACTGAATCATTACAAATACAGGAATAAATGCGTAAGCCGACTGAAGTTGCTGAAAAAAGTTGTAACGAAAACTGTTACATGGAAATTAAAAAAAAAAATCACGCGCGCATTCAGGATACCTAATGAACACTAGTTAAGATCAAAGAACATTCTGTCATGAGAAAATCAAGCTTGAAAAAATGGCAACATGATAACATAAACTTTAACAGAAACGTGACATACATACATATGATGTCACTCATCTCGTTATTTTCGTAGAATCCCACAGGTATATTGGCTTATACAAAGTAATAATGAAATTAAATAAATAATATAATATATAAATACATTAATAAATGGGAAGCTCACTGGCTGAGCGGGTTAGAGCGTCGTTACCTGTGGCGAAGGTCGAGGGGATGGCGGTTCGAATCCTGCTACTGGCGAAGTTGAATCAAAGGCATGGTTTATTGAATTCCACGCTACAAAGTCCTCTGTGAGGGGCACCGTCCTAGCCTTCCGATGGGAGGAGTTTGTGACGTTAAACCATATCATCATCTATCAATCACATAAGTAAGTGGCTTGGTAACATTAAACAGATGATACAAGTGCTTGTGAAGCCTTGATCACTGGAATGACCATGTGAATGCATTGAGGAATCAGTCTGATCTGCTTAATCATACTGATCAATTGCCAACACCGAAACGCAACGCTGGCGTAGCCTACCACACCTTGGAAGTCTGCCGTTGCAGAGTGGGGTTGGGAAGCCATGAAAGTATGACTTCAGCAATTGTCTATCACCCCCCGAGAATTAAACCCAGGCTACTCGCCGTCGAGGCAGAAACACTACCCACTTTCCCAAGAGATCTGCAAACTAATAATACACCTTTTGATCTTCTTTTTTGACAAATTAAAATGAATGATTATATTTAGAAGAACCTGGGAAAGAAAGGGAGATGTTATTTGTGTGTGTATATGTGTATGTGTGTGTGTGTGTGTGTGTGTGTGTGTGTATATATGTGTGTGTCTGTGTGTGTGTGTGTGTGTGTGTGTTTATCTTATTGCGTTTACCCAGTTGCAATTTACAAGAAATATTACACTTGTCCCGTCTCTTTGTATCCATCAGGACATTTATGATATCTGACTATATTGTCTTTACGTTACTTCAAATGTTGGTCTGTGGATAAATTTATTTCTAGATAGTCTTCAAGGTACTTTGTCTTTGTATTATTAATACTTTAGTGTTGCTGTTATTGTGCCAGGACCAATCCATTGTTGTGTATCAGAATCTGGGTCAGTTAAGGTTTTCCATTACTTATATATAATTTCTCCTTCTATGAAGTGTTAGGCCACTCTTATTCAAATCAACGGTTCATAAGTTTTATTTAAAATAAGTTTCTCAGGTGACAAACCATCCGTGACAATTACTCCCAGATCTTCTTCTGGTCAAGTAATTCCATTTTCCATCGAGTGGTTGTAAGGAAAATAGAAAACAGTTGGAGTTTTGTATTCCTTTCCTCTAAGAGTACGTTCGAAACTAAAGAAACACCTTATATACTCCATGAACTTTATTACCTCATTCCTCCGATGGCCACCTCCCTCCTCTCACCCGACCACTCCGCTTCACGAAGTAACAAACAACTTCCTGGAACAGAGCAGATTGGTGAGAGTCGGGAGGTGGATTGCGGAAGAACGAGGTAATCTAGACCAAGGAATCTATAAGGTGTTGTTCTTTTCATATATACTCTCCAAGGAAGTTCTTGTAAGGAGAAAACGTTAAAAAAGATCAATCCAACTGTTGTTCTTGTTTACGTCACCACCCAGCCACGCGCTTGTCTTCTATAGGTTGTTCCCGGGCCAGAACCGGATGGACACAAAGGATTACAAAGGATCACAAAGGCGGAGCATGCCGACAGGAGACCTTTTGGTCCATATCTAGGTCGGATGCGAAAAAAAAAGATAATAAAATCATAAATAAAAACTATAATAATGTACATAACAAATAAGATACATCAATAAATGCATAGGTATAGTTAAATAATAAACAAACAGGTAAATAGTAAATAATAATAAATTGACATATAACTATTAATAAATGAAAATCAGACAGACAAATGATAACAAAACAAAAACAAATAATATTAAATAAATTCTTTACTGATTATGATGATGATATGGTTTAACGTCACAAACTCCTCCCTAACTGGAGGCTAGGACGGTGGCCCTTTCAGGGGACTTTGTAGCGTGGAATTTGAACAATGTCCTTGGTCCAACTTCACCGGTGGCAGGGTTCGAACCGTCATCCTCTCGACCTTCGCCGCAAGTAACGACGCCCTAACCCGCACGGCCAGCGAGCTTCCTTAATACGGTTTCTTAGAAAATCTCTGTCATTCTAGGAGGCTCCTTTAGTCACTGATAGGTGATATCCTATCAAAATGTTTTTCTATAGAATCTACTGTATGTACACACAGTCTAACTCTCTTGTATCACATCATATTTCCTTGAGTAAAGCTTGATGTATTTAACCTCAGATGACATGATGAAAGAAGGACATACTTTGAAATCTAAAAAAAAAGAAAGAAAAAAAATCTAGTATCATTATGTTTATAGCAAAGGCTAGCATGAAGAATATGCAAGCATTTCAGTGTCTCTCATGACTACAGAGGAAAAAACTATACATATGTATAGGCGTTTTATAAAGTACATTACCCTATCCGGTTTTTCGTATCTACACAATAAGCGGCTGGCATGAATGAGTTGAATGGGTTAAGACCTATATCTTGCCCATTTTTAAATACAAATATGTTGTCTTTCAAAATATCTTCCTCTTCAAGACATAGGATTCACCTAGCTTTTGCATGTGTGTCATACATCATTCTGCTCTGCTTGTATATGTAGATTGGTATCATATTGGCCCGTTTCCATTCCTGAAACAATATAGTTTCTTCAAGTAAGAACATAGGCCGAGTTTTGTTCCTCATTTTCTCTTTGCATTTCTTGAATATCCAGTTCAATATCCCTTCAACCTCAGGATATTTCTTCGTATCTAGTTTTCTCTAGTGGTCTGTATACATCTTTTAACCGAACATTCCTATTCTCTCTCTCTCTCTCTCTCTCTCTCTTTTTTTTTTTTTTTTTTAATTCACAGATTATACTCATCTTCTACATTTTTCTTCTCTCCTAATCTGAATATACTTGAACATTTTTATATTTATTATTTTCCACATCAAGGGGTTTTTCACTTACCTTGGCTTGTGACCTGAACTGTCTTGTCTAAACACGTTTATTACATTCTGTTCATTGCAGTCGCTTCCTACAACAGTTGACATAACATCTCTTGCACAACTTATTCCATGCTCCTCTCGTATCTTTATTTGTGATTCAATATGAGCCTTTTTCCATCCAGAAAAACATGACACATTTTTCATTAAACTGTATCTCTAACAAACACATCTTTATTTTTTTCAGTGTTTTCTTTCTTCACCGCTTTCATTTCTTCCCTTTTCTGTTGTTCCATGATCTTTCTCAATTAAATTTTTTCTTGTGAG
Source organism: Oratosquilla oratoria (assembly GCF_046742065.1). Classification (NCBI taxonomy): domain Eukaryota; kingdom Metazoa; phylum Arthropoda; class Malacostraca; order Stomatopoda; family Squillidae; genus Oratosquilla; species Oratosquilla oratoria. Next base: position 16,706,673 of record NC_134809.1, read on the forward strand.
CTGTCCCTTATCCTCTTGCTCTTTCGTCAACCCTTGATATTCTTTTGATTTTTCTTGTCTCTCGTGTTGTTATCCTTTAATTTAAATTTCGACTTAGCTTAATCTTCTTTCAGGTTTTTGTTTTCCTGAATTGGTCAGTTTTAGATTTCTTTTCACTATCATAAAAAATCAGTATGTTTAATAGATATTCTAGGTCTTTCCACTGTCATGGACCATCAATTTGTTTGATAGATATTTTAGATCTTTTATCTTTAGGGGAATATTTTTCTCATAAATGTATTGTGACTATTAAATTTTACCATAATTGTAAGCTCACAATGGAGACACGTTTCTGTTGTTACAATGAACCACGACTGAATAAGCTGTCTTTCACAAAATATCTTTCTACCATCGTCGCCACCGATCGTGTGTGTATGTTTGTGTTTGAGTGTGTGTGTGTTTGTGTGTGTGTGTCTACGTTTGTTTGTGTGTGAGAGCGTGTGTGTGTCTCTGTGTGCATGCGTGTGTGTGTGTGTGTGTGTGTGTGTGTGTGTGTGTGTGTGTGGATGAGTGTGTGTGTGTGTGTGAGTGTGTGTGTGTGTGTGTGTGTGTGTGTGTGGATGAGTGTGTGTGTGTGTGTGTGTGTGTGTGTGTGTGTGTGTGTGTGTGTGTGTGTGTGTGTGTTTCTGTAAGGAAGTCAGGACTCGAACCAAGTACTTACGTACCCTTAGCCAACTCTGTATGTGTGTGTGTGTGTGTGTGTGTGTGTGTGTGTGTGTGTGTGTGTGTGATTGCGTGCTCCTGTGTGCTTGTGGATGTCTGGGTGTGTCAGTATGAGAGTATATGTGAGTGCACAAGCGTGTGAATGTGTATGTATATGTACAAGTGAGTGTTTATGTGCAAGCATGTGTGTGTGTGTGTGTGTGTGTGTGTGTGTGTGTGTGTGTGTGTGTGTGTGTGTGTGAGTGTGTGCGTGTGTGCGTGTGAACGATGGCTATATCCCACCACTTAGGGAACCGACACACTGGAATGAAATCATCTGGCAGTAATCTGAATGAAACCAAGAATTTATGTCAACGGGTTCATTAAGCGAAGAAATGAATGACCCAAGCAGTAATGGAAGGGAAAATGAAGGAAGGGCATGATAATGAAAAGTAACGAGGAAGCAAAAGAAAGACGAGGAAGGGAGGAAGGAAGAAGAGGAGGTTAGGAGGGGGGAGAGTTAGTCAGAGAAGAGAATCAAGGATTAAGGAAGAAGAGATTAAAGTTGGGACGAATAGAGGAATGGAAGGGGAGCGATAGGGACAAAAAGGGAGGGAGATTAAACAGAGAAGTAAAAATTAAAAAGATGAAAAGCGAAATCGCGTGGAAAAAGGGGAAAGGTGAGTTGGAGAGTGAAGAGTGGAAATGGTGTAAACAGAAATTGGTAGGAGGAAGAAATGGGTTAAAGGAAACATACAAAGGGTCACGAAAAGGCTCAAGAAGACACAAAGGAGACAAAAAAGGATATAACGTAATTGGAAAGTGAGAGAAATAAAACAAGGAAAGAAATAGGAGAGGAAAAATATTGGCACACCAAAGAGAGCAAGACAGGGTAGGAAAAGAATATCGAGAGAAAAATTCACACTGGAAACACAACTCAGGGAAAGAGAGTTTCCGAAATGAAAATTAAAAAAAGGAGGATAACATGGATAGAAAGAGGAAAAAAACAAAAGAAGTGTGAGAACGAAAATTAGAATGTAAATTGTCACAGGAAGAATTGAATAAAAAACGGAAAGAAGAGCATAATCAAGGCGAGGTCGTAAATGATAAAGTCGGACTGGGTAAACCATCGGACTCTGTGAAAAGAGGAAGTGATAAAAAGAGAGAGGAAGAGAGCTAGAAAGAAACATAGGGAAAGAACGGCGTTTGGAAATGGTGGATAACAGTTATCTGACTTCGAAAGCAAGGAAAGGAAAGCAAAACACGAGAAGGCCACTGTGATAAGACCAGGAAACGATGACTTTCGTCATAATAACAAAAGCAAACGAAGAGGAAAAGGAAAAAGTGGACGAACGGAAGTGGTGACCTCAAGCTTGATACGAAATTTTATAGAAATGGAAGGAAGAAAGAAATTGTTCTGAAGGCCTCTTGAAGGCTTGAGAAGGCCGAGCGAGCGCACTCTGAGGACGAAAAAGGTGAAGAGAGGTTTGCTACGAAAAAGACTTTATTTCCGTAAGCCCGGTAATGCTCTTTACAGATAAAGATAATTTGAATAAAGAGACCTGTGTTAACCACAATGAAATATATGAAGAAGTGTTAAAAAACTACCCATAAAGGTTGAAATAAGTATTTTTAGATTTTTAGACCCCAGCTAAAGACACACAGCTTTGTTGAGCATATGATTAAATAGCATATAGTTAAATTTTGAAAGAAGCATTTTGATTAATACTTACTGCCTAAAACAAGGAGTTTGGCTTTTCAAGATTCTCTCCTGATTTACATGGACTAGAAGTGAAGCGTTTATTCCTGACGTTTCATCAGGAATAAACGTTTCACTTCCAGTCCATGTTTCCTCTGCCGTATTTATGCATAAAGCTGTTCTGGTAATAGTTGAGATCTAATTTTTTCCCTTAAGTACAGACGAAGGAGACTTAACTCACTTATTTCCTTCTACTCCATAGTCCACATCGGCACAAAGAGTAGGAGCGAGTTGATAGTGTGTTTATGTCAAATTAGGAAGAATAAAGGAAGAATGAAATTAATGGAGGGCGTGAGTACATCAGTGCAAGGAGGAACGACACCGAAATTATCCAAAATAGATTTACATTAGATTTAAAAAAAAAAAAAAACTGTTCAGCTTTTCAAACCAAGAAACAACAATATTGTCGTTTCTGCAAAAAATACGGAGGTAGACAAAGATGTAAAGTTTTATTTTCATTTTTGTGCTAAAAATCGCGATTTTTTTTTTTTAGAAAATTCATTTTGACGTTTTCTATTTGTCTGTCTGGTTTTCATTTATTGTTAGTTATATGTCAATTTATTGTTATTTACTATTTACCTGTTTGTTTATTATTTAACTATACCTATGCATTTATTTATGTATTTTATTTGTTATTTACATTATTAATTTTTTTTTCTATTAATTGTTTTATTATTTTGATTTTTTTCGCATCCGACCTAGATATGGACCAAAAGGTCTCCTGTCGGCATGCTCCGCCTTTGTAATCCTTTGTAATCCTTTGTATTGATGTAAAAATATTTTGGCCCGGTGGAGAATAGATTTTGTACGATTTCGGGTAGAGATAGATAGTTGATTATTCTTGGGAGGAAGTTGGATTTCGTGGAGTTTTTGAGGCTTGTTCCTGTGTGGGACAAGACTAGAACAAATCTAGCTAAACAAAAGCTTTTTGTATCTAGAATTAGAAAACGTGAACGGAATGCTTGCGTCCATAGCCGAAATTATTATCTTCGTGATACATTCTACCATTACCTTGGAATCGTGTATAAACAAGTAGTAAGCATTTCACAGAAATAGATAAATAAGTGAATTAATTGATGGATAAATAAATGAATGAATGAAGAAACTAACAGGTAAAAATAAACAAACAAGAAATAAATTGATTAATAAAATGTACAAACAGATAAATGAATAGAAAAATTAATTAAAATAAGGGATAAAAAAAAACTCAAGATAATACAGTATAACTTCGAAAGAAGGAAAGAAAGAAGAATCTTCTTAGATTTTAATTTGGTCGACGACGCGAAAAAAAGTCCCAGTATAATAATATAAAAAAAAAAAAAAAAAAAAAAAAAAAAACTAGTACTCGTACGAATCCAGCCACCGAATTGAAGGTGTTAACGAATCCAAGCGAAGCCTCAAGTGGAGGTTAACCTTAAGGTTGGTGGACGCTGAGGAGAAGCTTAACGGAGCATAAGAGAATCTCCATCAATATGACGTCGAAGTCGACGAGGGGAAGAAGAGGGGAAGAGAGAGGTGACCTGAAAGGGAAGAGAGAGGAGGGGAGAGCAAGAGAGGTAAAAGAGTAAGAAGGGAGGGGAAAGGAGTGAAAGAGAGGAGAAGAGAGGGGAGAGGAGGAAAAGAGAAGCGAAGGAAAGGGAAGGAGAGGAAAGGGAGGGAAGGAAAATGAGAGTAAAAATGACTGGAAAAGAGATATAAAAAGAGAGGAGTTGAGAGGAGAGGGGAGGAAGATGGAAGAGAAAGGGAGAAGAGAGGGGAGGGGAGGAAAATGGAAGAGGAAGAAAAAGAAGGGAGGAAAATGAGAGGAAAATAAAAGACTGTAAAAGAGAGGTAGAGAGAGGGGAGTTGAGGTGAGAAGAGAGGGAGGGGAGGAAAAGGGAAGAGAAGCAAAGGAAAAGAAAGGAAAATTATTTCTATTTTCTTTTATTATTTTTTATTTTCATTTATTATTTTATTTTCATTTATTATTATCATGTATATGTCAATTTATGATTACTATTTACCTGTTTGTTTATTATTTAACTATACCTATGCATTTATTTTATTCACTATTATTTATATTATTATAATATTTTCTTCATTTATTTTTCATTACATACATATATATATATATATATATATATATATATATTTATATATATATATATATATATATATATATATACATATTATCTTTTTTTTTTTTTTTTTATCTATTTATTTATTTATTTATTTATTTTTTTGCATCCGACCTAGTCATGGACCAAGTAGTCTCCTGTCGGCATGCTCCTCCTTTGTAATCCTTTGAAATCCTTTATGAAGTAGAATATTCAGTTCTTTTTTGACGTCCGGTTTCAACGCTTTGCCGAAGAGTCCTCCTTTAGTGTCCGCAGGAAGTCCGCTCGTTTTTCTGTTGGCAACACCACTTTCCCCGGCTGCGTTCAGTATATCATACATATTATAGCCTTGGGGTCCTTTCCTGCTCTCCAATATTGAGTTCACTTCAGCTCTACGTTTCCTCTGTTCACTTTCTCGAGTATTTTGGTTAAAATTCTCTAATCACTTATCCACATGCGACTGTCATGAAAATGATCAGATTCAAATCACCAAGAATTTTGTCTTATTTTTGTTTTGTTTTGTTGTTTCTTTCCTTTCCCCTTTTTCAACATGATGCCATAACGTCTTGTCTTCCGTCCTTAGTCAAGCCGACGATCAATCTCATTACTTTCGACACTCTTGGCCCTTCTCAGGGCCTTCTGGTGGTCCATTACATCCAATAAGGAACACATGGGGACCTTAGTCTTTCTCGCCTCGGCACCCGTCGCCTCTTCCCCAGATTCCATTACGTCAGACTCAAAATTTCGGAAAGGAAAGAAAATTGTGTGTCGTGTATTAGCTTCCGTCAGGGGAGGTCCTTCGGAGTTTTGTGATTATTTTCGTTCGTGTTAATTTTGCTGTTGTGTTTTGGATAGTATCATTATTATTGTGAAAGTGTTATTGTTATTGTTTTTGGTCTTCATCGTCATCGTCGTCGTCGTCATCATCTTCGTCATCATGATCATCATCGTCATCGCCATCGTCATCGTCATCGTTATCGTCATCATCACCATCATCATCATTATTTCATTAAGTATCATACACACACAAACACACACACACACACACACACACACACACACACACACACACACACACACACACACACACACACACACACACACACACGCACGCACATGGACGCATAATTTTTATACACTTTTTTGTGTATTCCTTAAAATATTTAAATACTCATTTTGTACGAATGTTGCGGTATTGTGCACTAGGATAGAAGTTCCTGTAAGTCATACTTCACAACAACGTCTGCTCGCACATGTGCCACTCGAAATTTGGTGCATTCGGAGCTGTTATTGTAGAAGCACAGAGACCGAAGAAGGGAAGGACCGAATGGAGGAGGAGGTAGGTTGGACGAGACATCACGTGGCTAGAGCGGCTGGCGTAGGCACAGCCACAACGCCAAACGTTATATGCACCTTTCATTTTATCCAACCATTCATTCTTCCATCCTTCCATCTATCCATCCTCCCCTCCATTTATACACTGATCCATCCATTCAGCCACTTACCCATCTTTCAATCCATCTATTCATCCATCCATTCGTTCATCTATACATCCACCCCATCCATCCATCCATCTATCTGTCTATCCATCCATCCATCCATCCATCCATCCATCCATCCATCCATTCATCCATCCACCCAATCTATCCATCCACCCAATCCATCTATTCCTCCATCCATTAATGCATCCACCCAATGCATCGATCCATCCATCCACCCCATCCATCCATTCATCCACCCATCCATTCACCCATCCACCTATACACCCACCTATCCATCCATCCATTCATCCACCCATCCATTCATCCATCCGTCCGTTCATACACTCTCCCATTCATCCATCCATTCATCCACCCATCCATTCATTCATCCACCTATACACCCACCTATCCATCCATCCATTCATTCATCCACCCATCCATTCATCCATCCGTCCGTTCATACACTCTCCCATTCATCCATCCACATCCAAGCTACAGAGATTTTCTTTCCCAGTCCCTTTAGCTTTCCCATGTAACAGTACCCTCCCCTTCCCTTTCCCCTTTCCCCTTTCCCCTTTCCCCTTTGTCCCCCTTTTCTCTTTATTCTCTTTATGGTTGCGCGCGTGCAAGTCCTATCTCCTTGGTTTTCCATGATCTCTCTATTTTTCTCTTTTCTCTCTTTTTTCATATCGTTCTTCTCTTTTCTCCAATCCTAATATCGTGTCTATAATCTCTAATCCCTTTATACTCTCTTATCTGTTTCCAGGACTTTATAATACGTTGGCTTATCTCTTAGACTCTTCGCTTGTACCTGTCTGTCTGTTTACCTGTCTCCTGATTATCTGTCTGTCCTCTCTCTCTCTCTCTCTCTCTCTCTCTCTCTCTCTCTCTCTCTCTCTCTCTCTCTTTCTCTCTGTCCTATCTTCATGGTGTCTCTCTCCTTTCTCCTCTTCTACTCCCCTCTCTCTCAACCTTCCCTCCTCCTCCTCCTCCCATTTATCCTATCCCTCTCCTTTTCCTACTTCCATCTTTCTCTCCCTTCTGCTGCCGACCCTCTCTTTGTCTGTCCTCTTCTCTCTTTCTCTCTTCTCTCTCTCTCTCTCTCTCTCTCTCTCTCTCTCTCTCTATATATATATATATATATATATATATATATATATATATATGTATGTATGTATGTATGTATATATGCAGAAAAATCACTAAAAACAACACGTGACCCACAAATTTTGCTGGTAACCACTAAGGAAATCGGAAGAAAACAGTAATTCCCAAGCGCTTTCGTGTAATTCACATCTTCAGGTATATATACAAGGTATATATACAAGGTATATATATTATATATATATATATATATATATATATATATATATATATATATATATATATATATATATATATATATATATATATATTCCTCCCCTCCTCTCCTGCCTACCTTCTTCTCCTACCTCCCCCCCCCTCCATCTATCTCTCCCTCCCTCTTTACCCTCTTCTCCTGCCTTCCCGTCTCCATTACGCAACGCTTTCATGCAGGCATATTTATTCAGAGTTTGCCAATCACATGAATATCCCGCAGCCCGAGATGGATCTCATGTTTTTCAAGATGATTCCGGGGTCCTCGGCAAACCCGGAGTATCTCATCAAACTCGGGTAACCTTTGAAGTCAAATGGAGTGTCTTGACCCTCTCAAAACCGTGGGGGAGTCTTATGTTGTTGCAGCAAGCACGTGGCGACTTTCTTCAGATGAGAAGAAAATCCAGGTCTGGAAAAAAAAAAGAGTTCCGTTTTCTGTTGCACTCAGGAAAGTCGTGTTATGCTTGCTATAACTACCTGTGTAAAGAGAACTGTGTGTGTGTATGTGTGTGTGTGTGTGGTGTGTACATGCTTGTGTGTTTCTGTGTATGTGTGCGTGTCTATGCGTTTGTGTTTCTGTGTATATGTGTGTCTGTTTGTTTATGTGTGTGTGTACGTGTGTGTGTTTGTAAGCGTTAGTGGGTTTGTGCGTGTATGTTTGTATTTGTGTCCGAGCATGTATATTTTATTCTTGTATTTTTGTATGTGTATGTGTGTGTGCGTGCGCGCGCGCGCGCGCGTGTGTGTGTATGTGTATGTATGCGTGTTCGTGTGTGTATGTGTTCATGTTTCTGCGTGTAAATGTTTACGAGTGTGCGTGCGCGCGCATCAATATACACCCAATTAATTATATAATACGACCTTTACTTATACAAAGTTATTTGAATGTACGCGTTTGAATAGGTTTTCCGATAACACATTCAGTGAATCATGTATAGATGTACTTTACCATATAAGAATCATCTGATGAGGTTCTTATTGGGAATATTCAAATATCTGATATCACCGCTTGACGACGGCCATTGAGAGTCGAGGAAAGGGAGAGGAAAACATACCTCGTTCAACCTATAAGGTTACATTTCATGAGTTAAGCGTCTCGACGGAAGCTCGTTGACTGGGCGGGTTAGAGCGTCGTTACTTGCGGCGAAGGTCGAGGGGGGGATGGCGGTTCGAATCCTGCCACCGGCGAAGTTGAACCAAAGGCATGGTTTATGAAATCCCACGCTACCAGAGTCCTCTGTAAGGGGCACGGTCCTAGCCTTCCGAAAAGAGGGGAGTTTGTGACGTTAAACCATATCATATGTCTCTATAGCACTTGCATGGCTTCCAGACTCCCGGGTCAAATGGCGAGAAGGCCCGGACGGTCAGCCACGGACAGGAGGTCCCCGTCTCTTCTCCCGTCAGACAGTTGTTGCACGTGGACGGGGATGGGAGGGTGGGTAGGGGAGGGGAGGGGGAGAGGGACGAACTGAAAGTTCAGAAAGCTGGAGACATGGAGTAGCGTAGAATCGAAATGGTTCTCTGTTTGATATATATTCTGCAAGAGGAATTGGACGGCTGCTGGAAACTGGAAAAGGTTGAGCGTAAAATGGGGTTCAATCGAGAGTAACGCATGGCAAAGGGAAATCTTACGATATTGGTTATCAGTGGGTTATACAGCTATCTCGGGCTGTCTATCCTATAAATGCATGCATACATACATACATACATACATACATACATACATACATTCGTACATACATGCATACATGCATGCAAACATACATGCATATATATACATACATACATATATATATATATATATATATATATACATAAATACAAAAATATATACATATATACATACAAAATACATACATAAATAGATATACATACAAACATACATATATATATATAAATAAATGTATACATACATACACACACACACACACACACACACACACACACACACACACGCACACACACACACACACACACACACTCTCACACAATGCATATATGTATATATAGATAGATAGATATACGTGTATGTGTGTGCATGTGTGTATGTTTGTGTGTGTGTGTGTGTGTGTGTGTGTGTGTGTGTGTGTGTGTGTGTGTGCGTGTGTGTGTGAGTGCGTGCATGTGTGTGTGAGTGCGTGCATGTGTGTTTGCTTGAGTGCGTGCATGTGTGCCGATTCATTTTCTTTTGCGGCTGCAGTCGACACCACTTCCACAGACTCCCGAACAAAAGTCTAATCTCCAGCGCGAGGTGAGGTTAGAGGATCTTGAAGGAGAAAAAGAAAAAAAGAAAAAAGAAAAAAGAAAAGTGAGAACTACTACTTCCTAAGCTACATTCTTGATGCGCCCAAGATAGGGAACGAAAGATATGAGAGTGGTAGAAAGAAGAGAAGTAGTGAGGGTCGAAGATTAATGTAGAACAGTGGCCAAATAAAGAGGGAGAGAGAGAGAGAGAGAGAGAGAGAGAGAGAGAGAGAGAGAGAGAGAGAGAGAGAGAGAGAGAGAGAGAGAGAGAGAGAGAGAGAGAGAGACAAAGATTGAGAGAGAAGAGAGAGAAAGAGAGTTATAGAGAGAGAAGAGAGAGAAAGAGAGAGAGAGAAGATAGAGACAGAGAAAAAGAGAAAAAGAGAGAGAAAGAAGAGGATGGCGGGAAGAGAGTGCATTTAAACAAAATGAATATAATGGATCCTAGCAAAAATCTCGGACTGGTTGATGAAGGAACTCAGTTACAATGAGACATGAAAACTCATCAAGAAAACATAAAATCCCATCATAACGACTCCCATAACCCTTATGTATAATGAGTGACATCGAAAGATGCCATAAAATGAAGTTGGGGATCACTAAAATACTTCAGTAATGGAAATAGTGAGAAAGACATTAAGACACGAATGATCAAACCACCCCCGATGAACGACAGATATAAAAAGATCCAGATTTAAATCAAGAAAATTATCTTTCGTTACAACGAATCGTAGACTTCCTTGTAGGAGGGAAACGATGGGCAGGAATGAATACTTAGACTTCTAGAAAGTTTCTGAAACTAAGTAATTGGTCATGTTTCAAAGTCGTTATCCAGATTTTGATAGTCAGTAATTATTCCTTACAACTGCAGTGAGCCATGTCCCGTTGTGTTTGATTCAAATCAGTGGTTCTTAAATCATGGGTCGCGACCCAAAGTTGGGTCACCAAGTCCTTTAAATGGGTCGCCAAGGATTTGTGGTCATTATTTTCCCAATATTCCTGTCAAAAATATTATTATGAGTAATAATAATGATGATATGGTTTAACGTCACAAACTCCCCCTTATTAAAAGGCTAGGATGGTGCCCCTTACAGGGTGCTTTGTAGACTGGAATTTAATGAACCATGCCCTTGGTTCAACTTCGCCGGTGGCAGGATTCGAACCGCCATCCCTTCGACCTTCGCCGCAAGTAACGACGCCCTAACCCGCTCAGCCACCGAGCTTCAATAATGAGTAATAACACTGTGTTAAAATACCTAAATCATCAACATCTAAATGCAACATTATAAAGACATAGACGATTTAATTGAGGTGAGAAAAGTTTTCAACATTTATAATTATCTTATAATTTAAATGAAATAAAATGCTTATGAGGGTTTGGGTCGCCATGGTTGATCTAGACAAGATTTTGGGTCGATGCATTGAAAGGTTAAAAACTACTGATTTAAGATATAAACTTGTATGCAAGTGACGAGATCTACGTTGGGTAATTGGTGAAAAACATATCGTTTGTGCCATACCTGATTAATATTGAGCTTCATAACCATATTGAGGGAGGTTAAGTTCCAACGATTATTGGTATAAGTTACTCGATGAGGCTATCCATGTACACAAGGCAAAGGTGAGAGCTTCAGCTGCAGTGATAGATTGAGCTTCGGGCTCGTCTTCTATCTAGTACGTAGCACATAATGTAAATGTGACAAATTTCTCTACAGCTGTAATTATTCCTCTCTAAGCTCTTCGTTGTCTTCACTCGTAGCTTAGGAAAGTTTTAAAGTGTCGAACAAAAATCATTATTTGCGCTGATCATGTTACGCACCAAATGAAATGAACAGCTATACAAGTTCCTCAGATGATGACGGTAGACATAAAAGAAAAATAATAGATGTATGTGTATTGTATGTGTGTGTGTGTGTGTGTGTGTGTGTGTGTGTGTGTGTGTGTGTGTGTGTGTGTGTGTGTGTGTGTGTGTGTGTGATTCACCATGGTCTTGGATCACGCGTTGGACTCGTGAATGACAGTTATTACCCTCCCAGGAGAGAGCTCAGAGCTCATATATGGCTGATCTATAGGTAAAACACACACACACACACACACCCAACTCCCCGCCCACGAGAGTCAGAATAACAATCCGCAGCGGAGCGACACTGAAATTATTTCAACCCTGGGCGGGATTCGAACCCGGACCTCCGTAGTGGCGGCCGCGAACGGTACCACTTCGCCATGGAGTCGTGTGATGTCGTGTCATATTTCAAGGTATGTGTGTGTATGTGTGTGTGTGTGATGTTTCAAGGTGTGTATGATGTTTCAAGGTTGTGTGTGTGTGATGTTTCAAGGTGTGTGTCATGTTTCAAGGTTGTGTGTGTGTGTATGTGTGTGTGATTGTGTGTGTGTGTGTGTGTGTATGCCTGTGTGCCTTTTTATACACACTCGTTCTTCGATAGCGTCGACTACTGGCCCGTCCTTCCAGCACCGTGGACATCCTGTATCGCAAACTTCCACGACTTTTTCTTCGGGTCGCGTGGATGTGACTGAAGAGAAATTGTGATTTTTTTTTTTCCTTGTATATCTTCGAAATATCCTTTTCTCAAGAGGCGCATATTTCGATATCTATCTAATAAAATTTCCTGTCGCTTAATTGGCTATGAGCAAAGCTGAAATAGCATGGATTTTCGAAAATTAACCGTTAATTTTCGCAACAAAATTCGTTAAAAATTGTGATTGAACAACTCCAGTTCAATTGAGGCTTTAATTCAGCCTTAGAAGAGGAGCAAGGGCGATGGAGATTGAGAACGATGAACTGCGCTTGATGAATAACAACTGTGATGGGGGAAGAGTGGAGGAAAGTAAAGAAAGGAGAGAATGAGGGAAGGAGGTAGAGATACTATTCAGGAAACTGCAAAACTACCCAGGCGTGGAGAAGACGGGAAGAGGAGAGGCGAGGGATGGGTCGGGTGGGGGTGTGGGGGACGTGTGTCTAGTGGGGAAATGGGGGTGGGGGAGTTGAAATTCGAAGACTGTAGGGGACGGAGGAGGGGAGAGTTAGATTGGGAAACGGCCGAGTTGGACGTGTTGGGGTGCAAGTCTGGTTTGTTTTGAAGTGATATGGAACTGAGGTGATGTGGATTGTACCAAGATGGCTTGGGTGCAGGTAAGCTTAGACTGAAGTTTAGTGCGCTGAGGTGGAAGTGGAAGGCTTGGGGCTCTAGCGGAAATGAGGTGGAATGGTAAGTGGTTCAGGTGGAGCGTTATGGAGTGGGGTGGATTTGCAGTGAGTGTACAAGGGGGGGGGTAGGATTGAGTGTAGAGGATTAGGATGGTCCTGGAGTATTTGTTGGGTGCATTTGGGGTCCTGGAATATTTGTTGGGTGCTTTTGGGGCCCTGGAATATTTATTGGGTGCTTTTGGGGTCCCCTGGATTACTTGTTGGGTGTTTTTGAGGTCCTGGAGTATTTGTTGGGTGCTCTATGGGTCCTGGAGAGTATTTGTTGGGTGTTTTTGAGGTCCTGGAGTATTTGTTGGGTGCTCTATGGGTCCTGGAGAGTATTTGTTGGATGCTTTTGGGGTTCTGGAGAGTATTTGTTTGGTGCTTTTGGGGTTCTGGAGTATTTGTTAGGTGCTTTTGGGATCCTGGAGTATTTGTTGGGTGCTTTTGGGGTCTCCTGGATTATTTGTTGGGTGTTTTTGGGGTCGTGGAGTATTTGTTGGGTGCTTTTGGGGTCCTGGAGTATTTGTTGTGTGGTTCTGGATCGGAGTGTGTCCATGATGGAAAGAAATGGAAACAGAATGAGATCAGATAGTGTGAGGAGGAGCTGGTTGGTGGGAGGTTTAACGGGGTTGGACGATATAAGGAGAGGAAGTGGAGGATTGTGAATAGGGCTCTGGGTATGTGGTAGGTTTGTGTTAACAAGGAAATGCAAGAATGAAAACTGTCAACATAGTTCGATGATGTGTGTCATTGTGACAGATGGAAATAAGTTCCACCGCAGGGACTCGAACCTTTCCCTCAGCGACTGCTTATTATGAAGCAAAGACGATAGCATTGAGCCAGCCAGACCGTTCAAAAGGAACGACCTGGACTACTACCTGGTAGTTCCCCGATGGCACTAGGCTAGCTCAGTCTCTATTCTGATTTCACCGAGTCTTTATTATGGCGAGCCATCCGACAAGTTGTGTGTCATTGTGACAAATGGAAATAATCTCCACTGCAAGGACTCGAAGCTTTGCCTTAGCGACTGCTTTTTATGAAGCAAAGACGATAGCCTCGAGCCAACCAGGCCGTACAAAAGTCCAGGCCGTTCCTTTTGTACGGTCCGGTTGGCTCAATGCTATCGTCTTTGCTTCATAATAAGCAGTCGCTAGGACAAAGGTTCGAGTCCTTGCGGTGGAGCTTGTTTCCATAATTCGATGACTCGTATGCATTCAAACAATTTGACCAGACTCGTAGAACGTAGTAACGAGTTTAATTTGAACAAAAAATAAATAAATAAATAAATTAGATAAATAAATAAATAAATAAAAAGGGTTGTGCGGTTGGGAAGATATTGTTATACATCATTCAGTTTCATTGGTGTCTACTTGGAGTTTAAGATGGTTACTGGAAGAGCGTAGGCAATCAACAGTCATGGTTCTCGATGTAAATGAATCATTTAGTTGTTTCATTCGCGATAGATAGACAATATCGTGTACTTTTTTTTCTAACCAAACAACTGCAGAAGAGAACCGTACACAAGTATACTTGTCTTTGTACATTTGCATGGCTTCTTAGACTATTTTACTCAGCTGCAAAAATGCCCCCGTTGATCATGATATGTCCACCCATTCGCTATGGGAGACAAGGATATCGCCACGGTGTTCCCTATGACCAATCCCAACAAATCTGGGAGGAAGGAGAGATAACGAAAAATATGAGGAACAGAAATGTCTACCCATTCACTATGGAGGACAAGAATGCCGTCACTGTGTTGCCCCATGCCTTCGTGAAATCACAACAAATCTGGAGAAACGAGATATAACGAAATCCTTATTCTCGTAGGATTAAGACAAAAATATGATGATTAAGACTTTTTAGGTTTGTAATAAGAATTCTCAAATTCTAGATAAATAGATACAGCTTTTACTCTGAAATGTCTTTATGAAAATGTTTTCATCAAATGAAAAGGAAATAAATGAATTAATTTAGCTAATGGAACTCCGTATTGAGTTTTCATTGAAGTATTATGTTAACAAGGGATGATATATAACTTCTTTTATGTCTACGTTCTCAATGCATTCAGTCGACATTATGCCATGGAAAAGTATCCAATAATCTTCATTTTATCGAATTCATTATTTTGGTATTATGGTGATACATAAGGTCCACGACAAAAAATAAATAAATAAATAAATAAATAAATCAATCAATCAATAAATAAACAAATAAATAAATAAAATAGATAAATAAATAAACAAAATAAAAGATAAGTACACAGATAAATGAAATAGAAAATAATTGCCTTATGAGGTCAAATATTCAATAGAGGAATTTATCATATCTCTTGCTTAAATGTACAGAAATACATGTACGCTAGAGCGAGCGCACACACACACACACATGCACATAGGCACACACACACACGCACATAGGCACACACACACACACACGCACATAGGCACACACACACACACACACACACACACACACACACACACACACACACACACACACACACACACACACACACACACACACACACACAGGGCTGAAATAATTTCAGTATCGCAGCGCTTCGAGTCGTTACTCCAACTCCCGTGGGCGTGGAGTTGGGTGTGTGTGTGTAAGGTCACAGCATTACCCATAGATCGGTCATACGAGCTCTCTTCTGGGAGGGAAATAGCTGTCGATCACGAGTCCAACACGTGATCCAAAGACCAAGGTTAATCATACACACACACACACACACACACACACACACACACACACACACACACACACACACACACACACACACACACACACACGAGATCTCGTGTTCATGTACACACTCAGCTGTTCATGTAAGGAAATGTGGAGCTCGAAAAGCGTGCAAGTTGTAACACGCAAAGTAACAAACGAACCGACAAACAAGGAACGCGAGGGGGAAGGTAAAAATGAAAGCGCAAACAAACACAAAGAAACATGCGAGCGAGCGAGCGAGTGGGAGAGAGAGAGAGAGAGAGAGAGAGAGAGAGAGAGAGAGAGAGAGAGAGAGAGAGAGAGAGAGAGAGAGAGAGAGAGAGAGAGAGAGAGAGAGAGAGAGCACATCAGCCGACGACCAAATGAGCAAGCAGGCAGGCAGGCAGGCAGGCAGGCAGGCAGACAGGCAGACAGGCAGACAGGCAGACAGGCAGGCGCTATTGAACACGCAAGAATAAATCCCAGAAGAGGAAACACTTGAAGTACGATATGATTCGAAAATGCGATGTATAACGCTGTGCAGATGCTGTTAGGAGAATGGTAGTTGGTGCTTTAACGACGGACGGGTAGAGACTGCTGGCTGGCTTCATGAAGGTACGTTGTTGCCTTGGTGAGTGGTGAGCTTTTGAGGATTACACGTGGGGAACTGGGATTTGGACGAGTCCCTCGGGGATTTATCGAAAGTTATGGGGAGTATGTTTGGGTAAAATTTGCCTTAGATGTTATTTATATATATTTTTTTGGGTGGTATAGATGTCTAGGGGAGCAGTTTTGAAAATTATTTACTAGTAGACCTTTACCACCCTTCTCTCTCTCTCTCTCTCTCTCTCTCTCTCTCTCTCTCTCTCTCTCTCTCTCTCTCTCTCTCTCTCTCTCTCTCTCTCTCTCTCTCTCTCTCTCTCTCTCTCTTCCTCTCTCTCTCCTCTCTCTTTCTTTCTTTTACTTTAATATCAGAATGGGATTTCGACTTACGAATGACCTTCGGGTAAATAAAGCTATTTGAATGAAAATATAAGATGTCATAAAGCCGCTATCCGAAAAAAAGTCATTGATACTTTCACAACCAACTTTTGTATTTTCTACCTAACCGGAAATTTTTATTAGGTTACGTTGATTGCTAATCGTTCCAGTAAACTAACTATTCATCACAATATCAAATAAAAATGATAAGGGCGATAATGAATATTGTTGCTGATGTCTTAATGATTGCTGATAAATAGGTAAGTAATTCAGTTATTTATTCATTCATAAATTTTGTGTATGGGAATATAGTTATAAATTAATTCTATATACTTTTCATTTTCAATTAATTTATTCATCCAATTCTAGTTAGTTCTATGTATTTGACCCTTTATATTTTCAAATATTATCTATTTACTCTGTTATAACTTTGTTTATTTGTATACTCCTATTAGTGATTTTTTTATTTTCTTTTCTTTTACTCTTTCGTTTATTCATTTATTTGTTTGTTTATCAGTAATTCTCTATATCAAATAATTCCGACTGTCATCCCCGGATTCGAACCTCGGCTCGTGAATTCTCACTGCCGTCGCCTTACCGACTGAGCTACTGACCCTATAAAATTCTCCAACCTGGAAGTTAATCTACTTCTTGAGGAATTAAGTCGACTGCTAACTGCCGTCGGTAAGTCGACGGCATTGAGAATTCACGAGCCCAGGTTCGAATCCGGGAACGGAATTATTTGATCGACATCACCGTCTCTGGTAATTCTCTATATATTGATCGTAGAATTGATCAATAGATTCACATATCTACCTGTTGATTCACTTCATTGTACTTGTTATAAAGACAAGTAATTTTCATACGTTTTTAAATGCATTAGGTTAATGGGAATGAAGATTGATTTTAAGAAAAGTTATATCTCAATGAAAAGTTTTCGAAGTAAAGTTGAAAATCAATTTGAATTCTGAACATTCATTCTTGTTAGGAGGGGAAAGAAGTAAAGGAAGAATCGCAAAAAAAAAAAATGAAAACGAAAAAAAACAAAACTGAAATAGTGGAAGTACAATGAATAGTGGCGAAAAAAGTTAAATGTTAGAAAACGGGGGGAAATATCAAGGTTTAGAAAACGTTTTTCCATTTAACGCTCTTCTGTGTAGTGGGACACAGTACAAACAACGTTGTGGGAAGGTTTTACGATTTCATTCATCTACACTGTAGATAGATTCTACAGGATAGGATCTCATATATCAATCATATCAGCCATCCTGAGTCCACTGCTGAACAAAGGCCTCCTTCATAGAAATTTAAGAAGGAAATAAGCAAGAATTGGTTTACTAATAGGGTGGTCGATGAATGGAATAAACTTAGTAACCATGTAGTAAGCGCTGAAACTATCAGTTGTTTTAAAAAACGATTAGACAACTTTATGGATGGGGATGACAGGTGGTGATGGATACGGAGCTGCCTAGTGTAGGTCTTATGGTCTCTTGCAGTCTCCTTTATTCTTATGTTCTTATTCCACGATTCACACGACCGTGCCAACCTCTGCCACGTCACTCCTGCGAACTTCTCTATCTCGTCTCTCGTATCACACTTGCTCCATCACTCATCAGTCGTTCGCACTAACTTACCTGCCCAATTCCACTTCCTCTCTTTTACTGCCTCCACAATATCTTTCACTCTAGTCTGCTCTCTTACCCAATTCACTCT
Organism: Oratosquilla oratoria; assembly: GCF_046742065.1. Classification (NCBI taxonomy): domain Eukaryota; kingdom Metazoa; phylum Arthropoda; class Malacostraca; order Stomatopoda; family Squillidae; genus Oratosquilla; species Oratosquilla oratoria. The sequence goes on from NC_134809.1 coordinate 16,724,898, forward strand.
AGTCTGCTCTCTCACCCAACTTGCTCTCTTTTGGTCTCTCAGCGTTATTCCCATCATCGATCTCTCCATTCTCATACACATATCTTATATATCACTTTTTGCACTGAAGATGTAATATACGAAAGCGCTCTGCTTCGTTAGTTTCTTTTTCCAAGTGGTCTACATTGCATAAGTGAACACACGTACCCGTGTTCTTATTAGCATATATATATGTCTCTATATACCAAGAGCTTTTTCCCCCTTATGAGGAAGGTAGCCAAGTCAGAGGCACGTACCTATTCCCATTCATTCCACCTCCCTCCACCATCCTTTCCACCCCCACCCCATCTTAGCTCCTCATGGATGACGGGTCATCCCTGTATCCCGCCCAATGCCCTGGGTCAGGAGCAATACAGCAAGACACAGTACATTCACAGCAAGGCCGCTTCACATAATCGGCGACCCCCTTTGTCCCTTTATTCAACGGCTTGCTTATCATTTAACTATACCCATGCATTTATTTTATTATTATTTATTTGATTATATTTTTTATTAATTAATTAATTTATCATTATTATATTTTTTTCGCATCCGACCTTGATATGGACCAAAAGGTCTCCTGTCGGCATGCTCAGGCTTTTTAATCTTTTGTAATCCTTTGAAAAAAGAAGACGGGGAGAAATCCCTTCGGGCTGCGTCAAAATATCATTCACACATAAGCACCCCTTACCGCCTATCCCCTGTCCCTCCCTTCCTTGCATAACAGTATCATCTATACACAGCCACTCTCCACTCATCCCTATCTCCTGCCTCCTCCCTTCCTTGCTCAACAGACATTCCCCTCTTGCTCAACGCCCCTTTCACCCCATCCATCCATCTCATCCTCGGTCGTCCACTCAAATTCATATACTGTACATATATATTTATATATATATATATATATATATATATTATATATATATATACATACATATATATGTATATAGATGTATGTATATATGTGTGTGTATGTGTGTTTGTATACGTGTATGTACATATATGTATATATAAATATATGTATATATACTTATATGGTGTATTTTAGCCAACATCAGATCATTTTATTCAGTTGGGAATAGAATCTCGTGCTGAAGGCTTTCTCATCATTTCCTCGACGATGAGGCTCCGTCTAAGTGTACGTAGATTTTGCATACGCTTGTTGATTCTGTGTTTGTGTGAGTGTGTAGGCATATATATATATATATGCCTACAACCTGTCAGGATGTCTTCACATATATATATATATATATATATATATATATATATTTATATACATATATATGTATATATATATATATATATATATATATATATATATATTGCGTGTGTGTGTGTGTGTTTGGTTTATGTGATTGTGTGTAGAGAGTAAAAGTATAGTAGTTCTATAGACCTATGGCAAACGAAGAAACGACTGAATGATAAAGAGAAACGTCTCATTGTCATCTTCTATTGCCCAAAGATAACTTGAAGCTTCTCAATTAACCACTTAATTGTTCAGTCTTGTCCACAGACGAATAAAATCATATAATATTAACCTGAACAAAGTCAAGAGAATGCATTAATGTATCAAAATGATAAGTTGAGATATCGTTCATCCTCTTAGCGTGAGCTCCAACACTCAAGTGAGCAAAAATCTTTTGGTTTGAGTCAAAACAAATCCTGTTAAGTGTTTCACTATATCTCGGTCACCTGTTTCATTTTTCTTTTCCGTCTTTATGTTGTTCCTTCACGTCCGCCTATGTACAAAGAAATGCAGCTAAAGTGAAAACCAATACAAGGAGCTGAGATGACAGGGAGGAAATGATGGTGGATGAAAGTGGAATGAGTGGGGATGAATTTTGGTTACCTCCCTGGAAAGGGGAAATGTAAATATATATATATATATATATATATATACATATATATATATATATATATATATATATATATATATGTAAAGGTGGAAAAAGAGAATCACGGGTCTCGTTCCGAGTTTATTCCAGACCGGTTTCGCTTGTAGCTTCTTCAGAGTTGAACATTCCCCTTAAAAAGCTACAAGCGAAACCGGTCAGGAATAAACTCGGAACGAGACCCGTGACTCTCTTTTTCCACCTTTTTCAACTTGTCACAATGTCTCAACACACACACACACACACACACACACACACACACACACACACACACACACACACACACACACACACACACACACACACACACACATATATATATATATATATATACATATATGTATATGTATATGTATATATACATGTATATATATATACATATTATATATATATGTAATATATATATGTAATATATATATGTATATATTATATATATAATATATATATATATTATATATATATATATATTATATATAATATATATATATATATATATATATATATATATATATATATATATATATATATAAAAAACACCCCTCCCAAAACGTTTGGCATTTTTCATACTCTTGTGGATGCCACCACATTCTATTTATAGTCACACCCTGTTTTTTTGCGGTGAAAAAAAAATTGAAGAAACCAAGAAATAGATTAACAAACGAAGCGGAATAGAACTTGTGGTGTTCAGAGATGAATTTCAAGTAACGAAGGCGACAAAAACGTTTCGCTGCGATTCAGTAATAAAAGCAGTACGAAAAATGCTAACTGAAGGCCCATTGGGAGAGCTGGTGGTGGTGGGCGGGGCTTAACGACTACGTCATGTCGTCAAAAGACAGCGAAGATTGCGTCGCACAAGTAAGGAGGGCTTTTATGCGAGCAAGACTGGAGTAGGAAAACAGGAAACGTGCAAGCAAGCTTCAACTTGCATGTACCAGAGTAAACACAAGCAAAATCCTTTTAAGATTCAGTTAGAAAAATAACAACTAAGTTTTTGAATTTTGTCCTCGAATATTCCAGGAGTATTCCTTTCGTATGAATGCTAACTTGGAGGAAAAGTCACGGAGCATGTTTCCATTACACCAATAAAAGCGAAATGTTGCTATCTTTTGTGGGGGAGAATTTACTCAGGATTGAGTAAATGAATAACCGTGAAACTGATGGAATGTTGCGAGCGAAGAACAGAACGTCAAGCGTTAATATTGCATTTACTAACGTGTGGGCAGAGATAGACAAGCTAGCAGACAGGCTGGCAAAGAAGCCTCGTGGATAGAAGACATATATGCATAGAGACAGACAAATATAAGCAGGTATACAGGTAGACAGGCATGCAGAAATGCAAGCAAGTAGGAAAGCTGGCAGACAGGCAGACAGAAAGACAGGAAAACAAGTAGACAGGCAGGCAGACAGACAGAGATATAGTCGTGCAATAAAGAGACAACCAGACAGACAGGAAACACAGGTAGACAGGCAGCCACACAGAGAAGCAGTCATATAGTTAGAGAGGTAAAAAGACAGACAGACAAGCAGATATATAGACAGGCAGTTACAGGCAAGCAAACCAATTGACAGAGAAGGTAGCAGGTAGTAGTATTTTTCTTTATCCAGTTAAGTAAAAGGATGAGCCGATTGGTATAAAGCTGGTTAGAGGATAGGTTGGATGGTGAGTTAGTACATGTATATAAGTACTGATCAAGGGATGTATATGTGGAATAAATACAATAAGAATTCTCACAAGGATCATAGTTTTAAAATTTAAAAATTCATTTGACTGAGACACAACACGTCTCTCTCCCATTCTGCTCGTTTTTTTTTATTTTTCCTTTAATCTGTCACGGTACTGACCTGTGGTAATTTGCTCGTTTAACCAACCCATTTTTTTATATATATATAATTTTAGAAGATAGATGAGAAATGCTGAGGGATAAAAAATAGTAACTGGAGTACGATAAAAAATGAAATTAAAATCTAGAGGAAGGAGAGATTGAAACAGAAAATTACACTGGAAAATAGGAAAAGGATCATGCGTATACGCAGAAATGATGGGGGAAGAATTTATAGGAGATAGAATAGGAAGTTAGCAGAGAAAGAAAAAAGGTGGAGGAAGATGAGTAGGAGGAGGAAGAGACCCCAAGGTTAGAAAAATAAAATAGAAATAAATTAATAATAATAATAATAATAATAATAATAATAATAATAATAATAATAATAATAATAATTAATAAAAATAATAATAACATAATGATAATAATAATAATACTAAATAATAATAATAATAATAATAATAATAATAATAATAATAATAATAATAATAATAATAATAAAAATGATATTAAAAAAACAGAGGAGGAAGAGGACCAAGAAGATCTAGGGCAGTAGTAAAGGAAGCTGTAGCAAGAGAGAAAGGAAGACGAGGAGTGTAATGAGGAGTAGGAGGAGGAGGAGCTGGAGGAGTAGGAAGAGGAGGAGGACGAGTAGGAGGAGGAGGAGGACCAAGCGAAAATGAAGGAAAATGGACAAAAAGGGAAATCAAATGCGGGGGAAGGTGGAGATACAGTAAGCTGGGGCGGAGAGGAAGTAGGAAGAGGAAGAGGAAGTAGGAAGAGGAAGAGGAAGATAACAGAAAGAGGTGAAATAGGAGGATCAAGGATAGGAACAGGAGGAAAATACAGCAGAAGGAGGATGAAGAGTAGAATGAGGCGTTGAAGAAGGAGGATTGTATCAAAAGAGAACTTTATCAAATATAAAGATTAATGTATGCATTACGGAAAAATATAAAGAAACCATTTAAACTAATTGTTTCATTTGTTGTCTCAACTATCTCCTGCCACTACCATTGGATCAATCTATAGATCGTTCGGAAAAGAATCTTTATATTGTCTAAAATGAGCCCGTGTTGGGAAGTTGAATATAACATGCTCTGCACCATATGAGAACGGAACCTATATTTGTACAACGTTTCGCTTGTTACAGCTTTTTCAAGTAATAAGCGAAACGTCGTACAAATATAGGCTCCGTCCTCATATGGTGTTTATCTCGTCAATCTTGTCGGCAAACTGCCACTTTTAAGCATAACATGCTCTGTTTCTTCTGTGTGTAGATTGTGTTTGAATTATTTGGTGTTTGTATGACCTAGATTCTGTGTTGGTATTACAAAGAATTACAAAGGCGGAGCATGCCGACAAGAGACCTTTTGGTCCATAACTAGGTCGGATGCGAGAAAATGTAATAATGATTATTTTCTTTATAATAATATAAATAGTAATAAATTAAATAAATAAATGCATAGGTATAATTAAGTAATAAACAGGTAAATATTAAACAATAATAAATTGAAAGATAAATAATAGTAAATGAAAATCAAGCAAATAATAAACAGACAACAAACAATTAAACAAATAATATAAGATAAATGACAATCATTACAGCATCTTGCTTAGATGTTTATCTAAACGAATCTTAAAGCTTCGAACTGAACTACATTGCACTGCCTCGGCAGGAAGTTTATTCCATTCATTAACTACACGGTTGGCGAAGTTGTTTCTACCCACTTCCGAATTAAATCGATATCATTACTGGGTGATCTTCTGTGCGTGCGCAGGGCTAGTCTTGTTCTACTGAAACTTGAGAGAGTTCTCTCTTTTGGGTTTACACTTCGTAGTGGCTACCCCCCGTGTAAGGAGGAAAAAGCCTTTGGTATATGTATGTATGTACTTCGTGGTGCCTGAGTAGTGGCTGGCTTGTTTACCTTAAAAACAGTGTTTATTTAGTAATTTGTTTGGGCATGTTTCTAGACAAAGGTGCTGTGGAGGGCAAGGTGTACGTTATAGAAGTTTTGTGATTGTTTCTATAGCTATATCCTGTTAACTAAGATTGTGTGAAGTGGTGTAATGGGTGTATGTATGTGAGAACTCTTAATTAGATTTATGCTTGTCATTCTCATGTGGTTTTCTATGAGGAAAATATGACAAAGATCAACAAAAGATAAAAGAAGTTGAGGAAGTGATAGTGCTGATAGCGTTGATGGTGGTGATGGTAATAGATGGTAATGGTGATAGTCATAGAACTAATGACTGTGTTGATGGTGTTATATTGGCTTGTTAGATTGAATTGAGACGAAAGTATGACAAAGTGAAGAAGCTTGACAAGACACGTTGGAGATCGTGTAATTTCATGGACGGTGAAAGAAGATCAGGGTAACAGAAGAAGGAAGAGAACAATGAATAGGAGGAGGAGGAGAAGGAAGAGGAGGTGGAGAAGGAGGAGGAGGAAGTGGTGTAGTGAGGAGTCTACGTCAGGAGGAGCTTAGCGACGGAAACCTCTTTTGCCTTTTGCGCTTGGAATGTTGGGAAAGGTAACAGTCACTGCTAGGAATCGAAGAGAATTGGGAAACTCGAACACGTGACTAAGAATTTGCGAGACCCGCCCGCTTGCGACTGCACCGCTAACGCACAAGTGGAGGAGAGGAAAAGAGAGGAGGAAAACGAGGAAGAACAGGTGAAGAAGAATAAGAAGGAAGAGAACAAAGTAAAAAAAAAGAGAAGGAAAAAAGAGGAAGAAGAGAACATAATGTATGAGGAAAGGTAGAAGAAGAGGAAGAGGAGGAAGGGGAAAAAAGGAGGAGGGAGAAAGAATCAGATGAAAGGGAAAAAGGAAGAGGAAAAAGAGGACTATCCTGAAATGGTTTGAGCGAGAAGGAGGAAGGGTAAGAGGAAGAAGAGGAAGAGGAGGAAGGGAAAAAAAAAGGAGGGAGAAAGAATCAGATGAAAGGGAAAACGGAAGAGGAAAAAGAGGACTATCCTGAAATGGTTTGAGCGAGAATCCTGACGCACGTTGACGAAGCTCAGAGAAAAGACGTTGAAATTTGGAAACAGAGGAAAGAATGAAAACACAAAAAGTCCACAGCAGACACGGGAGCAGAGGCTTTGGTATCAGGGGTCAGAAAACAGGACAAGAGTAAGAAAAAAGGACATAAAAAACGAAGATTAAAGAAACAGGAGGAACAAGAGAAAAAGTAAGGAGAAATATGGCCCGAAGAAATAAGTAGAACAGAGGTGGAGGGGAAGGGGGATTGGGAGGAGTGGCGTGTTTACCCTCATAGCAAAAGACTTGCTTACGAACCTGTAAATAAACAAAAGTGAGGAGGTTATCCCTCGTCTAGTTGGAGGAGAAACGTCATCGCCGTGGTGGAGGGCAAAAGGGCCAATTAGGATGTCGAAGGAAGGAAAGAATTTTTTCAAGAAAAATAGGAAATGAAAAGGGAAATAAAAACAAACCGTGCTAGAAGAACTTGAAAGCAAATAAATTAATTATTTTACCGCAAGAACGAGGAAGAGAGGAAGGAAGATGAGGAAAATACCTTTGAGTATTAGAGAGTGAGAGAGAGAGAGAGAGAGAGAAGGAGAGAGAGAGAGAGAGAGAAGGAGAGAAAAGATTTGTAAGAATATCCGAAAAAAAAAGAGGAGTGGAAAAGATAGTCTTGCAGTACTGGGAAGAAAGAGAGCTTGCAAGAACAGGGAGAAAAGACGGAACAGGTAGGAATAAAGTATAATTATTGCCAAGCAAACGAAAACTATGTTAGCCAGCCGGGGAAACTCAAGCGCAAAAGGATACACCCATTTTTGAGTGGTTACTTTGTCCTCAAAAAAAAGAAAAAAAAAAAAAAAAAAAAAAAATCTCCGAAAAGAAAGGTCTTCGTGGTTCTTGAGGGAAGTCTTCAACAGCAAAGTAAGGAAGGTATGGATAATATCCCTCTAAATCTAAAAAGGGAATGTATGTCAGGAGAGGCACGTCAAAAGAAGATGGGGAAAAGGGGGGTAAGTGTCTTTTTTCACAACCAAAAGAAAAAAGGAGGAAGAAAAAACGGGAAAAGCGTGAGAGCAGAGACGTGAGACGGGGCTGGAAATGGGGGGAACCTGCTCTCACGTCCTGTGGCCCAGAATTGGCACCAATTAGCCAAAGCGGAAAGGCAAAGAGAAAATACACAAAGTTAGAGTCGCGCAAACGCATCTCCGTTTGTATGTTTGCGAAAACATGCATATTTATAAGTTCGTACATAACACGTGTTATGTCAACGTATGTTTGTGAAAATTTCATAATGTGTGTAAGTTTTCAACGAAGTTACAAATTGATAATTAGTTTTAGTGAAAGTCTTACCGAAATGAATATATTTGTAGGTAATCTATGTTTGTATGTTAATGAAAACATATATATTTATAAGTTCGTACATAACTGCGTGTTATGTCTACGTGTGTTTGTGAAAAATCATAATGTGTGTAAGTATACAAAGAAGTTACAAATTGTTAATTAGTTTTAGTGAAAAATTGAATATTGTACCTTACCGAAATGATCTGCAGTTGATATACGTTTGTATGTTAGGGAAAACATGTATATTTATAAGTTCGTACACAGCTGCGTGTTATGTCTATGTGTCCTTGTGTAAAAGCATAATGTGTGTAAATTTACAAAGAAGTTACAGATTGTTAATTAGTTTTATTGAAAAATTGTATATAGTATCTTACCAGAAGAATGTATTTGCAGGTAATCTACATTTGTACGTTAGTGAAAACATGCAAGTTCGTACATAACTGCGTGTTATGTCTACGTGTGTTTGTGAAAAATCATAACGTGTGTAAGTTTACAAAGAAGTTACAGATTGGTAATTAGTTTTAGTGGAAAATTGCATGTTGCATCTTACCTGAATTAATATATTTGCAAGCGATCTTTCTTAACAGCTGAGACACCTTAGATATCTCAAAATGTAGTAAGTCCAACACCATTATGGTTGTAGCATGGGAATCAGTCCCGACAAGTAAAAGTAGATAAATAGATAAGCAAGTGAATATACAAGGAAAAATTAGGTAAATAAATAATAAATAGAAAAAATTAATGAATAGTTAATTAGTATATATAAAATTAATAAATAAAAGATAAAGAATAATAGATGAATTGATGACTAGATAGATATATTATATAAGTAAATAAATTAGTAGATTTATAAACAAGTAGATATATGTATCAATATGTATATATATATACATCAAATAATTCCGATAGTTGTCCCCGGACTCGAACCCGAGACTTGCGCGGTGGAATATTGCTGCTGTACCAAATATGCTACTGAGACTATATCCAACTGTCGGAATTAATTGATTGACATCGTCGTCATTGGCGATTCTATTCAGATATATATATATATATATATATATATATATATATATATATATATATACATATATATGTATATATATATATATATATATATATATATATATGTATGTATATATATATATATATATCAATAATTTCTTTTACAAAAATAGGTTATAAACTATAACTTACTAATTCTGCTATTTATTTTTCTTATAACCCATCTGAACGTCAATGGTTCCTTTAACTTTGGTTTCGGCAAACCATATTATGTCTGGTTCTTTTCTCTTACATTAATTTGCCTCTAAATTTGTTTATATCACTCCGTTTATGTCTATGTATTGCATTTCTAAGAACCTTTATCATATCCTTCTCCTAATTCTTTGTCTATATTTTTCCTAAGCTGTTCTTCCTTTTTTTGTGATTTCAAATCTTCGTTTTTCTTGTTTAATTCTCATTGCTTTGTACTGTTTTCCACTATAGTTTGTTCGCTTTCCCTTAACTTGTTATAATCACTCTTCAGCCCCCCATTCTCTTTAATACGATTCCTTTGATTTTTTTTTTTTATCTCGTTCAATTTTCTTTTAAGATTATGAATTTTATCCATTTGCTCACCCACCTGTTTCCCTAGTTCTTTCAGTTCGTTCTTAGTCTTTATCATTTCTTCCGATACTTTTTGATATCTCGTTCATGGATGTCATTCTCATATTTGGTCGACCTAAATTTCGTAGCCCAATAATGAATCTTTCGTAATTACTATATTGTTTCTGTTCGTTACCAATATCGAGTTTAGTGTTTCCTTAATAGTTCGTCCGCCAGATTCTCAAATTACGTTTCATTTAACAGTTTCACTTGCCTTCCAAATTGTGGTTCATTGATATCTCACGATTTTCATATTAAATACGCTGATTCATTTTACTTCTCTTAACAACTCAGAACTAGGTAATTTTCACAATTACTAGAACTGGGTTGTACGTCCGCTGTCTCTCTAACACTGTGTGTGTGTGTGTGTGTGTGTGTGTGTGTGTGTGTGTGTGTGTGTGTGTGTGTGTGTGTGTGTGTGTGTGTGTGTGTGTGTGTGTGTGCGTGTCTATGTGAGTGTATGTATGTTTTTATGTATGTATGTATGTTTGCTTGTTTGTGTGTGTATGTCTTTATGTATATGTGTTTGCTTGTTTCCTTTTGTGTGTGTGTGCGTGTGTGTGTGTGTGTGTGTGTGTGTGTGTGTGTGTGTGTGTGTGTGTGTGCGTGCACGTGCAGGTATGTGTGTGCATGTGTGAATACACGTTTGTATATACGTTTGTTCATTTTGAGTTCAGTGTGCATATGTTTATACTCTTGGTCACTTATTAACACTAGTAAATCTCCTTTAAATGTTTGCTTAAACTCTTTTGCCTTCCACTTAACGTAATGTAGTGCATATTATGAGTCCTCTGGATATCTTATATGAATATACAAGTATATGATAAGTTGAGAACAAAGTATATCTATGAACTAATTCAAATCATTTGGTGCTAACAAGAACCGAATGATTAAAAAATAAGAGTCACTTACACTACTGAACGTTTAAATGTGTGTTCAATTATGCATGCATTTATAATAATTGCTCATAAATAAACAATCAACTGTATTCTATAAAGCATCAAAAGCGTTGTTTGAACAATATCAATCTTCATTAGCTGTAATTAGCGACCTAGATTCCAAGTTGATTTTTTTTTTTTTTTTTACTGCTGCTTGCAAATTTGATTCTTCTCAAGCTGCATTTGATAAACAGGAAGTGAATTTTAATTTCTCCTCAAAGTAGGAAGGGACTGATAATTCATACTTTGTGTTATGAATCAATCTTCAAGAACAGTAAGTCCTGAATGTATTTCCGAATCCTCTTATTATGATAAAAGTAATAAAGAGTATACAGTAGGCATACGAGACAAATAACGTTGAATCTGTTTTCAATAACTGATAAGAAGCACTATAAATTAAGTTAAAATTCAAAGCAAATTATGTGATCTGTCACGCAGATACTATAGACTTGCATAGATACTGCATACATACTTCTTATTTAATCTCAGTCATGTGTTCCGTAATCTTATGGTGCCAAGGTTTCTATAAGAACAGAACAGAAGTTCAAGTTAAATACTCTCACATGCAATGCATCTATGATGAGGATCAGATTAGGTACAGTACATGTGTATGACTTCTATATACAATTCGCTTTATAGGTAATCAGAAATGAAGGAAAATACGGGACCAGTCATACTGCATACATACTTCTTATTTAATCTCATTCATGTGTTCCGTAATCTTATGGTGCCAAGGTTTCTATAAGAACAGAACTGAAGCTCAAGTTAGATACTCTCACATGCAGTGCATCTATGATGAGAATCAAATTAGGTACAGTATAAGTCTATGACCTCTACATTCAGTTCGTTTTATAAGTAATCAGAAATGAAGGAAAATAAGGGACCAGTCACACCAAGGTACCTGTTTCCGACCACCGGCGACCAGTCTGATTTGTGCTGTTCCTCTGTTTATGAAAAGAATTCAAGACAATGATACAATTGGGATGAATCTCCCCGTTATGAAGATGAAGATGAAATAGCTACCTGGCGCTAACCATGAGAGAAACAAAAGTGCCACCGTCGAAGGTGGTCGGGGAAGACAGGTGGTGATGGATACGGAGCTGCCTAGTGTAGGCCTTATGGTCTCTTGCAGTCTCCTTCATTCTTATGTTCTTATGTATGAAACAGGTCGTAAGCTTGTTGTGACTGGGGCTTAAAGTAAGTATAGAAAGTGTGAGACAAAACTATATAGAAAAGGGTTTTTACGCACCCCAAAAACTACTTTCAAATTTAACTTTGGATACCAGGAAAGATATTAGGTCTTAGTCGAGGTGGCTATAACGAACTATACCCCCTTTTCCCTGCTGATTACATTAGGTTTCTTTCATATATACTTCTTGGTCCTAAAAATTAATAACGTCACGTTTGTTCAAGGTGTAGGGTCATTAGAGGACAAAAGACAAAAGCAAGATAAAAGTTTAGTTTTACGAATGTGGATATGGTCACATGTATCTTTTTTTCTTTTGCGTGTAACTTTTCCTCCATTCCATGGTCGTATATGGGTTTCTTCCTTTCTGTCCGAGAATACAGGATTCTCAAAAGCCACCTATGTGAATCCGCCTTTCTCTTATTCCGTTTTCTGTTCGTCTCGTTCCCAATTCGGCCCACCAGCCCCTTTCTTTCTGTTTCCCTCCACTCATCCCAAGCGCGCGCACACCATCCTCTCACGCGTTCAGCGGCTTGCCTTCCTTCTTTTTTTTTTTTTTTCTCGCCTTTCCTTTTTCTCCCTTCGGGTTATTTTCGTGGTTTCTTATACAGGTCTCCTCGATTTTTGCTTCACGTGAAAATCAAATCATTCATTCTTCCAACATCGAAATATATATTTTTCTTCCCACTCATATTCCCTTTTTGCATTTTTGTTCTTGTTTCATCTTCATCATTGGTGGGATGTGTGCTCGCACGCACACACACACACACACACACACACACACACACACACACACACACACACACACACACACACACACGCACGTACTCACACACACACAGGAAGACAGAAATGTAGAGTGCACCTTACTATTTTCACCCACTGGTTGTTTATCAGTCCCGGTTGAAATGCTCTTTAATAGCTGATGGAGTGCAATTGCGTCTGACGTCGAGAGCGGAAACCGCAACTCATACCCGTGACCTGAAGCAGAAACTGAAGGGAACTGCTCGGCAGTGAAATCGACCGAGAGGCGTACGCAGGAGCTCAATCGAGGCGGAGTCTATTCACGAGAGTCGCTTGGAGCAGAACCCGAGGAGAACGCCCCGTGATACGCGTAATTTTTTTTAACTCAACCTTTGCCTCCTCGGAAGCGCGGTGTCCCGCCAATAGCCCGGGATCAACTCTTCGCTTGATTTGTTCCTTTTAGGGGGAAAAAGACGAGGATTGTAACTGGGTATTAACAATGAACATAAGCCAAAAAACATTGATCCTCAACCAAGAGAGTGTGCGATCTGTGTCTGGGGGGGGGATGTGTCTGTACATTTCTACATACATACATATACCAAAGGCTTTTTCCCCCTTACACGGAGGGTAGCCAAAAAAAATTCTAGTTATTTTAATTTTTAGAATATATTTCCTAGTTGACCCTAAGGTATATCCGGGTGAAACTCTTTTTACTTTTATGATTATTTTTGAACTGACATTATAATAACGTAATCCATGATGGATCTGTGTTTTTCCTTTCTATGCTTAAAAAACTCGTTTGTTAAATGTAAAGTCAAGGGTGAGAGTGCCTTGATAGTTTGGAAGTGCTCCGATGATGAATAAAAGTTGGATAATTCAGGTCTAAAAGAAATTGTATAACTGTTTATTTTTTTCATTTAAAGTGCAGTCAGTGTAAATACACATATCACTAAATGAAATCAGAACAAGATTTGTAAATAAGATTTATTGCGTTAGATATAAAATCGTATATCATATATGTTCCCGCATTAACTGGAATCACTGTCATAATCTAGAACAAGAATGGTAAATATGATTTATTGCATTAGATATCAAAGTGTATAACATATATGTTTCCGTATTAGCTTAGATCAGTGTCAAAATCCTTTCTCTAAATTCTTAGAATTTAGCAAAGGCTTAGATCGGATGTCGTAAGGTCTCTTTTGTATATAGCGGTGCTTTTCAAAGTCTAATTGATTTATTTTAACAAAATATTTCAGTGAACTAGAAAAGTAAAAGGAGACAATAAAAAACAAAAGAACAAAAAAAAAAAAAAAAAGAAGAAGAAAAGGCAGAAAAACTCAAAACAGGTCCTTTGGTGGTCCTCTTCTAAAACTAGATAGTAAGCTACTAGATTCCGATCAATCCGATTAGAATAAAGAATTCACGCATAATAACAGTATAGGGTCACTCCGGAGGCAAGAATTCTGTTGTTTCAGCTCAACTGCCGGAAGATAGTCAATAACTCCCTAACTCCGGAAACTGGTTTTCCACTTCCCTCCCCATCTCTCTTTATCTCTCTCTCTCTCTCTCTCTCTCTCTCTCTCTCTCTCTCTCTCTCCTTGTCTCTCTTGCTCTCTTCCGCTCTCCTTTTCTCTCTTTTTCACTCTATTTCTCTCTCTCTCTCTCTTTCCTTGTCTCTCTTTCTACCACTCTCTCTTCCCCCTCTCCTTTTCTCTCTTTTTCACTCTATTTCTCTCTCTGTCTTCTCTCTCTCTCTCTCTGTCTCCCTCTCTCTCTCTCTCTCTCTCTCTCTCTCTCTCTCTCTCTCTCTCTCTCTCTCTCTCTCTCTCTCTCTCTCCTTCTTTTTCTCTTTCTCTCCCTCTCCCTTTCTTTTTCTCTATTTCTCTCTATATATCTCATCTCTCTTTCTCTTTCTCTCTTCCTCATTCTTTCTCTCTCTATCTCTCTCTCTATCCTCTCTCTCTCTCTCTCTCTCTCTCTCTCTCTCTCTCTCTCTCTCTCTCTCTCTCTCTCTCTCTCTCTCTCTCTCTCTCTCTCCCTCTCTCTCCCTCTGTCTCCCTCTCTCTCTTTCTCCCTCTCTCTCTCGAACTACCCAGTGAAGCGTAAAACCAATATCGTTGGAGGTACTATTCCAGACGCCCGAACTGCACCCATGATGTACTGCAGTATCAGAACTAAGCAAATATGTCTTTCGTTTCATTGATACATTTTCATGTATAAAAAATCACTTCAATTTCAAAGGAGCCACCGTATATGAAAATATATTGAATATTCTCAGAGAAAACTTAGTTGCATAGTTCTTGTATATCATAGGTCCGGTTCAAGTATTGGAAATTAATTCAGTAAAAAAGGGGGTAGATAATCTAATCTTTCCTAACTAAAATACAAATCAGCCAGCCAACATTCACGTATTTTTTTTCTTATTAAGTGTACCTCTATGTTTTTACCTTTATATATTTGCTTATTTATATTTCAATCGTGGAATAACGAACGACAACAAGGAACTTTTTGTTATGCCATTATCTTAGAATTTGGTTGTGTTGTTTCTGTTTCTGTGTTTTTTTTTTAAATCTCTGGTGGTTACTTAATACTATCAAATTAGAATAGTTTTTCTATCCGTCCATACGAAAACTAGGTAAAGTGGTGTTTCTTTTTCTGTTTTTTTTTTTTTTAAATCTCTGATAGTTACTTAATACTATCAAATTAGAATAGTTTTTTCTATCCGTCTATACGAAAACTAGGTAAAGTAGTATTCCTTTTTCTGTATCTTTTTAAATCTGTGATAGTTACTTAATACTATCAAATTAGAATAGTTTTTCTATCCGTCCATACAAAAACTAGGTAGTGTTTCTGTTTCTGTATTTTTTTGAATCTCTTATAGTTACTTAGTACTATCAAATTAGAATAGTTTTTCTCTCCGTCCATACAAAAACTAAGTAGTGTTTCTGTTTCTATATATATTTTTTAAATCTCTGATAGTTACTTAATACTATCAAATTAGAATAGTTTTCCTATCCGTCCATAGGAAAACTAGGTAAAGTAGTGTTTCTTTTTCTGTATAATTTTTTAAAGCTCTGATAGTTACTTAATACTATCAAATTAGAATAGTTTTTCTATCCGTCCATACAGAAACTAGGTAGTGTTTCTGTTTCTGTATATATTTTTTAAATCTCTGATAGTTACTTAATACTATCAAATTAGAATAGTTTTTCTCTCCGTCCATACAAAAACTAGGTATTGTTTCTGTATCTGTATATTTTTAAATCTCTGATAGTTACTTAATACTATCAAATTAGAATAGTTTTTATCTCCGTCCATACGAAAACTAGGTAAAGTAGTTGAGTATTGACGAATTTTACGAAACGTATTGATAAAAATTGATAAAAAAAAAAATCCATTGCAAATCCTCTCTCAGTCTCTCTTCCAGATCGCTCGACGTCTCACAGCCTTTGCTCGATCTTTTGCAAATTTTACGTCTTTCCTTGCCAATACATACTCAGTCCTGCTTTCGGATGTTCTTCTTCTTAACCACTTTCTTAACTTTAAAGTTTTGTTCCTTACCGCCTTTTTGACCTCCTCATTTCGCCAAGGTGTGTGTCTTTTCCTATTTCCTCAAATTCATTCCATCACCAATGTTTCTTCTGCTACCTCAATGGTTGCTTCTTTCAAAGTATTCCAGCCGTAGTAGGGTGGCAATGAAAAGGACCTTACATACATACATACATACACCAAGGCTTTTTCCCCCTTACAAGGGAGGTAGCCAAAAAGGGAAAGGCATAAAATCATTTCCACCCATTCCATCCCTGAATACACTCCACACCCCTCCACCCTCCCTCTTGTCTGAGCACCCTCCTGGATGACGGGTCATCCCTGCACCTTGTCCACTGCCCTGGGTCAGAAGCAGTGTCGCAAGGACCTTACAATTGTAAAATAATGTATTAAGTCACAATACGATCAATTTACACGAAATTCAGAAAGCGTATTACACCTTTAAGGTTCGACAGAAAGTGTCGCCAAGCTTTGCTTTGGTGACAAAATTCACTTGGTTCTCCAAACATACTTGTACACAAATGCAAAATACACAATGACAAAAGTATAGACAAACAACATACCCACTGGATATTAACATTATAAATGGGGAAACTGTATAAAGACATCAGACAGTTTTCTTTCTTCTCGTCATTTATCTTCTCCAAATTTTATTTACGTTTATTTCTATAAACATTCTTTTTCTTTTTTCTCTTACAAACTTTTTTTTTATTACTTTTCTCTTTCTTCTTTACTAAGGTTTTATCTTACCAATCTTAAGGTCAGCCGCTAGTAGTCTGTAGTCTGAATCTAGACCAGTGGTTCCTAAACTTTTTTTTTCAGTTTTACAACTATACGTACTAAGTTAACCTTAATCCTACTGTCAGGTACTGCAATGTTTTCTTGATTTTATTTTATGTTATCTTATTTTCAATTCTTTTGTCACCCCTCCATTACCCCCGAAAATCTGTTACCCCCCCGAGGGTAATTTACCCACAGTTTGGGAATCACTGGTGTAGACTGACTTGGTATTTTACATTGGAAAATATTCTGTCTAAGCATATTGTGTAATCGATGATTGATTTTGATCAAATTGTCCAGTCTGTTGATTCCAGCTATATCTAGTAAATTTATGTCCCCCTTTATGTTGATAAAATCCATTCATTATTTCAAACCATTTCGTACCAATAAAGGTTTCGATCTCACACGGTGTTGATTCTCACAGTCTTGTCGGCTTTTGCCACCATACACAGAGAACCTCACACACACACACACACACACACACACACACACACACACACACACACACACACACACACACACACACACACACACACACATACACACACACACACACACACACACACACATACACACACACACACACATACACACACACACACACACACACACACACACACACACACACACACACACACACACACACACACACACACACATATATATATATATATATATATATATATATATATATATTACTATCTTGACAATAGTAGAGCAGTCGTTGCATTTCATTTACAACAGCATCTACTGCATCAAGCCGAACGGGAAACCTACAAATAGTTGACTAACATCGTATATCTGGCAGCCTGCAAGGACGGTTGTAATGAGCAGCATCATGATATGATGCTATTAGACCAAAAAAAAAAAAAAAAAAAAAAAAAAATCAATATTTGGTGATGGGTTGTTCTGATGCTTTCATCAATTCCTAGCTTCGATGTCCTAATTGTAGGTCAAATTTTCGAGTTTCCCAGAGCCATTGAGCCATTTTCGCAGCATTTTTTTTTTTTTAACAATTTTCCTCGCTTATGAACTCCCACGAACATTTTCTGTTGCAGGGGCCACTACTCGTAACAGGCACAGAAACCTCTTTCGTCGAATTCCTTTGGGTCAGCAGCTCTTCATCGCATTTCCTCTTCAGTCACTGATTTCTGTCGGACTTCTTTCCAGGACAGTCACGTCTACAGGTCGCTTGGAAGGAGGCCACGTATCAGCCGCTACGGCCATTTCCTCCAGGCCTTAAGAGCTGGGGAGAAATGGCCACGTTGATTTAGCAACAGCTTCCACTACAGGTGGTCCGTTTTCTTTCTCCCGGCTGAAAGGTTAT
>NC_134809.1:16748119-16803119 GCF_046742065.1 Oratosquilla oratoria
CTCTCCCAATCTCCCTCCCCGACTCCCTTATCCTTTCGTACCCCGCCTGTCTGTCTGTTTGTTCGTCTGTCTCTCTGTATGTCTGCCTGTCTCTCTTTATGTCTGTCTGTCTCTCTGTATGGCTATCTGTCTCTCTTTATGTCTGTCTGTGTCTTTCTTTCTCGTTCTCTCTCCCTCTCTCTCTCTCCCTCTCCCACCCTCTCTCTCTCTATCTATATTTCTTTTTCTCTCTCACTTTCTCACTTTCTCTCTCCTCTCTCTCTCTCCTCTGTCTCTCCTCTCTCTCTCCTCTTTCTCTCTCTCTCTCTCCCCCTCTCCCTCCCTCCCTCCTCTCCCTCTCACTCTCTCCCTCCTTCCCCACTCCCTCACTTTCACTTTTTCCACAAATTGGCCAAATTTGAAAATTCGCCATAACAAAGCCTGTGAAGCGGCTTCTGAGCTGAAAGCTCTCCTCGATTGACAACAAGAACGAAATCTGTGAAGTACATTATCTACTTAACCTTGCCTCACTCGGGGATCTAGATAAGCCGGGCGAAATCGCCGGAGGAACACAAAAATCTTATAAAAAAAAAAAATAAAAAAAAATCGAAGCGAATAGGATTAGCGGAACGTGACTACTTAAGGGAGTTTTTTTTTATCCTTTTGTCATTCATACACTTTTCTGAAATGATTAGAATCGTCTGTCATTAGCAAAAATAAATAGATAAATAAGATAAACAGATAAAAGTAGAATAAGATAAAAATAGAAAAAAAATGAATGAATTAATGAATGAATGAATAAATGAATAAATGACGAGATGGATTTTTAGAAGTCTTTTAAGGACATCTTCATGCAATTTTAAGAGGTTTAGAGAAAGATTCCAGCCATAATGAAGTATCGAGCGGTTAAAGTTTCATTCGCTTTGTTTTTTCGATTCTTGAATGAATCAAATCACCCGAAGACACCTATTCAGTGCACTGGGGCACAGGATTTTTTTCAAAATAGTAGTAGTAGTAGTAGTAGTAGTAGTAGTAGTAGTAGTAGAGTTTGTGTTTTTGTTAGCGTTAGTAGTAGCTGTGATAATAGTCGTTGTAGTAGTAGTAGTAGTAGTAATAGTAGTAGTAGTAGTAGTAGCAATAGTAGTAGTAGTAGCAATAGTAGTAGTAGTAGTAGCAGTAGTGTTTGTGTTAGTGCTAGCGTTAGTAGTAGTCATAGTAGTCGTGATAGTAGTAGTCGTAGTAGTAGAAGTAGTAGTAGTAGTAGCAATAGTAGTAGTAGTAGGAGGAGGAGGAGGAGGAGGCCGATGTTGCTGACCTGTTTTGTGTGTTTGGGTGTTCCTAGATCAATCCATGGCTCATGTAATGTGTAGTTATGAATTCTTAGAGCACTAATGAAGATGAAAGGGAAAAATTAAAGAAGTAGAAAATGAAGAAAAGAGCTGAGAAATCAAAGACAAAATTTAAAGGAAAGGCAGAAGTAAGAACATGAAAGACTCGAATGTAAATAATGAGAAAAAGGGAAGAAAATTAAAGAATTAGAAAACGAAGAAGAGAGGTAAGAAATGAAAGGCAAAGGTAAAATGAAATGTAGAAGTAAGGGGATGAAAGGTAACAGAAAGTAAATGAAGAGTTAAAGATGGAAAGAGATATAGAGAAATGACGAGTATTGTTAAGAGAAAACGATTCAATAAGGTTGAGAAACGAGAGACATACCGATGCGAATGGAGAAAACGGGAGGTAAAGAAAACGGAAACGAGAAGAAAGTGAAAGGAAAGATTTTAAAGGTTGAAAATTATTAAAGAAGAAATCTTTAAATTTGTATCCTTGGCATCGAAAGAAAGGAAATCAGAATTAGACTAAAACATAAAAAAAAAGTGGAAATGATTAATAAAGGTGAATAAAATAGGTGAATTGGACGAGTAGATTGATCTGTTCCCAGACAGGCAAGAAATCTAAAAACGTCTTCAGTCATAAAATGTTCAAAAGAAAACGGTGACATCTGGCTGGAGTATAATTCAAACCCATGGATAGGCAGGGGAAATGTAACCAGTAGAAATAGAAATAGATCTCTCACTGTAATGACCACTTAGAAAACAGTCTTAAGTTTATCGAACGCATATATAAAACACAACACAGAAATGAAGACTTTATGTACTCAAACGGTTATGCAATAAAAGCACGTCATAGTCAAACTAACTTGGTTTGACCCTTTCCTCTGCAACAACGATAATGTGGTCGGTATTCAGTTTAATTTTCTTAACGCTTTGAACACTTTCCTTACTAAAAAGAATATTATGAAGATAAATAATAACAATGATGATGATGATAATAATGAAAATATAATAATAATGATAATAATAATGATAATAACAATAATAATAATAATAATAATAATAATAATAATAATAATAATAATAATAATAATTATAATAATAATAATAATAATAATGACAATGGTAATTAGATAATAATGATAATAATGATAATTAACAAAGCAACGACAACAATAATAACAATGACAACCATAACAATAACAACAACAACAACTGCTATTACTACTAACCTTGGAGTAGGTCCACATGACCCAAAATAGCTAATAAACAGAATGCTGGCCTGCACGCGGGTCTATGGCCATCTAAAACCTTTGCGAGGAACGAGGTAGGCCCGCTTTGCTGGCCTCGGATAGCCTATTGCTCGCCTTTCGCTTTCGACTCGGCACTCTCATGGCGGCCTCTTTGTGCTCAAGTTTGCTGCTGTTAGACTCTATATTTTAGGTCATAGACTCAAAAGCTATCGGATACGAAGAAATAATTGAAAAACAATAAAATAAATGGATATAAAAGTAACGCTGGGGATTTTCTTTTTCTCCTTAAAAATGTCAATCACTAAAGTGCGCTCGAACAATAGACTTTCGAGTTGAAAGGAAAGTTAAATATAGCTGAGGTGAGGTGCTTGCTGGAAATGTCGTCGTATGCTCGTACAGCATCTAGCTGCGCACACGTATATATATATATATATATATATATATATATATATATATATATATATATATATATATATATATATATATATAATCTTTTAGAAAAAGACGTTTGTTAGAAAAAAAAATGTATGTACAAATATGTACTCGATAAAACCACGCAGTTGTTATCTATCGATCTGTGTTTGTTTTATCAGCAAATTAAATAGATAACTAACGAAGAAAAATGCTTATTATATAAATTACTACAATAGTCTGTGGTATTCTTTAGCAAGTAAGTGCAGAGAGGTAGTAGATGAAATTTACAAATGACAACATGAATATAGTATGTGACTTGGAAACTGACGAAGGCGATGGAAACAAAGCTAAGGACTGCACAGAGGAGAATGGAGAGATCAATGATGGGAATAACGCTGAGAGACCGAGAGAGAGCAAGTTGAGTGAGAGAGCAGACTAGAGTGAAAGATATTGTGGAGGCGGTGAAAGAGAGGAAGTGGAATTGGGCAGGTAAGTTTGTGCGAACGACTGATGAGCGACGGAGAAAATGTGTTACTGAGTGGACGCCGCGAGATAGGAAGCGTGGGAGAGGGAGACCAGACAGAAGGTGAAGAGACGAGATAGAGAAGTTCGCCGGAGTGACGTGGCAGAGGTCGGCGCGTTCGTGTGAATCATGGAATACTTTGAAGGAGGCCTTTGTTCAGCAGTGGACTCAGGAGGGATGACTTGATTTAATTTGATTTGATATTGAAATATTCTTGGTTCATGTACGAATTTCTTCTACGAAGTCTATTCACCTGAGTAAGAGTTCCACCTAAGCAAGATGCTGTAATTATTATAATTTATTTTATATTATTTGTTTTTGTTCTATCATTTGTCTGTCTGATTTTCATTTATTATTAGTTATATGTCAATTTATTGTTATTTACTATTTTCCTGTTTGTTTATTATTTAACTATACCTATGCATTTACTTATGTATTTTATTTGTTATTTACATTATTATAGTTTTTATTTATTATTTTATTATTACTATGATTTTTGTTCTTTCGCATCCGACCTAGATATGGACCAAAAGGTCTCCTGGCGGTATGCTCCGCCTTTGTAATCCTTTGTAATTAAGAGTCCCCCTCCACTAAGATAAGAGGGAGGGTGGAGGGGTGTGGAGTGTATTCAGGGATGGAATGGGAGGGAATGATTTTATGCCTTTTCCTTTTTGGCTACCTCCCTTGTAAGGGGGCCTTGGTATATGTATGCATATATGTAAGAGTCCCACAGACTGTGGTCGTAATATACAGAACAATATTTTTTTTCTTTGATAGTATGTTTGTAGTTTAATTTTACGTATGTGTTATAACATTTAATCCGAATTCATTAGCAAATATACATTTGCAATGGTACAGACCGCAAACTATCGCACTATCTGGAAGGTGAAAAACTCAAAGTTGGTTTTTTGTTTTTGAATTTTATTTCTTCTCTGACAAGTATACTATCATCGGAAATATATATCGAGATATGTTGATCAATATAGTATTTATTGATATGGTATCATTTCGAATACTACGACTTTTTGAGTGGGTTTAAAAATGTTTTTGACCCAAGTAAATTTATGTCCGGGAAATTGGTAATGAAGATTTTTTTTTCATAGTAGTATAATAGAGTAATTATGCTGACAATTTTGTTTTCTTAGTCGTAAGCTCATTGCTTCTGACCCAGAGTAGTTGGCGGGATGCAAAGATGACCCGTCATCCACGAGGAGCTAAGATGAGGAGGGGGTGGAGGGGAGTGGAGTGGTTGGGAGTAGGTACGTGCCTCTGACTTGGCTACCTCCCTTATAAGGGGAAAAAAACTCTTGGTATATAGAGGTGTTAGCTTAAAAAATGGCAAGTTTCCAAATTTAAAAAGCAATTTCCGGTCAATTTTTTTTTTCTCAGCAAAAATCAAATTGTTATCGTAATCAAGTTATGAAGAAACGTCTAATGGTCTGTTTGTTATTTTATTTTATTTTCATTTTATCTTATTTTATTTTATTTTATTTTATATGTGAGGCGGAAATTTTATATTAAAATGTTTATTATCTGACAAAAAAAAAACATTCATTGTCTTCTCGGGGTAGACTATACGTTGTTCAGTGATCAATCTTAGGGCGCAGTGATACCCAATGTATTTTTTTTACTAGTTGGCGTTAAATTTGAATCGATATCCTTTAAGGTTTTAAAGATTCAATGCAAACATTTATTTTGTTACAAAGTCAGAATTTTGGTGCACTTTTGCCATTGCAGAGCAAAAAATTAATTGTAAACCAGTCAAATGATAAACAACCGAACAACGTTTGATAGCAAATTAACCAGGCAACACATCAATGTCAAGTTAGTAGTACACATATATGTGCATATGTATGTGTGATTCACCATGGTCTTGGATCACGCGTTGGACTCATGATCGACAACTACTGCCTTCTGGAAGAGAGCTCAGAGCTCATATATGACCGATCTATGGGTCACCTGACACGCGCACACACACCCTACTCCCCGCCCACGAGAGTTGGAGTAACGACTCACAGTGGAGCGATACTGAAGTTATTTTAGCCCTGGGCGGGATTCGAACTCGGACCGCCGTAGTGGCGGCCGTGATCGCCACCACTGCGCCATCGAGTCATGTGTGTGTGTGTGTGTGTGTGTGTGTGTGTGTGTGTGTGTGTGTGTGTGTGTGTGTGTGTGTGTGTGTGTGAGAGAGAGAGAGAGAGAGAGTGTAAGTGTGTGTGTGTGTATGAGTGTGTGTGTGTGTATGCGTATGTATGTATGTATGTATGCATGTGTGTGTATGTGTATGTATGTATGTATGTGTGTGTGTATGTATGTATGTATGTGTATATGTATATGCGCGTGTGTATGTGTATATCCGTGTGTGTATGTGTATGTGTGTGTATGGGGGGAACGTCTCGGTCATAACCTCAATACTGGTACCGGATGCGAAAATATCCTCGGATGAGAGAGTATTGAAAAACGCTGGCGAGAGAAGTTTGGAAAGAAACTCGAGGACTGAACTGGGCTTAAACCGCATACCACCTTTGAGGAACGAGAGAAATATTTCACTAAAACACAAACCTTCCTTTACTAACCGTAAGCAGCATAAAAGAAAACATATGAGCGAGATGTACTGGCAATCGGTTTTTTTTTTCTATGATTTTTTGCAAGAAAAAAAAGAAAATAAGACAACATTGGGTTATAGAAATTGGATGATGTGGAGTGAAAATGTGGATTGTTTTGCATAGACTCAACTGGTAAATGAAAATGACATCGGTACTCAAAATTGGATGTCAGTAAGTACAGGTTGATTGGTACTTATTTCATCTATTCGGTTACAACTTAAGATGAGTTGAACGAAAAAATATAGTCAAAGTACGTCCGATTTCCTTTGCACAAGATGTTCTAAATTGTTGGAATATTAGTTGGAATATTGCTTGAAAAATTGATTGAAATTGATAAAGGCGTTGCGCTTTACAATCCACACAAAAGTAAAATCCTTCGAGCTGGTGATGATGGGATTTTTTTAACCTTAAGCACCCCTGAATATGTACACACACACACACTAACACACACACACACACACACACACACACACACACACACACACACACACACACACACACACACACACACACACACACACACACACACACATATATATATATATATATATATATATATATATATATATACATGTTTGTACAGAATGCTTGTATGTATATGTTTGTTTATGCGTATGTACATACGTCTCTGTAAAAGTACGATTGTATGTATGTATGTATGTGTGTATCTATGTACATGTGTATGAGTGTATGTATTTATGAATGTATGCTAATACATATGTATGTACGTATGTGTATGTATGTATGTGTGTATGTATGTATGTAAGGCATGTATATTACACAACATTTATATGCTGATGTATATATGTTTGTAAGGCAAGTATATTATGCAACATTTATGTATGTACAGTATGTATGTTTGTATGTATGTAAGGCATGTATATTATGCAACATTTATATACTGATGTATATATGTTTGTAGGCCAAGTATATTATACAACATTTATACAGTAATGTATATATCTTTGTATGCATAAACCTTTTCATGTTATTCTGAAGAAAAAGCAACTTTTCGAATACTGATTCAATGCACGTGCCAAACTGCTCTTACTATTGACGTGGTACAACATCCAGACCTCCTCTCTTCCCATCCACCTCTCTTTGTCTACTTCTCTTCCTCTTTCCCTCTCTTCTTTCGTTATCATTCCTCTCTTTTCTTTATTTCCCACAAGACACGAGTAGCGTCGTTTGGACCACTGTCTGGGACCTCTGGATGCTCGTTAATCCCCAAGACTTAATCTCTTCTCTTCATATTTTTTCTCGTATTTTTGGAGCATGCGTTGTTGTAACCCTCGAGGATGCAGCGTCCCTCTGGGCTTCCTTCCAGATCTCCTGACCTCGCTATCTTTTTCGCATGCTCCTTCTTTTCCTTTACCTCCTCCTACTCCTCCTGCTCCTCCTCCTCCTCCTCCTCCTCCTCCTCCTCCTTCTTCTCCTCGTCTTCCCCCTCCTCCTCCCGTTCCTCCCCTTTCTACTCTCCCCCTCCATGTCTCCCTCCTCCTCCTCCTCCTTCTCCTCCTCCTCCTCCTCCTCCTCCTCCTCCTCCTTTTCCTCCTCCTCCCCCTTTTCCTCCTCCTCCCCTCCTTCTCCTCCACTTCCTCCTCTCTCTCCTCTTCCCCCTCCATCTCCTCCTCCTCCTCCTACTCCTCCTTTTCCTCCTTCTCCTCCTCCTCCCCTCCTTCTCCACGTCCTCCCCTTTATCCTCTTCCCATCTCCCTTCTATTCTTCCCCCTCCTACTCCACCTACTCCTCTTTTTCCTCCTCCTCCTCTTCCTTCTCCTCATCTTCCCCCTCCTTCTCCACTTCCTCCCCTTTATCCTCTTCCTATCTCCCTTCTCTTCTTTAACCTCCTCCTCCTCCTCCTCCTAGGCCGAGTTTCTTTTCTTTCCCCATGTATATTACTGCCTGGGTGCCTGTCTCTTTGCCTATCTGCTCGTCTATGTGTCAGTTTGCCTGCCTGCTTGTTTGCTTGCTTTTGTATCTGTCTATCTGGCTGGCTACCTGCCTTTTGTTTATATGTCTATCTGTCTGTTCCCCTATTCATTTCACTCCATCTGTCTGTTCACCTATTCATTTCACTCCATCTGTCTGTCTGTTCACCTATTCATTTCACTCCATCTGTCTGTCTGTTCACCTATTCATTTCACTCCATCTGTCTGTTCACCTATTCATTTCACTCCATCTGTCTGTCTGTTCACCTATTCATTTCACTCCATCTGTCTGTCTGTTCCCCTATTCATTTCACTCCATCTGTCTGTCTGTTCACCTTTTCATTTCACTCCATCTGTCTGTTCACCTATTCATTTCACTCCATCTGTCTGTTCACCTATTCATTTCACTCTATCTATCTGTCTGTTCACCTATTCATTTCACTTCATCTGTCTGTCTATTCACCTATTCATTTCACTCCATCTGTCTGTTCACCTATTCATTTCACTCCATCTGTCTGTTCACCTATTCATTTCACTCCATCTGTCTGTCTGTTGACCTATTCATTTCACTCCATCTGTCTGTTCACCTATTCATTTCACTCCATCTGTCTGTTCACCTATTCATTTCACTCCATCTGTCTGTTCACCTATTCATTTCACTCCATCTGTCTGTTCACCTATTCATTTCACTCCATCTGTCTGTTCACCTATTCATTTCACTCCATCTGTCTGTTCACCTATTCACTTCACTCTATCTATCTGTCTGTTCACCTATTCATTTCACTTCATCTGTCTGTCTATTCACCTATTCATTTCACTCCATCTGTCTGTTCACCTATTCATTTCACTCCATCTGTCTGTCTATTCACCTATTCATTTCACTCCATCTATCTATGATTCTGCCTCTCTGTTGTCTGTTTCTGTTTGTGTGTCAATATCTTTTTCCTCGTGCATTTCCCTTCTCTACCTCCTCTTCGTCCTTCTCCTCTTTCTCCTTCTTTTCATATATTTCATCTCTTTCTATTTCTCTTTCCCACTCAATTTCTCCTTTTCTCTTCATTTCTCCCCCTCTCACCCTATTTCCCTTTTTTCACTGAATTTCTCCTCACCGTATTTCTACTTTTCATCCTATTTCTCCTTGTTCTCCAATTTCTTCTCTTTCTCCTCCTCCTCTTCTTTGGAAACGAAGAACACAAGGAAAAGGAGGAAAAGATGGAGGAAAAAAGAGGAAGAAGAGGAGGGGGCAGAGGAGGACGAGAAGAGAAAGTAGTAGTAGAAACAGGATAAAACAAATAGAAGACAAGAAACTGTAGAGGAGGTGGATGAAGAGACGAAGAAAAATAAAATAAGAAGGAAAAAATATGAGGACGAGAAGAATGAAAAGGCAAAAGGGTAGGAAGAAGAAGAAGAAGAAGAAGAAAAAAAGGCAGAGAAGATGAGGAGGAGGAAGTGGAGGAGGGAGGAGGTGGAGGAAGTGGAGGAGGAATGGCAAGAGGGTCAGGCAAATATTTTTCTTTGCCACACAACTATCAAATGTAAGGTTTGCTTACGTACGAGTTCGTGCAACTCCCTGAGTCTATAACTGCGGTTGTTGGCACTCAGTTAGGCTACGGACGCACGAGAGGCTGTTTAGCCGCTCAACCGCTGCGGCTGTTTAGCCGTTTTTATAGAACACACTACTTTTAATGGAATTGCGCGCATTAGTTACTTAACCGCTAATGCGCGCAATTCCATTAAAAGTAGTGTATTCTATAAAAACGGCTAAACAGCCGCAGCGGTTGAGCGGCTAAACAGCCTCTCGTGCGTTTCATCCTTTATGAACAGAAACGGAAGCGTGCTAAGGAAGGCTGATAACATGAGATCTGACGAAGTCTGCAGATAACAAGACTCTGATGACTTCATTTGAGTGAGTGGTGCACCTTAGCTTATATGGGAATGTAGCCTTGGTATCTGGTACTAAAGAAGTAGAAAACCGTTGTAGGAATTCTTCATGAATGAGCAAACAAAATAGAATAGATTAATTTTGTTAAACCAATACAGGCCAGCAAAAGTTCATAAAACTTGTTCTTCTAAATGTACATATTCCTTTGCTGTGAGTACCAGACAATTTTATTTCCTTAAAGTAAAACCCACTCAGTTCTGGTTCCATTTCATATCTGGCACAACTAGATATATATAACCTGTCTATTGCAAGCAGATGTACAAAAAAAAAGATAAAAATAAAAAAGAGAGAGAGAAAAAGGGAGGAAAAACAAGAGTAAATGTTAAAGCTGTCAACCTACCCGCCGCCACTTTGTGGACAAAAAAACAGTAGGTCAGGTAATGCAAAACTTTTGTAAAGACCGAAAGCAGGTCTTTGTTCTGTCTCTCCAGAACCCCCCCCCTCCCCCAGACCCCCCCTCCCCCACCCCCACCCCCCTTGACTGAAACAAAGGAGACGACGTGCAAAGATTAACTCGGGGTCGGCTTATGATACACTCCCGGGAACCAGAGTTTACTCAGCTTTTGTTTTTGGGACAACTTGATTGTCTTCTCTCTATTGCGACTATCAAGTACATAGTTAGTGGTGCAGCTGACTTGTATACCTTGTCTTTGTAGGGATTTTTGGTTAATTCGCGGTCGGCTCATGATATACTCCCGGGAACCAGAGTTTACTCAGCTTTTGTTTTCGGGACAGCTTGATTGTCTTCTCTCTATTGTGACTATCAAGTACATAGTTGATGAACCCCGTGATACAGCTGACTTGTATATCTTGTGTTTGTAGGGGTCTTTGGTTAACTAACTCCTGTTCTTAGGTGCTAAGATAAGAGGAAGGGTGGAGGTGTGTGGAGTGTATTCAGGGATGGAATGGGTGGGAATGATTTTATGCCTTTTCCTTTTTGGCTACCTCCCTTGTAAGGGGGAAAAAGCCTTGGTATATGTATGTATGTATGTAACTCCTTTTCTATCTATATTCTGCAGGTGAACCCTATGCACTTAGAGCAACGTTTCTTAACATTTTCCGAGCCATCCAGAGCAGTGTTTCTTAATCTTTTCCTAGCCTAGAATCCCTGTAGTCAGGTCTAGGTAGTCTAGCACCTTCTTGACTCTGGCTAATATTTGATTTCTAGAAGGATAAAGGAAAATGAAGGGAAGTACGCCATCTATTCAGCAGTTTCTAGGAACCCCTAAAATTGATTTTAGCACCACAGGGGTCGAATTTATGAAAGATCCTAAGTCCTATGTCCAGACATAAATCTTCAAAAGGGCGGAGATTTGACCTAAATTAGCTGTCCATAATATCGAGTTTATGTCTAGACATAAGCATTTAGGTCGCAGACATAGGGATTTGGGTCAAATCTCCGCCGTTAGGGTTAGGATCTTTTATAAATTGGGGTTAGGATCTTTTATGAATTCGGCCCCAGGTTAAGAAACGCTGTTTTAGGGATATACGAAGCTGATGCAAATTAGTATTATTTCTTTTAAGTATTACTACGAAGTAAACATACGAGTATGGTAATACTGATGACCCACTTTCGGAGAAGAATAAGCGAAGATATAGAGATCTGTATATTTCGATCACTTACTGTGATCCTCTTCAGCAGATATCTGCTGAAGAGGATCACAGTAAGTGATCGAAATATACAGATCTCTATATCTTCGCTTATTCCTCTCCGAAAGTGGGTCATCAGTATTATTTTACATACGAGTATGGGTCACGCAGTCGTGTTTTTAGATAACTATAATTCTGTCCACTTTCATCTAGATAAGTTTGAAGTCTTCAAGCCACTTCAGTCTGTTGTCCCCAGCCGCACATAATAAAGAATTAGAGAAAGTAAATAAAATTTAGTTTTAATATCGTGTCATAACTTATCAGTTTTATCATGGCAAATGGAAAGGTAACTTTATTTGATTTAGTAACTATCTTGAACCACTCTCGGTTGATATTTTTATTACATTTTATGAATCTAATAGTTTATTTTAGCTATCAACAAGCTCTTTGAAATTAAAAACATAAGAACATAAGAATAGAAGAGACTGCAAGAGACCATAAGGCTTACACTAGGCACGTGTTGTATGTCTTATTTGTGGTGATTATTAATGTGGTATGTGATGACAGTTGTCAGGATGACTTAACGTTGGTATTGTTTTAGTGGTAGGTGGTATCTGTGCATAAATAAACCAGAGTTATTTTAGCGTTTTTTCTTCGGGGCTCACGTCTGTTTGGAGATGATTGGTTTCGAAAGTAGATCTTGTTTGGCTACTCGTGTTTATATGTTTATTCCTGAGCTGTTTCACTTAAAGCGAAACCGGTCAGGAATAAACTCGGAACTAAAACCGTATGTTCTTTTTCTATCTTCATCAGCTCATTCATTCATTCAATCATTCAATCATTCAATCATTCAATCATTCAATCATTCATTCGTTCATTCATTCATTCATTGATTCATTCATTCATTCAATCATTCAATCATTCAATCATTCAATCATTCATTCGTTCATTCATTCATTCATTGATTCATTGATTCATTCATTCATTCATTCATTCAACTGGTCATTCAGTGAGATTGCGAGGGACTCCAAGAGTTCATAGTCGTCATGGGTCAGTAGTATTAGTGAAGATTTTTGGGGACGACAAAGACATTCGGTTTTGTCATTTTTCAAGTTCCTTGGTGTATATATGTGCGTTCTTTGCAGCAATTTTGTGGTCGTAGTGTTGCACTCTTCCTGTTAGATCGTCATGAACATATGAGGAGGCTTTGGTGTTGTGTTCTGGGTTTGGACTCAGCGGTGGCGCCAGGAATTTTTAGTTGGGGAGGCTAAGGGGGGGGGGCTGAACAAAGTTTTTTGGGGGCTAATAGTAATATGATAATACACATATATTATCCTCATTTCAGAAGGGGAGGGGGTTAATGGTTGGGCTAGCACTGATGGCTGACAAATCTTAAACCCTGGCAATTAAAAATTCCACTTAATAAAATTATTTCAATGAGTGTTTTAAATTTTCAATTTGCTCATTTCAGTTGGGGGGAGGCTGGCCACTTTTTTTGGGGGGGCTAAACACCCCCCCTCCCCCTGGCGCCGCCACTGTTTGGACTACACAAGAAAAAGATTTTTTGTATAACAATTCCTGTATTTTCTAAATAACACTATATGGATTGTAGTGCTATATAATATTTTGGTTATAGTGTTTTCATCTGTAGAAAAAAAAAATTCTGCTATTGCTGTGAGTTTGTATCCGGAATTACAATAGATTACAAATAAGTTATTGCAATACAAATTTATGGGTCCAAACAATAATTTACAATTATTCAAATTAGTTTAGTATATTAACATAAGGACCATACATTTTACAGATTTTCCCGGAACATTTTACTAGCACTTTTCGGTAAATTTTACTCTGTAAAAAGCCCTGTAATTTACATACTTTTTTCAGTTTTTCTCCTGAAAGAAAATACTGTATTTCAAATTACAGTATTTTCGCCAAACCATAATATATTTCCTTTGTCCTTCTCTGCGAAGTTATGTGCAAAATTAATGATGATTCACTTTGACGTTGCGAACTCGCACCCCTATCAGGTGAATAGAACGATGACCCTGACAGAGAGATTTGGGATTTAATAAACCATGCTCTTGGTTCAACTCGCCGGAGGCAGGATTCGAACCGCCATCTCAAGTAGTGACGCCTTAACTATCTCGGGCAGCGAGGACTCATGCAAGATCTTAACTAATTATCGTATTCAATATGTTTCTATGAGCTTAAACAGTAATTGGTACTCCTCTAAATACTTTAACACATTTACGGTGAAAAAAATGTATCAATATTTGTTCTGTGGGTTTTACGATATTTTACAGTGTACTGAGGCATAAAATGAATAGGTTGAATTGGATTGACTATATTATTAAGAAGATTCTTCTGAAGGAATGAAATCTGTTCACTAGTAATGATGTATTGTATATATATATATATATATATATATATATATATATATATATATATATATATATATATATATATATATATACTGTATATAATGATAACTTGAATTGGAAGAACTTCTTTGGTTGGGAAATTCTGAAGCCACTTGTAGATCCGGAGAATGTAATGAAGTTTGGAATTAAATTTCAATTACGTCAGTTGTAGGTTTCTCAGGTTTCGAGTCTTGTCAAACAGGACTACATACTGGTCCGTCCTCGCTCCAATCAAATGAGCCCTAAAACACACGAATTATTACAGCGAAGCACCTCAAACGAAGATTGCGAGAACGAGGTAGCACAGGCATTAATTGAGTGACTCAAACTGTTTACGATCGAGGAGGAGAGGAAGGCAGAAGAAGACGAAGAGATGGGGGAAGTAATAAAAAAAAAAAAAGAGATGAGAGAGAGAGAGAGAGAGAGAGTGATACGGAGAGTGACATAAAAACATAAGAATGAAGGAGACTGCAAGAGACCATAAAGCCTATACCAGGCAGTTCCATGTCCATTACCACCTGGGTGACAGAATCCTGGAGAAACACAGTGAATGACAGAGACAAAGAGAGAGTGTAAGAAAGAGACAATGAGAGACAGCGAGTAAAATAACGATAAACATAAAAAGAGTAACAGAAAGACAAAGAGGAAGAGGGAGGCAAAGAGTTACGGAGAGACAAAGTTTGACAAAGAGGAATCTCAGGTACACAAAGAGCGACAGAGAGAAAATGAAGTGAAAAGAAAGAGAGACGGAGAGATGAATATTGAGAGACAAATCATGAAAAGGAGTGGGAAGCAACTCAAGAGTGATAAAGAGGAAAAAAGTGTAACAGAGAGACAAATTGTGCCAGACAAATCATTAGAGAGAGAGAGAAAGAGAGACAGAGAGACAGAGTCCAAGAGAGACGGAATGACTGAGAAACAAAAGTAAGAAAGAGACAAAGATTGATAGCAATTAGAGCAAAACAATGTTAGAGAGACAATTATTGAGAAAAAGGGAAAGAGGGACAAAAGAAACAACGAAT
Organism: Oratosquilla oratoria; assembly: GCF_046742065.1. Lineage (NCBI taxonomy): Eukaryota > Metazoa > Arthropoda > Malacostraca > Stomatopoda > Squillidae > Oratosquilla > Oratosquilla oratoria. The sequence continues at coordinate 16,763,131 of NC_134809.1, forward strand.
GAAAAAAGAGAAAAGAGCGGAGAGACAGAATGACAGAAAGACGAATAGTGACAGAGAAAGAGAGTGATGGAGGGTGGTAGAGAGAGGAAACAGAAACAGAGAGAGAGACAAAGAGAGGAGATGATAGGGTCAGGTTGTGATAGATAGTGAGAGGATGCACTGTAGCAGAGAGAAATGGAGGACGATAGAGAGATGAGGTTGACAAAAACATGAAAAGAGAGACAAAAAGAGAAAGTGATAGAGAGTGAATGGAAGTAACAAAGAGAGGCAAAATGAGAGAAAATATCAAAGAGCCAGAGTGACAGTGATGGAAACTGACAGAGTAACAGAGAGAGACAGAGTGAGAGACAGCGGCAGAGTGAGACATCTATACAAAGACTGAGAATGACAGAGATAGGGCGAGGTACAGGAGAAAATATAAGGGGCAAAGCAGAGATAAAGTTTTATGATATAGAGATAGAATATTATGCTGAACACCACAGGGAAAAGAAAAATTCTTGAAATCCGAGCGCTTTCGTGATCTTTTCACATCCTTGAAGATACAAAAATATCACGAAAGCGCTCGGATTCCAAGAATTTTTCTTTTCCCTGTGGTGTTCAGCATATCGGTGTAGTCACGTGTGTTTTGTGATACTTATGCATAGATTCCATAATATTCTTGAAATCCGAGCGCTTTCGTGATATTTTCACATCCTTGAAGATGCGAAAATATCACGAAAGCGCTCGGATTCCAAGAATTTTTCTTTCCCCTGTGATGTTCAGCATATCGGTGTAGTCACGTGTGTTTTGTGATACTTATGCATAGATTCCATAATATTCTTGAAATCCGAGCGCTTTCGTGATATTTTCACATCCTTGAAGATGCGAAAATATCACGAAAGCGCTCGGATTCCAAGAATTTTTATTTTCCCTATGGTATTCAGCATATTGGTGTAGTCACATGTGCTTTGTGATACTTATGCATAGAATATTATGTTTAGATAATATTGTTTTGTATGTCGGATGATGGACCACAACAGGTTGTCCAGGTCACGGAAGAAAGTAAAAACAAAAGAAAGGAAATAAAGAACAATAATGAAAGAAGACAAAAAGTAGAAAGAGATAATGTGTCTCAACGGCAAGTAAGCAAACGTGCGAGAACAACTGCAGACCTACAACAGCATCAACGAGGTTAGGTAGTCAAGGTTTCTTACCCGGACACAGAGAGCAGATGTACAGATGTATAGATCTGAAAATGGAGAGAAAAAATATGAATCTTGGACCAAGGACAAAAAATAATAAAATAAATTAAAATAAAATAAATAAATAGATAAATAAATAAATAAATAAATAAATAAATAAAATAAATTAAAATAAAATAAATAAATAAAATAGAATAAAATAAAATAAAATAACAGTAAAAAGATAAAGATAAGAATAGAAATAAAAAATAAAATTAAAAATTAATAAAATAATTCATATGGCCAAGGCTAATGGAGAACCTGCTTACAACCATAGAGCTGGGGACATTTTTCCTCTACTTCATGTCTTTGCAGCTGTTGGTAAAACACACGAATTTGCCCTCTGGGCCGCCGCGATGGAGCAAGACCAAAAATAATGGCGTCTTGGGCTGTATTCGTATCATTTTACCACTCAAACCTAAGAATAAACATCAAAACGATGTTTCGTCCGGTCCGCTGGGTTTCACTGTCACCTCGTAACTACGTGGTCTCGAGTTTGATCCTTAACGGGTAGCGGTGACTGGTCTTGCCTTGGTTGCCTGAGAACATAGGCTTTATTGGTCCTTAGTCTTTTATACGGAGCAGAAGTTTTTAGGATGGGTCTTACTGTATTTCTTCATATCACAGAGGGTGTGCGGAACAATTAGATTTTAATGTGTAAAAAAAATGAAGAAAGCTTTTAATCTTGATAAATCTAACGTACGTCAGTTCACACACACACACACACACACACACACACACACACACACACACACACACACACACACACACACACACACACCTACATATATATATATATATATATATATATATATATATATATATATATATATATATATATATATATATGCCAGGGAGGTAGGCTGTCAAGGCACGCACCCACTCCTACTCACTCCACTCCCATCCTCCACCCTTGTCTCCCTCTCATCTTAGCTCCTCGTGGATGAAAGGTCATTCCTGTCTTTTGCCCACTGCCCGAATCAGAAGCAATTTACAGGTTATTACTATTAAATTAATTATTAGTTATTTGTCCCTTATATATCACTAGCTACTTCATATCATGTCTTCTTATCTTTTTAAGAAAACTGCTCATATTTTTTTCATTAATATTATCTTAACTAATAAAATGTTCAAGATAGCTAAATATTAAGATAATTAGGTTTCATTCTACTTAATGTATATATCATACAGTTTGGTAAGTGACTTTATATATTATGGAGTTGATGAAATTTAGGGTTAACGAATGACGTAAGCACTGTAGCTCATTGCTGTGTACAGCACAAACATCTTGTAAACACAAACAGCTTCTTGTAGAGGCAGTAAGGTTCATTTACGTACCTAATACATGTTACTAATCTGAGTTACCTAAGGAAGGATAGATATAACTATTTGTTACGCGTTTTTTTTTTTTTTTTTTTTTTTTTTTTTTTTTTATAGTTCGTGATACTTGTTTGTAAAACACTTTCATACCTATTTGTAGTGGATATTTACCTGGTTAATTGTTGTTCTCATTAAACTTAAATCATTAAAAGCTGCTGAAGTCAGAACGAGAACGCATTTAAGTTCTTAGCCGAATAATTTTGTTGATACGGGGTGGGCGCCGTAGGTGCATAAAGTGCCAAATTTGAGGGATACACTCAGATTTGACATATGCATGAGATGACAAAGAGAAGATGGAACTATCAAATGAATGGTTGATGAAAGACGTGTACCCTGATATGCGATACATTCAACTTTAGTAAGTTGATCAGCTGACCAGAAAATGAGTCTGAACTTATTTCAAAGTATCTTTAAGATGGGACGGAGACGGGGGTGTCGCCGATTTAATGAAGCGGCCTTGCTGTGGATGTGCTGTGTCTTGCGACACTGCTTCTGACCCAGGGCAGTGGACAAGGTGCAGGGATGACCCGTCATCCAGGAGGTGCTAAGATAAGAGGGAGGGTGGATGGGTGTGGAGTGTATTCAGGGACGAAATGGGTGGAAATGATTTTATGCCTTTTCCTTTTTGGCTACCTACCTTGTAAGGGTGGAAAAGCCTTGGTAGATATATATGTATCTTTAAGATGAAAACCTTCATTAATACTCAAATGCAACAAACACAACACATTGAAAGGGTTGTTTAAAGGTGACTGAAGCTTCTGCAAGTATTTCTCACAGGAATAAAGAGATGGAGAAGTTAGGACTCAGGAGCTCGGCAGGAGGTTGATGTGTCAGGAAAATTATCTTTGTAATTGTATCCAATAATGTAAATGTAGTTAACCCACCAATATATATGTAAATTTTACTTAGCTTTGTCAACGTACACGAGGATCATTATATTTTGTAATGGGGGATCGAAAGGATGAAACCGCCTATGTAGAAATACAAAATGATTTAGATCAAAGACAAACTATCCTAATGAGCTATTTGTTTGATATCACATGTAAGATTCATAATTAAGATATCCCGTTTATTTATCTATTCATTTATTTATTTATTTTTATTTGTTTATTTATTTATTTATTTTGACATATAAATATGATCCACCTAAACGTTCACGTCCCGATGGTCAGTGTCCTTTTCCCGGAATTGCAAAAATGCAATCAAATTTGGTGGTTTAACAACGATAAGACAGATATGAGTTTACAATACAGACATGGCATCCTTATTCTTAATCCTCTTTGAGATGACATGTAGATAATTTTCAACACTTTTAGAACGAATATTAATGGTAAGAACGAATAAAATGTTAAGGTTTTAGGCAGAACGAAAAAAGTCAACCAATCACTCGACCATGAAGGGAGATCGGTGTATTAAACTCCGATTGATGAGCTTATGATGCTGTTGAGGTTGAAACATTCCTTTGGTTACATTTCACGAATCGCATGATCCTACCAAGACGTATGAACTTGAATAGGAGATATTCTGTGCCTAGCTTGATTCCAGTCGTTTAGTTCCTGCCACAGGATATACTTGTTCTCGGTGATTTCAGTGCAGTCACTGCCACCGACAAACCTGGTTATGAAATTTGTGTTGCTTCCCATGGCTGTGAGACTACAAGTAATAACAATTCTCTCCTGAATTTTGCAAAATACAGATGTTATAATAGATTTTATAGATAGAACTAAATTGAGATGGGCTGGGCATGTGGCGCGTATGGAGGACCATAGAATTCCAAAACGAGTTATGATGGGTAGAATGCCTGGAAGAAGACCCAGAGGGAGACCTCGAATGAAATGGATGGACGGTGTGGATGCGGAGATGGACAGCAGAGGAATAAATAAAGCAACCTCGATGGAAGCAGCATAGGACCGAAGGGCATGGAGAGGATTACTGTTGGCGGACCAGAATCTACCTGAGGTTCAAGATCCAGCGGAGTGAGAGTGAGTGAGTAGTGACAGAAGGGTGAGGATTACTAGTGTCAGGTTTCATAGACGCGAGCCTTATCGATGGACGTGGCATAACATTGCCTAAGAAAAAACTAAAGACATCAATCACATCCTTGCTAGTACTCACTGAGGGACCCTACAGACCTGCGTGGTTTGCTGGAGTGCTAAGTTCCTTGGGGACGATAGTATAATAGATTTGCAGTCACAAAACTCAGGATGCAGTTGAAGTCAAAGAAAATCTTGATGTAACCCATCAATTTTTTATCTGGGTGAAGTCAGTGATGACATGTTTACTCAGGAATATACGACAGCAGTCTACATTACATCGGAAGGGCTTATTTGCCTTAAGGACTCTGAAGAACGTGAAATTCTGAAAGCTATCGAGAAGTGCTCTGAGGAGCGTCCAAAATCGAGGAGTGGTGTGGCGTCACGTGAAACAGTGGGGAGACGAATCGTAGAACCAGATTGCAAAGGGACCTGGATCAAAACAAAACTCGAGGAGGGATAACGATAGGCAGGCTATGTGAAGGGGAATTGTTCATAATACCGAGGGCCATTTTGATGCCAGTGACATCAGACTTGTTCAACAACTCGCGAAGAAACTCCACTTCAAATCTATGATCATTACCCACGTGAGCACTCTCTGAACAGCTGCTGGGGAACTAGTGTCAGACACGATTGGATGTGAAGCTCACTGGGCCGAGTACATGGCTGTTTTGATTAATCAACCAGAGACTGAGGAAGCAAAGTTACGGACTGATTACGCTGATCAAGCATTCTTCAACAGGCAGAGACGAAATCTTGCCATGAAACTCTAGTCGACCACACTAGCCACTTGTTTATCACTGCCTAAATATGCAGAGCTGGGCACGTTCCTTAGTGCGTTGCTCGGTGCGTTCCACCATAGTTTGGCCGTAGCGCTCCCAAACTATTAAAGCTTAAGAGACAGGTTCACACCGAAATATAAGTTCGGTAAGCCACATACTATAACAAAGAAAACTTTCGTGGGCCACATGCAAAAGTTAGGCCACATACTATACCGGCACCTATATTGCTTTAATAGTTTGGAAGCGCTAACCGCGGCCAAACTAAAGCGGAACGCACCGAGGAACGCGCCCAGCTCTGGAAATATGTCATAGCCAAAGGACACCCCAACTTGATTCATTCCCTTGAATCAAATACTCTTAATTGGACTACTAGACATACGTCGCCATGATTCCCTGAGCCTCCACGTCATTACAACAGATCTCCAGGTAAAAAAGAAAGGCGTCCTACTTTTAATTACTGGGATGATGATACTCATCTTGCCTTTGATTACACAACATATTAACATGCCTCTTGCGTCTGATTGCAAAGGAAACATCCCTCGCGTTATAATCTAACTAGACTGGAAACAATGTATTGCAAAGCTGGGTTTTTAATGACTTGGCGAAACAATGAATAATGTTTGACTGTTCTTCGTGCGCAGAGTCAACAAACCTTACTTGAATGGAGGCTGAGAAGAATTGCTAATCTTACCGCATGTTTATTTCGTTACTGGGAAAGGGGTAGTTCGAAAAACGAATGGAATGATCTGTCGATAAACAGAAAGAGGTTTGTCGATTAAAATCGTCTTTGTGTTCTGTTACCTGGGAAGGGAGATGGGGAGACGTGAGGAGGAACATCTTCAATCCAGTTACTTCCGTCTTTCTTGTCCTCCTCACCTCTTTTAGATTACACTTCGCTCCCTCCCCTTTCCCTCAATAATACTGCCAAATTATCTCCGTTGCATCAAGTCTATGAAACAGTCCATCGCCTTAATCTGCATATCTTTTCCAGCTCCAGCTGTCATTCACCATAAAGACTTTGGAGTCTTTAAACCTGAACCTATTTCTGCAATAATGATAACACATTCACTAACTTAGTGTAGAAGGGGTAGTGTTGATACTCATTTCATTTAACTAAATGACTATAGTAAGATCAACTAAAAATGTATTCCAGTTGTTTCTAGGTGATTTTGAAGGAAATTCCTTTATGTAAAGAGTTGGTAGAGAAGGTAAACCCCTGTAGCTGAATTCTCACCTTCTCACCAGACGCCTGGTAGGCTAGTGCCTGCCAGCCACTGAGTCCCGATGAACGATTTTCCTCCATTAGCCGAAAGTCCGTCCATTCCGAGGTTCAGTTTGCGTATCGTGAGGAGCTTTTCTTGTTTTAAATGCCGGCTTGCTAGGCCTGTCGCACAACCCTCCTCTTTTATCCGGGCTTGGGACCGGCATGTGGTTGGTTAGACATTTATCAAATTTGTACGAGTCACTGGTAGACGATTTTATTCAGATCAGTTCCAGCAGCTGTAATAAGTGTAATAAATGATTCTCGACTAATCTTTTTATTTATATAGTAACCATATTCTTATTCTACATACATACATATACCAAGGCTTTTTCCCCCTTGTAAGGGAGGTAGCCAAAAAGGGAAAGGCATAAAAACACTCCCACCCATTTCATACCTAAATACACTCCACACCCCTCCCACACTCCCTCTCATCTGAGCACCTCCTGGATGACGGGTATTCTACAATAGATTAATTTTTTAAGCTAAGAAAAGATTCCCAATATGCAGGAACTATTGAGAACACACGGAAAATAATCATAATAAATCAGACCTTTTCAGATATTTACTTTATCGAGATTTAATACACTTTTGAATAAAATGTTTTTATAATAAGAATGACTACATAAAACAAATTGTATTTATGTACCAAAAAACAAAAAAAAAATATATACATGGTTTTGACGAATCAGTACTAGGTCAGCTTAGGTCAAACCAGGACGTTGCATATTTTACGAAGTTTATTTTGACATGTCAAGCGGTTTTTATCTTTCTTGTGGCAGGACCCCAGGTCCACGGACCTCAAAACATCTCGGTTGCATTTTCTGTTCCGGTGGTTTGCAAAACACCTTCCCGCTTTCTGTAAATACCACAAACGGGGTTAGGTTAATACCTTACCATAACGAAAGAAAATGGTGTGTGATTGCAATAAGAAAATGGAAATAACAACAAAAATAATAGACATTTACAGAGTAGAAAAAGGACGATACGTTTGGGGGTGAGACACCAGAAATTGGTGGATTGAAACCCCAAGAGAGATGTACACCATAATGGTGGTATTCTTTAAAAAAAATCTCTCCTTATATAAATCCTTGGAATGGAAAGATTTATACAAGGATTTATAGAACTTTTATATAAGGAAAGATTTTTTTTTAAATAATACCGTAAGATTCTCGCGGTGGTATTCATAAAAAATCCTTACATAAATCTTTCCCTTCCAAGGATTTATATAAGATTTATATAAGGAAATATATTTCTTTATAACAAAGATTCAAGCGGTGGTATTCTTAAAAAATCTTTCCTTATATAAATATTTCCCTTCCAAGGATTTATATAAGGAATTTTTTTAGAATACCACCGTAAGATTCTTACAGTGGTATTCTTAAAAAAAAAAAAAAAATCCTTATATAAATCTTGTCCTTCCAAGGATTTATATAAGATTTATATAAGGAAAGAATTCTTTTTAAGAATACCGCCGTAAGTCCCAACTAAATCTCCCATGCCTAACCACCTCAGAAACTGAGTAACGTTCTGCAACGTTGAAATAAAAATCACAACGGTACAGTAATGAAAATAACTCCGTTTTTTAAGGCTTAACAGGTCCTTTGATGATGCCGCGGATTCGGGTACTTTGCAGTAGTCGTAATTTTTATCGGCCACCTTCTGCTTTCAAGTTCACTTCGCGTATAATCCCGCCATTAGAGTATATAACATTTCAAAAGCCATCATCAATTACAAAGGGATTTTGTAAGGATTTCGCTGAGGCAGCAGTAATGGCAGTCGATAGTAATTTGTCATTGATATACGGGCGGCTTTTTTTTTTTTCCAAAAGTTGCTAATTCATTGTTTATTGAATTTCCTTTAAGGATTCAGTATATGGGAGAGACTTTGGCTTATAGTTGATTATCGAAAGTGGAGAAAGGACTTCATCAAGATCATCAAAAGAGAGGAGCGAGAAAATTGAAGTAGATAAAAGTCTAATATATTTTCTTCTTAGTAATAACAACAGATTTAATTCATTAGATGGACTGGCAATGGATATATGGATTAGAACGAAATCATCAATGGCAATCATACCAGTATCCTGTCCAACGCGAGATGAATCTTTTCAACTTGATTCCTCGGATTAAAAGGGTTATCGATACGTAATATACGTATACATGTACACACACACACACGCACACACACACACACACACAAATATGTATATATATATATATATATATATATATATATATATATATGCAAAGTAGACAACTTGGATAAAGAAACTAACGAAGCAGAGCGCTTTCGTATATTACATCTTCAGTGCAAAAAGTACATAGTTAATAAAAATACAGAGATTATATATACATGGAAAAGGAACAAGGACAGTTTACATAAGGGCAGAGGACAATTTACCCCCTGGAAGGCGGGCTGTCAGGTCGCAAGGGTCAATGCAGGTATATATAATCTATGTATTTCTATTAGCTATGTACTTTTTGCACTGAAGATGTAATATCCGAAAGCGCTCTGCTTCGTTTCTTTTTCCAAGTGGTCTACTTTGCATAAGTGAACACACGTACCCGTGTTCTTATTAGCATATATATATATAAATATATATATATATATATATATATATGTGTGTGTGTGTGTGTGTGTGTGTGTGTGTGTGTGTGTAATCGCGCGTGTACGAATGTGTGCACGTGTGCAAGATATGTACAGTACGTGTGTGTATTTGCACCTACGAGTAAATACAAGTGCGCACATGCCCATAGAAAGTCATTAGTGCATGAAAACATAGACATCTCATCGCAAAAGAAAAATATGAATACCATGAAATCAACAAAATGTTTCGTAACCGTGCACATATGCAACAAATAAGGATCACGGGGAGATGGAAGAGAAAGCAATAAAGGTCGACGCAAATGAAAAGGAAACAAAGAAAACGGGGGAAACGAAAGAGGAGGAGACAAATGAAGAGACAAGACTCGCGGAGGAGGAAACGAAAAAACAAGCAAAGGGTAAAAATGCAAGGGAAACCCGGATATGCAAGCACATTGCAAGCACCGGAGATCAACGTTGCAGATAATTGCAAGAAGAGAGATGGGAATTGGAGGAAGGGAGAGAGGGAGGGAGGAAGGAAGAGGAGGAAGGGAATATAGACCAAGTAGGAAGGTAGGAGGAAAGGAAAGGAATAATACAAAATATAGTATCCATGTTGTTTTTTGTTTTTGTGTATTTGATGGCAGATGAAGTCTGAAAAAAGACTGAGATTAGAATTACAGGAAATATGAGGGAGAAAAGAATAAGAGGATTAAAGAGGGGAGAAATTAGAAGGAAAGAGGAAGCAAAGAGAGGAGGGGAGAGTAGACGAGAAAAGAGAAGATAATAGAACAGAGAACAGGAGAGGAGAGAATGGATGGGGAGAGAAATTGGTAAAGATGAAAAGAGAATGGGAAGAGGGAATTACGTGCAGAAATTTATTTGTAAACTTATGGGGCAGAGAAACTCGTAGGAATTAAATTATCACCAGGTGGTGCAGCCCCAATCAAAAAACAAAAAAAACAAACAAAAAAAAACAGAATAAGATCTATAACAGCGTCTGTGTCTATAGTGATCGAAGGTAATTAGTAAGAAAATAGCAATTTAGTAAGAAAATAGCTGATAAGCAAACTCCATACTGTATATAATTTCTCTAAAAGTCTGTGGTCAAAACAAGAGAGGTTGAATTTTAGGGAAAACAGTAAAGGAATTAGTAAGAAAATAGCAATTTAGTAAGAAAATAGCTGATAAGCAAACTCCATACTGTATATAATTTCTCTAAAAGTCTGTGGTCAAAACAAGAGAGGTTGAATTTTAGGGAAAACAGTAAAGGAATTAGTAAGAAATTAGCAAATTAATAAGAAGAGAGCTCATGAACAAACTCCATACTGTATACAATTTCTTTAAAAGTCTTTAGTCAAAACAAGAGAGGTTAAGTTTTGGGAATTGCTTGTGGCAGAAACTACTCGGCCGCTGAAGGAAAGAGAGTTAGGTTGAGTAAAAGAGGCCAAAGCTTTCAGTACTTGCTTTCGACACAAACGAAAAACTTGTTGAAAAGGGCAATGGAGTAGGAAGCTGGAAGGGATGAAGCAAGAGTCAGAGAAGGAAAATTCGTATCAGAAATAGGTAGGAAGGTAAATATTATATATGAGTATGGGAAAGGAAATTCGCTGATCTAATTTATCAGAGTAGCTTGTGAGAGGGCGAAACTTAATCTTATTTCTTTCATCTCTGTGTGTGTGTGTGTGTGTGTGTGTGTTTGTTAGTTTATCTGTGTATTCGTGCGTGTTTCCACGTGTGTGTGTGTGTGTGTGTGTGTTCATGTTTCCGCGTGTGTGTGTGTGTGTTCATGTTTCCGCGTGTGTGTGTCTGCGTGTCATTGTGTATATATATACATACATATATACATACATACATATATATACATATATATATATATATATATATACATATATATTTTTTCAAAGGTTTTAGAACTCTTTCTTATTCAAAACCATAGTACCTTCTTTATCAGTTTTACCTTTTCATTTTCATCCATTCAACACTGTCAAGTCATCTCTTCCTCTTCTTTCTTTCAATTGCGGTAGATCCGGTGTTTTCAGTCTCTTTTTGTGCATTTTACTTGCAAAGCTGTGAACCAGTTTGGTTAGTGGTGTTTGTAATATTTGTTTATATGTATGTGTATATACATAACTGTATTTGCTTGTAACATACATGAAAAGTGTATTACAGATGATGTTACCTCTCTTTATTTGTCATAATAAATTTGAACTTGCTTAGATATTAAGCTTATGCTATATTTATGTTCTAATTATCCTAGAATATATATTGCAGGGGAGGTTCCATTTTTTTTTCTATTGTACCAGTTTTAATCTATTTTATTGGTTTAGCTTATGCTGTATTCACCTCGCATCATTTTAGAAACTAATGCATATGTATGTTATGCTGTGTGCGTTGAATCCTTTAGATGTGTAATCTTCAATTTGTTCCTATGACTGCAACTTTCTTGTCCTGAATATTATCGAATAACCTCTCTCTTCTTTCAACAAGGTTAGATGCAATATTTTCAATATCTCTTCTTCTATTCTATTTGCAAAGAGGGGAGCAGATTCGATCACTGCTCTCTGTATTTCCTCATTCTTGTTTATATCCTCCATGTTATGCGAAGACTACACAACGAATGTATGTTCCAATTTAGGGTGAATCTGACATTCTATTATTCTCTTATCACCTTCATGTCTTTGTAGTGGAAAACGACTTCTGTGTTTGTCAGTAGTCTGTATTTCACGTGATGGTAACTAATTAGATTATTTATCTTTATATTCGCTTAATCATTATCGTTGCACATCAGCTACTATTGTTTTTTTTCATCATCTCCTCATCCATGTAATGAAAAATAAGTTTGTCAATAGCCAACCTGTTTCACCCAAGGTTTTGCTGTTACGTTTATCTAATTGTAAGTTATCCATGACCAATAGTCTTTTATATATTTTTTCTTTTCAAGCTAACTTTTTTCACACTGAATAATTCATTATTGTTCATTTTGAGATTTTACTCATTTCTATTACTTTGTAATTTTTTGGATTAAAGTCAATTTTTCAACAGTGCCTCGTTGCGTACATATTGTCAAGAGCTTCTTGTAACATTTGAATTCTTCATTTTTATTTTTCTCATGCTCTCTGTATGAATTAAGGTCAGTTTTCTGTAACTTGTTCCTTTCATCATGTTATTTACATAAAACAAGACCTTTGCAGGCACAAGAAGCAACCCTTGTGGAACTCCACTGATCACGGGAATGTATTTTATACTATTTATTTATTTGTTTGTTATTATTTGTCTCCTTGTTTATTATTATTTCCATGATTATAATTTATTATTATTTATATGTCAATTTATTATTATTTACTATTTACCTGTTTATTAGTTAATTTTACCTATTTAATTATTTACTTATTTATTATTACTTATATTATATCATTTTTATTCATTCATTTATCATATATATATATATATATATATATATATATATATATACATATATATATATAATATATATTATATATATATATATATGTATATATATATATACATATATATGCAAAGAAATCACATTCCACCCGGGATAAACTATTTTTGCAGAAACCAACGGGAAATTGAAAAAACAGATACCGAACGTTTTCGTCTATTTAGACATTATTGCATCCGTCCTAGTTATGAACCAAAAGGTCTTCTGTCGGCATGCTACTTCTTTGTAATCTTTTGCAATTCTGATAACTCTTCGTATACTACTGTTCTCATGCTCCGTTCTTTCAGGAATTCTTTTTACGCATAAAAGTCTCTTATGGATTGCTTTCTCTAGATCCGAGTATGCACAGTCCACCCAACCCTCTCTGTCTCACAGGACATCAACCATTCTTGAGTAGGAACATAGTGGAGTTACACCTGAGTTTCCATTTCTGAAATCAAATTGATTAGCTGCTAAGATTTTCTTCTCCTTAAGATACACACATACATATACTAACTCCTTTTACCCCCTTACAAAGGAGGTAGCCAAAAACAAGCTTTATAATTCTCTCACACAATTTAATGAATTCTGTTGTTCATTGTATGTTTTATTTTATCCTTTACTATTTCGTACTCTTTTTTCCAATTTAGTGATACTATTCTTTCAGAAAACACAACTGTGATTCTCCACCTTGGTCTTGGATCACGTGTTGGCCTCATGATCGACAGCTATGTGTGTGTGTGTGTGTGCGTGTGTGTGTGTGTGTGTGTGTGTGTGTGTGTGTGTGTGTGTGTGTCCGTACCTGGGTATGTGCCACTCTTATCTGTAATTGCTTCTTATGTTGATGCGTTTCGGTAAGACGAGTGTGCTTAATTATGAATTAATGGTTCTGTGTTTGTATTCGTCTTCCGAGAATTATTATTCATCTGTTCTTTTCTCACCTAAATTCAGATATACAAGAACGTGAAGATTAGGTGAGAGGTGCACTTGCAAATTTGTAAAAAAAAAAAAAAAAAAATGATTAGGTGAGAAGTGCACTTGCAAATTTGTAAAAAAAAAAAAAAAGAAAGAAAAAAAGGCCTGATTAATGTCAGGAAACTCGCTAGCTGAACGATCTGCGATCTTTTTTAAGTAATTTTAGTGGTCTAGTGAACATTGAGTTGAAGTGACAGTCTTGTAACCATACTATCTTTTATTTGAAACATGCGCTAGTACTATTGTGGATATCAATGCCTGAGCCAATGTATATGTCGGCATTTGCAAATATGTTTCGTTCTCATTCATCTGATATATTTCTATACACACAAGTTCTCTTACAACTAATATTATCTTATCATAGATCTGATATCTCGTGAATGAGGTTCAGGTTTCAGGAGTGGTACCCTATATATAGACAAGAATTAATAATTAATTATCCAAGTGTACGTACTGTATAACTTAAATCCATGATTATACGATTCCATAGCTTTTCAGAAGCCTATCATGTTCTTAATATAGAAAGAGGATCATTTGATCATCTACTATAAACACAGGAGTGGAGATGTTTAGGTTCCCGAGACGAAATCATGATATATATCTTACATACATATACCAAGGCATTTTCCCCCTTCCAAGGGAGGTAGCCAAAAAGGGAAAGGCACAAAAACACTCCCACCCATTTCATCCCTAAATACACTCCACACCCCTCCCACCCTTCCTCTCATCTGAGCACCTCCTGGATGACGGGTCATCCCTGCACCCTGCCCACCGCCCTGGGTCAGAAGCAGTGTCGCAAGACACAGTACATCCACAGCGAGGCCGCTTCATTTAATCGGCGACCCCCCCCTCTCCGTCCCTCTTTGCAATATAAGGCGAGGACGGGGAGAAATCCCTTCGGGCTGCGTCAAAATTTACTCACACATACTACCCCACCCCCCACTTCCCCGCCCATTCCTCCTCATGCAGTCACAACATCATCCATATACAACCATTCTCCACTCACCTCTGTCTTCCGTCCTCTCCCTTCCTTCCTCAACAGACATTCCCCTCTTCCCCAAAGCCCCCTTCACCCCATCCATCCACCTCATCCTAGGACGTCCCCTCATGTTCACTCCCTCCACATCTATATCTGAGGTACGCAAATATATCTTTTGAGATTGTGGAAATGTGTCTTTGATTTTTGTTGTAATAGTAACTTTCAAAGACCAGTGCTTTTGTTATTTGAAATTATTGTTGATAATATATGGACTACTCGACATCGAAAGATGTCGACACGTACTTCGGATATTTGATGGTTCTGGTTCAAGTGTCCGCTATAGAACATCGAGATAGTAATGTACTTGAGCCGCGTTAAGCGCTTATTAGTAAGCAGAAGGCAGACCTACTTTCCCCTTGTACTTTTCAAGTGTCTGTCCCCGGGAGTGAAATAAGAATTAACATAAAGTGATTTTGAGTAAAAAAAAAAAAAAAAAAAAAAAAAAAAGAATTGTGTGGGGAGGAGGAGGGAGGGAGTCTAAGTGAAATAAGAATTAAGAATTAACATACTGTGATTTTGAGTAAAAAAAAAAAAAAAGTGTGTGGGGAGGAGGGAGGGAGTCTAAGCAACGGACCCTGTGACTGTGACCTGACGAACGCTGGAAACTTTCGCGCGGACACACCGAGTCCCCTGAAGGTGACGAAGAGTCCACTGTGGCGGGGGGGTGGGTGGGGGGTGGATAGAGAGGGTGGAATGCAACCCACGTCCTGTCCATTAGTTGAGTTTGATTGCACCCTGCCACGGGAGCTGGCAAGAGGGCGCTCCCTTACGAGGGACGCTGACAGAACCAGGAATGTTTTCCTCTGAACCATGGAAGTAAAAGATATTTACAAAAGATTACAAATGATTGCAAAGGAGGAGCATGCCGACAGGAGACCTTTTGGTCCATAACTGGGTCGGATGCGGAAAAAACATAATGATAAATAGATAAAAGAAAAATAAATAAAATTATAATAATATTGATAATAATAAAATAGATAAATGCATAGGTATAGTTAAATTATAAACAAACAGGTAAATAGTAAGTAGTAATAAATTGACAGATAAATAATGATAAATAAAAATCAAACAAATAATAAACAAATAGTAACAAACAAACAAATAATATAGAATAAATGGCAAACATTACAGCATCTTGCTTAGGTGTTTATCTAAACGAATCTTAAAGCTTCAAACTGAACTACATTGCACTGCCCGTGCAGGATGTTTGTTCCATTCATTAACTACACGGTTGGCGAAGTTGTTTCTTCCCACTTCCATATTAAATCTATTTCCCGACAGTTTTGGCAAAGAAACTCCATTTAATGTTATTTAATACGAATTGTGTTGTGGTTAACCTAAGTCCCTTTTCATCAACTGACGTGTGGACACAAGCTTGAACAGTTTCGATCAGTTAAGATTCCTAATCATCCTGGCGAACTCTTTTTCAGCTGAATAATACCAACGAACCTTCATCAAAAAGAACTTGCACTCTTCGTCAAAAAGAACTTGCACTCTTCGTCACATTAAAGGCAAATTTAGCACCCTCACCAGACGTCAATTACAGAGGGCATAATCTTTTTAGATCTTGGTGGAACTTTATTTTGAGTTCGGGACAACCTTTCGCATGAGTTCGAGACTACTTCGAAGAAACTGTATCTGGAACTGTGGACCCAAAGAACGGGTATGAGAACGTCACTCTCTACTTCGCCTGTCTCAATTAACTCTTTTCGTAATGAAGAGGCTCATCCCTGCTGATGACACCTCTCCTTGACTCATCCCTGAGGTACCCCTATGTAATCTGGGGCGTTCAAGACCTTCTAGAGCAAGAACAACCCCTTCTTAGTGACTCTAGGTGTCGCCACGATCCTTAATTCATCTCCACTTCAGGTCATCGGTAGCAAAGGGGATGATAATCAACTTCAAAGTCAAATGGATACACTCGCACATGGATGCATACGAATAAGCTAACCCATGTGTGTGTGTGTGTGTGTGTGTGTGTGTGTGTGTGTGTGTGTGTGTGTGTGTGTGTGTGTATGTGTGTGTGTGTGTGCGAGCGTGCGTGTGTTTGTGTAAGTGCGTATGTGTGTGTGAGTGCGTATATGTGTGTATATATGTGTTTGTGTGTGTGTGTGTGTGTGCGTGTGTGTGTGTGTGCGTGTGCAGTCGCGCGTGTGTGTCTGTGTGAATTTGTATGAGTGAGTATGTGCGAGCGTGTGTATGCACTTGTATGCATGCATGCATGTGTGTGTGTGTGTGTGTGTGTGTGTGTGTGTGTGTGTGTGTGTGTGTGAGTATGAGGAGAGAGAGAGAGCGAAGAGAGAGAGAGAGAGAGCATGTGTGTATACTTGCGTGCATGCGTATTTATGCATATATGTGTATGTAAGTGTATGTATCTGTGTGTGCATTTGTTTTTGTGTCTGAGAGGAAGAGAGAGGAGAGTATGTGGTTTTTTTTTTTATTTTTTTTTATTTTTTTTTTAGACTCCAGGTTGAAACATGATTCGTTTCTATGCTTGCATCATGGCCGTGTCCATGTGAGTTTAACAAACTGTTTATAAATCTCCCTTTGTTATCTCCTTGATATTTTTTTTCAAGTGACAAATTGTGCATTACGAGCATTCTCGTATCCTTTTTTTTATCTTCTTCGATTTTGTAATTGCTCCATTTACAATTTTATAGCCAATTGATGATCTTTTATTTCACTTTTAACAGTCCCTAATACCTTTACATTTCTTTTTACATTGGAATTAATTTTACTTCTCTGTCTCAATTTATATACTCTTACAATCATATATATTTCCTGTTATTTCAATGAAACTAATTCTGTGGAAAGTATATTGTTACAGTTGCGTTTTCCATCATGTCGTTACTATACATCAAACGCATAATTAGTGACAACACCGAACCCTATGAGACACCATTAGTTACTTTCCCTCTAATCTGACACCCAATCCTTCACCATCGTCCACGTATGTTTGCGTGTGTGTGTGTGTGTGTGTGTGTGTGTGTGTGTGTGTGTGTGTGTAAGCATGTGTGTGTGTGATTCACCTTGGATCACGTGTTGGACTCGTGATCGAGAGCTATTTCCCTCCCGGAAGAGAGCTCAGAGCTCGTATGACCGATCTATGGGTAATGCTATGACCATACACACACACACACACACACACACACACACACACACACACACACACACACACACACACACACACACACACACACACACACACACACAACTCCCCGCCCACGAGAGTTGGAGTAACGACTCAAAGCGCAGCAATACTGAAATAATTTCAGCCCTGGGCAGGATTCGAACCAGGTACCACCGGCGCCCCCGTACTGACAGTCTGAGACTACCAACCGCGCCACCGAGTCGTGTGTGTGTGTGTGTGTGTGTGTGTGTGTGTGTGTGTGCTTGTGTGTATACTTGTATCTATGTATATATGTGTGTGCGTGTTTATGTGTTTATGTATGTATGTGTGTACGTGTTTGTGTGATTACGTGTCTATGTGTATGTGTGCGTCTGTGTGATATGGCGCGCGCATGGCGTTCTGTGTGGAAGTTATATTTGTGATTCAAATATATGCATATCTTCGTTCTTAAGATTTTATTCTTCTAAAGAATATAATTTGAATACATTTATAGAAGTTATTCCTTGTATGTCTATGTAGAGGTGTCTTTGCTTGATTTTCATTTATTATTAATTATCTGTCAATTTATTATTATTTACTATTTACCTGTTTGTTTATTATTTAACTATACCTATGCGTTTATCTATTTTGTAAATCATTATTTATATTATTATAAAAAAATATTATTTGTCAATATTGCATTTTTTCCGCATCCGACCTAGTTATGGACCAAATGGTCCCCTGTCGGCATGCTTCGTCTATGTAATCATTGGAAGATCCTTTGAAGAATTGACAAAATCTGATCTTGCTTTTCTTCCTCCTGCAGGTACGCTGGACCTGACTGAGGAAACTTTCAACAAGAACAGGTAGGATTTGGTTGACGATTTGAAATGGTCATTATAATAAAACAACAGGGCAGGACTCGAAGTAATGGATTTAAACTGGACAAATTTAGATTTAAGAAGGAAATAGGCAAGAATTGGTTTACTAATAGGGTGGTCGACGAATGGAATAGACTTAGTAACCATGTAGTAAGGTGCTGAAACTATCAATTGTTTTAAGAAACGATTAGACAGCTTTATGGATGGGGATGACAGGTTGTGATGGATACGGAGATGCCTAGTGTAGGCCTTATGGTCTCTTGCAGTCTCCTTTATTCTTATGTTCTTATGTAATGGAGAAGACACACTTGTTTTCTAAGGTATACCTGTTGTTCAATATTGTCATTTTCGTTTTTTCTTTGCATTTTGTTTAACTTGTGACGATTTGAATTGGAGAATACACACTCGATTATACATTTGACCGTATTTATACATGTACTGTATATACATTGCATTAAAACCCAAGGTTTATATTTATACATATTTATACATGTATATACATTGCATTAAAACCCAAGGTATATATTTATACATATTTATACATGTATATACATTGCATTAAAACCCAAGGTTTATATTTATACATATTCATACATGTATATACATTGCATTAAAACCCAAGGTAAATACCTGTTGTTCAATACTGTCATTTTCATTTTTCCCTTCAACTTTGTTTAATCTATGAGTTGAAATTATGTATGATATTCTGATTTTCAATTTTTTATTTGGAAATTTCGGGCTTAACAATGTACTTCAGCAGCCTTAATAAGATTAAATAAATATTTTTGATGATGAAATAAAATTAAAACATAATATTGCAAAAGTAATTCTGTCCGAGTATATTCATTTGTTACAAACATTACGGAGCATTAATGAGATTGAACTCGATTTTACATAAAAGATATATGATATTACTAGCCACTGAAGAGAATATAGTTAACATTAGAATGTGTATTACGGAAAACATACTGTTTGCATAAACAGATACATTTATATATAAGGAAAGTTCACTCTCTCCACTTCTTGGGGGGAGTGAACTTGAGGGGACGACCGAGGATGATATGGATAGATGGGATGAAGGGGGGCGCTGAGCAAGAGGGGAATGTCTGTTGAGCATGGAAGGGAGAAGGCAGGAGGTAGGAATGGGTGGAGAATGACCGTGTATGGATGATACTGTTATGTAAGTAAGGGGGGAAGTGTGGGGTAGGAGTTTAGGGCAGTGGTTCTCAGCCTTGCTTGGCCCATACACCCCTTTCGTCATTTGTCAGAATGTCATTCCCCCCCTCCTCTCCAAGATAGTTTGTTTCAAAATGTGCATTGTAAATAATATGCAAATATTACTAAAATCCTTTTATTTTTCCTAATCCTAAGATTAACTTGGGTCAGCACTGGAATAATTCCAGCCCAGGTGACAGGCCAGATCGGCCAAAACCTATAATTGGTTTCCTTACCCCGTAAACTTATTGTGGTTACAATTCACCCCAAGAAAATCCAAAATTCCCCCCTGGGGGGTGAATTTCACCCCTACTGAGAACCCCTGGTTTATGGGGTGCTTATGTGTGAGTGATATTTTGACGTAGCCCGAAGGGATTCCTCCCCGTCTTCTCTTTTTCTACTTGAGGGGACGGAGAGGGCGTGGTCGCCAATTAAGTGAAGCGGCCTTGCAATGGATGTACTGTGTCTTGCTGCATTGCGTTTGACCCAGGGCAGTGAGGGATGCAGGGATGACCCGTCATCCATGAGGAGCTAAGATGGGAGGGGTGGAGGGGTATCCTTCTGAGTCCAGAGAGCTTAAAATTAAATTAAAGTTCTTGATACGTTAATTTCAATAATAATGAATTCGTTGATTGGTCATGTCATCAAAATATGACAAAAATGTACGAGTTTATTCAGTTCATGCACTTGTGTCTCTGTAACATGCACATTGATTTTGTTTTACTTATCTTCGTCCTTTTGCATGAGCATTTGCTGCATTTCGGTTCCTGTGTTTGTGAATAATCTCGTTGTTTATCATATGTGCATAACTTTTGACAGCATGCATATAATTTTGGTTGTATTTCCTGTATCTCTATAGATTATGTATGTAATTTGGTACACTTGGAAATGTTTGTTTACATTTTCATAAATTTACAAAAAGAACATACGTACCTGTATGCAATTCGTTTCATGTGTATACAATGTTCGATATGAATATTCATAAATTTTCGAGAAGACACATTTCGAATCCACGGAGGGAATCCAGACCGATGCTTTACGGCGCCTGGCGTCCACAGAAATGATTCATCGTCCCCAGAATCGCGGCTGAAGACAAAACCAAAATCGAAATGAAAAAGTCGTGAGCAGTTCAGATACAGAACATGATGCATGGAGATTTTGGTTTGCGAGTTCTGTAACAGCTAAGAGTTATGACTTGCAATGGTTTGCAAAAGACTACTGCGGGATTCAACACGGATATAGTTAGACGAAGTTGGTCCAAAACCCGTTCTTGGCCAGCGCTCAAGATTTAATCTTCCTAAAGTGGTTCCCACGCGATCAGAGATAAGAGATAATCCATATCAAACAAAATTTTTGACAGACAAGGGACATAATTGGTGGGGTCATGTAATTTGGACAGTAGTACCTAGTCAATATATTATCTTAATAGTATTGATCGTGAAAGAGCCGCTTAAATATTCAAAATTTCCCCAAGAATCTCAGCCAGTCTCAAGGGACAAAGTAGGTGGAGCCATATAATGTGGACTGTAGTACCAAGTCAACATATTATCTTAATAGTATTGATCGTGAAAGAGCCGCTTAAATATTCAAAACTTGGTCAAAAGTCTCAGTCAGTCTCATTGTGCAGGAGTAAGGGGACCTCCATGCAGTTTAGTCACCTTACGACATTTGTTCCATATGAAAATTGAGACAGATAGGTGAGAAAGGTTCAGCTCAGAGTACACGTCTGCGATTTTGATCGACGTAATCCCAAACAATTTTGTTGAGCTTAAAAGGACTTTTCTGAGCGATAAAGGTAATAAAGGGTTAAACAACAGGCCTCAGTAAAATACTAAAGTAGAAAGGAAACTCAGACATATTATCACTTGATATCTATAAATTGGTTATATATATATATATATATATATATAATATATATACATACATATATACATACATACATATATGTATATACATATATATACACATATATGCAAAAGAAAGAATATCGTAAATGTCTATATCTTGCAAACTGACGCAATAGTAATTCAGAGAAATATAAGCGTCAAGATCTTTTACGAGTTTCATGCTTTATTTCACAAGCAAATATCAAATACGAGGGTAATTTTTTGGTCTGGTACCCGCAGGAGGCGGGTGAACCCAGAGAAGGAACGTAGTCTATGGCGTCATGCCACACAAAGTGAATGGACAACATTAAAGGGGCCATACCACATCCATAGTAAGTGGCTCGGGGGCTAAGTTCGCAGAAAAGAAACAACGGTGTGTTATACCTCAGTAAAAGAGTACACGGGAAGAGAATAATAGTGAAGAAAAAAAAAAGAGTTCGTGTAATTCAGAGGAGAACGCAACGCGCATTGTAAACGCGGAACTCACCGACGATGGGGACTCAGGTGGCCGCGTGGTTGCAAAACGCGGAAAGGATGTACTATTGTGGCGAGAACCCTGGGCTAGCCCACGATATACCAGAGTTATGTTAATATATCTTTCGTTTTTTGTTGCATTAATAACACTTAGCGTGTAAAAATAGCTTTAATTGCAAAGGAGCTACTGCATGTAGAACCATTTTAAATACTAAACAAAGAGGTAGGTATTTGCATAATCCCATTATATCACAGCTGTTCAGGTTCGGTGTTTACAAAAGTGCGTAGTACGTGGTACGTGGTGGATAGCAAGAATGGAATATGTAACTAAAACAAAAGTTATTTCAATGTGGTATAAGGATTCGTATAGAACAGATTAGGTGTTAACCATATTTGCGTTGTGTCTCACTTGATACAGGGCTATCAAGGTAAAAAATACTGTATATTATTACATAATAGGGCATATTTGGCACATTGGTCTTTTAATATATGTATAATGGCCTGTATGTAATAATTAAAGTTATACGAGATGGCTGGGTTCAAGACAATACAAAGAAATCACGAGAAATGTAAAGAACTCTACCACCAAGGTACCAATTGGTTTTAGATTAACTTTGAGGTTTTAAATTGTATTATAATGGGCACATAACCCTTCACTTAACTTAGGAGCTTAACTTAACTCATGTATTTAACTCGGGCTAGACAAGTTAAACTCGGGCTAGACAACTTAAACCATGACTCTCCAGACTTATACAAATATATAACTCGATCGTTGCATTGGTAACATTCAACTGTAAAAATAAGATAATCTTAATCACACAGAAGTATTTTATATAGACATTTATTGCTCTACAGGGAATTATATATTCGCATGATTCCAATGTATCATGGGCTATGTTTGAACGGAGTTGCGTCACCAGTTCCTGATGGACATCGCCTTCAGTAAAATAGATCATTTGATGTTAGCCAGATATATATATATATATATATATATATATATATATATATATGTATATATATATATATATATATATATATATATGTATATATCACAACAAAGTTATGTCGTAGCACATTTGTAAAATAATACTGATGACCCACTTTCGGAGAAGAATAAGCGAAAGTATAAAGATCTGTATATTTCGATCACTAACTGTGATCCGCTGCTGAAGAGGATCACAGTTA
Source organism: Oratosquilla oratoria (assembly GCF_046742065.1). Classification (NCBI taxonomy): domain Eukaryota; kingdom Metazoa; phylum Arthropoda; class Malacostraca; order Stomatopoda; family Squillidae; genus Oratosquilla; species Oratosquilla oratoria. The sequence goes on from NC_134809.1 coordinate 16,786,599, forward strand.
GTGATCTTTATACTTTCGCTTATTCTTCTCCGAAAGTGGGTCATCAGTATTATATATACATATATATATATATATATATATATATATATATATATATATATACATATATATATATACATATATATAATATATATATATATATATAATATATATATATATATATATGTACACGTAAAAATATTACTAATCAGGCATCTACGTTTTGCATGGTGTTATAATAATTGAAAACCATTGACCCTTTGGACATAGTTGTAGGTACCATCAATACAAAAGGAATGAAGTTTTAATCGATCCTTTTAATTATTCTAGATCATGTACGGTTCAGGTTTACAATCGTAAAGTTCATATAAGAGAAAGTATAGGATACTACATTTGCATGTCTCCTTAAAAATGCGTGTCATTGTGTTCATGGGGCGAGTCATTTCTCTATTTGATTTACCTTAATTAGCGCGTTTGTCTTTCTGTCCCTTGGCTGTGACTATTTACAGATGTGTTATAAAGTTGGAATAAACTGGCGAGGAAAGATTCACCGCTGGTTTATAATCATGTGTGCAGAATTGTCACTATCTGCCCGGGAGCAGAAAGGTGAGGGGGAATTTATGAAATTCAAACGTTTATTAGGAAGGTATAATGTAGTAGCACATTTGTAAAATGAGACTTATTGACCTACTATTGGAGAATGAGATAAGCTGGACAGAAAATCTGCTTTTGAGATGGATTTTTTTGCGGCTACACTTGACCTCACCAACAGTCAACCATGTCCCCGACCTCATCAAGGATATATAACCTGAGTCCCTCATTTTCCCTGTCCCCAAATGTACCCCTCTTTGCTACATTTATTCTCACACTCCACACTATGTATCATTTTGCTGAAGAGGATCACAGATAGTGGTCGAAATATACAGATTTTCTGTCCATCTAATCTCGTTCTCCGACAGTGGGTTAATAAGTCTCATTAAACGTTTATATTATGGATGAACGATAAGACCTATTTTAGTTAACGTTTTACCGTTGTTGATATCTCCATCTGAGTTAGAATATGGACATATATTCATTATGATCTTAAATACAATGTTCCTATGATAAAAGGTATACGTATATTTCATAGTAGGCAGGACTCGCAGTAATGGGTATAAACTGGACAAATTTAGATTTAAGAAGGAAATAGGCAAGAATTGGTTTACTAATAGGGTGGTCGATGAATGGAATAAACTTAGTAACCATGTAGTAAGCGCTGAAACTATCAGTTGTTTTAAAAAACGATTAGACAACTTTATGGATGGGAATGACAGGTGGTGATGGATACGGAGCTGCCTAGTGTAGGCCTTATGGTCTTTTGCAGTCTCCTTTATTCTTATGTTCTTAGGTTAGGTTAGGCTACCAGTAGGAAGACCCAGGTACAGATGGATGGATGGAGTAAAGAAGGACGTGGAGAGGGTGGCACCAAGAGAGGACTGGAAAGAATTGGCAGAGGATAGAACCATCTGGAGAGGCATAGTGAAAGAAGCGGTGAAGTTTCCGTCCGGCCTGACAACCCACAGAGTAAGAGATTAAGACGATATCGTATTAATGCAACATCAAAATATATATTTGCATAGCTGTGTCGCTGGTATCTAATATATTTGTAATTATATTAATTGTATAATAATGATATTCATATTTTGAAAGCAAAGAATTATGAATGCATTAATGAAGGATATCTTTGCATCGTTGTGATGATATGTCATAGGTCAGTTCTTCGTGTCTGCAACAGTAGGTCAACTCTTTCCCGAGTGAAAGTCGTTTCACATATCGACAGGGTCAGCCACGGAAAAAATATATAAAACTGTGCGCTCGATTTTGTTGCGAAAAAATCTCTTACTGTTCGACATATTCTATCATTTTTTATCTCCCCAGGCTTTTTTCCCTCGGCTGAATAAAATGCTTGGCAGTACAAAATGGATATAAAGTCAAGTTAGTAAATTGCTGATATAGATAAAGTTTAATTCTTTACTTCTTGGATATTTCCTTCATTTCAGTGTAACTGCCTCACGGTAGATAAAATAAACAAGCAAGTTAAGTTAGATCTAAACTGTTCTTTGCGCGTCAAGTTGAATAGATTTAGTTTTCCTATCGCCAAACATTTTTATTCGAGGGAAAATCCTTTTATAGGTAACGGAAACCTATCCCAAATATCCTTTCTACTACAATTCATATGTACGTATGGAAAGGCTTATAAGAGGGTAGCCTAGAAAGGAATATATATATATATATATATATATATATATATATATATATATATATATATATATATGTGTGTGTGTGTGTGTGTGTGTGTGTGTGTGTGTGTGTGTGTGTGTAGATATATAGTATGTATTTACATATAATGTATAAATCACGTCACCATATCGAAGGGCTTGAGCGGGTCAGGTCGGGTCAGATCAGGTCATCCCCCGTGCAAACAAATTCGCCTGAAGTTAACCATAAGAAAACATGTAAACCACGGTCCGATAGCGGAGAAAAATATATTCCCCGGAAGGCCTTTATCCCAGTGTTGAGGTTCGCCTGAATTTTGTGGTTGGTTTTCTTCGTGGTGGTTCCTGGAGAACGACCAATGAACAATGGCACAGCCCGGAGGCCCTCCGTTGAACAAGCGCGGCCGCGAAGCGTAATTGGTTGAGTCTATAGTTACGTCACTTCCGGGAAATGATTCGATTGCACATCGGACAAGATTACTTGATGTGAGCGGGCTTTGTTCCTGATGCTGTGAAAAAGAGCAACAGGAGGAGGGAGACGGAGAAGGGGAGAGAGAGGTGGAGGGAAGAGGAGGTAGAGAAAGAAGAAGAGGAATAATAAGAGGAAGGATATGAAGGAGAGGAAGACTGAGAGTGAGGTAAGGTTAGGAGCTTACGTCTATTGACCCGTAAATACGGCCGAAGACGTCATCTATGCCCCTGTGCGATGAAGCCGCTGGGGCAGGTAACAGTCGTTACTGGGAATCGGAGAGTGCGGGATTCGAACCCACAACTAAGCGAATGTGAGACCAGCACGCTTCCGATTACACCACTAATGCACAAGAAAGAGAGGAAGAGAGAGAAAGGGAGAGGGGAAGAAAATAGGAGTAGAGAGAAAGAACAACATGAAGAAAAAGAGAAACAGGAAGACGAATTGGAGAAGAAAGAGGAAGAAAGAGAAAGGGAAAATATAAAAATAAACACTATCCTTTTGTTTTTAGAATAAGATATATATATCTCCTTTCTTAATTTGTATGCATACAAGTTTCACATTTCAACTCATTATCCTCAATGATTTATCGTCCCTTCGTATCCTGAAGCTCTTGAAATATTTTTCTGTTCTCCTTTGCGTCTGCCTGCGAAGGGTCTACATCTTTTCCGTGCTTGCGCAAACACTCCCCCATTGCTTCTGTCTTATGCAAACAAAATCGAATTTCTTTTCCATGTCGTGTGCATAAATAACTCCATTTATTTACCCACAAATACATTCCCCCCCCCCTCTTCCACCCTGCGAAAGAAATATGCCACCTGTTTTACGTTCCACACGCAGCCGTGCATATCTCTTTCTTTAGCGTCCGCCTTCGCATACATAGTTGTTCCTTGTAGTGCCTTTAGAGCTGAGGTTGTCAACGTATTTTCTCGTATACTCCGTACTTATGAATCGCTGTTCTTTAACCTCTTGGAGATGACTTCAATAGTAAATTCAATAGTTTTGCATCCCTCGCATACATAGTTGTTCCTTGTAGTACCTTTAGAGCTGAGGTTCTCAACGTATCTTCTCGTATACCCCGTACTTATGAATTGCTGTTCTTTAACCTCCAGGAGATGACTTCAATAGTAAATTCAATAGTTTTGCATCCCTCGCATACATAGTTGTTCCTTTTAGTGCCTTTAGAGCCGAGGTTCTCAACCTATTTTCTCGTGTACCCCGTACTTATGAATTGCTATTCTTTAACCTCCTGAAGATGACTTCGACACTAAATATAATCGTTTTGCATCCACTAACTGCTAGTGGCTTTCGGTTGGCGGCCCCTTTTATTGACCATCGTGGCCCACTGGGGTTCCTCGAAGTGAGAACCACTGCTTTAGAATATATCAATTCCTCCATTCCCCTCCACCCCAGTTATACAAATCTCTAGGCAACACATTTTTTTTTGTCTGATTATTCCTTGTTTGTTCCTACACAGCAATCATCTTTCTAGGTTTGCGGCTTTCGCAAGGCAATTTGCATGTGAAACTGTCCCTACAGATTTCTTCCTACATTCTCTCCTGCAATGCTTCCCTTTCTTTATATGCAACTGCCTTCCTTAGTCTTCTTTCCCCATATTCTATCTGCAACTTTTATCGCGAATCTGGTTATTCCTATTCGATAATATCTAATCAACCATCGTTCTTCTGTCATATGCAGGATTTTTCCTACATTTGCAGGACTGTTCTTGTCTAATCACATTGATTACGAACTTATTGATAACTTTCTATCGTTTGTATCTTCTCCAGTCATTCCAATACATGTTACCATCTATTATTTTCTGTTTGTTCGTCTTTTTGTTTTTCTTCCCCTTGTCTTCTACCAAAAAAAAAAAAAAATCACATTTTTTCCTTTGCTGCACCCCTTCTCACTTAAGATCTTCCTAGTTTTCATGTATCATTTATTAACTCGTTTGCTGTACTTTATCATTTGAATTTGATCTTATTGGTTTTACATCGTACCATCGCCAGCACTTATAACTGGTACACCGGTTGAACAGTGGCTCATGGCAAGAGTAAATGTGGCAACTGCGTGTTTGTTTCCACGGTAGTAAAACAGTGTGAATGGATCGGAGCAAACACCATTATAATGACCAATTTACCATATTCGCAGTTTCCACTCTATTTATGAAGATGATATGATATGTGTGTGTATATATGATATTGTTATGACGAATAAATCATCATTGATAGATATCAATAGGAGTCAAGTGGTGGTTGGTGGCGAGTAGTGTAGATACGTGAACAGGTACCTGATGGAGACTATCACTAGTGTACGAGGTAGACTTGTGCATGTGAAGTCGTATTTTGTTATGGAAGGAAGATAAGCCTGGGAAGCTGTAAATGGCGTGAAATGTGCAAATGTGGCGTGAATGTGTCACATCTTTTATGGGTGTTTGTAAATCTTCCTTTTCTTCTTTTTGCTGTTCCATAGTCTTTTCGTAAATAAAGTTGTTCCTCTTCTCATAACTTTAACCAGTCTTCTCTTCTTTTTTCATCTTTTATATTTTCTCAAAATTTCCTAACATTCTCATCGGTTTGTTTCACACTATTCTCCAACTCTTTTCATAGTTCAGTGTTTTAAAGTCACCCTTTAACTCCCAAATTTCTGTTATAGTCACCCTTTAACTCCCCAAGTTCTGTTATAGTCACCCTTTAACTCCCCAAGCTCTGTTATAGTCACCCTTTAACTCCCAAAGTTCTGTTATAGTCACCCTTTAACTCACCAAGCTCTGTTTTACATTACTCCTTTCATTCTATAAATTATATACTTTCCTGCTCGTTGTCAATAACCAATTCACTATTTTCTTCGTCTTAAGTCTTCAAAGTATTGAACTCCGTTCCGGTTTGTGCCTTTACTTACTTTTTGATTAATATCTGGTGTATCCTTCTTCACTATTTCTATATTCAAATACTTATGTAATCTATAACTTGGCTTAGATCGGAACCCTATTGATCTCTCCCGACACTGTTATTTTCAACTATATTTTTTCTTGACTTCGTAGAGCTTGGTCGTGTGTTTGCTGTTTCCACTTTTGTGTATGTGCTTTTATGTGTTCGTGTGTGTGTGTGTGTGTTCACCTGTATTATTATGTGTTTGTGCGTGTGTGTGTGTGTGTGTGTGTGTGTGTGTTCACCTGTATTATTAGGTGTTTGTGCGTGCGTGCGTGTGTGTGTGTGTGTGTGTGTGTGTGTGTGTGTGTGTGTGTGTGTGTGTTCACCTGTGTTATTATGTGTTTATGCTTGCGTGCGTGTGCCTGCATATGCTTTTGCAAGTATAAAAATATCCTCTGCTTGTGAGCACATGTCCAAACTCATTCTGTTCCTTTCGTGTGTATGTTCATCGATTTGCGATGCGCATTTGTCAATTCTTTACACACACACATACACACACGTTGGAACAGGTGCAATCTGTTATAGAGACTTTTTACAGCTACGTCGTGGATCTAATTCTCTTCAAAGGCCCTTTCACCAATTGCCATCCGCGGTAAAGGGAGAAAAATCAGTGCACGTCGCTCTGATTGAATCTATTCAGTTTATACTGCTTCAGTGATGACGCTGTTCCCGTAAATGATGACGCCCTATAATTAAATAATGAAACTAGCAATTAAGCAATAGAAGACTCTAATTAAGTGATGATACCCAGTAATTAAATGATAACATCCCCATAACGAAAGGACGCGTGGTGTTAAATACTCGCTTTCACCGACAGGGAAGCATGTAAAAATGCTGTGGCATTTTTTGCCGTCTGGCGCTAATTATTCATAAAGGGTTATTCACGCTCTCAGATCAAAAAGTTCATCTGGGACTTTTTCAGTCATTGGAATACGGTTAGGTCTGACGTAACTACCAGTGTTGTATCGTAAAGGACACTATTTCCAACAGCTCTGCGAAGGTAACACACAGTACGCCAAAGGAAGATTATCGTATTCAGGTAAAAAGCAAAATTGGGACATATTAGAACTTTGATCATTTGAGACACCAATATTACTCGTGTTCGTTTATCAGGAAAATGTCTGAATAGACGAAAGCGCTCGGTCTCATCTCTTTCATTTTCCCAGTGGTTTGTCCGCATACTAGTATCACGCGTTCAAGTGATTTCTTCTGCATATATATATATATATATATATATATATATATATATATATATATATATATATATATATATATATATATAACTTTGGAAAAATGAGTCTGTCGCTCTGTTGAAAAGACTCAACGTTGTAGAACCATAGAACTCCCCCAAGATATTCCCGACCATATTCACGTCCGGCACGTGGGCTTTGATTATGACAGTGTAGGAAAGAAGGTCCGATATTTCCGCTAAGAATGTAGCGTTAACATCATGAAAAGCTGCTTCATCCGAGAGAAGTGACATTCTATGTTTATCATTAATGTCAGAATGAGATATAAAATTACAATAAACTCTTTCAGCGTCTTTCCGCTCTGCGTAGATTTCATCATATCAAAAGCTAGACGACTTTCTTTGGTTTTCTAGAGGTTCCCTGAATCAAATAAAATCGTCTGGCGGTAGAAAGAATAAATTGAGTACTCAAATTTAGTTAGGTAATCAAAGGAATAGTTGATTTTTTTTTTCTTTTTTAGTTCCAAGAGTTTCTCGCGATCTTCCTTAAAAAAAAAAAAAAAAAAAAAAAAAATGTCTGATGGTCATCTAAGTTAACTTGTAAGTGGAGTTAGGGATTGGAGTTAATCGAAATAATTTTTAACTTTTTGCTTTTCTGCGGTTTCCCCCCTTTCAGCTGAATTAAGTTGCTAGCAGGAAACGTTGCGCTTATAGTTGTTGTAGCTATCGTTCTTGTCATTTAGTCACTGTGAAGGATGTCGATTATGTTCCTATCGTTTTTGTTATTATTATTTTTATCTTATCTTTTTTATGTCCACATTGTTGTCATCGTTCTTCGTCATCGTCGATGTTGTTATGATCAACTTCGTTCTTGTCTTTGGTGTCATCGTCTTTTTCATTGTTGTTGTCGTCATCGTTGTCGTCGTTGTCTTCGTTGTAGTTGTATTTGTTGTCGTCGTTGTCGTTGTATTTGTTGATCCGTCGTTGTTTTCGTTGTCGTTGTATTTTTTGTCGTCGGTCTTGTTGGATTTTATTTTTGTTTAGATAGCCTTTGGGTTCAGTTCGTTTATGCAAACGTGGCCATTTAAAATAGGTTAATACTTTTAGTCTCACCAAGAGTAATTTCCATGAAAAAGACTTCTCACTCATTCAATATTTACTTTAATTCAGTCATTGACCTTGTTTCTTTTGCAGTCTACCTTGTATTTCATAATAAACCCTTACGTTTTTTATATTGTTATTATAATATCATGAATCTTCAGTGTCTCTTTCCTCAGGTATGTCTTTCTAATCCATCTACTACACTGGCACAGACTGGGCAGTCTATGTACAGTGAGATTCTCATTAAACAGCAACACTGGAATTAATAAAAAAAAAATATTCATTATCATGAAAGGGAAAACAGTTTCGAATTAGCTTGATGACGTCGTTCCGTTTAATTACCTCGTCTATTAATTCAATGTTTTTTTCTTTTTTGTTACCGTCGACGTGCTGTATTTTCTAAACCAGAAAATCTGTCCCCTATGAACAAACGATTCTTCTCTGAACAGATGAATATTCCGGCCATTAAAATCGAACCAATCCACTAAAGCACGCGGCTTTGGCCTTGGCTGAAGAGAATCGTCTGACAATATACAGAAAGTAGACCTCAGCATGTAGACTGCTCGTTTAATGCATTTCATTACGTATTATGATGACACATTCCAGTTCTGAAGGACCCAAGCTTATATATATATATATATATATATATATATATATATATATATATATATATATATATATATATATATATATATATATGGGAAATACGGGTCTTTATCTGAATATTACAATAGCTTCTTCAGAGCTATTGAAGAAGCTATTGTAAGCGAAACCGGTCAGGAATAAACTCGATATTCAGATAAAGACCCGTGTTTCCCCCTCCAATATATATATATATATATATATATATATATATATATATATATATATGTATACATATATATATATATTAATAACAACACGGGTACGTGTTTTCACTTATGCAAAGTATACCCCTTGGAAAAAGAAACTACCGAAGCAGAGCGCTTTCTTTTATTGCACTGAAGATATAATATACGAAAGCGCTCTGCTTCGTTAGTTTCTTTTTCCAAGTGGTCTACTTTGCATATATATATATATATATATATATGTATATATCTATATCTATATATCTATCTATGTATCTATCTATCTATCTATCTATATATATATATATATATGTATATATACACACACACACACACACACACAAACACACACACACACACACACACACACACACACACACACACACACACACACACACACACACACACGACCCTTCCTCACTTCACAGACGAGAAACAAAAATGAAGTTCTGTCCAATTGGCGGAAAAATCGCTCTGACTGGTTGTGTGGTCATAACAAGTACTTCTGCTACGGGTGGAGTGATAGTTACGCTAATTAGGTTAGTTAGGGTTGTTTGAGACAAGCTTTTGATATGTTTTTTTTTATTTATTTTTCAGACTTTGACGTGTGCAATTAGTTGTGGATTGTCGCCTAATTATCAGTAGATATTCTTGTGATATGCCTGAAAAATGCTCCCAGCATTGGCATACACGATGTAGCCACTAAAATAGGAAGTAGATCGTGTTCAACGGAATCCTGTGTTGCAGGATTCCACCTGTGGGAAATAAAGATATCCTGGTTAGCACGTGCGCCTATAACCCGGAAACCAATTGTTTCGGGACATAGTTCATGGAAACTATTTCCATTATATAGATATAGGGATATAGAGACCAGATCGTATTGAACGGAATCCTGTGTTGCAAGAAGCCACCTGTGGGAGATAAGGGTATTCTGGTTGGCACATGCTTTAAACAGGAAAGCAGGCGTTTCCGGACAAATGTTCATATGGACTATTTCCATCATTTAGATATAGGGAATAAAGTCTTTTGCATTTGCTCTCCTTTTTGCCTTCACTATTTTTTTTTTACACCTCTCATATCCTACTTTGCAACCAGTCCCTGAATGCTCGCTTCTTCTCTTCTACTACCCCTTCACTTCATCATCCCACCACTCACTACCCTTCCTTCTATTTCCTCCTATCCTCTTTGTTCCACGTAACATCTTCGCAAACCTTGTCAATTTCTTCTTAAAACACTCCCATTCCTCCTCAATTTCTACCTCTATTCTATCTCTTACCTCTCACATATCTCTCAGCTTATCTTTGTACATCTGCTCCATTTACTTCTCATTTGAACAGTTTAATCTAAGTACCTCTCTGCCTTCTGCCTTTTTCCTCATTCCCCACCTGTCCTCCATTCTCAGCTTAACTTCCTCCCAAAAATGATCTAATATTCCCTCCACTCCCTCTCTCCCCTAAGAACACGGGGATCCAGAACTCTTCCTACTCTTTTCCTGGATACCACTACATAGTCCATTAAAGCTCTATCAATCACCCTGCCATCCACTACCCTCTTCCATGTGTACTTATGCTTGACCTTGTTCCTAAAGACTGTTAGATATCATCAACTCTCTTTACACATCTCCACCATTAATTTTCTATTAAGATTCTTTACCTGGCACTCCACACTTCCTAACCACTCCATCTATTGGTTCATCCCCTACCCTAGCGTTGAGATCTCCCAAAACAACTAAATTGACATCCCTCCCAAAACTCTAAGCACTCGTTTAAATCTATCCATAAAGACTCCATTTCCTCTGCACTCTTCTCACTACCAGTCCTATATACGCTTACAAACGCCCACATCTCTCTTCCCAGTTTCACTTTCATTCACATTGACCTTGACGAAACCTCCTTCCTCTCCCCCACAGACTTATCTATCACATCACTAACAAGTAGAGCTACCCCTTTCCTCCCTCGTACCCTCTCACTCCCGACACCCTTTCCACTACACTCCTCCCTTTCAACTTAGTTTCACTTGATGCCAATACATCCATGTTTCTTCTTACAAACATACTGCCTATCTCTTCTCCTTTACTCTCATCCTTACCGCAAATATTAATATAGTGGATAACAAAAACACTGATAAAGTGCAACGTGGTAACCACACAGTAGTAATTGAAACAGCTCCGATAAACTTTTGTCTGAGTTGCACGAGATTTCACGGGATTGCTCTTCAAAGGGGATAGATACCAATAATATAAATGCAAAGGAACCTACTGATAATCAATATTGATGCAATCTCTTAAAACCACGGAGCTCTTTCGAAATTTTTGTTCTCTCTAGCACATTATTTGATTCGGCCAGAACTAAAGGGTGGAGATGTGGGGCGGATGTTACATTACACAAATCAGTGCAATATACAATGCCTATGAAGGAACGATGCGTGAAACACTCGTGTAATCTTCATTACAGTTATTTAATTGACAATTTTTTTTATGTTCTAAAGCAACGTCGCCATTTTTCAATAGATCTATACCAAGTGTGACAGTCGTGTAATCTTCATTACAGTTATTTGATTGACAATTTTCTTTATATTCTAAAGGAACGTCGCCATTTTTCAATAGATCTATACCAAGTGTGACACTCGTGTAATCTTCATTACAGTTATTTAATTGACGAAGTTTTTTGTGTTCTAAAGCAACGTCGCCATTTTTCAATAGATATATACCAAGTGTGACATGGAGAATCGCATGCATCCCAGAATATTACATAAATAGTACCTGGGTTTGTATTTCCTTGTTTCACCTTATTTGAGTGGCCTTCAGGCAACGCCGGGTATCGCCTCAAGCTATCCCAAGGAAGATGTTTCCAGTCTTGTTCGTTAATTTATCTTTCTGATAGCAATTTTACGTAAAAGAACTATGAACTGAGTTTCATGATAATCATTAAGGGGTAGGATTATGATGATAATTCTGATCACGATCCATTTCTTAGAAAATTTTAGAATATATTGATATATACTCGTATATTTCTTGCTCTGTTTCCTTTGAGTTACCGACCTTTACATAAAATATATAAAGTGATATTGTCCTTTGAGTGCTAGATTATGGTTTTCGGTTTATAATCTTGATTACCATGCGGATCTGGATTTTTATTTTTATATTTTTATTCATTTATTTATTTTTTTTTTCTATCAGGTTGACATAAGTGACAGTCACATCTCGTGGTTTGGTATGTTATCAGGATCTATGTAGTTATGAAGCGAGCTCGAAGGTCAACGTCCATAGCCACTTCAAGGAAATACGTCAGCACGTTCGAGTTTCTGGGCAGTCGTCGTAACTAACACACCAATACATGCTCCGTTACGTTAGCTACTTTTACTTTTTGATCAATTACCATCACTTTTCAGTCGTTGCGGACACATTCCTCACTTAATGGAGGATTATGATTGGCTGGATGAGACAAAATGTGATTTATTTCGCTTGATACATGTTCGTGACTATAGTGCTTAAAGCGTTGAAAGTGAATTAAATCATTTTTGACTTATGTTTCATTATTAGAATATGGCAGATGTGTACCTTGTTTGTCAGTGATTAGAGTCATATATACAAAATGATAAGGAATCCCCGATTTTTTTTTCGAACTATTTTCAACTATTTTAAACTATTTTAAAATAAACCATTTTAAACTATTTTAAAATATCCTGGACTGACATGGGTGAGCTTACACAGAAATGGACACAGAAAAAATAGAATCATATTAAACAATACTGACTTACCTCATGAAGAGAGAAGGCGTCACCCGAACCTGCCTTAAAATGTATGAGAACTATGCAAGGATGAATTATACAAGCTGTTCATTTTCTGAGATTGTATGTACTTTGAGAATGTCCTGGTAAGGACGAAACGTCAGTGAATAAAACTCCAACTGTTTTCTGTGTTTAGCCCACCGCCCTTCTAACCTGCTTTAAAATGTATGAGAACTATGCAAGGATGAATTATACAAGCTGTTCATTTTCTGAGATTGCATGTACTTTGAGAATATCCTGGTAAGGACGAAACGTCAGTGAATAAAACTCCAACTGTTTTCTGTGTTTAGCCCACCGCCCTTCTAACCTGCTTTAAAATGTATGAGAACTATGCCAGGATGAATTATACAAGCTGTTCACTTTCTGAGATTGTATGTAATTTGAGAATGTCCTGGTAAGGACGAAATGTCAGTGAATAAAACTCCAACTGTTCTCTGTGTTTAGCTCACCGCCCTTCCACTCATGTAAATATATCTTTTTATTTATTGTTGATTAATTTGTATCCTATATACAAAAGTTCACTCGTAGTAAATCTATCTTTTGTAAACAAAAAAGTATTAATTTGAAGAAAACAAAAAACGTATTATCATTTTGATGTATAAGTTTTTTGTGTTTGCAGTATTGCATACAGTACAAATACATACCCAGGTTTAAAGTAAGATTTTGAGACACAAATATTCTTGATATATGGATAGTCACACTAATTTGAACTAAGTTAGATGATTCCATCATTGACTTTTACCATTCTCTCATTACTATAGAGAATTTCACTGCAGAACTAGACTAGTACTACATTATTGTAGTTTTAAGTTGAATATCAAAGAAAAATTACTGGAATGACTCATACTCCACACATTATTTAATTAAATTTTCATATAATCTAAGTATAAATAAAAATATTCTTCTAAAAAACGCTGTGGAAGTCGGGGACAGGTGGTATTACGGTGACACTTTGTCCTAAAAATGCCAGTCACTTTCATTTGTCTTCCCTCCACCAAACTGTCAAAACAATGAAATTTACTTCTAGAGAATATTTGACATTGGAAGTCACCCCTTGACAAACAATCTGCAGAGAGGGCAGGAGGTCCCAAATGGTCAAAGGTCGTGGTGCTGTACGTTTAGTTTGATAGAATCAGTACGATTACAAATGAGGAAATGCCGACAGGCGACTTTTTGGTCCATAACTAGGTCGGATACGAAAAAATATATATATAATAATAATAAATAAGTAAATAAACAAATAAAAATGATAAAAACATAAATAATAATAACCGAAATAAATAAATGCATAGGAGTTAAATAATGAACAAACAGGAAAATAGTAACTAATAATAAATGAATAAAAATCAAACAAATGATAATAAATAAACAGATAAATAATGAAAAAAACAAATAATATAAAATAAATGGCAGGCATTACAGCATCTTGCTTAGGTGTTTATCTAAAAAAGTGATGATGGTTAAACATCAACCAAACAAATAGAGGTTGTGGTTTTTATTTTCTTTACATTTCAGATTTTACCCACTCTGCAAAAGGGTTAATCACGAGAGCATTTGTCGAAGATCATTGGTTTAAGAATACATACCGCTAGTGTCAAAACGTAATGATTGTAGCAAAGTCGACCTTTCGTTCCTCAAATTTGTTGCCTCCGGGCCCTGATATTCGATTTGACTTGACCACCAAGCTCCTCAATATTCATTTATTTAGTTAATCAATTATCCAGACCGATGGTTTTATGAACATAAACTAAATATTCTTTCTACACATCTGTCACGATGTTAATGAACGTGGATGACACAGTTTGTTTACACTCCAAGAAGGAATACGTAAAGCTAATGTTGTTTCACAAACTTGGTTCGAAAAAAAGTGCTCATTTTAGTATTGGAAGCCTGTCAATTTATGGTCTCTTTAGGAACCATTCATACTAAAAGGTCTCTTGTCGGCATGCTCTGCCTTTGTAATCCTTTGTAATCCTTTAAAAAAGAAATTTTTTATAACTTGACCCCAACCGCCAAGGAGTTGATTTTCATAAGAATGATCGTAACCTTTCCATTCCTTCAGTTTATGTAGAAATCGTCCCTTTCAGACCTTAAGTCTAAACATATCCTATTTTTTTATAAGTAAAAACAAATAGACTATGTAAAGACACCGAGAACATAATCCTATCTATCCTTGGATCGATGTAACACTAACAGGGAGGAAAAAGAAGATAAGTCATCTTCACATACATACATACATATACCAAGGCTTTTTCCCCCTTACTAGGGAGGTAGCCAAAAAGGAAAAGGCATAAAATCATTCCCACCCATTCCATCCACGAAAACACTCCACACCCCTCCACCCTCCCTCCCATCTTAGCACCTCCTAGATGACGGGTCATCCCTGCACCGTGTCCACTGCCCTGGGTCAGAAGCAGTGTCGCAAGACACAGCACATCCACAGCAAGGCCGCTTCATTAAATCGGCGACCCCCCTCTCCGTCCCCCCATATAAGTCATCTTCACACTGTAGCAATATCTCCTGTAATCATCCTCGAATAATACCCATCCAAAACCCACACTAATTCCATATCTGGGCTTAGTTGACGACAGAAATAGTAGTTCACTATTCTCTGATTCTTAATCTATTCAGCTGATGTTACACTGAAATACAATATATATATATGATATATTATCACCAATTTCACGATCATGATTAGTGTTTACTACATGAAAGGATGGAGAGTTAGCATATTGTAATGGTGTCATTCTCTTATCTAAATCTGAAAGATAAAGTTTAGAGATATTATTACATACATACATACATACATATATCAAAAGCTTTTTTCCCCTTACAAGGGAGGTAGCCAAAACACAAAGGCATATAATCCATTCCCACCCATGCCAACCCCCACATACTCCACTCCCATCCACCCCCTCCCTCCCTCTTATCTTGGCTCCTCCTGGATGACAGGTTATCGCTGCATCTCGCCCACTGCCATGAAATGTATAAAAGAAATGTCCACAATTTCATTCCATTGGAAGAGAATACCCAAATACAACTGAATGACATCAACTGGCAGCAGCCAATAGATTATGCAACTCCAGATACCACTTTGACACTGCTTCTGACCCAGGACAGTGGGCGAGATGCAGGGATGACCCATCATCCAGGAGGAGCTAAGATAAGAGGGGGGAGGGAGGTGAATGGGAGTGGAGTATGTGTGGATGGAATGGGTGGGAGTGGATTTCATGACTTTGTTTTTTGGCTACCTCCCTTGCAAAGGGGAAAAAGCCTTTTGTATGTGTATGTATGTAGATAACACTCCTAGATTAGATCGAGATAAGATTAACCCTTTAACTAGAGGAGAGACACCTATTTTCTAGCTCATTTAACGCTATTACTTCGTAGAATGTGATTACGATCAGAGTTATTTATACGCATGGTTAAGCCGTGCACATTTTTCATGAATAGCAATGTGGTAGTTTAACCAGAATTCTGAATAACGTTGATCATCTTACGTGAACGTCTGCGTTGATTAGGATGTTTTCCAATTAAATGTTATGTAAGTCTGTGATGAAAGAAGAGGTAGAAAAGGATAATAAAATTTGGGTGAAAAGGAATGACTGATTGATTAAGGGATTGTTGTGGTAATAGGATTATTATTATTATTATTATTATTATTATTATTATTATTATTATTTTTTTTTTTTTTTTTTTTTTTTTTTTTTTTTAAGTGTCAGGACCTAAGAAAAGAGTTCAAGATAATTCAACTAAAGCGTGCTCTTGAAAATAAATATATAGATAAACAAATAAATAAATAAATAAATAAGATCGTTCATGAATCCCTCCATAGTAACTAATTCAAAATTGATCCCTATAACCTTTTGGTCCCTTTTGTTGTCGCTACGTGATTTTATTCAACTGATGGTTTGCTCAATTGGGAGAATATAGCCTCGATTAAGTTAGAATGAATAGAGTCTGCAAAATGCTTTAGGTG
>NC_134809.1:16810619-16853119 GCF_046742065.1 Oratosquilla oratoria
AAAACGTAAGAAAGACAAAAGAAAAGTGTGTGTGTGGGTGTGTGTGTGTGTGTGTGTGTGTGTGTGTGTGTGTGTGTGTGTGTGTGTGTGTGTGCGCGCACCAATCACACAAGTGTCTGTTTAATTGAGCACTTGGAAACCCTTCCCCTCATCCTTCCGTAATTATGCAGCTTATCGCCTGGCGTTGTCTGTAGGGAGACCCATGGTGCGGTATTGCTTATGCATGAAAACTCTTCCCATGTCCGTCTCGCACGTCCTGAGCAAAAGGCCATAATTCAAACGTCGATCTCGGTAAACACAAGCACGACTGTGGAGGGAAAACTTTCCTTATTGCACAAACCCTCAAGGGTGTTTTGTGCGTTCGTGGAATTGCAAACCACTTCTGAACTTTTAACTTTTGTCTGTAGATATTTAAACATGTACTCAAGGATTTCCTCACTGTGAATGAAAGTACCTGGCGTTAGGCAGAGAAAAAGTTCAAAATATGATAGATCCAAGAGGCAGTAAAAGATTATCAGAGGTAATTTAATTATATATGTATATATATAATTACATACATACATACATGTGTGTGATTCACCATGGTCTTTGGATCACATGTTGGACTCGTGATCGACAGCTATTTCCCTTCCGGAAAAGAGCTCAGTGACCTTACACGCACACACGCACATCCAACTCCCCGCCCACGAGTGTTGGAGTAACGACTCGAAACGCAGCGATACTGAAATTATTTCAACCCTGGGCAGGATTCGAACCCGGACCGCCGTAGTGACAGTCGGAGACTCTACCAACCGCGCCACTAAGTCGTAGTGTGTGTGTATGTGTGTGTGTGTGTGTGTGTGTGTGTGTGTGTGTGTGTGTGTGTGTGTGTGTGTGAATGTATTCATAATAGATTAATACCTCGTCATTTTCTATGGATATGAACGTACGGGTAAAGGTGACGCCATGCTGAATGGAAGTGACCAGCATGTACCAAACCCGAAGCAGGATATTGAAAGATGACAGATGGAGACAGAGGTTGGCTAAAGCCTATCAGTATTAAGAGCGACTGATAGTTATCTCGTGATAGTGGACATGCTGTGTTTGCGTACGCGTGAGAGATTAAACGAAGCATTGGAGAAAAAATGACGTCATGTCGCGGGTTAATACAGTTGGCGGAGTCCTGTGAATTTTCGTACGCGAGAAGTTGTGTGCTTGGATGTGGTGGTACGGGAGGTAAATGCAAGGGGAACGGAGATGGTTAGCGAGGGTAGATGCAAACGGAGAGGAGGCTGTTGTTTGTTGGCTTTAGTTTGTGGTTGGATCAGAAGAGTTTTAGACAGTTAGGAAAGGAGTTTGGGAAGGTATATGATAGATGGAAATTGAAAGTAAATGTAGGTGAATGGACAGGGGTAATGGAGATGGATAGTGAGGGTAGATGCAAACGAAGAGGAGGCTGTTGTTTGTTGGCTTTAGTTTGTGGCTGGATCAGAAGAGTCTTAGACAGTTAGGAAAGGAGTTTGGGAAGGTATATGATAGATGGAAATTGAAAGTAAATATAGGTGAATGGACAGGGTAATGGAGATGGTTAGCGAGGGTAGATGCAAACGAAGAGGAGGCTGTTGTTTGTTGGCTTTAGTTTGTGGCTGGATCAGAAGAGTCTTAGACAGGAAAGGAGTTTTGGAAGGTATATGGTAGATGGAAATTGATAGTAGATATAGGTGAATGGACAGGGTAATGGAGATGGATAGTGAGGGTAGATGCAAACGAAGAGGAGGCTGTTGTTTGTTGGCTTTAGTTTGTGGCTGGATCAGAGGAGTCTTAAACAGTTAGGAAAGGAGTTTGGGAAGGTATATGGTAGATGGAAATTGATAGTAAATATAGGTGAATGGACAGGGGAATGGAGATTGTTAGTGAGGGTAGATGCAAACGAAGAGGAGGCTTTGTTTGTTGGTTTTCACTTGTGGCTGGGACATAAGAGTCTTAGGCAGTTAGGAAAGGAGTTTGGGAAGGTATATGGTAGATGGAAACTGATAGTAGATATAGGGGAATGGAGATTGTTAGTGAGGGTAGATGCAAATGAAGAGAATGCTTTCGTTTGTTGGTCTCAGGCAGTTAACGAAGGATTTTGGGAAGGTATATGATAGATGGAAATTGAAAGTAAATATAGGTCAATATAAGGTGATGAAATGTATAAGGGAGGGCGGAAGTAAGTTGGATGTAAGTCTGAAAAGAGAGGAAACTGAGGAGGTTTATAGTTTTAAGTATTTAGAGTAAAGTATCGTAGGAAATGGAAGAATAGTGGTAATTGTGAACTGTAGAGTGAGGAAAGTAGATGTCTCGGGGTGGTGAAAATATTTTGAGAAATATTTATCTGGGGATGGATGCAAGAAGAATATGTGAAGGGGTGATTGTGCCTACGACATTGTATGGGGCGGAGACTTAGACCTTCAAGTATACAGAAAGGAGAATTTTAAATGTGCTTTGGTTGAAGTGTTTGAGAAGTATGTTAAGGGTTACGAGAATGGATAGGGTGAGAAATGAGAATGTGAAGAATAAAACTGGAGTTGGAAAGTGAGCTGGAAGATGGGCCTGATCAAATAAAACTGAGATAGTGAGAATCAACACCGTGTGAGATCGAAACCTTTATTGGTACGACGTTTCGTTTGTTACAGCTTTTTCAAGTACAGACATATGGCATATGTCTGTACTTGAAAAAGCTGTAACAAGCGAAACGTCGTATCATAAAGGTTTTGATCTCACACGGTGTTGATTCTCACAGTCTTGTCGGCTTTTGCCATTGTGTTTCAAAACTGAGATAGTTTAGGCATAGGGAAAGAGTGAGCGAAGAAAGACTAGCAAAAAGAACGTTGTAAGGAGAAGTGGATGGGGTGAGCTTGAGGGAAAGACCGAGAATGAGAGGAACGGATAGGTCGAAGGGGGGACTTGAATAGAAGGGGAATGCCTGGTGAGCAGGAAAGGGAGAAGGCAAGAGATCATTGTGTGTGTGGAGAATGGTTGTGAATGGACGATAAGTTGACACAACCCAAATGGATTTTTCTTCGTCATCTCTATTTATGAATGATGGACGAGAAGGAAGGGTCGCCATGTAAATGAAGCCGTGGGGGTAAACCAGCATCGGGTGTCAGGTTAGTGGTTGTCCTGTGCCTTCCTGCATTGATTCTGACCCATGAAGGGGAGGTCAAGGATGGGTGTTCATCCACAAGAAGTTAAGATATTTTTAAGAGAGAGAGAGAGAGAGAGAGAGAGAGAGAGAGAGAGAGAGAGAGAGAGAGAGAGAGAGAGAGAGAGAGAGAGAGAGAGTGGATGAATGTGGAATGGGGGAAGGATGCGTGCCTTAGCTGGGTACCTCTTTAACAAGGGAAAAGAAACCTTTTGTTACATATATTGTGTAATCTACGATGAGCTTAATATTTTGATATTAGCTCATATATATATATATATATATATATATATATACATATATATATATGTATATATATATATATATATATATATATATATATATATATATATATATATATATATATATATCATTCCATGCCATTTCCTTTTCGTTCACCACACTTTCTCCCCTTCTACAATCTCTCTTGCTCTTCCATCCCTCCACATTTTCATTCTTTCATAACGTTTCCCTATACTTGTCTTCCTACTTCCTTTCTTCCTCTCTTAACTCTTTTCTATTCTCTCTTCTAATTTTCCACTTATTTCAGTTTCCGTCTTTTTTCTCTTTCTCACAAAAAAAATCCTCTTTTCTCCCTTCTATGTTTTCTCTTTTTAATTTCTCCTCTCTATCTCTCTCGTCCCTTCTCTCGCCTCTTCTCCACCATCTTCTCTCTTTCTCTCTTTCTTCCCACTTTCCTGTATCTGAACTCCCCACCACCCATTTTCTATCTCACTCCATTAAACGGCCCCTACATAATCAAAGTAACTGATGTAATATATTGATTCAATACTATAGTTCCCCCCTAACATGACTTCATCAATATCATCCCCCCAGACAAAGTCAGTAATATTGTGCAGTACATATTATTGGGTTATTGCTCGATATTACTGGTCATATAGGGGCGCCTCTGTTTTATCCATTCCCTTGACGTCCTATGGTTTCCCATTTCCTAACCTATATTATTCTATTTCCAATTGACTCCACTACTTCCCCCACCTCCCCTCCTCCCTGATTCACTCCCTCTCCACCCTTCCTCCCTTCCTCACCTCCTCCCCTCCTCATCTCCTCCCCTCATTCCTTCTTCTTCTCCTCCTCCCCTCTACCATTCCTTCCCTCCTCCCTTCCTTCACTCTTTTTCTCATCTTACCCTCATCTCCTTCTCCCTTCCTCCCCTTTTCATCTCCTCCCTTCTTCCCCTTCTCATCTCCTCCCCTCCTCCCCTTCTCCCCTCATTCCTTCTTCTCCTCCTTCCCTCTACCATTCCTTCCCTCCTCCCTTCCTCCCCTCTTCCTCTCATCTTATCCTCATCTCCTTCTCCCTCTCTCTATTTCTCCCTTCCTCCCCTTCTCATCTCCTCCCCTCCTCCCCTTCTCCCCTCATCCCTTCTCCTCCTCCCCTCCACCATTCCTTCCCTCCTCCCTTTCTCCACTCTTCCTCTCATCTTACCCTCATCTCCTTCTCTTCTCCGCTTCTCATCTACTCTCCTCCCTTCTCCCCTCATTCCTTCTCTCCCTCCTCCCCTCTACATCTCCTCCCCTCCTCCTCTCATCTTATCCTCATCTCCTTCTCCTCCTTTCTATTTCTCCCTTCTCCTTCCTTCCCTCCTCCCTTCCTCCCCTTTCCTCTCATCTTATCCTCATCTCCCTTCTCTCTCCTCCCTTCCACTTCCTCCCCCCTCCTCCCCTCCTCCCATCATTCCTTCTCCTCCTCTTCCCCTCTACCATTCCTTCCCTCCTCCCTTCCTCCCCTTTTCCTCTCATCTTATCCTCATCTCCTTCTTCTCTTCATTTCTCCCTTCCTCCACTCCCTTACCCTTATTTTCATTTTCCCCTTCATTTCTTTCTCCTTCTTGACATTTCCCTCATTTTCTTCCTTATCCACCTGCATTTTTCCTCCTCTTAATATATATATATATTTTTTTTTTCGTAAGTTGTAAAAATTCTGAAATGTCTTTTAAGTCAGCTAGTAGCATGCTGGATAATGTTGCGCCATAAACTTTTAAGTCTTCTATCTCCTGTCATACTGGAGTGTGCTTCAAATCTTCGGTGTTTATTTGGTACATATCTAACGTAAAATGCAATTGAGCATTCAAATAAATTCAGCCTATCTTCCAAATACTTAGGTTTACTGGAGAGAGAGAGAGAGAGAGAGAGAGAGAGAGAGAGAAGAAATGGGAGAAAGAAAGAGAGAAAACTTAGTTGTCCTACTTTCCTTTTTTCTTTCTTCCTTTACACGATCGCTAAATATATATATATATATATATATATATATATATATATATATATATATATATATATATATATATATATTATATATGTATATATCCAAATACTTAGGTTTGTTGTATCTTTTTAGATGTGGGAAGGAATATCTTGTGTATAAATTTCTGTTTCAGCAATTTTTGTTCAAAAAGACATGATTGGTTCAGACCTTGACGTCAGTCACACCAATTATGAGAACATGTTTCCAAGGAATTTTTAAGCCCAGTAAATGAATACTTGCGTTTTATCTTGTAGCTTTGTTGAAATTGCTACATATATAAATTCATTTAGAATTGTGTATTCACCTCGAATCTGCTGCAGCCTCTTTACGAGACAGCCAGACACCACCCTACGGCAGTGAGCTCAGAGCTCATTATTAGCAGATCTCTGGGTAGGTCTGAGACCACTCACACTCCACACACCGGGACAGCAAGGTCACAACTCCTTGACTAACGTCCCGTACCTACTCGCTGCTAGGTGAACAGGGGCTACACGTGAAAGGAGACAAACCCAACTTGTCTCCGCCCGGCCGGGGAATCGAACCCCGGTTCTCCGGCTTGTGAGGCCAGTGCTTTACCAATCCGTATCTAATATTATTTCAAAGTTACTAATAGTATTTAGTGGTTTAAATAGAGAGATGATTGAACCTAAACACTTCATTGGTGTATATAATTTCCGGATCTGGGTAATCAAATGTTTAATCATTTGTATTATCTTTCTTGTATATGTACACCTGTTTATCAAAATTGCAATACCACTTCATATTTTGTCTTTAACTGGAATATGATGAAGAACATGCGCGTCTAGTTATATTCCCTTCATTTAAGACACAACTTGTAATATCTCGCAGACATTTTTCATTTAATTCGCGAATACGAAAAAAAATTGCTTAGATTTATTTTCTTATTTCGCTTTTTTTTTTCAATCGAATGATTATTGATCGAACACATTTGATTATTTTTTTCTCAGGTGGTCATAATAAACTCAGTTTTTGATTCTTACTATTTCTTTGATACATACTGGGCATTTGATCATGTCTGTATTAAACTTGATTTATACACATTTCCTAGTGGAACAGTACATACATATTTCTTTGTTTATTTTACATCCTAGATGCAATTTCTCTATGAACATTTGTTTCCTAGTGCAATTTCTAGTACTGCAGATGAAACACAGGATTTCGAAACCCAGATAGGCGATCTATCACATAATTTGACTTTCTCCATATAGAATACATAGCTCCTGTCTCGTATATTGATTTCCTAATGATGGGAATGTAATTTGGTATGTAATATACATCGCCAATCTTACCATAATGCTAATTGCGTACTTATATTCATCTTGTTCATTAAGTGTTCATTAGATTCATCTAACCACTTGTTCTTTATGAAAATACTCTCCATTACGTCATCATAATTTTTTCATAAATTTTCTTCATTTTCACTCCTTTGTTTCTCCTTTTAATCCTTCTCCTCTATATCCTGTCCTCCACACGCCCTCCACTCCACACCCCGTCCTCCACATTCCCTCCCCTCCACACTCCTCCTCCACTCCCTCCCATTTCACTCCATGACCATCCCCTTCATCTTTCTTCCTTCTCCCTCCCGATCCCTCTCCTACCTACCTTCTCCTCCTTCTCTTCTCTTCTGCCTCCCATACACACCCTCCAGCCCCTTTCCCGTCTTCTCTGTCCCCGACACTCCTGTCCCGTCCCCTCCCGTGCCGTGACCTCACCTTCCTCTGTGCTCTCTCCCCTCTCGTCGCTTTCCTCGTCTCTTTCGTCTTCGTTGCTTCCATGCAAGACTGCGTCTTCGTCTGTTGTGGTTCCCGTTCTCGTCTCCCCTTTGTTTACTGTTAGCTGTTTTCTTAACCTGAAACAATTTCTCAATGGCTCAGTCCTTCTCTTCCCCCTATTCTACCCTCTGTCTCTGTTTGTCCCTCTGTCTCTCTTTCTCTCTTTCCTCTCTCTCTCTCTCTCTCTCTCTCTCTCTCTCTCTCTCTCTCTCTCTCTCTCTCTCTCTCTCTCTCTATCTCTATCTCTCTCCTTCTCTCTCTTCTTCTCTCTCTCCTTCTCTCTCTCTCTCTCTCTCTCTCTCTCTCTCTCTCTCTCTCTCTCTCTCTCTCTCTCTCTCTCTCTCTCTCTCTCTCTCTCTCTCTCTCTCTCTCTCCCTCCCTCTCTCTCTTCTTCTCTCTCCCCCCTTTCTCTCCCTCTCTCTCTCTCTCTCTCTCTCTCTCTCTCTCTCTCTCTCTCTCTCTCTCTCTCTCAAATGTTCCTCACTCTCACCCCCCCCCTCTCTCTCTCTCTCTCTCTCTCTCTCTCTCTCTCTCTCTCTCTCTCTCTCTCTCTCTCTCTCTCTCTCTCTCTCTCTCTCTCTCTCTCTCTCTCTCTCTCTCTCTCTCTCTCTCTCTCTCTCTCTCTCTCTCTCTCTCTCTCTCTCTCTCTCTCTCTCTCTCTCTCTCTCTCTCTCTCTCTCTCTCTCTCTCTCTCTCTCTCTCTCTCTCTCTCTCTCCTCCCTCCCTCCTCTCTCTCTCTCTCTCTCTCTCTCTCTCTCTCTCTCTCTCTCTCTCTCTCTCTCTCTCTCTCTCTCTCTCTCTCTCTCTCTCTCTCTCTCTCTCTCTCTCTCTCTCTCTCTCTCTCTCTCTCTCTCTCATTCTCATTTTATCTTCCAGTTGGAGTTTCTCCTCAATTTTCTTTCCTTTATTTGACTTCTCTCTTGCCTTTTTTTAATATCAATCTGTTTTTTCTTTTGTTTCACGTTTCCTCACGTTTGGGGGAACTAGGCACTCGTGTATGCATACTTGCGCGTGCTTTGATGCACACACACACACACACACACACACACACACACACACACACACACACACACACACACACACACACACACACACACACACACACACACACACACACACACACACACACACACACACACACACACACACACACACACACACACACACACACACACACACACACACACACATATATATATATATATATATATATATATGTATATATATATATATGTATGTATGTATACATATATATATATATATGTATATATATATATATATATATACACACATATCACACGCATATATATACATATATATCTGTATATACATATATATATACATATATATATATATATATATATATATATATATATATATATGAGTGTAACGTAAGGTGAGTAAAATGGGTACTCACTCCTTTTATTATAGTCTTTATATCTTCATTTGTTTACTTATGTATTCATTTATTCATTCACTTTTCTATCTACTCATTTAGATGTTTAATTATTCGTTCGTTTATATGTTTGCTTATATATTTCTCATTTATTTTCTTATCCATCGATTTATTTGTTTTATCTTTTCATTTTTCTGTTTCTCTATGAATACGGTCTTTGTTTATTTATTTATATAGTCAATTATTCATATGGTTTTGATTAAGCTAGTATGCCCAAGAGAAAATAGTTTTAGACAAAATAAATAAATAAATAAATCAATCAATCAATCAATGAATAAATGTGCTTTGCCATTTAGATCATTGTCAAGCTACCTTGAAGTAAAGCTGAATTTGTTAAAAAAAAGAAAAAAGAAACATGATGCTAAGGTACTCTACTGTTTAACATACATATACCAAAGGCCTTTTTCCTCTTACACGGGGGGTAGCCAGAACTGTTTAGACTGATAAAAAAAAAAAAAAACTTGTGGCTACAGTACCCCTGTTTTGCTTTCTTAAAGCTTTACGATCAAAGAGTTATCCAAACATAACATATTTATACATTTTTTTTATGTTGGCTGCTGCCAATAAATAAGAACATAAGAATGAAGGAGACTGCAGGAGACCATAAGGCCTATACTAGGCAGTTCCATGTCGAAATACATCCTCGCATAATCACGCACACTAACAAGTCACTAAAAAACTTGCCCACCAGAAGTAAACTCCACTAATCTCCCACTGAAACGGACTTCTCTAAGGAATCAGGCCCAAGACATGAGTGGCACTAACACGATTGCGTTCAGGTGACTAACTCCTCACTAAAAGACACTAAATGGCTTAGAGAACCACTACAGAAACACGTGATACAAGATCTCCTCCTTATCGTGGGCGGTTGAATAAATGAATAAATAATGAATAAATAAATAAATAAATAAATAGATAAATGAATAGTGCTAATGCCCTGAAGGAACCAGTCTTCTCTGCAATAGAAAACCTTGCTAGCATGGGTCTAGGTTCGTCAGTATATCTCGCAAGACACTGCAGAACAAAGTACTGAGTATTCGAATATCAACTGAGGTTGGCCTTAGACAAATAATGATTGCAGAGGAAAATATCTCTTCATTGCGTTCGCAGATTTCGGAACAAAATTAGAACTTCAATAAAAAAAAAAATCCTAGTTTATTTCATTATTAAGTTTCCTCTCGTATTCAAGACTTACCTTTGCTAGAGTGTGTGTACGCTATATCCGTGTTATTTTCCCTAGTACTCCTGGTACTTCTCTCCTTCCTCTCTTTCCTCTCTTTCCTTTCCTCTCTCTTCATTCTCTCTCCCTTTAGGGACCACATTGTCGTTGCGAGAATGTTGTTTCCTTTGGATACTCGGGTTGATACTCGTGTATCTTAGTCTTCGCTGTTTCCCGTCCCCTCCTTTTCCTTCTCCTTCTCTTCTTTCTCCTCCATTTCCTTCTCTTCCACCTCCTCCTGCCTCCCTCCTCCTCCTCCTCCTCCTCCTCCTCCTCCTCCTCCTCCTCCTCCTCCTCCTCCTCCTCCTCCTCTTCCTCTTACTTTTATTCTTCGCCCGTTCTCCTCCTTGTCACCCTCTTCCTTATCTTCTTTCAGTGCCTCCTAGTTCTCCACCCCCTTTCTCCCTCCCTCTGTCTCCTCCTTCTTTCCTCCTCTTCCTCTTCCTTTTCTTCCTCCTCCTCTTCCTTTTCTTCCTTTTCATATTCTTTTCCTACTGTTTTTCCTCCTCTTACTTTACTTTCTCCTCTTCCTCCCTTTTCTGTTTCTCCTCCTCCTCCTCCTCCTCCTCATCGTCTTTCTGTTATTTCTTATGTTTTTCCTCCTCCTCCTCCTTCTTCCACCTCTTCTCTTCTCTTTCTCTCCTCCTGCTTTTAGTATCTTGATCTTATTCCTCCCTGTTCTTGTATTCTTCCTCTTACTCTTCCTCCTCCTCCCCTTCCTCCTCTTCCTTCTCTTTTTCCTCCCTTCCTACTCCTCCTACTCCTCTTCCTGCTTCCCCCACTTTTGTTTATCTTTCCAAATTGATTACTTTCTTCTTTCCTTTCCTTCCTCTTCCTTATATCTTCTTCCTTATGCCATTTCATCTAACACCCTTTCGGTAGGTTTTCTTTTCAGCGCCATCTTTATCCTTCTCCCTATCTCCTCCTCCCCATCTCCTCCTTCTTCCCATCTCCTCCTCCCCATCTCCTCCTCCCCCTTCCCATCTCCTCCTCCCCATCTCCTCCCGAGCCTCCCCCTTTTTCCTCCTCAATCTTCCTCTTCCTCCTCGTCCGTATGTTTGTTTCCTCTTCCTCAATTTACTTTTCTTCCTACTTCAGCTCTCCCTACAGTTGTTGTTGTTGTTGGTCTTCTTCTTCTTCTTCTTCTTCTTCTTCTTTTTCTTCTTCCTATTCTTCTTCTTCTACCTCCTCTTCCTCCTCTTCTTTTATTTCTTTTTTTATTCTACTTTTTCCTCTCCTTTATATTTCTCCTATTCCTATTCTTCCTCTTCTTCCTCTTCCTCCTCTTCTTTATATTTCTCCTCTTCCTCATCTTCCTCTTCTTTATATTCCACCTATTCCTATTCTTCCTCTTCTTCCTCTTCCTCCTCTTCTTTATATTTCTCCTCTTCCTCATCTTCCTCTTCTTCCTCTTCCTCCTCTTCTTTATATTTCTCCTCTTCCTCATCTTCCTCTTCTTCCTCTTCTTCTGTTCTTGCTCTTCTTCCTCTTCTTCCTTTTCGTCCGCGTGTTTCACCTCCACTCTTCTCGTTCTCCTTCAGTTCGTCTCCGTTTTCTGTTCCCGGTCGCCTGACCTCAACGCTTTCTCCTTTTGTAGTTTCTCTGTTCTTCTCCCTCTTCCCCCTTCGCCTTCTCCTCTGGTCCCTTTCTTTCCCTGTGCAACACCTTACTACTTCCTCTTCTGCGAATTGACTCCTTTTTTTTCGAGTTTGCCCATTTCAGTCCATTTCGACTTTTTACCCACGAAGTTGTTTTTCTAACTTTATGATATCCTTCGGCTTCCTTAATATCGCCCGGTTATTTTATTATTATTTTTTTTGTCTTTCTTTCCTTAACTGTTATGCCTTTATATAGCATATTCTCTCCCAGAAACCCATATATACAATTTAGTTTGCCGTTTGTTAAAGCTTACTTGTGTTGTAGACCTTCCTGCGCTGCATTGCTGTTTCCTTGCGCTTTTATTGCCTCCGTTCTTTTATATTATGTATTTACGTTGAAAACGCTTTTTGGGGAGAATGTTCTTTCGAGTTCCTGTAATGGTTGTTTTATTAGAAGTATCACTTCTGTTTCTCTTGGGATTGCAGTGTGCCTCTTTATTTCAAACTTTGATGTTTTGTAACTTTTTCGTTACATTCGTCTTTAGATAATTTTCGTTTTTTTGTTTAGAGATAGATCTCGGTTGATTTTTTTTAAACTTCCACTGACATTGTTTACCAGAGCATACTGAAATGCCATGTGCATGTTTTTCATTAATATTTCCTGTTATTTGTCTGAGGAAAAGAGGCTTTGTCCACCTTTCATCAGCTAGAACAATGGATGAAGTTAAATGGCACGATTTTTCTTGCGAAAAGGTCAAGTGAGGTAATTGTAGACATTTTCGGTGGAAGGCATTGGCAAGGGTAGTGTCTCGTTCTTAAAAAAAAAAAAAAAAAAAAAAAAAAAATCGAGGTAGGCTGTGTAAAGCATACACTTGAGTCGACTCGTTGTAAAAGGAG
Source organism: Oratosquilla oratoria (assembly GCF_046742065.1). Lineage (NCBI taxonomy): Eukaryota > Metazoa > Arthropoda > Malacostraca > Stomatopoda > Squillidae > Oratosquilla > Oratosquilla oratoria. The sequence goes on from NC_134809.1 coordinate 16,823,011, forward strand.
TCTTATACTTTTAAACGTTTTGAATAGATCTTTATTGTTTGCCAGAATACGACAAACCAGTGGAGTATCGAGGACTTCATGGAAATGGACGCGGAAATTGCTAATGCAAAGCTTCAGCGGCTTAACAGATGCGCCTGACAACAGTTACAAGAAAGCAAGAGTTGATTACTGCACATAAAGTATATTATCTACCACAGTTGCGTAAATTCCTTTGCTAATGCATAAGCGTACCCAGGAGCTACGTTTACTTCTTCCATTCTGACGCTCGGACAAACTTTCATTTTAAATTTACTGAGTTTATCATCTGTCAGACATATCCCTCTCAATTTTTTTTTTTTTTTTTTTTTTTTAATTGTTTGAGCCACTGATTTTTGAATGATTAATTCTACACGTTAAGTGTCGTCTGACAAGATTGGATGTTGTTGTTGTTCCTAAGAGGGGCTTTACACGGTCGAACAGGGTCTAACGGGGTATTTGGGGTTTAAATAACGTGTTGGACAACCAAATACCCCGTTCACACGTACACACATCACTTCAAACACGTGTCTGTCGAACCGCGTTCGACGAACTAGACCGTGTAAAACCCCTCTTAGACTGTCTGTCCGAGCAGTTACGTGACAAGATTGGTTTACACCAATGGTTTTCAATCTGTGGTTTATGAAACTCTATTGGGCCACGATGGTCAATAACAAGTGTCCGCCAATCGAAAGTCACTATTAGTTAGTGGATGCAAAACGATTAAATTTAGTGTCGAAGTCATCTCCAGGAGATTAGATAACAGCAGTGCATAAATACGGGTTATACATGAAAATAGGTTGTGAACCTTGGGTTTTAGACTGTTTACAACATATCAAGTTGTTCATGCCATGTCTGTCTGCATACATGTTTTTCTTACTTTCATTTCTTATTATTTCTTTATATGTGTCTTTCTCTGACGGGTCTCTATATTTCGAAACTGGTAACTTTTATCTTTTTTGAGATTGATTAATGATGTTTCTAAATCGTTTAACTTTTCTTTAACTCTTATATTTCTCTTTTATGCTTCAACCCTTTAGATTTATGGTATGTTTCATATATATATATATATATATATATATATATATATATATATGTATGTATATGTATGTATATTTATATATATATATATATATATATATAAATTGCGCTCAACTTATATCTCTCTTGATAGCCTAGTCGGTAAGTCACTACTGCACTTGTCATGAGGATGCTGGGTTCGAGTCCTTGGCAGTACCTCATTTCAATTTCTTCATGTCGGCCTCTGATGGCTTAGAATTGAAGTGCATTGTGGTTGTTAAAATGTATCTCTAATCACTGGGACCTATTCAGCGTTGTACAAATACTTTCCCGCGTTTGTATACTTCCAATTGTACTATCATATTGGAGATGGGTTGAACGCAAAATTTCATATATGTGTATGTAACTCGAGCATACAAATGTATAAGAAAAATTGAGCTCAACTTATATCTCTCTTGATAGCCTAGTTGGTAAGTCACTAACGCACTTGTCATGAGGATGCTGGGTTTGAGTCCTTGGCAGTACCGCATTTCAATTTCTGTATGTCGGCCTTTGATGGCTTAGAATTAAAGTGCATTGTGGTTGTTAAAATGTATGTATATATATATATATATGTATATATATATATATATATATTTATATATAATATATTTACCAAGGTGTGTTATTTTGCTAACAATATGTAGATTTAGGATATTACTTTTTCTATCAACCTCCTTTTGTTTTAAATACTATGGCTTGGTCATAACAAAATTGACTCAAAAGGTTAATAGCTTTCATTTACTTGTTTTCTTTTTTATATTCACCAATAATTCTCCTCTCTGACTCGTTTTCTTTTTGGCGATGTTTTGCTGCCCGCCTTCCAAGATTTATCTATTCTGCTCAGGCGGAGCTTGTTAGCTCGTTTTTTTTTTTGTTTTTTTTTTATGTGCTATCGCAATACACTATCTCGTTTTACTGTTTTTTCTTATCATCTGGTTTATGGATTTTCTTTGTTTACTTTACATTTAGAGACTTTTTACTCTATTGTCCTTTGTAGTTTCTGACATTTGTAAAATTAGAGGATTGTGTGTCGTCCACTTTGTTTTTTACATGTAAAATACATAGGATATCTCCTCTTTCGTGCATTGGTTTCTTGATGGTAAGAATGCATCTTACCATGTAATGTTTTTCGTCATTATTCTTATCCTTAGTATTGGTTACAAGTTTAAGATAATTATCATTATTAATGAAATTTTATAAATAATCTTATATCTTATATTTTACCTTATATTTTAGATCATATAATTAAATCTGTCTTCTAACGTATTGTAATGTTCTTCATTATTATTCTTGTTCTTAGTATTGGTTACAAGCTTAAGATAATTATCATTATTAATTAAATTTTATGAATAACCTTATATCTTATATTCTACTTTATATTTTTTATCTTATAATTAGATCTGTCTTCTAACATATTGTTCTTAAAGAGGAAACTACATTATGTCACTGTCATTCAAGGGTACATTGCAGAGACTGGTCTTGGCCTACGTTCTTGATTTTCATGGATTCACACATTTTATCTTTTCATTAAAGATTTCATTCTCTCCTTTTGCTTTCTCCTGTTGTTCATTACCGAAACTATTAGGAGTCCTTGCAAATATTCTTTGACATTTTCTACCTGAAATTTAAATTTGGTCATGATTTTCTGCTGCTTACGTCTCTTGTGAATTGTGTATATTCTTTGTTGTTAAACAAAATATTACTGTCTCTACCGCCATTATACAAAGGCACGAGAAGATAACAAGCGCTAAACCAGGTCATGTAACTTCAGATTATTCCGCATGGAGAACGGCGACGATGAAGGGTGCCAATTAGTTTTAAGAATGTTTGTTGATTACTCTGTAAGCCTAAGTTCCCTTGGAAAAGTAAAGTGTGAGAGGGAAATTGTAGACATTAAGGTCTATGGAATGTAATGAGATGGAGATGGAGACGGACGGTTAGGTTGTAATGATAATCAAACAAATACCTCAGCAACGTTGAGTTAGCTCGCCCGTGTATACTACGAATTTAGAGGCACGGTCCATGAAGCTCAACATCCCTTTTCGTTCCCGGTCTTGCCAGGGAGGTAAGTACGAGATGAGGCAAAATCTAGTCCACGTGGAAGGCATGCATTTATTCTTCGTTTTTGTTTGTCTGAGGTATTTTTACATCTAGATATCCTGCTCTCGCTGTAATTACTTTCATGTTGATATGATTTAAGTAGGTTGTCCTAAGTGATAGCTCGAACACTCATATATGTGCCCTTAAAGAATCATCTTTCAAAGTGATTCGTCTTACTATTAATTGTTGTAAATATATCTAACCTAATTGAAGCCGAGTTAAATTCTGCACAATTCAATCACTTTCAATATTGTTATCTTTTTTGCGGGGCAAGCGAGTGATGGCAGTTATTTGTTTGAACCCCCTAGATTAAAGATACTTTTGTATCATTTATAAACTCATTAGTTCCCTGTTTGCCACAAGATGAGGGACAGTCCCAAATCATTTATATTATGTTGCTGTTCTTACCCACTGGGCCATTATGTTATTCTTTGTTATATTCAACAATGCATTAGCCCATACTTCCTCACCTCCGTCTAATTTCCACTCCCATTTCACCTCTCAACAATTGAAATCTCCTATCAACTTTATTTTATTGTTTTCATTTTTTTCAGGTGCACTGAAATTTTCTACATTTTGTTAAATCCCCTGGGATATATGCCAATGACAATATTCTTTACTTTTTAATTTTTCATATGTACCATTAACCCTTTCCTTCTCCCATTGCCATTTGGTTTATCCTTATATTTTCTTATACCACTGTTGTCCCTCCGTTCCTTTTCCTCTTCTGTCCCATCTCCGTATGTCGCTTCTCTTTGCTCTAGCTTGAATATACATCTATCATCTATCAGTCATCTATCTCTAATAATGCTTAAGTCAATCGTCTATATTAACCTAAATTACTTTCAGTCACTTAACTTGTTACATTCTCTTCTTTTACCTCTGTATCTTGTCTTTTATAAAATTCCTTCATCTTCTGACCTTGTACCATAAAGTAAAATTGTCTTTTGTTCAGTACGCCCCCCCCCACACACACACACACACACACACACACACACACACACACACACACACACACACACACACACACACACACACACACACACACACACACACACACACACACTTTTTTCTTGCTCAGTTGCTTTCATCGTTACTCAAATATTCTTGATTTTTTTTATCAAAACGTTGTTTGCTATTTTTCATATCTTATTACCTCGTTTGCCCTGCTTTGTGATTTAACGTGTTTTCATTGGCGTTGTCTTTTCTTGCACATATTTGCCTAACCTAAACACTTCTTCCATTTCTTTTTGTATACACTTATCATTGTCCATAATTATTATCATAATTTCTTTTTCTCTGTCTTTTTATTTTTGCTGAAAGACGTTTCTCTTTCCGTACTATAACATTACCACACTGATTTTTGTCTGCGAAAATTGAGGATGAAAAATTGTTGAAAAGATGTTGGGAATGATAGCTTTCTATACAGCTATGTCAGTTTGTGGAACAGTTTAGAATAGGGAATAGTATAGTCAGTATAAATAAAAAAAAATGATAAATGGAAATAGAGAAACGGTATCTCCTATGTAAAGTCTCGTTCCACAAGTAATAGGTAGACACAATTAGATAAGTACACACACACACACACACACACACACACACACACACACACACACACACACACACACACACACACACACACACACACACACACACACACACACACACACACACACACACACACTCACACTCGTGGCGCAGTGGTTAGAGTTCCTGGCCGCCACTATGGCGGCTCGGGTTCGAATCCCTCTCAAGGTTGAAATTATTTCAGTATTGCTGCGCTGCGAGTCGTTACTCGTGGGCGGGGAATAGGCTGTATGTGCCCATAGATCGGTCTTATATGAGGTCTGAGCTCTCTATCGGAAGGGAAATAGCTGACAATCACTAGTCCAACACGTGATCCAAGACCTTGGTGAAACACACACACACACACACACACACACACACACACACACACACACACACACACACACACACACACACACACACACGCACGCACGCACACGCAAACTCGCACGCGCGTGCGCAGTCTCCCTTTCACATATACTCTCCCACTTGCATACTCACATAGGTGACCTAAAAAAATGGTTGCATCCATTACCAAAAGCCTTTTACCTTTGCCGAGACACTCCTGCGATCATTACATTGCTCCACATCAATAGATTAAAGTTGTTTACTTGGAAGGTTCTTTGCTGCTGCTGCTGCTGCTGCCCGTCCAACTTCATTTGCATCATCGCGCCTTTCACCTCTACGCACCTACGCCTTTCAGTCGGCGTATGTTGTACTGTGTTAGGTTAATTTAGGTTGAATTAGGTTAGGCAAGGCTAGTCTAGGCTAGGCAAGGCTAGGCTAGGCTGGGCTAAGCTTGACTAGGCTAGGTTAGGTTAATTTAAGTTGAATTAGGTTAGGCTAGGCTAGGCTAGGTTAATTTAAGTTAGGTTAGGCTAGGCTAGGCTAGGCTGGGCTAGGCTAGTCTAGGCTAGGCTAGGCTGGGCTAAGCTTGGCTAGGCTAGGCTAGACTAGGCTAGGTTAATTTAAGGTAAATTAGGTTAGGCTAGGCTAGGTTAATTTAAGTTAGATTAAGTTAGGCTAGGCTAGGCTTGAATAGGATAGGCTAGGCTAGGCTATGTTAGGTTAATTCAGGTTAGACCAGATTAGGCTGGGTGAGGTTAGGTTACGCGGCAATATATATATATATATATATATATATATATATATATATATATATATATGTATATATATATATATATATATATATATATATATATTTAGACAATGGATGTTAAGTTTGGTAGCTTTAATTAGTGGGGAAAATTTATTTATTTATTTTTAGTTTCTATATGTGATTTACCATGCCTTTATGTAAATAGTACATATATGGTGTGCTTATCCTTAAAAGAACATTATCGAGAAGTCATATCATTTAATCCTATTTTATGAAAACAATGATATTGCATTGTATGGATCCCTTCAGATAAATAGATTCAGTTTATACTCAAGGTGGTGAACAGGGCAGCCAAGAGAGACAAATTGTTCTCAATGCCAATTTCAAGTATGAACATCATAGAACTAAGTACACTGAATTTTTATAGAAACTTGTTTACATGTATAGGCCTTAAACAGAGGTTATAATCATACAAATTGCTCGGCACGGGGTAAAGGGGATTTCTCATACAAAAAAGAAAGTAAAGTCTACCGTTGAATTGAAACTTAAAGCATTGCCACCTGACTTGATCAATTCGGTAGTGACCTCAGTAGGTTTTGTCTTTCCAGTTTTATTTTCATTTCACCATATATGTACTATTTACATAAATGCGTGGTAAATCACATATAGAAACTAAAAACAAGTAAATAAATTTTCTCGGGACTGCTCGGACAGACAGTCTAGGGAACGACAACAACTAGACTTTCATAGATAACAAAACGTATTCAAAGTTAATTCATACTTATGTATCTGTGATTGAATTTGTGTTTGCGTTTGGGAATGTGTGTGTGTGTGTGTTTGTGTGTGTATATGTGTGTGTTTGTGCCTGTGTATGTGTGTGTAGATGTGGATGTAAGTGTTGGTTTATGGATACGTATGTTGACGCAGAGCTGTGTGGGTGTGTTTATGTTCTTAGATATTTGTGCAGGAACAATCTTCTTGGAATTTTTTTTTTTCAAAATTAAATGAGAACGTCCTCCAACATATGAGGAATTGAGACATCTCTCAGTTGAATAAAGTCGTATCGTGCCAGGCGGAATTAAAAAGAAAAAGAAAAAAAAAACATGATGACACTCCTCCCTGGGTTAAAGCCTCTCCTTCAAGACTAAGAGTAACTTCATTTGTTGAGTCTTTTGAAAATGTAGACTGTAAGTCGCGTCATCCAGCCAATATTCGTGTCAAGGGCGTGGCACTCTTGGTACAGATTGCCAAGAGGACCTTAATCAGTGCAAATGAAGTGACGTATATACTCTCGCATATGTCACGTCAGCTTAGCGCCGCAGAAGGTAACGTGGCTGAAGGGTCATGGCAAGTAGGGGAGACAGGAACCATCATAAATTCAATACGGTATCGTACACATATACATACATACATACTGCTAATAAGAACACGGGTACGTGTGTTCACTTGTACAAAGTAGGCCACTTGGAAAAAAGAAACTAACGAGGCAGAGCGCTTTCGTATATTACATCTTCAGTGCAAAAAGTACTTTTTGTACTGGGTGTAATATACGAAAGCGCTCTGCTTCATTAGTTTCTTTTTTCCAAGTGGTCTACTTTACGTACATACATACATTCATACATACATACATACATACATGCATACACACATGCATACATACATACATGCATACATACATACATACAAACATACATACATGCATACAAAAATACATACATACATATATACATACATGCCTACATACGTAAATACATATATGCATACATACATACATAAATACATACATATATGGGAACATACATATACCAAAAGGTCTTTTCCACCTTAGATAGGAGGTTGTTGGCCAAGGCATGCATCCACCCCTCACCCATCCCATACCCATATATCACCCATCTGTTACCCCTTTCATCTCAGACCCTTGTGAATGAATGGCCATCTGTGCCCCTTTGTCTATTGCCGGATCAGGTACAACACAACAAAACACAGTAGATTCACAGCAAGGCCTGATAGACAAGGATGGTTATTCTTCACCGTTTCAGTACATGAGGACCCCCCCCCACGTCCACTCATGAGAAATACAAAGAATCCTTGCGGGAATAAAACTATTTTCTCATAACACCATCCTTTTGTTCTCTTTCTTCCCAGTTCAACAGAATTTTCCATTTTACAAAAAAAAAAAAAAAAAAAAAAAAAAAAAAAAAAAAAAAAAAAAAAAAAAAAAAAAAAAATCACACTAAATATCCAGCTCATTCTTGGTCTTCCTCTCATGTTCAGAACATCCACGTATGCAGTCTATTTTTTTGTTAATCATTATTTTCGTAGGCCCATTCCATCCTGATATATATTTTTTATCAACCCTATCTATCAACTCATTTTCCACACCTCGTTCTTCGCTTTACTTCCTCATTTCTCACACAATGCATCTTCCTATCCTCCACCATACTTCTTAAACACTTCATCTCAAACACATTATCTTTTTTCTGTCTCCTTTAGATTCCAAGTATCCGCCCCTGAAAGCGCACTGCAAATAATCAGCCCCAATTACTCCCTCTGCTCCTCTTCTGATTCTCTTAATTAATACTTACCGACTACGCTAAACAGACTGGTCCTTATAAAAATGCTTCGTTAGTATATGTGAAGTGGAACTATATAAACACTTCTTTAGTCCTCTTACACACATATAATCACCTTAATAGCCAATTCACTACAAATGTTCTTCCATGTGTCACACTCCACTTCACGCTCCACGTCACACTCACCTAATTCATGGGACATATCAGTTTTCATGATCTTTTTCAATAAATCTTTAATGTTTTTACCCATCATAGGCATTTTCCTAGCATTTCCCACTGCAACAATCAGCCCCTCCCTATTTTCCTTCCCATTCAATACGTGTCTAAAATACTTTGCTTATCTTTCCCGTGATGAATTTTCACGAACATCTATCCGTCTGCACCCTTCACCTTTTCCTCTTCACATAACCCTTTAATGTTTTCCCATCATAGCCATTTTCCTAGCATTTCCCACTGCAACAATCAGCCCCTCCCTATTTTCCTTCACATTCAATACGTGTCTAAAATACTTTGCTTATCTTTCCCGTGATGAATTTCCACGAACATCTATCCGTCTGCACCCTGCACCTTTTCCTCTGCACATAACTCACCTCCCTCACTTCCTTTCCTTTCAAAACACCTCTTTATTCCTTTCACAATTCTCTGGTAAACTCGTACCCAACTTTACATTTGTTTTTATTTTCACCTTGTACTCTCTTCTCTCTGTACTTCTCACATGCTTCCTTTGTTATACTTCGCAACCAATCCTCATCATTTTGCTACTTCATCGCCGCTTTTTGCCTCTTCACTACACCATTCGCTATCTCTCCTCTACCGTCCAATGCTCTCCTTCCCACGTACCAACTTTGTGCACCTTATCCCTTTCTCTTTGAAACGTACACATTCTTCTTTTACTCCTATTTTCCCTATCCTGAACCACCCTCCACATTTCTCTTCAGGTTTTCTCTCCCTTTATCCTTCTCATTTAATTCGTTTATCCACAACACTTCCCTATATCCATGCTTTTTCCTCTTCCTCCACTTTTCCTCCACTCTCAGTTTCCTTCCAGATAATGATCTACCAATCCCCTGCACTTTTCTTTGCATTGTCGTCCAGATCTCTTCCAATACTCCCTATGGGTACCACTACTTAACCATTAATGCCCTGTCAATCACTTTGCCATCCTCCGTTGCCACGTATACTTATGCTTGTCTTCCTTCTTAAAAATTGTGTTTTCTGTCATCAACCATTTTTCTAAACACATCTTTAATATCTCTCTACTTTATTTTACCTGACATCCTTTTCTCTCGACTACATCAAAAGGCCCATTTTCTATTCTAGCAGTCAAATCCTCCTATATTACGTTTAATTTTCTCCCAAAGCTCTCTATACATATATCTAATTCGCTCAAAAAATCCTTCTCCTCGTCCCTTTTCTCATTACCAGGAACGTATGAGCTTACAAATCCTCATATCTCCTTCACCCACAAAATCCTCGCACCCCATACCATACAACACATAATGGAAGACTGCATTATACACAATCATGCACGCAAACAACACAACATACTCTATAAAGGATTTGTGGGAAAACCCAGTTTCGGCTGTGGCATTCCTTGGGGAGACGGGACTGCTCGGACAGACAGTCTAGGGAACGACAACAACAACAACAACATCCTCGCAAATTTCTATCTCATTACTTGCCTTCCTCACCCACTCGTCACCCCTGACATCGTCCACACATCACTTCCGAAATCTATTTTACACCTCACTTTCTACTTAGTTTCACTTAATGTTAACACTTCCAACTTTCTTCTCATAAACATGTCTTCAATTTCTTCCCTTTTACTGTTAGTTCTACCACAACCATGCATATTTAATGACCCAATTACTAGAATACTGGTTGGAGTTCTCCCAGATCCTCTTCTGTCTTGGATTTTTGTAGGTAGAGAATACAGTGTGGAGGATTCCTGGTCCCTTCACTTAGTCCCATTTAGTAGCTTTTTACGACATTCATAAGAAACGGGGTGGGAGAATACCTTTCTTCCTACAACCGAAGGAGCAGAAAGAGCCCCAGATAATCCTTAGATTGTTGGCTGGATTTTACCATGCACTCAATACTTCGGTGCAGGAGAACGATGTCCTAACTTCGATATTTTGGTTTTAGGGGCACGTAGGGAACGTGGGGGCCAAGCGGAATACGAGGCTGGCGTCTGAAGAGAAGTGATTAGATGAATATCTGTTAAAGTCTTGCTTGAGTCAACGCGTGGTGTCACCAAAAGCACATTGTTTTAAATCCTAAAGCTTTTATGAAAACATTCATAGCCAGTGGAATGGGTGGGAGTGGTTTCTATGCCTTTTTCTTTTTGGCTACCCCCCGTGTAGGGGGAAAAAGCCTTTGGTATATGTATGTATGTATTCAGAGCCAGTCATCTTGCAAAACAAATAACGGCTGAAATTTTTGGAAAGAAAATGGGGTCTATTAGAAAGGACTTTAATCAGTCAAAAGTTTTCAATTGAAGAAGAATCAGTTTTCTCCACGACGGATCCTTGATTTGATGAATAAATCTGTGCAGGACTAAAAGAAAATCTTTAGGGCATAAACATTTTCAAAGGTTTATCTGGATGATCCCAGGCACTCTGAAAGCCCGTCTGCTGATTTGAATGTTTACTCACGAATTGATGTCTTGACCATCCCTTTGTTCTATATAGATACAACTCTTGTAATTGAACATTTGTCAACTATTTTAACACAACAATGATCTTTCAACAAAAGAAAGTTTTAGTAAATAAAGTACTGTTGATGCAAAAGCATCTGGAGATTTATATGCATAACTATAAACGTCATGTATATTGCGATTATCTTCGATGTATTAGTGTATATAACTTAACCTGCTCTACGATAGTGGAACCAAGCAAATATATCATTCATTACCATTAAAGAACTCTTTATACATTATTTCCCATGTAATTTATTCTTATCAACTAAGTAACATTAATGCAACATCAATGAAAGGTGCGTTTGTATGATTCTTATTAATTCAGGATCATATTTCAGTGTTCTACAATAGTACCACGTGACCTAACGAGGATGAATCCATAATGTTGTAACTCTTCACGTTAGTTAGTTAGTTAAGGTTTATTCAACAATATAAAATACAATTTATACATACATATATACAATTTTTTTTACAAAATTAGTTGTTGAAAAGGGAGAGCGAGAAGCAAAGCTTATGGGGAGTTGCTCTCCCTTTAAGGATTTTTTTTTTTATTAATTTTTGTTATGTGTTAGTATGATACATACATACACACAAATATACATATATACCCACATACATACATACACATATATACACACACACACACAATGAGATGCGACACGACGTCCGCTAACTCCGACCTCACGTGAGGAAGCAGCTGGAGCAGTTTCTTTACTTTGTGTTGGCACGTCGTGCATATAATTATATGGTAATATGTACATTTTATTTATATTAGTATTGTAGGTATTATGTCAGTAGTATTTATTATTTTTAGCAAATGTCCGCAAGGCTTGGGTAGAGAGTCTTGGCGGGAAAAGTAGCGTCAGTATCCTAGTGGCGACCAAGTCTGCTACACGCTTGTCCATTGTGTCGTGCCATATATTATATTTTTCTAAATCTATAAATTTGAACAGTGCCTTCTGATTTTCTTTAGCCGCCCAGAACAACTTGTGTATTAAAGACATGTGAGCATCCGGCAAGCGTCTTTGATGTCGATCTCACTCACAGTCGTATGAGACAAAGGGAAAACCAACAGATATCGTATGTAAGGCATGTGAAGCGAACATGCTAAAAGAGTTGTTTGAAATGGGAAGGATAACAATCTATTATTTCACATTACCGAGTTGCCTCGACTCTCGAGTATTGTAGTAGTTGGTGTCTTCCAGTGAACTTTAGCAAGATTACCTCTTTTCTTTTGTCTTAGATTTACGACGCAAATGTCTTTTATGACCAAACAGAAAACAGACTTATTTCAATTGTATTTTTTTTTTACGTAAAGAGATTCGGTTGCTACAGCTGTGATGAAAATAAAAACAGTCACTGTACTAAAATCAATTATGAAATGTTTTATTATAATCAAAATAAAGTTTGTAAAATGTATTACAAATCACGTCTCTTTAATACGAAGGCCGAGAATCAATGAAAAGTGTTTTACTGTCGTTATTTATAGCAAAATCTATAAAAGACACCACAGTAATCGAAAGGAAGTGTTTGTGTGTGTGTGTGTGTGTGTGTGTGTGTGTGTGTGTGTGTGTGTGTGTGTGTGTGTGTGTGAGAGAGAGAGAGAGAGAGAGAGGGAGGGAGAGAGATAGAGATAGATAGAGAGGGAGAGAGATAGAGAGAGAGAGAGAGGGAGAGAAAGAGAGAGAGAGAGCGAGAGCGCGCGCACTGGTTTCTGAATGCCATCCCAGCCAGTCAGTCATCTTCTTGTGACCTTTCTCTTTACTTGTCTGCCTGCTTGTCTCTTTATCCATGTCCATCTTCATTTCTCTTTGATTGAAAATATTCCTGTGCGAGTGTGTGCATCTCTATCCTGCTTTCTGTCTTTCAGTATTTCTTGTCTACTTCGATGTCTTTCTGCAAGTCTACCTCCAAGTGTCTGTCAGCCTGTCTATCTCCCTATCTGCCTGGCTAATGCCTGTCTGTTTGTCTGCCAGTCTTTCTCCCTGTCTCTCTCTTTCTATCTACTTTTCGTATATCAGTCTCCATGTCTGTTAATTTGTCTGTCTGTTTGTCAGTCTTTCTACTGAGTAATCTGCCTGTCTCTTTAATTATCTGTATATCAATGACCTACTTCCTGGCTACTGTTCGCCTGTTTGTATTATATTCGTCACTGTCTCATTGTATGCCTTTCTGCCTGTTTCTCAGCCTGTGTACCTGTGTGTATATCATGTCTGCTTGTCAGCCTGTCTTCCTGTCAGTGTTTGTCTGTATGTATGTATGTCTACCTGTCTGTCCGTGCCTTTCTACATATCAGATAGTCTACTTGTCCGTGCATGCCTTTCGTTATATCTGTCTTTGCATCTTTATCGATTCCCCTGTGTATTGGAATAACATCATGTTGATTTGTTAGTACATCGGTGTGTCATTGTGTCGATTTGCAACTCACTCCTTCAGAAATTATAAATTTATTGTCTTTCTTTCGAAAATTGACCCCACCCAGGTCATGTTCAGCACAATTCCCCAATTCGCGATAGTTCGTTGTTATCCCTAATGTCTTTCAATAACGCATTCAGAGTCTTGTAGCTCAGAATTTTACTGTACAAGAGCAAGAGGTTGATAGAATATTTTTTGATTCACAATAAAATATGATAAATTGACAGATAAAGGACTAGGTCAGTCAACCAATTAATGACTATATGAGTTCAGGAGGATCAAAGAATCAATCAGTGTATCCATTACTCAATTACTAGTCTAACAGCCCAATTTATAAGTTCATATATATATATATATATATATATATATATATATATATATATATATATATATATATATATATATATATGTTTAAGACACATTGAATTTTTAGAAGCTCTGCCAAGGGATTCGAACCCTGTAACCATGTAGAGCGTGGTCGGGGACTTGTGCAGTCCTTTTGTACCACCGTACATGGCTCAATCGTTAGCGTCTTGGCTTTGTTTTGTACACGCACACGTCAGGGTTCGAATCCCTTGGCAGAGCTTCTGAATATATATATATATATATATATATATATATATATATATATATATATATATATATATATATATATATAATTTCAGATTTAAAAAAGTAAGATTAAGTAGAATATTCGCAAAATGGTGTTTAGGTGGTGGAAATCACAGAAATCCTTAATAATAAAAGGGATCAAAGAAAAGACACATGAAAGATATCGAAGCAGAGAAAGATTCTTTATCTAAAATATAAAGATATCGAAGCAGAGAAAGATTCTTTATCTAAAATATTTCAAGCAGTGCACAAATCAACAAAAGCGCTGTAGAGAGCTTGGTTAAGCGGAAATATGCGGCGCAAGGACATATTAAGAACATTAGAACACAAGAATGAAGGAGACTGTAATAGACCATATGGCCTACACTAGGCAGTTTCACGTCATTCCTATCCATAAAGTTGCCTAGCAAGGTCAAGGGTAGGGAATGATTGGGGAGATGTAGAATATAAACCGACATTAATTGCGAATGTATTTCTGCCGAATTATATACAGGTTCCAAAGCGTCGTAATGGTAAAATTGGAGACACAGGAGAACTAATTGCCCATAACGTGGCGTGCTACAGTAAAATAACAATGAATACTATAACACACAAACAGGTAAATACATACATACATACATACATACATACATACATACATACATACATACGTACATACATACATACCATACACCAAAGGCTTTTTCCTCCTTACAGGAGAGGTAGCAAAAAAAAAAAAAAAAAAAAGGCATAGAAACCACTCCCACCCATTCCATCCCCTACATACTCCACTCCCCTCTACCCTCTTCCCTCCTCCCTCTTATCTTGGCACCTCCTGGTAAATAAAACGAGTAAAAGTAACCCATTGACAGATACCACAGAATACAGTTTGGTTTATCCAAGTAAATCTTAAAATTTCAAATACACTACTTTCCATCGGGTCTACTAAAAGTTTATTTAATTTGTTGACAATGCAGATCGCGACATTGTGTCGAACTACAAGGTTAGATCTATGCCCTTAGAGCTTGAGGTCATTTTATCTCGTTGGGCAAAGGGACGTTTCGTTCATTAGCAAAATGTGGTGCGCAGTGAACACAGCAAGAAGAAGAAGAAGATGAAGAAGAAGAGGAAGATAAAGATAAAGAAGATGAAGAAGACGAAGATGAAGATGAAGAAGAAGAAGAAGAAGAAGAAGAAGAAGAAGATGAAGAAGAAGAAGAGGAAGATGAAGATAAAGAAGATGAAGAAGACGAAGATGAAGATGAAGAAGAAGATGAAGCTAAAGATGAAGATAAAGAAGAAGAAGAAGAAGAAGAAAAGATAATTCACAATATGTTAATACAAATTAAGGTCAACTGCAAGTGAAGTTCAGGAGAGCTACAATGAATATATAGTAGTTCACAACCTACACGGATAACTTTCAGAATCCCGGTGTTGCACATAAAGAACCAAATGTTCTTAACACGATACCTTACCTTACCTTACCGTCGTGCCATATCCTCTTGGACTTCGGCAACCATGGAGCGCCACCGTTCACGGTCCCTAGTTACTTGTAACATCTGTGCTGGTTTGAGTTGTTTTCCCGTCGCCCTCATCAGCCCGTCCATATACTTCTCCCTCTGCTCTCCTTCCTTCCACCATTCCCGTCATCACCACCTCTTCCAACCCTTCCTTCCTCATTATATGTCCTAAGAATCGCAACTGTCTGAACACGATACGGTCACGTGATGACGATATATGATGTTGGCTTCTATTTACACATGTATTACAGAATCATACATCACTGCCGTACCTTTCCAAACTCTTATTAAATTTAATTCATGAGATTTTGGGAGTCACAAAGGACCACATAAGACCATTTTCTCTATCAGAATTATCTTTAAAAAGTAGATAGATACGATAGATAAATAAATGTTCGAATCTATAAAATTTTGGATGGCAAAAACTCCATCTAATATTTTGCTACGTTTTGATTAATCTTTGTTCCGAACACTGAAATATTCCGATGTGTAGATAGTTTTCAATCATGGAAACTATATGTATATTGAAAGTATAGGTACTTTCGTAATTTATATAATCTATTGTGAAGGCCAGAGGACAAGAATGTCGAATATGAGTCTACGTATCACTAATTTTGTAATAATGGCATACAGTAGAAAATAACAACAAATATCTCAAAGAAAATTAAGATACCAGTCTATAGCTTAATTTCCTTCTTGACAAAATAGAAACCACGAAACGGCATGAAACATATCTTAGATCCAACGTCACTAGGTTAGTCTGTAGAGCAGAGGTTCTTATTAGGGGTGAAATTCACCCCCAGGGGGGAATTTTGGGTTTTCTGGGGGTGAATTATGACCACAGTCAGTTTACGCGGTGAGGAAAGCAGTTATAGGTTTTGGCCTAACTGGCCTGTCACTTGGGCTGGAATTATACTAATATGGGAAAAATATATACTAATTTGGAAAAAATAAAAGGGTTTTTGGTAATATTTGCATATTATTTAGAATGCACTTTTTGAAACGGGCAATCTTGGAAAGGAGGGGGGGGAATGACATTCAGACAAATGGTGAAAGGGGTGAATGGGCCATGTAAGACTGAGAACCCTTGCTGTAGAGCAGTGGTTCTTAACCTTTTTTGGCACCGACCCAAAATTTTGCACAAATCAAGCATCGCGACCCAAGCCTACATAGATATACATTGAAATTTCAAAACACTTCAAATGAATTATCTGCTTTGGAGTTTTTATTTAATTATGGTCTGCTTAGAATCCTAAAACTAGGCATCATGTATTTTAATTATTACAGTATATAATTATAATATATTTGTAGTGGAAAAATAATTATTTTCTGCAAACCCTTAGCGACCCAATAAAATGGCTTGGTGACCCAACTTTAGGTCATGACCCCGGGGTTAAGAACCACTGCTGTAGAGAATAACAATCACCCCTTTATAATAACAGTGGACAAACTATATTATTTCCGCGTGTGACGTTTTAAGACAAAGTTAGTCCGAACATTTGAGGAACAATCAAGAACAAGGGAAGTTTCAAGTTCCCACCATCATGTTTGTAACTCGTGATCGATGCTTTGTTTTGATGTTTATCTTCCCTGATTGAATTCCATCTCCCTTGTGCTGATTGAAGAACGTTTTCCTTTTCTTCGACAAAAATAGTTTGTGGTCCTCATGATATGCAAATCGATATAAGAATTGATATTAGCACAGATATCAATATGAATACAAATATATATACAAATACAAAGACGTATATAAATATGAGTATAAATATGTATATATATATATAAGTATAAATTTGAATATGAATATTAATATACAAGTATATATAAGTATAATGTAAATGTAAATATAAATACAAATATAAATATAAACATATATATTAATATGAACATATGAATATACATACAAATATAGATCTAGATATAAAGGGTATTCGTTTTTAAAGGTTTGGATGTGTCAAACGACTTTAATCAGCTGAAGGGTTGCCATTTTGGCGAGAGGAAGATCGTGATCGAGAGAGAGCCCGATCACATCTCAGTTCCTCGTCTCAGTACAAAATTACCTGACGTTAGCCATGATAAAAGCTGCACAAGTGTATAGGTGTGGCCAATGAAACATTGAATATGAATAAATTAATCATTGTAAAACATAAACAAGTATACAATAATAAATATACAAATGTATCAAGTACACCATTACACAAGGCGTCCCCAAATTAACGAGCAAACCTTTATTGGCAAAACAGGGCTTGCGTTTATCGGGAGAGATTAATCTTACGGCAATCATAGTAATAAGTTCAAAGGATTACCAGGTACGGAGGAGATTTGAAACTCGCCCGTGCGCGTTCCCGGCAGATATCCGGAGGTTGTAGCTGCAGCAATGTCAGGAATGTGTGATGTAAAACTTCGACTTGGCCGAACGTACACTGGAACCCAGCCGGCCTGGATCTCCGGAATAAAGGATGATCGACCAGAACGGAGAATTCGGTAAGGCGGGCGATGACTGGGAGCCTGCCTGCTGTCCAAAGTGTTGAGACTGGAATATTGGAGAGAGAGAAAGAGAGAGAGAGAGAGAAGGAGAGAGAGAGAGAGAAAGAGAAGGAAAGAGAGAGAGAGAGAAAGAGAAGGAAAGAGAGAGAGAGGAGATAGAGAAAGAAGGAGATAGAGAAGGAAAGATAGTGTGTGTGTGTGTGTGCGTGAATGTATGTGTGTGTGTGTGCGTGCATGTATGTGTGTGTGTGTGTGTGTGTGTGTGTGTGTGTGTGTGCGTGAATATATGTGCATATGTGTGTATGTGCGCGTGTGTGCGTGCGTGAATGTATGTGCATGTGTGTGTTTTTGTGTGTGTGTGTGCGTGTGTGAGTGTGTGTGCTTGTGCGTGTGTCTGTGTGTGTATTTGCGTGTGTGCGTTGAATGTGTTTGTTTACGTGTGAGTGTGCATGTGCCTGATTGTGTGTATGCCCTTAGTTGTTTACATATAAAGAAATACGTTTTCATTGCTTACAAATGCATATTGACTTGTTTTCTTTATCGTCGCGTCATTGAGAAAATGTCAGCACATCTGGGTACAACGACAAGACTGAAATATCAGGAATTCCTTCCATCCAACATTGTTGACGTCATGACGCAGCATTGAAATTTTTAGTCTCACTTGGAGGCCGCTTGTCCAAATTTCGATAAAACCAGATTATCCGGTTTTGTCATTCTCCGACTTTGAGTTGAGCAACGTCTCGCTTCTCATTTTTTCTTACTCCTCCGTACACAAGGTCGAGTTATGCTCACTATAAACCCACTATCGGAGAAATAATATCGGAAGTACCGGAAAAACTGTATATTTCGACTACTATCTGTAATCCTCTTCAGCAGAATTTTTACAAGAAGTTAGAGTACAGGTATAAATGAGGTAGTGAGGGGTACAGAAAAGGGGATGGGGAAAGTGGAGGGACTCGGGTTACATGCCCTTGATATGATAGAGTTAGCTTTGCCAGCTGTGTTACATTGAGACGTTCTTATCAAGTAGGTTCTCGTTATGTCCGTGACCTTGTTTGTGATGATCGAGAAACGGCGGCAACATCTCCGTCTCCCTACGTCTCCTCCCCCGGAAATCAATGGTTGTGTACATTTCGCAAACGTTTGTTGAAGGTGTGTGAAATGTATGTTTGTTTAATAACTGCAGTATTGGAAATTTATCAATGTAAAATCGAATACATTAACAAAATAAGTTGATTTTGATTAAACATTTCTCTTGCTGTACGATGCTAAGTGAAGTATATGCAATACGAACATTTGACAAACTTTGAAAGAAAAAGTACGTTTGTGTGTACTTTTAGCAAACGTTTGTTGATGGTGTGTGAAAAGTATTTTTGTTTAGTAACTGTAATATTGGGAATTTACCAATGTAAAATCAAATACATTAACAAAATAAATTCATTTTGATTAGAAATTTCTCTTGCTATATGATGCTAAGTAAAGTATGCAATACGAACTTTAAAAAAACTTTTGACAAATTTTGAAAGAAAAAGTACTATTTTGTCTCAAGTATAAGTAAAATGCCTAAAACTAAATAAACAGCGTCCTTTAGGTATAATCTACATGAATATTTATTCGAAATATCCTAAAGAAAAACACTGTTTCATCACATACTTGAAAGTATGCACGGTATGTGACAACCTTTCAACAAACGTTTGTATAACATTTGTTTTCTGTGGTGGTACGAGATTCTCGACGTATCAATGAAATCCGCCAACGTTACTTTTGCTCCAAAAGAATTCCCATCTGCTTCCATCAAACTCAATTAGATTCCATCTAAGTTAAACCACTGCAACTTTATAAGGTTGCACAGTCGCTTGTCATCAAAATACCCTGTTCCCTAAGCCTACCCTTTGACAAAATATATCCGTATGTAATATTAAATAAAAAGGGTGCAATTATGTCACTATGGGTTACTGAAAAAATATATATATTTTTTGAGAGTTTTGTTCCAATTGAAACAGAATTAACTGACGTGAACCCCCAAAACTAATGAAACAAATTCAATGTGTGGACGGCCATAGATTACTGAAGTGATTTTGACTCCTGTTGTTGATAACGTGGTCTAACATTGATTAAATTATTGCGTGCCGCAGCTGAAATGGATGGGTATTTCACACACACACACACACACACACACACACACACACACACACACACACACACACACACACACACACACACACGCACACACACACTACGGCGGTCCGGGTTCGAATCCCGCCCAGGGCTGAAATAATTTCAGTATTCCTGCGCTGCGAGTCGTTACTCCATCTCTCGTGGGCAAGGAGTTGGGTGTGTATGTGCGTGTAAGGTCACATCATTACCCATACATCGATCATATATGAGCTCTCTTCCGGGAAGGAAATAGCTGTCGACCACGAGCCCAGCACGTGATCCAAAACAATGGTGAATCACACACAGACACAAAATAATCAGCCACAACATCAGTCTGCGCATAGGATAGTCATGGCAACAGGCAGGCTACAAGGAACGGAATGGCCGAGGAATTATAGATAAATTTGTATTTAGGAACAAATCCCTCGCGGACGTGGAAATCTGGCAGCCTGGAGACTTGTGCCCACTATCCATAGGATACCAGTCGAGCGCTTTGACTGACGGACCACATTACCTTCAAGTCAGTCTCATGCACATTCGTTCTCTCAAGTACAAGATTACTTGTACGTACATAACCGTGGCCACGCGATGATGCGGACAAACAAACAGAGCCGCTGATGCGTTGTTTTAGTAGAATTTGGCATGTCAAAATTATTTTTATTATAAGGAAACTACTATATATACAAATATATTAGATAACTGAGTGCGGATGTATGGGCGTACGTTTGTATTGTACTGGTATAGTGTGGGTCCGTTTTGGGGTATTTCAGGTCCTTTTGTACATTTCAGGTACTCGGCCCATTCTCAAATTCAAAATGTGGTTAAATCACGAATTTTCTGGCTGCCAAGATCAGCTAAGAGGAACTGTAGGCAGCCGCATGGTTAGTTTCCTCTTCAGACAACGTCCAAGTAATTACAAAGAACATATATCTCTATCCATTTGGTCCTAAATCATAATTTGTTCCTGCAGGTCCCTCAACTTTTAATCCTCGTTATAACGCTGATGGTTTTTAGGTGCTATATTGGTTTATCAGGTAGATTTTTGTATAGCTGAACGAGAGCCCTCACGTTAAAGTTGTGGTTTTCTTGCTGAACTTCTTCAATAAGTTCACTTTCTTTATAGACTCTGTTCAAGACAATGATGCAGGTCATTTGAACAAGTGGGCATCGCTCGCCGTACTGAATGGGTTTAGGGAACTTTGTATAGCTTATACTCTTATGAGTATGAACAGATAATGATACGTTCTGATCCACTACCCCCCTTACTACTCACGTGGTCATGTATCCCATGGACACGCATCTCATCTTTCCTTTTACGTTTTTAGGACCTTTTCACTATGATGTATGCATCTTCCCAGCTAGAAATATTACTTTTCTTATTTTTGAAGCCTTGTTACCCAAATTTTACACTGTTTCCTGCTGTACATATATATTTCACGACAGAACGTCAATTTTATCAAGTTATTCCATACACTACCTTCACAGAATAGTCCATCTATTTATGTATAGACGCATACAGAGTAGTAATTTTTATTTCCAATTGTATGAAGCGGCCTTGCTGTGGATGTGCTGTGTCTTGCGACATAGCTTATGACCCAGGGCATTGGGCGAGGTGCAGGGATGACCCGTCATCTAGGGGGAGCCAAGATAAGAGGGAGGAAAGGTGGTGGATGGGAGTGGAGTATGTGGGAATGGAATGGGTAGGAGTGGTTTTAATACCTTTTTTTTTTTGGCTACCTCCGTTACCTTTGGTATATGTATATATGTATAAATCAATAAGAATTGATAACTGAGTTAGAAATACTTGAGCGTAAGTCATTTGGATGTCTTATCGAGAAGTTGTTATGAAGAAACTTGATAAGCACACACAACCCATGAAAAGAACAAAGCTAGAGAGGAAGTTGAATGTCATACAGTTTGAAGTTTTAGATTAAATTAGGAGACCACTAGTTGATTCCGCATGCTCGTAACTCAATTGTCCCTCTTTATTTATTTATTCATTTTTACATACTCATGAGCTCCTCATATCCTAATTCATGGTTTTCCTTGTTCAATTGTTCTTCATCACATTTCTTTTACCTTTTCCGAGTGTGATTCATTGTCATTTAAACCTTTGCATCTGAAGCATTTCATACTCATTAAACTTTTATACCAATTTATTTCTATTTCCGTTTTAATTTTCTTTTATTGATTCTGCTCACCCATTGATTTCATGTTAAGAAAGCTATTATCGTCACCGCTCTAATTATATAATTACACAATTGCTATTGCCTTGTACTTTATAAACCTACTGTTACTAAAAAGCTTTAAAAAAGATTTTTCAACAAGAATAACTATACTTTCTGTCAGTGAACAGCTTACAGCATTTCGTATTCTTTTACTTGCTGTACCTTTTTTCACTATGTTTTTCCTGCTTCGTTTGGTTTCGATACAATGCATGTAGATTGAGATTTACTCAGCTGTGTCCAATCTAAGCACGACACTCGGTCGTTACACATATTCCACCGAAAAAAGATCGCGCCCACCATATGCATCGAAGCATTTTTATGCTCCTCTCCCACGCTACCTTTTGTCCCTCCTCTTGCGAACCCCCTGCCTATGTTCTAGTCCTTATGACCTTTATAGTTACAGAGGATCGCAGACCACGTCGAACCAGTGTCCTTGTAACCTATTTATTTTTCAGTCCTCGAACACACGTTTTCGTGTTATGATACGTTTTTTGTAGGGCGCCGCGTCCTGCGCACGTTATCGGCCCTGGCGCTGTCTACGTATTCTTGCAAAAGTAATTCAATGGGCGCCAATCCTGGCCAGTGTTCAGCTCTTGTATCTTCTCTCATACACCACAGCCTTTATCTGGATCGTATTCCGTGCTGGGACGCTTTCAGCGCCGAGGAATACTTTATGGTCTTGACTCTGGTGGCAACAAACGGCTTGGCTCTGCAGAAGGGAACGTGGACGCAAAAATGCAATGAAATTTATTTATTTGTTCTAAACGAACTGAATAGAATAAATTGGTGCTTGATAAAGTTAGGTAGAAAAGGCAAAAGGTACGAGCACAGTCAGAGCGTATTCATGACTAGTTTTACGCATAATGTGTGTGTGTATATATATATATATATATATATATATATATATATATATATATACATATATACATATATATACATATATATATATATACATATATATATATATATATATATATTTAAGAGAAGTAAAGACGCTGTTTATGTGGAAAACTTATTGAGCTTAAACACGGATTTTAACGTCTTTCTTGCAAATCATTACCAACATGTTTTAATGACTCATCCACTTCGTCCCTTTTTCCTTTCCTTTCTTTACCTTATCCAGATTATCCTCTTTATTCTCCCCATTTTTCCTCCATATTTCATCAACACGTGCTTCATATTACTTTGTATTTACCTTTGTAATCCTCCACCTTTTCCGTAATACTTTTTCACTATTCCTTTGACATTCATTCACCATTTCCTTCATTTTCCTTTGCCTTTACATTTTTGATCCACCATCTCTTTATTCATACTCTCCACCGTTTCTTACACATTTCTCCACCTTTTATGGGATATTCTTCTACTTTTTATTAATAACTTTACCTTTCATTTTATATCCCCTACCTTTTCATTTCATATTCCTCCACCTTTTCATTGATATTCCTCCACCTTTTACTTCATTCCTCCACGTTTTCGTCCATTCCTCCACCTTTTCATTGATATTCCTCCACCTTTTACTTCATTCCTCCACGTTTTCGTCCATTCCTCCACCTTTTTATTGATATTCCTTCAGCTTTTCCTTCATTCACCTTTTCATTGATATTGCTCCGCCTTTTCATTGGTAATCCTCCACATTTTCATTGATATTCCTCCACCTTTTCCTTCATTCCTCCACCTTTTCATTGGTATTCCTCCACCTTTTCCTTCATTCCTCCTTTTCATTGGTATTCCTCCACCTTTTCCTTTATTCCTCCACCTTTTCCTTTAATCCTCCACCATCTCCTTCATTCCTCCACCTTTTCATTGGTATTCCTCCACCTTTTCCTTCATTCCTCCACCTTTTCATCCTCCCATCGCTAACGCGTCCTTCTCTCTAACACAACGGCTGCAGGTTCCATTCCCATTTGACTTTTGCCGTCATCATCCCGCAATTTTCGCAGATTCCTCGTTTAATTACGTTAAAACCCGATTGTATGTTGTGTAGATGACAACACATCGTTAAATCCGGGCCGCGAGCTTGCGGGAAAGGAAATGTGTTTAGCCATTTCGTTTTTCCATACCAACGAAATGCTTTTGCATATGATATATACATATCGTACGCGTTTAGGTTTATGAGGACTTTATATTCCCAATGACCTCTCGTAAGGAGTTTTTTTTAAGCATAAATCATGATTCAAGAACATGAAATAAATTTACAATAACCGTATGTAAGTTGCGGTTGTGTTTCATTTCTTTAGTTAAACATAATCAGACTAGAATTCACGTTACTAGACGACTAGTGTAGTCACGGAAGCGGATAGAATACGTCCAGCGTTTGTATTTTTAGGGCGTAGGAATTTTTATGTATTTATATAAACAATTACGTACATATTTATACTCACACACAGACACGCACGCACGCACGCACGCACTCACGCACACAAATGCAGACACACACGCACACACACACACTTACATACATGCACACATACATACATACATGCACACATATATGCATACATACATACATTACATGCACATATACATGCATACATTACATGCTTATATACATACATACATTACATGGACATATACATGCATACATTACATGCTTATATACATACATACATACATTAAAAGCACATATAAATACATACATTACATGCAAATCTACATACATACATACATACATACATACATACATACATATACCAACATGGATGTACAAGCACATAAACATAATCATGCGCATGAATTTTATTTTATTTTATTTACTTTTTATTTGTTGATGTAACTTCCTCCTTTACAACAATGTGTAAGACTAAAGTAAACTTTTGGGCATAGGACACGAGATAGAGGGAAAAAAATCATTACATTAGCATTCCATGATGACGTAGAATTATAGAGCAGGACTAAACTCGTTATTCGTCGTTCCACAACCCTCTGAAGCCATAATGGAACCCTACATGATCTGTGAGATTGCACAGTAACTCGTATTCCTCAATATTATTGACATCGTTAGGAGAGTGTTAATAGAGCTATGGAGTGGTCGGGTGCAGTAGTATTAATTTGATATACTATGTGAATAACACTCGTCGCACAGGGGTCGCTGAATACACAAAGCATCGTGCAGGAGCACAGTAACAAAACAACAACCTTCCATTGCACAAGACAGGTATGTTACACGTACAGATATTTTCTTTATACATATACTTCCTAAAGTCGAAGAAGGATCTATTATGAATAAAGATTATATTTATGAAAAAGTAGTTCATTATTTATTAAATTCGACTATTCCTTTTTTGCTCTTCGTCGTCATATCTGATTCCATGGCTTCGCCTTCACTCTCGAGGTAAGATAATTCTTTAATTAGAAATATAAGAACGTTGTCCTTACTTCCCTCCGTTTTCTGTTGATCTTGGAAACTATATATACATATACTTATACATATACATATACATATACATATACATATACATGCAAGCTAATAAGAACACGGGTACGTGTGTTCACTTGTGAAAAGTAGACCACTTGGAAAAATAAACTAACGTAGCAGAGCGCTTTCGTATATTACATCTTCAGTGCAAAAAGTACATGTACATATATATATATACATATACATTGCATGTACATATAAACTTACATTTGCATGTAGAAATATATAATATTTTCCTGTTCTCTCCAAAACCATGCAGAACAACCTTACCACTAGATCACTTAATTTAATCATTGGAAACAAAAATAGTCCAAACCAACGCTTTTACGAAAATATTCAGAGCAGGTAAACATACATATATACTTTTTTCGTCTATGTAAGACATTTTCGAAGTAGACGAAAATAGACGAAAACATTTAGTATTCCGATATTTGATTTCCTGGTTTCAGCAAAATATTCACGTGTTTTATGTGATTACTGTTGCATACATACATACATATGTACATACATACATACATACATATACCAAGGCTTTTTTCCCCTTACAAGGGAGGTAGCCAAAAAGGAAAAGGCATAAAATCATTCCCACCCATTCCAACCCCTCCACCCTCCCTCTTATCTTAGCACCTCCTGGATGACGGGTCATCCCTGCACCTTGTCGAATTTTAGAAATCATTCAGTAAGCTGTTCATCACTGCTCGTCTCCCCTCACCTGACCTTTCGTGGCTTCTTTAATCTATTTCGTCGTATTTATTCTTTGTTTATGTTTTCACTTCGTTCGTAATGTTCTGTTTTACTTCTACATAAGGGTGGCATCTCGTGGCTGTACAATGGTACAGCTCTTTCCTCGCAACCCTCCAGTCCTTATAAGGATTTTTTTTTTTTTTTTTTTTTAGTAATAGACTTTTTTTAGTATTAGATTTCTTTCTTCAGTATTTACTTCCTAAGTGTTTTCATTCTGTTTCACAAATGATATGGTTTATGTTGATGACACATGTTTTATTTATCCGTTTTATCTATTTATTAAATTATTTCATTATTTATTCATTTGTTTATTCATTTATTTACTTGTGTAGAAAATCATGAAATTACCTATATGTTATCTATTTATTTACGTAATTACTTATCTTATTTACATTTTTTTTCGTAGATATTCCTTCATTCTTGAGCGACAATACTATTTTTTTTATTATCATAATAGGGTAATATCAACATTCCATTTATTTTTGACATTTTGACTTCATGTGAAGTTCATGAGGAACAATATATTTATATCTAAGAAATATCTATCTCTTTTAAAGGACGTCAGACAACACTTAGTCAAGTCTTGGATGTCCAATTTCTCAGCTCTGTTTCGACCGAATTTCTCATCTCATCTCATTACAGTTCTTCAGGACGCTCTTCCTTGCAGACGTCAGCAACCAAGGATCCTTCAATAATTTCCTGATTTCCCTGCAGCTGTGCAAATAGTCTATGAAAGGAGCATCGCTAACTTCGCCTAACTCCGTCTGTTCCGTCCAGGGTCGCAGGCAGGACAGGGAAAGCCTGTTTCTTGAAGAAGATCGTGATTGGCTATTCGATCTTCGTTTGTCTTGATTGATGGGTTGTAGTTGATAAACATCTCGCCGGGAATTTCTTGGGTTTAAGTTTGTTTTTAAGTAAGGTCATGTTTTTTCGTTTCCTGTGTTTGGTAGGGAGGGTAAGGGAGAGCGGAAGGTGGGGGTTGTATTAAAAATCACACCCACGCGCGCGCGCACACACACACACACACACACACACACACACACACACACACACACACACACACACACACACACACACACACACACACACACACACACACACACACACACACACACACACACACACACACACACACACACACACATTGGTTTTGTCCCTTCACGATTTGTACACGTGAAAGAGCCACAATGTTTAGAACCAGACTTCCCCTCAAGACGAGGCAGCCAGAGCCTCACCAACTGTTTCAGTGATATCATCAAAGTAATCTTTGGTTCACTCTTACTAGAGAGAGAGAGAGAGAGAGAGAGAGAGAGAGAGAGAAAGAGAGAGAGAAAGAGAATGTTCCCGTGCACCTACATGGGTATAATTTTCTCTTTTTTTTATCTTCTTCTCTTTATCCTCCTTCTCTTATGTCTCCCCTCCTTCTCCTTATACTCTTCATCTTCTTCTTCATCCTCCTCTTCTCCTTTTCATCTTCTCTTCACCAATGTTCATATTTTCCTTGATCTCGTCATTCTGTTTATATACTTTCCCTATTTCGTTCTCTCCCTTTTATATCACCTCTCCTTCCTCATGTTCCATGTCGTCATATCTAGACTGTCCTTATAATCTTTATTATCTTCCTCATCCTCCTCTTCCCCTTTTCCTCTTCTCTTTCTCACCTATGTTCTTATTTTCCTTGATCTCGTCATTCTACTTTATACATTTCCTATTTCATTCTCTCCCTCTCATGCTCTCCTCTCCTTCCTTCTGGTCCATGTCGTCATATCTAGACTGTCCTTATAATCTTTATTATCTTCCTCATCCTCCTCTTCCCCTTTTCCTCTTCTCTTCCTCACCTATGTTCTTACTATCCTTCCTCTCGTTATTCCACTTAAATACTTTTCCTATTTCGTTCTCTCTCTTTCATGTCTCCTATCCTTCCTTCTGCCCCATGTCGTCATATCTAGAGTGTCTTTATAATCTTCATTATCTTCCTCATCCTCGTCTTCCCCTTTTCCTCTTCTCTTCCTCACCTATGTTCATATTTCCCACCCTCTCGTCATTCTACTTTATACATTTCCTATTTCGTTCTCTCCCTTTCATATGTCCTCTCCTTCCCTCTGCCCCATGTCGTCATATCTAGAATGTCTTTATAATCTTCATTATCTTCCTTATCCTCGTCTTCCCCTTTTCCTCTTCTTCCTCACCTATGTTCTTATTTCCCTTCCTCTCGTCATTCTACTTTATACATTTCCTATTTCATTCTCTCACTTTCATACCTCCTCTCCTTCCCTCTGGTCCATGTCGTCATATCTAGAATGTCTTTATAATCTTTATTATCTTCCTCATCCTCCTCTTCCCCTTTTCCTCTTCTCTTCCTCACCTATGTTCTTATTTCCCTTCCTCTCGTCATTCTACTTTATACATTTCCTATTTCGTTCTCTCACTTTCATATGTCCTCTCCTTCCCTCTGCCCCATGTCGTCATATCTAGAATGTCTTTATAATCTTTATTATCTTCCTCATCCTCCTCTTCCCCTTTTCCTCTTCTCTTCCTCACCTATGTTCTTATTTTCCTTCCTCTCGTCATTCTACTTTATACATTTCCTATTTCATTCTCTCACTTTCATATGTCCTCTCCTTCCCTCTGCCCCATGTCGTCATATCTAGACTGTCTTTATAATCTTTATTATCTTCCTCATCCTCCTCTTCTCTTTACTTCTTCTCTTCCTCACCTATGTTCTTATTTTTCTTGATCTCGTCATTCTACTTAAATACTTTTCCTATTTCGTTCTCTCACTTTCATATGTCCTCTCCTTCCCTCTGCCCCATGTCGTCATATCTAGGATGTCTTTAGAATCTTTATTATCTTCCTCATCCTCCTCTTCCCCTTTTCCTCTTCTCTTTCTCACCTATGTTCTTATTTCCCTTCCTCTCGTCATTCTTACTTATATAATTTCCCTATTTCGTTCTCTCCCTTTTATATCACCTCTCTTTCCTTCTGATTCACATAGTCATATCTAGACTGTCCTTATAATCTTCATTATCTTCCTCATCCTCGTCTTCCCCTTTTCCTCTTCTCTTTCTCACATATGTTCTTATTTTCCTCCCTCTACTTTATACATTTCCTATTTCATTCTCTCACTTTCATATGTCCTCTCCTTCCCTCTGCCCCATGTCGTCATATCTAGAGTGTCCTTATAATCTTTATTATCTTCCTCATCCTCCTCTTCTCCTTTTCCTCTTCTCTTTCTCACATATGTTCTTATTTTCCTCCCTCTACTTTATACATTTCCTATTTCGTTCTCTCACTTTCATATGTCCTCTCCTTCCCTCTGCCCCATGTCGTCATTCCCGCATCTTCTTCCGCTACCTAGCCAGAAGACTTGACTACAGACTTTGATGTAATCCTACCTTCATTTGGTTCTTTGCTCACGTCTTCCTAGTGTCCTCTAGGG